>NC_141809.1:2114332-2736164 GCF_057944985.1 Cucurbita pepo subsp. pepo | reverse complement strand
ACATATATTTTCAATCAATAGGTCAAATGGGTCAACAAATGTTCGGATCATTTCACTTCTCCAAATGTTATTGAACTAAAAACTAAAAGATGAGTTCTTGTTTTCATATTCGAATATAAAATCAAATCGGTTCTCAATACTTCAATTATTCGCTACATTTAAAATTTGCTGTCCAAATGTGAAAATCGTCATTGATCGAGGAAGAAGAAAGAAGAGAGGGAGCAAGAAGGTCGTAAAGCAAGAAGAAACAAGAGAAGTCGAGAAGAAAGCGAGAAGAGGACACAATAAAAAAAAATTATTTTAAAAAACGAGGTCAAATCTAGAATTAGTCCAACGAAACATCCTTAGTTCCCACAATTCGATCAACTTTTTTTTTTTTTTTTCACTTTTTTGAATAAAATTAGATACAAAATGTTCATAAATGGTATGATATTGTTAGACGAACACGACTCTCCACAATGGTATGATATTAGCCACTTTGAGTATAAGTGCCTCATGGCTTAGTTTTCGGCTTCCCAAATAACTCAATAGTAATGGAGAGAGTATTATTTGATTATAAACTCATGATCATTCCCTAAATTAGTAAAAGCTTAAAATTCTACCAAATACTTAATTTAAATTTATATCTAATAAATGGATTAATTCAATACTAAAACTATTTTAAAATTAATAAGTTGAGTAGTCAAAAAAAAAATAAATAAATAAATTGGAAGTTGATCGAAGTCGTTCATGGAGGTGCGAATCAGAGAGCGGATACAGACGCAGGCCTGCGAGTCTCCTCGAAGTCGTCTGGATGAAGGTTCGTATTCCGTTCTAACTCTCTTATAAGTCAAACAATCTTGGCATAAATGCTCGCTTACATTTTTTCTGCAAATTTCAACACACTCCTCTTCAAATTTGGCCGTCTCTTCAACTCCCAATTCAGTTTTTGCCTTAATCTAAGTCGATTAATCTTTGTTTCTACTCTTCGATTTAGGTTTTTTTTGTGAATTTTGATCTGTTCACTTTATTGGGGCCTCGGGAGTGTCAATGGAGCCCGGTCCTTTTAATCACCACATCAGGGGAGTGCCTACCCATGGGGGTCGATACATTCAGTACAATATCTATGGCAATCTATTTGAAGTTCCTAGGAAGTATATTCCTCCGATAAGGCCTGTTGGAAGAGGAGCTTATGGAATTGTCTGGTATGAAGCTTCTCTTCTCTGTTTCTTCCTTTTGATTTTGCTTGTTCTTAGTTCTTCTTCAATGTGTAAAACTTTGTTGTTTTCTTTACAAGAGATTTTTTCTGTACTGTGTAATTTGTGGAAGAGGAGATAAACAATAGTTTTTAGAAAAGGGAGCTGAAAGTGTGATCAAAACAATCGGTTAGGATGGACATCTTCAGGGTCTTTTACAGATCAATATGGACTGGTTCTTCCTTTTACCTATATTATTTGAGTATCTTATCTTCTCTGGCCTCTGCAATTTACTAATTTACTAGGGTCTTGTGAGATTTCCATATTGGTTGGAGAGGGGAACGAAACATGCCTTATAAGGGTGTGGAAACCTCTCCCTAGTAGACTTGTTTTAAGACCGTGAGGCTGATGATGATACGTAACAGGCTAAAATGGATAATATCTGCTAGAGATGAGCTTGGACTGTTACAAATGGTATTAGAGCCAGACACTGGGCAGTGTGTCATGGATTGTGAGATCCCATACCGGTTGGAGAGGAGAATGAAGCATTCCTTATAAGGATGTGTAAACCTCTTCCTACTGACGCGTTTTAAAACTGTGAGGCTGACGGTGATACGTAATGGGCTGTTATAGATGGTATTAGAGCGAGACACCAAACGGTATGCAAGCGAGGACGCTAGGCCTCCAAGGGGGTGGATTGTGAGATCTCATTTGGTTGGAGAGGGGAACAAGCATTTCTTATAAGGGTGTGGAAACCTCTCCCTAGCAGACCTGTTTTAAAACCATGCGCTGACGGTGATACATAATGGGCTATTACAAATGGTATCAGAGTCATACACCAAGCGGTATGCAAGCGAGGACGCTATGCCTCCAAGGGGGTGGATTGTGAGATCTCATTTGGTTGGAGAGGGGAACAAGCATTCCTTATGAGGGTGTGGAAACATCTCCCTAGTAGACGTATTTTAAAACCGTGAGATTGATGGCGATACGTAATAGGCTGTTACAAATAGTATCAAAGCAGACACTGGGCGGTGTGCCAGTGAGGACACTAGCTCCCAAGGAGGGTGGATTGTGAGATCTCATATCGGTTGGAGAGGAGAACGAAACATTCCTTACAAGGGTGTAAAAACCTCTCCCTAGTAGGCGCGTTTTAAAACCGCAAGGCTAACGGCAATACGTAATGGGCCAAAGCAAACAATATCTACTAGCAACTAGCAGTGGGCTTGGGCTATTACGATTCTTGTCTTGCTATGATCAATGTAAAAAATTTTAAACATGTTTAGGCAATCATTATAGACATTAATCCTTTCTTGTAACGATCAATGTGAGATTTGACATTGTTTCTTATTCCTGCTCTTGTGTATCACATTGACTTGTTCAGATGTATTTCTCATTATTCTCAATGAAATCTTGGTTTATTACCAGTTACATATTTGTATATGAACAATTAAAGCAAGACATTACTTGTTTGTCTATTCAGTGCTGCTTTGAATTCAGAAACAAATGAAGAGGTTGCAATTAAGAAGGTTGGCAATGCATTTGACAATAGAATTGACGCTAAAAGAACCTTGCGAGAAATCAAGCTTCTTCTACACATGGAACATGATAATGTAAATTTCAGTGTCTATATTACTTCAGATCTTTTATTTACAATATGTAACTTGTTTATGATATCCTTTTCTTGATCTTAATATTACTAATATCTATTAGTTTTTGCCTTATTGGAGTATCCATCGCCATATTAAGTATGAGCATTGAGTATTGACTACACTTTGCTGCTATTATGTGACCATGTGGGCTAACTTTCTTTGCCCCCCAAACTGCAGATTATTGGTCTTGAAGATATTATAAGACCTCCTCAGAAGGAGACTTTCAATGATGTATGCCTTGTTTATGAATTGATGGATACTGATCTGAATCAGATAATACGGTCCAATGAATCGTTGACTGATGAACATTGTCGGGTTAGCACCTCTCATCTTCTTGCAATTACATAACAATGAACATTTGAATAAGATAGCCTCCAATTTGAATGGTTTTTGTGGGATCCCACATCGTTTGGGGAGAAGAACGAAGCATTCTTTATAAGGGTGTGGAAACGTTTCCTAGCAGACGCGTTTTAAATACCTTGAGGGGAAGCCCGAAAGGAAAAGTCCAAAGAGGACAATATCTGCTAGCGGTAGGCTTAGGTTGTTACAAATGGTATTAGAGCCAGACACTGGACGATGTGCCAGCGAGAAGGTTGAGCCCCGAAGGAGGGTGGACATGAGGCGGTGTGCCAGCAAAGACGTTGGGCTCTGAAGGAGGTGGATTGGGGGGTCCCACATTGATTAGAGAAGGGAACGAGTGCCAGAGAGGACGCTGGGCCCTGAAGGGGGGGTGGATTGTGAGATTTCACATCGGTTGGGGAGGAAGAACGAAGCATTTTTATAAGGGTGTGGAAACTTATGCATTTTAAAACCTTGAGGGAAAACTCGAAAGGAACAGTCCAAAGAGAACAATATCCGTTAGCGGTAGGCTTGAGCTCTTACAGTTTTTTACTTAACTCGTGTTCTAAATTTTTTCAGCTTCGTTTCATTCTTAACATCATCAGTTTATAAAGAACTAATGATTATTAGATTTTATTTTCTTTTCCCCAAGCTGTGTTTTTTGAATCTTATTAGTACAAGTTTTTGGTGTGCAGTACTTTGTGTACCAGTTGTTACGAGGGCTAAAATACATACATTCTGCTAACGTTCTACACCGTGATTTGAAACCGAGCAATTTGTTCGTGAATGCAAATTGTGACCTGAAAATTGGAGACTTTGGGCTTGCAAGGACAACTTCTGAAACTGATTTTATGACTGAGTATGTTGTTACTCGGTGGTATCGTGCACCTGAATTGCTTCTTAATTGTTCAGAATACAGTGGAGCAATTGATATCTGGTCTGTTGGCTGTATATTTGGTGAAATTATGCACAGACAACCACTGTTTCCTGGAAGAGACTATGTTCATCAGCTAAAACTTATTACTGAGGTACGCTTGCCTGTTATCAGAATCAGAATCGGCCTTAGTCTAACCGTCCAAGCCCACCGCTATCAAATATTGTCCTTTTTGGGCTTTCCTTTCGAGCTTCCCCTCAAGGTTTTTAAAACGTGTCTACTAGGGAGAGGTTTCTACACCCTTATAAAGAATGCTTCGTTCTCCTCCCCAACCAATATAGGGAGAGGTTTCCACACTCTTATAAAGAATGCTTCGTTCTCTTCCCCAACCGATGTAGGGAGAGGTTTCCACACTCTTATAAAGAATGTTTCATTTTCCTCCCCAACCGATGTAGAGAGAGGTTTCCACACCCTTATAAAGAATGTTTTGTTCTCCTCTCCAACCAATGTGGGATCTCACAATTCACCCCCTTTGAGGCCCAGTGTCCTCGCTAGCACTTGTTCACTTCTCCAATCAATGTGAGACCCTCCATCCACCCCCCCTTCAGGGTCCAACGTCCTTGTTGGCACGCTGTCTTGTCTCCACCCCCATTCGGGGCTTAGCCTCCTCTCAGGCACATCGCCCGGTGTCCAGATCTGATACCATTTGTAACAGTCCAAGCTCATTACTAATAAATATTGTCTTCTTTGAGCTTTCCCTTCTGGGCTTCCCCTCAAGGTTTTAAAACGCATTTGTTAAGGAGAAGTTTCCACACCCTTAGCTCTCCTCCCCAACCGATGTGGGATCTCACACTTAGCTTCCTATTTTTTGCTCTTTCCCCGAGTCTGAGTACCGAATCAAAGTAAACTAAAGATCTGTTTTCTTTTCCAGCGGGTGTATTTCTATTTTGTGGCACAACCTTCACCATGCCTCTAATCTGACTTTACACTGTTTTTCTTTTGGTTTATGAAGCTCATTGGATCACCCGATGACTCGAGCCTCGGATTCTTACGAAGCGACAATCCACAAAAATATTTTAGACTTCTTCCTCACTTCCCCAGGCAACAGTTTTCCACTCGATTTCCCACCATGTCTCCTGCTGCAATCGACTTGCTGGAGAAGATGCTCGTCTTCGATCCTACAAAGCGCATTACAGGTATAATTCGAATCGATGACTAGTAAAACTAAACCAACTAGCTCTAAGTCATGCCTTTAACAAGATGAGATTGGGATTTTAAGATTATACATTATTTTCTTCGTTTGGATGATCACCTCGAACCTCGAACGCTTTGCAGTTGATGAGGCACTGTGCCATCCTTACTTAGCACCTCTTCATGATACCAATGTGGAGCCAGTATGTCCAAGGCCCTTCAGTTTTGATTTCGAGCAGCCATCGTATACTGAAGAACACATTAAGGAACTTGTATGGAGAGAATCCATGAAGTTCAACCCGGATCCCGCTAACTGAGGATCATGTGTGTGTTATCTTTTCGAACTAGATTTTATCTCTTCCAAATTTGAATCCTTCTCATGGTTAAAAGTGTTCGTGATGGATAGAAAGTTAGATCTAGCACGAGAATAGACGATTCCTAGTTAAAACTTGTTCTATCTTGATGATATATAGAAATTTGTAACATAAAGTTCCTTGAGAGTGTTAAGTTTGTTTCTTTAAGCTTGACTCATAGGCTTTGTGATACATTTTTGCTCACCAAAGAACCACTCAGGAATGCCCAACAAGTAAACACTTGAAAATACGTCTAGGAAATAGCCGGTATCGGTCAGTTGGTAGAGCAGAGGACTCAAAATCTTCGTCTCACTGGTTTGCTATGAAAATAAATAAGGATAATATGTCGGAAATGGCTAGTAAAGACTCATCTAACCGATGCTAGATTAATCATATTCTGAGTCGGAACAATGAACAACCTATTCGAAGTGATAGGAATATTTTAATGAAACTCTACTCGTTATTATCGTTCAAGAGTTTAAAATCATACCACCGATACAAAAACCAAGAACAAAACACCACGAAATAGGGACCAAATACATAGCCTGACCCAATAAACTCAACACAACAATACTTTCAACCTAACTCCTATGAGATTTAGGCATTGTTCATCTAATTTTTCATGAGCAGCTCATCACCCTTTCAAAAAAGAGCACTTGGAGATTCAAAAGAAAAAAGAAGATTGTTGATACGACATAGAAATCTAGGGTTAACTAGAGAAGTTTGCGCTCGACTAAAATATGAGCAAGAACAAGAAAAAGGTAGCGATAGATAAAACGACACTCTTGAATACAATGAACTAGTCCTAATTTGTTGGCCTGTCGGCAGGTGATATCGACATCAAAGAAGGAGGGGATAGGGATTTTAGCCGAGGATGATTCTAAAGCTTTGCATTTGCTACAACGAATGGATGATAAATCAAGCTCGAGAGTGATGAGAAATAAAGAGAATAGTAAACTAATACTGACAACCGATTTAAGAATTGAAATACTCGATCGAGAAAAAATCCAGTATGGTTAAAGTATGTATATTAATAGTGTAATTTGACCATATTATTATTATTATTTAATGAATTTTTGCATTAAATTATAATGTATGATAGTTTAATACGGTATGTTTAAAATAATTATGAAGGAACCATGACGTAGCATTTTTTTTTTCTTTTGGCATTAAGTTGTATTTTCTTTAATTAAAAGAAATAATTAAAATACTTACTTGTTTTCCAAAATTAAAATTTTTAATTCTTTTTTATTAGGTTTGTTGACTATGAGATAGATACTGTTGACTGTTGACTTTCTAAAAGGATGGCTGTTTCTTTTTCCAAATAGTCAACGGTCAAAAAACATGATTTTTTTTTTCTTATATGTTTTATTATATATCTAACATTTATTTTTTATTAAAAAAAAAAACATATATATATATATATATATATATATATATATATATATATATATATATATATATATAGTTAAATTTCTCTTATGGGTTGATTTTCGAGACCAAGTCAAAGGTTTAGAGAATATTAACGGTCAAAGCAAATAGAGAAACATGGTTGACTTGTTCTTATTAGTCAATGTTTGAGAAAACTTTCATTCTTATTTCTTCACTGTTTGAATTGCTCAAACATTAATTTTTTAAAAATAAAAAAAAAAGACAGTTTAAGTTCTATGTTATCATATATTATCAGTGTTTTTTTTTTTTAAATAAAGAAATATATGGTAATGAATATATATATTTTTAAATATTACTATTTGACTCATTCACGTGCAAAACTATTTAAAAACATTTTATCATAAATTAACTTTAACTATCTTAATTTGTTATTAAAATAAGATCGTCACTGCATGCATGTCACGTTTATTATGCACGAAAAAGTTCATTTAAACATTTTCATAAATGGCAACAATCTCGTCATCTGTGTAAGGTGTCTTATCTTTACCTGAAATAAAAAAAAAATAGTATTTAAAGAAAGATAGTAACCTTATTGTTGAGGTCGGTAAATGCAATCATATACAAATATTAAATCCATATCAGCCAGTCTCGAAAGGGTATAAAAATATTAAACTCAAGCCAGATTAGTCGAGAGGTTGAGCTAGAGCTGTTAGAAAGTGCATTTTTCGACTGGCTCTGAATAGCCCAAGTGAGATGAAACGGAGTAATTGTTGTGACTCAATAAATCAAGTGACCTCCCTTTTATACAAGAGTCCAACTCTCACTTTCTCGATCTACAATTTTCTTTTCTTTCTAATTATGTTATCTTCATCCATACATTAGTCTTTTTATCTTTACCTCAAAAATGGTTAATAATAATAAGATATACTCAATCCGCTACTATACTGGTTAGAAAACGTGAACACATGCAACTACCGTCTTGAAAATGTTTGCTGAAACCACTACACCTAAATGGTGGTGAAAGTTCTCTATTTATAATCATTTGTCAATTGCATGAAGTTGGTCACAAACTGTTTTGAAGGCACGGGCATACTCAGCAACAGGTTTGGTGTCATGTTTCATCAGCTGCAAGTCATCCTTGAGTCTCAATTCACGAGCTTTCGAATAATGGTTGAACATAGTTTCCAACGCAAGCTAAACATCACGTGCAGTGGAGAGACCAACGACAACAACAATGACTTCCTCGGTGAGAGAGGAGAGCAGGAGACAAAGAAGTCGTTTGAGGAGGTTTCTAGTTTAAAGCGAGGTGGTGGAATCATAGTTCCATCAACATAGCCCACCATGTCTTGACTCTCAAGGAGAAGGAGAAGTTGGCTTTTACAAAGAAGATAATTAGACGAACAAAGTTTAATAGTGATCATATGGATTAGAGTGTTGAAAGAAAGAAGATGATAAGAGGATTCGGAAACCATAGAGAAAAAAAGAATCAGGGTTGTTAAACTGAAAAAAACTCTGATACCATGAGAATGTTTGCTGAAACCACCCCACTTAATGGTGGTGAAAGTTCTTTATTTATAATTATTTACAATATAGAGAATTACCGTAAATTACAAATAATATGAAAAAAAAAACAATAAAAGGGAAGAATAATAAATGAATACAATATATTTGATTGCAAATATCTAGATATTTATCTTATAATAAACGGTCAACTATTCTTAACAAGTCTCATGTTTTAATGAGTCTACCACCTTAGATTCAAATTATCTTAATGTTGTTCTATAAAGCTTAGATTCTTTTTTAAATATGATATTAATTATAAATTGAATTGATGTTTAATTAAATTGGACTTTTATCTTACCATAATAACATTTTTTTTTTTTATCTTACTTGAAATTATATCTTGATTTAAACATAGATTCCCATTAAATTATAATTTAGATGTATACAATTTTCCACGTCAGGAACAAAAAAAAAAAAAAAAAAAAAGACAGAAAAAAAATAATTATGTTGTCGCTGTAATTGGTAATGAATTTTTGCTACCCTGAAACGGAGTTGACCTCCGCCGCCAGCTCAGCGGCGGTTCCACAGGCGGCCGACAGCCGTTGATTGAGTTCATCAACCATTCCATCAGGCACAAACGGCGTTCTACAGAGTGGACACGTGTCGTGATTGTGATTGATCCAACGCTCCACACACCTCCGGTGGAATATGTGTTTGCAGTTCATCAGCAACCGGATCTCCTCCGCGCCATCGAACTCGTAGAAGCAAACAACGCAATTCTCCGGCGGGTCGGAAAGATCCGAGAATTTCACCACCGGGAGAAATTCGCGGAGAATGACGGCTGACGGAGGAGGGTTGGGAGGAAATTGGATCTCCGGCAGGGTGGATTCGCGGCGGAGAAATGGCGGCAGCCACAGGAGGCGGAAACAGGACACGACGAGGTGAGTCAGGACGTCGTTGACGGTGAGCAGAAGGAGGAGTACGCTGGGGAAGAGCTCCTCCGTGTAAGTCACCGGAAAGCCCATTATCGGGGTCGGGTCGGGTTTCTAGAGAGAGAAATCTAGAGAGATTTTGTTTTTGGCAGTTACGGTAATGGCGGCTCTGTTTGTAAAGTGGGGATTTTATTTAATATATATAGAGTTTGGGAAGGGAAAAAAGCGGGTGGGAGATGATAAACTCACACGGTAGTGCGATGAGGGTGATGGAAATAACCAATGGAGCCCACTCTCTCTTTTTTTTTTTATTTTTTTTATTTGTATTTAACAAATTCAAACTTAAATTATTTTAAAGAGAATTAAATATTTTTTTAAAGAAAGCAATTAACTAAATAACATTTAATCATTTAGCTCAACCTTTAAGCAATTTAATAATCATTTTTTTCGATGGCTTAATCATAAGAATTTGATGGTCTGTGGTTTACTTGGAGCAATTTTATACTAGATAACATCTTCAGAATTCTAAGCTGTGTTGGTACGTTAGAATAGTCCCCACTCTTAAAAGCAAAGAGTAAATAACATAACCATGTCACGAGGCGATGCGTTTAAAGTAAGAGATTGTATCCGGTAAAAGTTATATATGGTAAAATTATAGACAAGAAACTGAATTATATATAACAATATTTTGAAAATGTAATTACTTGAAAATGTATAAATCTAGAGTCAATATTTCTCTAGATTTCCACCCTAAATGTTTCGTTCTCCTCTCCAATTGATGTGAGATCTTATACTCTTCCTTTCTCTCTCTTCAAAATAACAACAAAAAAAAATAGGTGAATTATGATTATTATAAATTCAAAATTTGATCTAATAATTATTTCCACTTTGATCTAATAGTTATTCACACTTCTAATTAATCTCTCAGTTGAAATGATTCATTAATTTAGTCTTATTTGTCGATGTATTGAATAATCTTAGGACCTCTCTATTATTTTAAAAAAAATATAATATAATATTTAACATAATTTCTTTCCACTGGCTGTGAATTGTACTACAACTGCCCTCTTACTACGAAAATGCAAATCTAAAGAGGGTACATATTTGCAAAACAATATGGAACAAATCAATTGTATTGACCCGGAGTCGGATACGGAGCATAACCCGTTGGCGGATAGCCTTGATAATGAGTCGGGACCGGGTAGCCTTGAGCCGGGGGAGGGGGCGGGTATCCGAATGGTTGTCCAGACACCGTAGGAGGAGGATAACCATCCGGATCAGGAACCGGCTGAGTCATCCGAGACATCTGCTGTGTAGGAGGCACAGCCATGGCTGGTTGGGGTCCAAAATTGCCATCTCTTTTGTCCAACTCAAGCTTGTGCTGTGTCTGCAGTTCTCCATAGCAACAACATCAGAAAAAACATAATAGGTCGAGGATTGTTGGGAGAGAGTCCTACGTTGGCTAATTTAGGGAATGATCATGAGTTTATAAGCAAGGAATATATCTCCATTGACATGAGACCTTTTGGGGAAGTTCAAGACAAAGCCATGAGAGCATATACTCAAAGTGGACAATACTATACCATTGTGGAGGTTCGTGAGTCCTAACATGGTATCAGAGCCATGCCCTTAACTTAATCATGTCAATAGAATCCTCAAATGTCTAACAAAGAAGTTGTGAAATTCGAAGGTGTAGTCAAAAGTGACTCAAGTGTCGAACAAAGTACGAAGACTCCAGAGAAGGAGTCGAGCCTCGATTAATGAGAGGTTGTTCGAGGGCTCTATTACTTTGTTCGAGGGGAGGAGTCCTCACATTGGCTAATTTAGGGAATGATCCTAACAGAATATACTGATTTGTATTGTAATCTACTACTCGTTCAACTGCAGAATTCATGCATGCTACTACAGAGAGTTCATGTATAACACGTGCAAATCCGTACCCTTTGAATTGAAGAATGAGATTATCTCTATAAGGTGCAGAAAGATGGTTTCCGTTCATATATTGACGGTAGAAACTTTCTTAAACTTTGTATAAACGTTAATAGCGTTAATCCTACTTTTCAAAGTTCATGAGTTTTTTTTAAACACGATACTAACTGTAAAGATATCTTTGAACTTTTGAAAATTCTAACAGGACATAATTTTTAACGCTCGGGCGTACCTGCATGCACGCACAAACGCTGCAAAACAAACGAACAAATTCATAAATGATAGTATGATTCAAAATATGAAAAGAACTTCAAGATTGAAATGCAAGCCCCTTACGTGCAGTAGACAAAGTTAGATAAACAGGACATTATATGTGCGGTCTCTTGAAGTTCTTCACTTCCAAGCAAGCAAGCAATTAATGAGCATATGCAAGCCAGTTGTGAGAGGCACAACATAAAGCCCTGCAAAGTAAGCCCAAACTTGTAAAGAGAGAAAAGAATGAGATGCGAGTAACTCAACAAACGAATGGATCGAGAGCGAAGACGTTACGATGATGCAGTTATCACACTCAGTTGTCTGTATATTGAACTCGTCTTGCAACATGAAACGTGTCGATGCAACCGAGTTAGTAAAGCAACAGAAAACCTGAATAGAGTTCATAATCAAAACACGCAATTCTTCAAACTATGACCACAAAAAGATGACTAAAGGCTTATAGGAGATGACGGTTCTTGATCGATAAATGTACCTCGGTGCATAGACAAGCTGCAGGACATTTACTTTCTCCACACTTGCCACTGCAAGGCATGTAGCCACCACAACATGTGTATCTATGATAGATTCATCGAAAGGTTTAGAAATGGTACATACTTTATCTTCTAATAAAATTACAAACCGTCGTCGAAAATACCTCGACATATCATTGTAAAGAGCTCGTTTTCGCAGAAGGTATGAAACACATGGGCCACTTTTCACAAAATCAAGAAACATTGTAAGAAAAACCATATCAAAGTACTCTACAAACCTAGAAAGCAAGAAAAACCAATACCATTTTGAATACTATAAAGCTTGCACATATTTACCTAGAAATCACGAACCTCCATAATGGTATAATATTGTCCATTTTGAGCATAAGCACTCGTGGAAGACCTCATACCAATAGAGATAACGTTCCTTACCTATAAACCGACGATCTTCCTCTTAACTAGTCAATGTGAGACTACTCCTTTTAATAATCCTCAACAATCCTCCTCTTGAACAAAGTAACCATAGAGCCTCCCCGGAGGCCTATGGAACCCTCAAACAACCTCCCTTTAGTCGAGGCTCGACTCCTTTCTATAGAGCCCTCGAACAAAATACACCATTTGTTTGACACTTGAGTCACTTTTGACTACATCTTCAAGACTCACAACTTCTTTGTTCAACATTTGAGGATTTTATTGACATGGTTAAGTTAAGGACATGACTCTAATACCATGTTAGGAATCACGAACCTCCACAATGGTATGATATTGTCCACTTTGAGCATAAGCTTTCATGGTTTTGCTTTTGGTTTTCCCGAAAGACCTCATACCAATGGAGATAATGTTCCTTACTTACAAAACTCATGATCTTCCTCTTAATTAGCCAATATGCGACTACTCCTTTCGATAATCCTCAAGTCCACAAACTTAACAAACCCTTTCAATTACAGAAATCAAAACTATAACTGAGAACTCATCAGAGAACAAACAGCTTACCAGAATATAGAAAAGCAACAATCTGCAAAAAATAACAAGATAATGTTCTAATTAGAAACCCCTCAAATAGTAAAGGAACCAACAGCCGCCATGGTTAATCACATGGAAAGGAACAGAGCAAGAGAACAAAATCAACAATGATTCGATTTAGGTAACTTCTTCCCTATATCATTAACGAAACAGAGAAACAGAACCCAACTAAAGAATCAAGTACAAACCCAAGATTTTCAGCATTCATCCCAAAAAATCAAAGCAATCAAACAAAAAATCACGAACACATACAAGATGGGTGGGCAGAAATGGTGCCCATAAGATCAGTGTGCCATAAATTTCTATAGCTCTGACGAAGCTGCATTTTATCGACATAATCAGCCTGCGACGCCATGGTCGAACAGCGAAGGAGCCGCTTCGAGGCTGAAATTCGAAAATCAAAACACAACCCAGATGGGGTTTTGAGGCGAATTTGAAAAGGGTTAAAAGAGGAGAGACTGAAGTGGAAGCAAATCGACCTCTAAAAATGGCAACTGAGTTTGAGAGGGAATAAATTCCTCTTTTGAGCTGTATTAAGTGCCAGAGAAGATGAATCTGTGTGCGCCGGCCGTGGTATTATGGAGAATTGAATCGAACGCCATTGGGCACTGCAACAAGGAATTCTAAGGATCTTCACAGCCAACAATGGAGCTTGCGCCTTGGGGTTTCTTAGCGGTAAAGGAAGGGATGAACTCGGAGGACAATCCTTTTTTAGTTTCAAAAAATATATTTATTTTACCTACTTCTTTTTCCATCTAACAAAATTCCTATATTTTTTTTTCTTTATATTTTTAAATCAGTAGAAATAATATCCTTGCAAAAAAAAAAAATAATAATAATAATAATAAATAATAGACGTTAGAATTAAAATGTATCTTCTAATAGAAATAAAATAAACGTGTATGTATCTAAGAATTATTAAATTCGAGACTAATTACAAATTGACATAGGGGGACGATGTCAATGAAAGATAGGCAGCTGAGTTAAATGAAGAAGAGCCCAAGAGAATGAGATAAGACGTCTATTCCTTGAGTCACTGCCTCGTACTTTAGGTAGATGGCTTCACAAGAGTTGTCGAGATCAGTTCAAGAGAGAGCATTAGGCTAGACGTGAGTGACATAAGCTGGGTAAGAATAAATAAGTGTCAGTGTAACTTAGAGTTCGTAAACAAACACCTATTCTATTTACCTCGTTCAATCAGTAATAGTCTCGACAATGGAATTGAAGTTTACCTCGGGAAATAATAGTTCAACCCCAGTTCAATGAAAGAATAAATGGGTTCCGGAGCTTGACCTTCTAATCATCCAGCCTATCTATGTATTTACCTCTAAAATGGCCCAAAATCCCGGGAAAGTATCAACTCTCATTAATTTCAGCATCTTTATCGAGTGAAAAAGAGAAATGGCCCAAAATTTCGGGAAAGTATCAAAAAAATAATAGCTGGTCCTTACGGTCGAATTCATAAGGAGTTGAGTCTTTCCTTCATGCCTGTTCCGTCTCATTCATCTTTCGTCTCTCTTCTTTCTTTGATTTACACATGGAAAAGAAAGTGTTCGGTTCCATAACCATGGGTTCTAATGTACGAGATCTGCTCTTCATAGACAAACTTAGGATTTGCGCGATCCCAGGTAAGATCGGTTCAAATCATAGGATCCTTTTCTATCTGCTGCACACTTTTCTATCTGCTGCACAAAATGTGCATTTAAGCAATTGTTACATAGATCCTATATCTATCTGTATGAAGAAGAAATCATTAACAAAGGGGGTTCTTATTTGTACAAATGGTACTTCGAACTTGGAACGAGCATAACTCCTCACTCTCATCCGAGAGAGAGCAAGAGGAAGAGATACGTAATTTAAGGCGAGATTATAGTGATTTAGGAGGGTTTCGATTCTGTACCCGTTGAGCGAATTGGGTGGAGAGATCCAGAAACCATGAAGTCCAACCCGTTTCAACCCAACTCAACCGTTCACGACCCATGGGTAGGCACTCCCCTGAACAACTTGTGGTCTGCACCTCCTCTACAACTCGCCTGCATGAAGTTGGAATCGCTAGTAATCATCGGTCATCACGTCCCAATCACCTGTGACCTACGCCTCCTCTCGACTCAGTGAATTCTTGACAATTCTTGACTCGGTTCAATGGCTCATCCTGGCTCAGCTTGGCAGCTTACTTTATATCGTTTTTTAGATAGTTTTAGGACATATATGGAAAATAATTATCATGTTTAAATGAACAGTCAGGTATGTCATGTTTTGTCTTGCCATGTAAAGTTATGTGAGGGAATGATGTTAAAGGTAAATCATCGCTCCACGCGTACCTCCCATGTGCTAAGTGACACAATCGAACTTTTGAAGGCAGCGGACTAGCGATTGTGCGGCACACTTTCCAACGACAAGTGAGCTAAGCCAATTTGTTCTTGCGTCGCCTACGACCAAGCGACGTATGATCGAGCCTCTAGCCTCGGTTTTAAAAGAAGGTTTTAGAAAACGAGGAGGGAGAGAGATTTTAGAAAGAGAGATTTTAGAAAGAGACGTTATATAAGCAAGCAAGAGAGAGATAACAACGGCTTAACATATATAACCTTGGGTAGGGAGAAGTTGACGACTAGTCATATCCCCCTATAGTACATTCTGAGACATTTATGTCTGGCAGGCCTAGACATTATATTTTTGAGGCGTCATACGCCCTAGAACTACAAAAGTAAAAACACTAAAATGAAAGACATGACAAGGGTTTGGCTTGTCATGGGCATGCGACCATGGGCAACACGCCCTGGACGAGCATGACCGTGACATCTTCCTCCACCTAATTGGTTGACGTCCCTGTCAACCGACTACTTTCAAACCTTGCGATGTGGGTGGCGGCGGAGTTCAGATCTTCGGCGCGTTCCCAGCTGGTTTCCTCTGTAGGGAGATTCTTCCATTTGACAAGCAATTCGCGAATCGTCCGTACAGGTCTTCCTATCTTCCTAACCCTGTCGACTAGGATCTCCTCTACTTCTTTGGTTTCTTTTTGTTTCAGATCGATGTTCGGCCTCGTGATTGCATTTCGTTGGTCGTCGTCTGGGTCAGGGTGGTAGGGCTTCAAGTTGCTCACATGAATGACTTGGTGGATTTTCATCCATGCAGGTAGTGCAACTCGGTAGGAGGTAGCCCCGATCTTTTTAAGGACTTCAACCGAGCCTTCATATTTTTGAACTAGTCTCTGGTCCTTTCGGCTGCGAAATCTGATCTGTTCTGGTTTCAGCTTGATGAGAACTTGATCTCCCGCTCGGAATTGAAGGGGGCGACGCTTCTTGTCCGCCCACTTTTTCATATGCTTAGAAGCCTTCTCTAAATATGCCCGGGCTATATCTGTTGTCTGCTTCCATTCTCTTGTGAAGTTTTGAGCTTGAGGGGTTCTTTCCTGCATAAGGATGATCAATAATATGGGGTAAGGCCGGTTGTCGTCCACTCACAATTTGGAAGGGACTCTTTCCCATAGACGAGCTTGTCTGACAATTGAAGCAAAATTGGGCGACATCTAATAGTTGTATCCAGTTCTTCTGGTGAGCGTCGACGAAGTGACGTAAGTATTCTTCGAGAAAGCAATTGAACCGTTCTGTCTGTCCATCGGTTTGAGGGTGATAACTCGAGGAGATGTTCGAGGTTGTTCCCAAGAAGACGATTAACACAGTCCAGAATGTCCCAATGAATCTGTCACCCCTATCGCTGATGATACTCGACGGAATACCCCATAACTTTACAACGTGTTTGAAAAATAGTTGGGCTGTGAGTTCAGCCGAGCATAATTTGGGCGTGGGGATGAACGTCGCATATTTTGCGAATCGGTCTACGATAACCAAGATGGCGTCATATTCCCCGACTTTTGGGAGGTGTGTTATGAAGTCTAGAGACACACTTTCCCAGGGTCTTGTTGGCACAGGAGAGGTTCCAAGAGTCCTAAGACTTTGGCTTTCTCGACTTTGTCCTGTTGACAGATGAGACACGTCTTGGTGTATTGCATGATGTCGTCTCGCATGTTTGGCCAAAAGTACCCTTTTTTTATTAGGGCGTATGTTCTTTGCCACCCTGGGTGTCCGGCCCATAAGGTATCATGACATTCCTGAATGAGCTTCTTCCTCAGTTCTCCCGTTCTTGGGACATACAATCTGTTTCTATAGCTTTGGGCAGGAGAAGTTGACGACTAGTCATATCCCCCTATACTACGAAGTTGACGACTAGTCATATCCCCTATAGTACGAAGTTGACGACTAGTCATATCCCCCTATAGTACGAATCCCCCTATAGTACGAAGTTGACGACTAGTCATATCCCCCTATAGTACGAAGTTGACGACTAGTCATATCCCCCTATAGTACGAAGTTGACGACTAGTCATATCCCCCTATAGTACGAAGTTGACGACTAGTCATATCCCCCTATAGTACGAAGTTGACGACTAGTCATATCCCCCTAGTACGAATATCCCCCTATAGTACAAAGTAAAAACACTAAAATGAAAACATGACAAGGGTTTGGCTTGTCATGGGCATGTGGAAACATGACAAGGGTTTGGCTTGTCATGGGCATGTGGCCATGAGCAACACGCCCTGGACGAGCATGACCGTGACACTAAGCACGTGCATTTCTACTAAGCACGTGCATTTCTTGCAAACATTAATTATACCTTCGAGGTTTACTAAGTAATAATAGTTGGATACAAAATCAAGCGGAAGTTAACAAAGAATTAGCCAAAAAAAAAAAAAAAAAAAAAAAAGAGGATCATAGCAATAATTGGTGAATAATGAACTTAGAGGTAATATTGATGACACAATTGTGTGATGTTACAAATATTATTAAGATAAACAAATGAATAAAAACAAAAGTTCATTAGTAGGACATAATATTTTGAATTGAATTTGATGAACAGTCATGAAACAAATGACTCCAAATAAAATTGGTGATCATTGGAGATGAGACTCCTTAGTAGCCAGGAAACTGTGGTGGAGGCGGCGATGAATACTGGAAGCCGATATTTGGTGGGAGAATTAAGTCCTCGAACGCTGGCGGTGGAGAAGAATCGGGAGCAGGAGGAGGAGTTTCGATCGCAGGAGGTGGAGATTGTTCTGGTGGCGGCGGAGATTGCTCTGGTGGGGGCGGAGATTGTTCTGGTGGAGGCGGGGATTGAACGGGTGGGGGCGGAGATTGTTCTGGTGGAGGCGGGGATTGAACGGGTGGGGGCGGAGATTGTTCTGGTGGAGGCGGAGATTGAACGGGTGGGGGCGGAGATTGTTCTGGTGGGGGAGGAGAGTACACGGGTGGGGGTGGAGAGTGTTCTGGTGGGGGTGGAGAGTAAACGGGTGGGGGTGGAGAGTGTTCTGGTGGCGGTGGAGAGTAAACGGGTGGGGGTGGAGATTGTTCTGGTGGCGGTGGAGAGTAAACGGGTGGGGGTGGAGAGTAAACGGGTGGGGGTGGAGAGTAAACGGGTGGGGGTGGAGAGTATACGGGTGGGGGTGGAGAGTAAACGGGTGGGGGTGGAGAGTATACGGGTGGGGGTGGAGAGTAAACGGGTGGGGGTGGAGAGTATACGGGTGGGGGTGGAGAGTAAACGGGTGGGGGTGGAGAGTATACGGGTGGGGGTGGAGAGTAAACGGGTGGGGGTGGAGAGTATACGGGTGGGGGTGGAGAGTAAACGGGTGGGGGTGGAGAGTAAACGGGTGGGGGCGGAGAGTATACGGGTGGGGGCGGAGATTGTTCTGGTGGGGGTGGAGAGTATACCGGTGGGGGCGGAGATTGTTCTGGTGGGGGTGGAGAGTATACCGGTGGGGGCGGAGATTGTTCTGGTGGGGGTGGAGAGTATACCGGTGGGGGCGGAGATTGTTCTGGTGGCGGCGGAGAGTAGACGGGTGGGGGTGGAGATTGTTCTGGTGGCGGCGGAGAGTAGACGGGGGGTGGCGGAGAGTAGACGGGGGGAGGCGGAGAGTAGACGGGGGGAGGCGGAGAGTAGACGGGGGGTGGCGGAGACTGGTCGGGCGGTGGCGGAGAGTGGTCGGGCGGTGGCGGAGAGTGGACTGGTGGCGGTGAGGATGGAACAGAGGGCGTTCGTGTGTGAGATGTTGGCGGTGGAAACACAATCGGAGATGGTGGAGACCCAACTTCTACGTAAGGGATTTCACCCACAGATGGTGACGGCGGCGGCCTAAACCTGGGCGATGGAGACTGAACAAATGGATCATCAGCACAGCCACCACACTCCATGGGTTTATCCAAAACAGAGCTACACTTGGCCGCATCTCTCTGCTCCGGTCGATTCCCCAAACAATTCCCAACATCATCAAAAGAATTCTTAGATTCTTTAGACCCAACACACGCCGCATCTTCCTCACTAAAATAATTACTCGAACAATTAAAGTAAATCAATTTAGGCAACTCACAAACACCCCCAAAAACAGAGCCCCTCAATTCATTCTTACTAACATCCAAAACCTCCAAGCTATGCAGCCCCGACAACGATTTAGGCAGCTCGCCGACAAACAAATTGTCACTAACATCAATATGTGTCATATTCACAAGCTTCCCCATCTCGTAAGGGAAACACCCGCTGAGGTTGTTGCCGAGGAACAGGGCCTGGTTGAGGTTGGGCATATTGCCGATGGTGTTAGGAATGCAGCCATGGAACTCGTTGTAGGCGAAGGACACGACAGAGACGGTGGAGTTTCCGATGGTATGTGGGATGAAGGAATTGAATCTGTTATTGTTTAAGAAAATGGCATCGAATTCCTTAGTGAACAGAGCAGGTGGGATTTCTCCTTCGAAGTTATTGAACCTGAGATCGAGGTACTTAACGACGGACCATTCAAGAACAACCTCAGGGAAACGGCCGACGAAGCGGTTGGTGCTGATATCAAATTCAAACATGAGAGTGAGCTTGTAGAAGCTACGAGGAACGATCCCACAGAATCTATTGGAGTTAATATGGAAGAGAGCCAAATCGGTGATGAGGGCTAATTCCGGCACCAAATGGCCGGCAATATCGCCATGGTTCAAATCAATGCCGGCGACAACTTCAATGGTTGAGTCATCAAGCGCCGTGGTACAAAAGACGCCGACGTAAGAGCAGACATCGGCACCAACCCAATTGGCGGTCATGTTAAGAGGGTCGGAGTAAATGGCTAATTTCCAAGCTTGAAGGGCGATGTAGGCCTTTTTCAACCTCTCATTAGGGAAAGTGTCGGGAATGTCGAGTTCGTATGTGTAGTCATCTGGGAGGTTTTCGTAATCTTCTAAAGCTTTAAGTTGGCGGCGAACGATGAATGAAGCTTCGGCGTCGGAGACAGCGACGGAGAGAAGTGGCAGAGAGAGGAGGAGGAGGAGGAGAATGCCGCCATGGTTAACATGGTTTCTAAGAAGACAAGTCATTGTGAGCTCTGTTGATGTGTGAATGAGGAGGGGATTGTGGCATTTTAAAGTTTATTTTTTTTCTATTTTTGGTGAAATGGGTTTGTGTGGATTCATGGGTTGAGATTGATTTTAGGATTTGCAATAATAATAATAATAATTTTTTTTTTTATTGTGGTGAAAAGGTTTGTAATAATTTTAGGATTTATGCTTTATTTACTAATCTTTAATTTGATTTGTTTAAATTTGAAGTAACCAAAAAATTTATAAGACAAAAGTCAAAATGACGGATAAGTCAAATTTAGGGTTTAGGGTTTAGGGTTTCATTTATTAACTATAGACATGAAATTTCACTCTTGTGTCCATAAATTTAATTATTATAGTCTAGTCGATCATTTACAACTAAGTTTAATTCTAAATGGGTATTAATTATATGTATTCATTAAATCCAATATCATATACTTCGTGAATGGTAAAATAGTTGATCCGATAGATTTACGGAACATAGTATTGATCGATAATTAAAAAAAATGTTTTTTATTTATATTTTCAAACCGCTCATTTAGTATTATATTATGCGAAATTATCATTAACTAAATTTGAGATTAGTCCATGCCAGAATTTAAAAATTGGAAGATTTTTTGTTTGTTTGTTTGTTTTTTTTTTTTTTTTTGGGTAATGAATTCAAACATATATTTAATAAAAGCTTTTGTTTTTTCAGTAGGTTTTTACTATCGCAAAGTATTAAAATTTAGTTTAGCAAAATATGTAATACCATAAAAAAAAAATTTAAAAAAAGGAAAATAAAAAAATGAAAAGTAACAAAAAAAAAAAAAAAAAAAAGAGAGAGATTCTGTTATTAAAATGTCTTTTACTTAATTTTAGTTTCCCAGAAATTATATATATATATATATATATATGTATATATATATATATAATGTATTCAATTAAAATCATGTAAAACGTCAAGTAACACATAATTAATATTTATTCCACGTCAACGTTAAAATTAATAAAAGAAAAAAGTTTAATAAAATTGATCTTTTAAATCTATTTTTTTAATGTATACTTATTCACCATATAACATGTAACAACTAAAATTAATAATTAAAATCTTACTAAACTTTAAATATTAATTATTTATGAGTGACAGTGTAAAAACTTTGAGGTTCACAACTTTTTTATTCGACATTTGAAGATTCTATTGATATGACTAAGCTAAGAGCAGAGTTTTAATATCATGATAGGAATCACAAATCTTCATAGGGGTACGATATTGTCCATTTTGAACATAAACTCTCTGTCCCCTTTACTTTATGCTTCCTCAAAATGCCCAAAAAATCAGAAGCTGACACAAGTAGAGAAATAGAATAACTAAAACTCCTCGATCCATCAACTTAAAAATACAAGATCAGATCACAGTGTTGAACGAACACGACTCTCCACAATGGTATGATATTGTCCACTTTGAGTATAAGTTCTCATGGCTTTGGGATTCCCCAAAATGCCTCATACTAATGGAGTTAGTATTACTTACTTATAAACTCATGATCATTCCCTACACTAGCTGACGTGGGACTTCCATCATCCAACACACCGAACAAAAAATCAATCGACTTAAAAATACAAGATGAGATCAGTGAAGATGAAGAACGAACCTGATAGCGATTTTGGCAGCAATCAGAAGCAGAGGATGCAGAAACAGTACAAAGGCCGCTCCAAACTTCCTCCAAGCAGAATCAAATTCGAAGACTAATCGGTAAGTAAATCTTCCTTCTTAACTCGAAATCACAGGCGCGATTTCTTCGCTTCCTCCGATCATAAACAGAACTAGATCGAATCAACTTAGGATAAATCGGAATCCAAAATTGTACTCTGAAAACGCAACACCTAACATTACGAATCCGCGCCTAGAATAGCTTTCCGGTAGACTCCGACGGAGAAAGACGGCGGCCGGGCGGAAAAGGAAAGTGATTAAATATAAAAGATATATATGGCTAAAACGGCGCAACAGAAAACGAGAGAGAGAGAGGGAGAAAGAGATAGGTTTTGTAAGAGACTGTTGGAATTTGAGCCATAAATGACGTGTCCGATTTGCAGGCGTTGCCTTCTTTTTAATCAACCTAATTAGGTATGAATATTATTTTATTTTTCTTTATAAATAAAAACAACTCATTTTTTCTTTTCTTTTTTTTGAAAATAAAATATCTTTATTACATTTATACCCCTTTCAAATGCATATCTCATTTCTACCCAATGAAGTTCATAGATGTAAGATTTTCGGTAGCGTAGTCGACTTCACAAGTGATTCAAAGTTATTTCTTATCTCGTTCCCGACTTTATATGCTTCCGTGAAACAGCTAGGTATAGATGCATCATTTTTTTTGTAAGATCCCACGTCAGTTGGAGAGGAGAATGAAACCTTCCTTACAAAGGTATGAAAACCTTTCCCTAGTAGACGCGTTTCAAAATTGTGAAGCTAACAACAATACATGAACCAAAGTGGACAATATTTGCTAACAATGGAGTTGGGCTGTTACAAATGGTATCAGATAGATATTGGACGGTGTGCTAGCAAGAACGTTGGTCTCCACGTCGGTTGGAGAAAGGAACAAAACATTCTTTATAAGGTAGACACGTTTTAAAACTATTAGGCTAACGATGATACGTATTGGGTCAAAATAGACAATATCTGTTAGCGGTGGGTTTGGATTGTTACATTAGCCATTCCATTGGTAAATAATTGTTTTAATGCATCATTTACATTTTATAATATAATTTTTATTAAAAAATGTAAACCAAAATCAAATTAAACTAAATGCCTAAATAATTAACAAATTAAATTTTAGTTGATAGTTTTAATAATAAAAGCCACAGAAAATCATAATAAAAATATACATAATTAATTAGAAGTTTAAAAAATATAAAATAATTAAGCACAATTATCGATACTAAGAACTAAATTTAATAATTAAGAACTAAAATTGGAATCTTAAAAAGTGTAATTCTTGAAAACGTGTCTATCATAGGTAACTCTAGTGCCCCTATAAAACCCCTACCAACTATGATCCTAACTTTTTTTCGAAGTTAATAAATATATTTTTTTAAAATATTTATATTATGTTTCAAAAATACTTATGAACTTTTAAAAAATTAAAAAATAATGAGTGAATTTTCGCCTATATATTAATAGTAAATAAATATTATAAACATTAATTAATATTTTTATGGTAAGAATATTTTTAAGCTTTATTTTTATTAATTTAGCTATGAATTATATCTAAATTTTAGAATTTTTCAATCAAACCTTTTGGGTTTTGCCACGTCACCCTCACCCCTTCCAAAACACAATGAATGAAATTTTATGACGTGGCCTCCACCCTTATCCTATCACAACCGTTCATTTTTGTTCGCTACCTCATGGGACCTACTCATCCTTCATTTTTTATTTTTATAAAAATTATTGATTTTTTAAAAATATATTTAAATTATTTGAATTATGAATTTACTTCCAATTGAGTTGAATTAATATTTGATAAGTAGAATGAACAAACTTAAATTTATTATTAATTATAAAAGGTATATAACGTATATTTATTTTATTTTATAAATAATTTTTATTATTTATTCTCGACCACTTTTTAAAATGATTTTTTATATATAAAAAACAAATTTATGGTTGTACATTGACTATTGAAGGAAGGTTGTTTGGGTTAAAAAAAAATTACCACTAAACAACTGGATTGAGTTTAAAAAATATTTAAACCCGACCAACTCAACTCACAAACATGCTTAATTTTGACTGAAAATGTATAAACAGTGTAAAATAATATATAATTAGTAATTTTATATTTTTTTAAATATAAAATTAAAATTTGGAGAGATTTATTACACGATAAACTTGAAGCGCATTTGGTAATATTTTTGTTTCTTGTTTCGTCTTTTAACACAGAAAAACCGCTTTTCGTCGGTTTTTTGTTTCTTATTCAAAAAAACATAACTATGTTTGGTATGATTGAAAATTTAAAAGGTAAGATGGAAAATTTTTATATGAAAATTCTTTCTAAAATTTTAAAGTAATATATATTTTTATATAAATAATAGATTTATTTATTTTTTGAAATAAAATTAAATAAAAAAAAAAGTGTATTTGTTGTATTAAATTTTAGTATATAAAAAAATAAGGTAAAAGTTATTTTTTTTTTACAAATTAGAAAAAAAAACAGTAATATTACTAAAGTGCCCTGAGACGCTTTTAATAAACTTATTAAACATGGTAATATTTTTATTTATTGGGAATTTTTTTATTGTGGACCACGCTCGTATAGAACGCGCGTTTTGAAAGCGGTGTATTACACGCTTTCTTCATTTTATACCGTCATCTACGTGCAATGATCCACTGCAACCATTCCTACCATTACCAGTAAGATGAAGCTTTTAACGGACAACTCCGGCCGTTGGACGATTTGAATAGAAAGCTCCAGTGGGATCGACCACAGAGGATTCTGCTCTTTCTATTACGAAAGGTTTTTTTTTTTTTTTTTTAATAATAAGTTTTGTTTGGACAAATATGGTGACGTGTAGTAGCGGCAGCTTTCTTCCTCTGTCCTCCAAGAAAACCAAATTACCCTGTAAATAAAAGGGAAATGTAGGGGTAAAAGCGTCCAATTGAAATTAACAGATCAATATATGTATATGAAGGGCTGAGAAAGCAACTGAAAGTTAAACCCTGACTATCGAGTTCTGTGTGAGATCTGCGAAAGAAAAAAAAAAAACTAGAGATAGAAAGAGAAAGGAGGAGAGATTTTCGCCTCCGAGGGAGAAAAATTTTCAGGCGGGAAGAGGCGGAAAGCTGGAGTCGTATCCTCTGTTGTGGATTGTGTATTGAGATAATCTTGTGGCGGTTTTGGTTTTTTGTTGATTTTTGGAGGCGTTTTTTTCGAATCTGCTTTTTGTTTTTCTTCCGCCATGAGGATCCGGAAGAACGCGAAGTTATCGCCACTGTTGTTTTCGGCTGTGGAGTGCGTTCCGCAGGTTCTTCAGACGCACGTTTGTCAGTTGAACCAGTCGCCATGGGATGTGATTCCTCTCGAGCAACACGCCGCGCACCAGGTTTTAATTAGTTGAGTTGAAGAAATGGAGAGATTTCTTTTATCTCTAATCTTTTAAATCTGTAATCTGTTTCTTCTGTGTAGATCTGTTTTTCTCTTCCTTCTCCTTGCATTTCCCTCTCTCTTTAGGGTTCTTTGTTTCCCCTTCCATTTTAGGGTTCATCCGAAAACCCTAAAAATTATCCTCGTTCTTCTCGTGATTAGGTTAATGATTCTTACTCACCTTCTGCTCTATTTCTCGATGTTTCGTGTTCTCACAGCTCGAGAAGGTCGAAGATAGCTTCTACGAAAATGCTAGTTTAGGCGGTTCTATCGGAGCCGTCGAGAGGTGAGTTTATTTGTTTTTGTGACCTCTGCTGTTTGTTGTTATTGATTTGCGTTATTTATGATTCTTTCCGTTGCGTAAATAGTCGCGGTTGAGTGAACAAGTAAATGCTCATACGATAATCCGAAATAATTTCCTCCAAGCGAAAAGGTCTGGTAGTGTGATTATTATCGTCTGTCTGTGCGTGCCTTTCTGTGGATTCGAAATTTCGTTTGGAATTTATTTTTGCATATGTATATACGAATCACAGCATTGCGTCGATGATGGAGGGATCAGCGAAGTTATCGAATAATAATATTGTTATTACCAACGAGAGTGAAGTAATGGCAGACAAGGATGGGGATTATTGTGAAGATTTGGATGAAAATGGAGATGAATTCGAGAAATTAGTCGATAGCAGTTTGAAACAATTTCAGGAGGAAGATTATTCTTCGTTTAGTTTCGACCGCCGTCACCACCACCGCCGTTCACATCTTAGGTCTAGCGAGAATAATTATTATTCTACTCTCAATAATTCCTCGATTTCAAAGAAATCCGCCGCCGGATGTACCGTCTCGCGGCGGATGCGGCCGCCAAAGGCTTCGAAGAAGGCGGTTAGTGCGGCGACGGGATCGAATCCGTACGAGTTTTATTATTATTCTGGATTCGGACCGCTGTGGGGGAAGAAACGACGGGAGAGAGGAGGGGAAGACGGTGGGAAATCGAGCGAAAATAGGGCGGGAACTCGGAGTAATGCGACGGTGCCATCGCCGTCACCGTCGGAACACGGCGAGGAATTGGATTATCTCGAAGAGGACGACGACGATGAGGAAGAGGAGAAGGACGGCGACGGCGGGAAGAAGCGGATGAGGAAGCCGGTGAAAGCGCGGTCGTTGAAGTCGCTGATGTGAAAGAAGAAATTGGATTTGGATTTGAATTTGGAATTTGGAATTTGGAATTGGGATTTTGGGTTTAGGTTTTGGTGGTGGGAAATAATTCTCGGGGAAAACTTTTAGCTGAGGGTTTTTTTTTTTTTTTTTTTTTTGTATGTAATATATTGTTATATTATTATTATTAATTTGAATATTGCTATTCTCTGCGTAATGCACGATGATGCTGTCTGTGTTGTGGCTTTGCGTGGCGGGGTGGGTGAGTTTAGTTTAGCTCATGAACGTGGACAGCAGGAGATTTAATAGGGTGTGTTTTAGGGAGACCGAGACATTGTGTTTTGTCAATTAAATGGGTAGTTCGGTAATTTTGTTTATACGTGTTTTATTTTTATTTAGTGAAGTTTGGGTTGCTTTTTTTTTTTGGGCTTGTGGTAATAGGTGACGTGGCAAGTGGTTTTTATTTCTCATATATGAATATTAATAATGGGCCTTTACTTAGGTTTAGGAATGTCCATTTAACTCGTAGAATCGAGGCCCATGGATACCTCTCTCATGAAAATCTCCATTTAACGAGGAATAGGCTGAGCGATATTTTTTTTCTATTAGTTAAATGGATTAGTGACGAGAGTATATCCTTACTTGGTAAGTAAATTAGTAAATATACATTTTTTTTAAAGGGTTAAAAAATTTAATAAATATTATATTATATTTTTCCTATGAAATATGATTGAATTTATTAGGATTTTTAATAGATTGAAAAATGGTAATTATACTTTATGTGAAAATTAAATAGAGAATTTTGCCGAAATTAAAAATAAAATTGAAGACATGGACAGGAATATGGTAGGCTTCCTTGTCTCTGTGCCACGTGAGGATATCTCTTCTTGGGTTTATTAGTAACGGGTTAGATTACAAGTTTCCTATCTAAATTTTTATATTTGTTGTTAGTCTTAACTTATGTCTCGAAGACGTTTTTAAAAAATTGATTACCTATAGTATACAATATTCATAAGTCTGAAAGTCAACAATAATTCTTGGAGATTCATTAGAGATTTTAAAAAAAATAATAATTATTATTATTTAGTGATATTTTTTAGAAAATAAGGTAGTGTTAACGTCAGTTTGTTTGGGGTGATGTGCATTAAGTCAACCAGAAGCTTAATTAATTAAAGACATGGTTTCAGAAAATGGTATAAAAATGGCCATTTAAATAAATGATTTATAGAGCTATCATAGTCTTGCTAAGATCTAATATTGTATATAAATATTTTAATTATATATATATATATATATATATATATATATATATATATATATATATATATATATTTAGGGGAGAATATAGGAGCACGTGTCCAAAAGGACATATATTGTAATTTGAACTCAAATCTCAAATAATAATAATAAATTAAAAAAAGGCTAACTTATATTGTAATTTGAACTTTTAGAAATTTAATTCTACCATTTATTTTTTTAGAGGAAAACGATTGGTACTTATTTAAAAATATTCTTAAAAAAATTTAAAATTTTAAACAAACGTGTTGTATTAATATTTTTAATTTTTAAAAAGATTTTTTTTATGAAAATATATTTTTACTATATTAGATTTAAATGGTTTAAAGATTTTTTTCTTAATAATATGACTCATTATTTTTCTCATGTTTTTAAAAAAGAAATTGGTGTGGCTGGTTAAATTAAAAATAAATGGCGGAAAGAGTTTTAAGCATATTGGTCACAATCATAAAAAACCTGAACTAGAAGGGCTTGAGGTGCAGGAAGGAGCTGACTTATTAATGATCCTGTTCAAGCTTTCCTTTGAGCCAACGGACCATTGAGAATGTCGCAAGTGGTTGGTTCATCTGGAAACTGAATTTTGGTTTCATCTGACATAGCTATAATAGGAGATTCATAATTCGGGAGTCTTAACTTCTTCTACACGAACTAGTGGGTGAGATGGACGGACCCAAAACGGTTCAAGAAGAACTTTCTTGCAGGATGAAATGATATGATATTTTTTTCTCCTTTCATTTATACCTCTGATGTCTAAGTATGTCTAAATATAATTAATACAAATTTCAACACTTAAATAGTCAATTTCTTTGAAGCCGTCTTCAACAACACTTAAATAGTCAACTCATATCAATATATATATATATATATCTATATCTATATATATATAAATACTCTCCAATCTATCTAAATCTTATATCAAATACAGAGAGTCAAGAATGATAAATCGCTTAGATTTGGGTTCGGGTCAATCTAACTCAATTTGACAAAGCCGAGCTCAGATGACCACAATAAAGACACAGGACATTAATTTATGACTCATCAATACTTATCATTCAACAAATGTCTCTTATTTGTGATTTATGAATCTCGAACCCTTTTATGTGTCAATTAATCAAACACTCACCATTCTAGGATTTAGGGTTTATGAAATCATTTAATAAAAAAAAAAAATAGAGTGAATAAAATTTAATATCATTTATTTTATCTGCCCAATTGAATAAATTAATTGCTAACCTTAAAGAGGTAATAATTATTATTAGAAGGAAATTATAAGAATTAATTTCATGCAATACAACAAATTTACAAATAAAATAGGAAAATATTAGAGAAAAATAATAATATACATTCATAATGGTTCAATTAAACCTTACCCTACGCCATTGTCTAAGCTCCTCTTGTATTTAAATAAAAAGTTAAGTTGGTTTGACCGACTTATCGGTTCGTAAACTTGTCTATTTTGAGCATCGGCGCTCATGGCTTTGTTTTGGGCTTCCCCAAAAGGGCTCATACCAATGGAGATAGTGTTCCTCACTTATAAACCCATGATCTTCCACTAAATTAACCAATATGGGACTCACTCCCAATAATCATCAACAATCCTCCCCCCTCGAACAAAGTACACTATTCTAGAGCCCTCGAACAAAGTACACCATTTGTTCGATATTTGAGGATTCTATTGACATGACTAAGTTTAGGGCATGCCTGTAATACCATGTTATGGAATCACGACTCTCCATAATGGTATGATATTGTCCACTTTAAGTATAAGCTCTAGTGACTTTGTTTTGTACTTCCCAAAAGGCATCATACCAATGAAGATAATATTCTTAACTTATAAACTCATGATCTTCCACTAAATTAGCCAACGTGAGACTCACTCCCAATAATCCTGAACGTATAAAAATATAAAAAAAAAAAAATTATTAATTTAATTGCAATACTTTTAAAATTTTATATTAAGATTATAAAATTGGTTTTAAATTTTTATAAAATTGTTAAAATAAAATGATTTTAATATAAAGATTCAAACCAAAATTTGAAGACACACAACGCGTGAACATCACGAGCGCGTGGACATGAAAGACATTGGTCGTGATCCCAGTCAATTTTCAAGCTCATAAGTCTAAAACGCCCAAAAAAAAAAAAAAAAAAAAAAAAAAAAAAAGAATTAAGAAAAAGCAAAACCAGAGAGCTCTCTCAGTCCAAAATCAAAGCCTCCATTGATAAGAGAAATTGCCCAAAAAGCAACCGAACTTCATACTTCAGCGTTCTATACGATGCGCGAATAACCCAAAATTTCTTTTACTTCATCGCTTAGATTCCTGCTTCCCCTTTTCCCCTATGATCGTATGATCCTGTTGGAGCACAACTATTCAAAGGGAAACTTCAATTAAAAAAAAGGGTACAATCCAACTTCAAGATGGCTTCGAATTCGATTCTTTACACTCTTCACAGTCCGATTCTATGTCTTTTCGTGTTCTTCTCGAGTTTCTTCGGCTACTGTCATTCCTTCGACGATTTTGTTCCTCACAATACATTCACAGTTTCTAGCCTTACGTACCCTGATTCCCAGTTGCAGCCATTTCAACTACGATATTTTAGAGGTGCGTGTTTTAATTTTTGAAACCTATTCTGGATTTTGATGCGATTCTCTGCTGTTTGTTGAGTGATCGATTGCGTTATTAATTCAAGAACTTCAACGATTTGTAGAACTTGTAGTTCTTTGTTTACTTGTTCTATGCTAATCAAGTAGTTTCCCCTGATTTTATCTTTAGTTTTGTGTATTTAAGCTGTGATTTGATCAATGAATAGACTATTGTTCGTGGGTCGATATTAGAATTTTGAATTGAGTTATAGTTTCATTAGGCTCATGATTTTCTTTGGAGTTCTGTGGAATTTGTTATGAACAGGTTCTGTTTGATGCATAGATCGCTGTTGAGTTTAATGTAATCCTGAATTTGAGCTAATTTCTGTCTGAAAATCATGCTGGTTTTTAGTATCAATCTTCACAGTATATAATGATAAGAGTTTCAAATTTGGATACAATGATCAAAAGGTCTCAGGAATGGATTCTCAAGCCATATTTAATCGGGGTTTCTGTCTTGGAATTAGGGTTTTGTTTGTGGAAAGGTTTCATTTATTCATGTGTTTTACTTTTAGATCTTAAGCATCGAGGAGTTTAAGGAGTTTTGTCTGTTGTTTGAGATAAGTTTGCAAAATTTCTTCTCATAAGTGTTTTTTAAGGTTGTAATTTTGTTGTTTTTGTTCCTTGTTCCAGTTGAGTTGCCGCCATGGTTCTCATCATTATCAATTTCATTGAACTCAGATGTAAATCTTGTAAGTACTCAACCAAGTTTGAAACTAGAACTACTTAAACTCTGATATCTGATGGTTCTCCTGTGACTTCAAGTGGCCTGTGTTGATTGTTTATGCTACATTTCCTCTGAAAATGTTATAGTCATTACAATTGCAATCTCTGTTAGTCCCTCGGTTTTCGTGGTTCTTACCGTGTGCATTGTTTTCAGGACATTACAAAGGCAAGAAAGATACCGAAGCGTGCTTTGCCTATTGTTTGCTTCAGAGAAGGCAGTCCTCCGTTGCCGGAAGCTTCGAACACTTCCATAATAGATTCAGGTTGTTTGAGTTAGCTACAACTTAAAATAGGCTTCATATAGTTGTTCTAGTTTGTCTGTGTGAGATCTCACATCGGTTAGGGAGGAGAACGAAACATTCTTTATAAAGGTGTGGAAACATTTCCCTAACAGACGCATTTTAAAAACCTTGAGGGAAAACTCAAAAGGGAAAGTCCAAAGAGGACAATATCTGCTAGTGGTGGGCTTAGACCGTTACAAATGGTATCAGAACCAGACACTGGGCGATGTGCCAACAAGGAGGCTGAGCCTCGAAGGGGGATGAACATGAGGTGATGTGCCAACAAGGATGCTGGGCCACAAAGGGGATGAATTTGGGGGGTCCCACATCAATTGGAGAAGAGAACGAGTGCCAGTGAGGACGTTGGGCCCTGAAGGGGGTGGATTGTGAGATCCCACATCAGTTAGGGAGGAGAACAAAACATTCTTTATAAGGGTGTGGAAACCTCTCCCTAGTAGACGCGTTTTAAAAAACAATGAGGAGAACCTTGAGAGGGAAAACCCAAAGAGGACAATATCTGCTAGTGGTGGGCTTGAGCTGTTACAAATGGTATCAGAGCCAGACACCGAGCAATGTGCTAACGGGAGGCTAAGCCCCGAAGGGGGTGGACACAAAGCGATGTGCCAGCAAGAACGGTGGCCCCCGAAGTGGGGTGGGTTGTGAGAACCCACATTGGTTGGGAAGGAGAACGAAACATTCTTTATAAGGGTGTGGAAACCTCTCCCTGCAGACGCGTTTTATAAATCTCGAGGGAAAACCCAAAGAGGACAATGTTTGCTTGCGGTGGAATGATACGTTTCACTTCTCTGATATCTAGACAGTGTTTTAAATGACTTTATTTAAGTGACGTTTAGAAGTTCTCTCCTGCAACAGGGTTAGCTCCTTTGACGAACATTTCAATTGAGGGAATCCAAGGCCATCAAAATCTGGAACAATGCTATCCGATGCAGCGATATATCGAAGTAAAGTTGACAAATGAGCAGGTATATCGAGAATCATTTTCTTTTTCGATTAAAGATTTTAGAGTACTTATGGAAACGAACAGCTCGAGAGTATAATTCAAATACCACGTTATATCCTCGTGTTTTTGTTTTGGCTTTTTTTATAAGATTTTTCTTCTAATATCTATTTTGAAACTCCCTGATATGAGCCATTGCTCTTCTTAGTTCTTTTTTTATTGTTGGCGGGTGACATTGATATCGTTTATTTAGTTGTTCAGATATCTCCAGGAGTCTGGTATTTTGGTCTTTTCAATGGCGTCGGGTCTTCAAGAACACAATCGAAAATGGTACGTGTATGTGTATATGCATGCTCGCCAATTGCGAAATGGTACATGTACTTATCTCCTTGCATTGCAGATAGTCCGAGGGCCTTCGTATTCTTTCAGTGCCAACGTTACAGTGGAAGGATGTTCATCCTCCACGATGTTTGGGCAATATTGCAATCAAACAGTCGATCCGCTCTCATGTTCTTTATCCGATGGTCGTAACATAGCTGAAAATGTTTTAGAGGCTATGTCCTATAACCGAACAGTTGAAAGTTTGCTTGCGTGCGGGAGTACATTTAAAACATTTTGTCTTCGAGACGGTGAACTGAAAACGTACCACTTGGATATGGAGGGTGTGGCAGAAGAGCTGACCATTTCAGCAACAAATGTGAGTCTCAACTTAACAAAGTCAGATAGCTCTAGTAATATCAGTGGAATTAGTTTGATGGGTTTCGCTCGTCTTGGTGCAATTCCTTCGGTTGTGCTGCATGATTATTCGAGTAACTTAACCACTGGCCCTTTGGTTATCCGTTCTCCAAAAGTCGGCCGATGGTATATCTCCATAGCTCCTCTTGATCTTTCGAAAGAACTTCGAACCGTTCCTGCCAACAATGTGAGTGTTTGTTATTCCATGGAATCATATGTGATGCAGTGTCCCTATGGAAAGACTGGACCTAATTGTACATGGAACAGATACGTCCTCCAGGTAAGATACGTCCTGCAATGCCCCTTAGGTTCGATCTAAGCTCGATCTTGTACCTGCGCAAGTAAATGACAATAATATGAATACACAAGCTGTAGAATATGGGTTCTAAATGCATTTGCGTTTCTGCAGGCGATCGTTGGAAGAGGTTCATCTCCTTTCGAATCATATTTTATGCCGATCAAAGAACAGTACTTCGAAGGGCCGAACTTTGCTGTCGAACCCCTTCTAAGCAACACGTCAAATCATGGACAAGAGAAGTATGCTTGGACGTATTTTACTTTGGACGTTCCTCGTGGCTCAGCTGGAGCAAATATTCACTTTCAATTATCAGCTAGTGAGACAATGGAGTATGAAGTCTATGCTAGATTTGGTGGATTACCATCTCTTGATAACTGGGATTACTGTTATAAAAACCAAACCAGCAACAGTGGTGGCTCAACATTCCTTTCCCTCTACAATTCAAGTGATGTAAAGATAGATTTCTATATTTTATATGCCAGTGAAGGAACTTGGGTTTTCGGATTAAGGCATCCAGTCAACAGAAGTTTGTCCGAAGATCGGACTATTATGTCGGTCACGCTTGAGCGATGCCCGAACAAATGCTCGTCCCATGGAAGATGTGAATATGCTTTTGATGCTAGTGGAGCCACAACGTTTAGGTGTGCTTTATTGACCCTTACATTGCATACTTTCGTGCTCTGATCTTTTAACTCTCCGATTCACTAGCTCGGTAAACTGAGTATCGTTATTGTTTTTCTTCCAGCTTTTGTTCCTGTGACAGAAATCATGGAGGCTTTGATTGCAGCGTTGAGATAGTAGACCATAAAGGTAAAAATTACTTTAGCTTTATATCAAATCCACATATTTGCCATGGGAACGAAGTATTCCTTATAAAGGTGTGGAAATCTCTCCCTAGCAGACGTGTTTTAAAACCTTGAGGGGAAGCTCGAAAGGGAAAACCCAAAGAGGACAATATCTGCTAGCGGTGGGTTTGGGCTGTTACAAATGGTATCAGAGCCAGACACCAAGTGGTGTGCTAGTAAGAACGTTGGCCCCAAGGGGGGTGGATTGTGAGATCCCACATCGATTGGAGAGGGGAACGAAGTATTATAAGAGTGAAAACCTCTCCCTAGCATATGAGTTTTAAAATCTTGAGGGAAGCTAAAAGGAAAAGCACAAAGAGGACAATATCTGCTAGCGGTGGGCATGGGGTGTTATATAAATTCTCAAGTCTCATACTCTGTTTCATTATCTCGAAATTCATGCAGGGCATGTGCAACAATCAATTGCGCTCATCGCGTCGAATGCTGCTGCCATCTTTCCCGCCTTTTGGGCTCTTCGACAAAAGGCAAATCTGATGACAATTTTCTTGTTTTTCCTTGAATTCCAGAAAGTAATTCTTTTTCCAACCCATAAAGATTGTTCTTGCAGGCTCTAGCAGAGTGGGTGCTGTTTACCTCAAGTGGGATTTCAAGTGCTTTATATCATGCTTGTGATGTAGGAACTTGGTGTCCATTGTCATTCAATGTATTACAGGTACAAGTTTTGCTTATCAATCTTTGCCTATTAAGCATATCATAACATTTTATACCACGAGTTCGCCCTGCATTTTTCACAAAAGACCTCGAAACCAATCTGATGAATTGGTAAAACTGTCTACCCGTCGTATTTAGACTGATGACCTGATAACTTTCAGTTTATGGACTTCTGGATGTCTTTCATGGCTGTCGTTAGCACTTTCGTGTACCTAGCCACAATCGAAGAAGTTTATAAAAGGGTGATACATACCGTTGTTGCAATCCTAACTGCTCTCATGGCTATAACCAAGGCGACACGGTAACTAAAATGCTACATATGGCTTGCCCCTTTTAGATGAAAAGAGTAATCCGTTATGGTGACCAAATTTTGAACGTCTGCAGGACTTCCAATATTGCTATTGTGCTAGCAATTGGTACACTGGGTCTTCTTGTTGGATGGCTGATTGAGTTATCGACAAAGTATAGGTCGTTCTCCCTACCGATGCGAATTTCTTTGAATGTGCTTCACAGGTGAGAATCTTCTCATAAATGTTTTCAGAAGAATAGTTGTGGCATTATTTTCAACTAAGTTCTTAAAGCACGTAAATCGGCCTTTAGAAGCGATTTGAAATATGAAAAGGTGGCCTCTGAAAATCAGGGTGCCACCCTTTTGCTCTTCAGAAACTTATTAATTTAGGTGCAGATGGGAATCTATCAAAGCATGGGGGCACAAGCTTTTGAAGACTCTATACAGAAGATATCGATGGGGCTTTATGATTGCAGGTTTCACAGCATTGGCTATGGCTGCCATAAGCTGGAATTTGGAAACTTCTGAAACCTACTGGATTTGGCATAGGTACCACAAAACAGCCCCTCTCTATCTTTCCCTCTCTCTTTTGTCTCTCTAAGTTTCGATCCTTCGATTGTTGACAGCGTTTGGCACTTGACTATCTACATGTCGTCATTCCTCTTCCTCTGTTCAAAAGAAGCAAGAGTTTTAGACCGTGACAATTCGATTGTTCCGAATGGTGAAAACGAAAGAGGTTCTAACATAAATTATGAATTGGCTAGGCAGAATTCGTTGCCTAGAAGTGTATAGAAAGAAAGAGGCAATTTTGCGAGTTTCAGCCGATTGAAGACTTATACCAAACAAACATAGCTTTTCAATTATTTACTGTAAATTATTGTCCACAGGTTTGGGTTTTCTTCTGTGATATTCTTTCTTCTTTTGGGAGGACATGAATTGTGAATATGCATAACTTAGATTAGATAGAATGATCACTTGTTTTGGGTTCAATGAGAAAAACATTGGAACCAAAAATAACAGGCTTGAATTCATGCCTAGTATATCTATTATGATCCTTATTGAACAAATTTATACCAGAGCTTTAGTCACCAAATTTGGATAACTGATGTCTATCCAGTTTGAGGTAGCTCCTGTTCGGGGCAAACTAGAAAACTCGAAATTATCTGTTGGGTCGTTTGGTTTGATTCGATGAGATTTTAGTTCGTTTCAGTCAGTAAGGTTGGCTCAGCTTTTGAAAATTTGGTTTTAGCGTTGGTTTCTTTAACTGAAATATTGGTTTAGGGACTAACTAAAACGTACCTGTTTACGTCCTTGTAGCGAGTTGAAGTATTGCCATGGCCGAGTATTTTTGTATGCTTCTCATTCCTCATCTCTGCATCTGTTGTTAAGCCTACAATCGTGAAGCTTTAGTTAAAGGGATATTTTAAAGTCAAGATCAACAAAATAACTTCAACATGAATGGATGTTTGATGAACTATAGCTTACCACCATATACTGCTGGTCTAGCAAAATGAGCTCCTGCTTCCTTTGCTCACTCAAGCGTGAGCTACAGCCATTTAGAAGACCGAATCCTTCACAATAACAGGAAAGGAGTTTGGTTCGTTGCTTTTTTATGGTGGGGTGATTCCTACTGTAAAATGTTAAGAATCACGACTTTCCACTATGGTATGATATTGTCCATTTCGAGTATAAGCTCTCGTGACTTTGCTTTTAGTTTCCCTAAAATGACTCATATCAATAGAGATGTATTCCTTGCTTATAAATTCATAATCAACCCCTTAATTAGCCGATGTGGGACTCATCTCCCAACAATCCTCCCCTCGAACAAAGTATACCATAGATTCTCCCCTGAGATCTATTGAGTCCTTGAACAACCTCCTTAATCGAGGCTCGACTCTTTTAGAGCCCTTGAACAAAGTACACCTTTCATTCGACACTTGAGTCACTTTTGACTATACCTTTGAGATTCACAACTTCTTTGTTCAACATTTGAGGATTCTATTGACATGGCTAAGTTAAGGGCATGACTCTAATATCATGTTAGGAACCACGACTCTCCACAATAGTATGATATGGTCAATTTTGAGCATAAGCTCTCATGGCTTTGTTTTTTGTTTCTCCAAAAAATCTCATACCAATGGAGATGTATTCCTTCCTTATAAACTCATGATAACCTCTTAATTAGCCGAGTGGGCCTCCTCTCCCAACCATTATCAACATGAAATATTTTGTTTGGAAGACCTAAAGTTCGTATGCAAAATCAATTTAGACTTACAGATTTAGATGAACAGGTATTGAAGTCAAGGGCTGAACCTCAAAATGGATTATGGTTCATGTCCACCCAAGATTTGGCATTCATTCGGGCTCAATATCTATGTTGGACGCTATGGACTTGTAATCTTTTTTCATCGTGTTGAGTAATAATCCTAACATTTCATAGAGATCTGAAGACTGTGGATGGGATCTATCACTTGATACAAACGAATGGTTATAACCAACAATCTCTATCCAACTAAAGCCTGGCACTTTTGGTTCACAACCATCCTTCATCAGTTTGCGCATTATCGCCACATCTGACCATCTTCCTTCAGAAGCATACATATTCGACATTAGAGAACAATTCACTGGTTTATATGGATCTGATGCAAACTCCATTGCCCATTTTGCTAATCCCAAATGCCCATGAGTTCTACATGCTCGAATAAACGACCTGAAAGCATCTGGTCCAGCCTCCTCCGACACTGATTTCAAAAGATTAAAAGCCTCGTCTAGACTACCCGCTCGACCGATAAGGTCGATCAAGCAAGTCAAATGCTCTGAATCAGGAACAATTTGGTACTCATTAGTCATTAAGTTGAAGTAGTGAAGCCCCATGCTTACAAATCCCCCATGACTACAGGCAGAAAGAACACCAAGAAATGCAATTTTATCTGGTCTAATGCCCTGAGATAACATCTTATCAAATAACTCAACAGCATCTTTCTCAAGCCCACAAAATGCAAGTCCACATATAATTGATGTCCATGAAACCAAATCTGGTTCTGCAATTAATCTAAAGCATTGTAAAGCTGGAGAAATGGCACCACACTTCGAATACGCATTTATCAAACCATTATTAACAGACAAAAATGCTTCAAAACCAAGTTTTATCAAGCAAGAATGAACCTGGATCAGCTCACAAGCCCCAGAAGTAAAGCCACAAGAACTTAGCACACTAGCAAAAGTTAATTCATCAGGGTAATAATCTTCCTCAAACATTCTCCTCAAAAGTTTCACCGCCTCTTTCCCATGTTCTTGCTGCCCATACCCAACAATCATAGTGGTCCAAGACACAGAATTTCGAATTGGCATTTCATCAAACACTTTGCGAGCATCATATAAATGATTGTTTTTGGCATACATATTGACAAGTGAACTTGCTACTAGAATATCTAAATCAAATGAGTGTTTTATAAGATGAACATGGAGCTGCTTACCCAATTCCCCTGATCCTTTATACTTGCACGAACTTAGCAGGCTGCTGAATGTAAAATCGTCACCTGTAAAGCCTTCCAACTGCATCAAGAAAAAAATTTCAATCGCTTCTTTGGCCAAACAATTAAACACATAACAGTACAACATCACATTCCACAAAACCAGATCCTTATACAGAACGCTGCTAAAAGCCAATCTCGCATCTTCATATAACCCACATTTCGCATAAAAATCAACCACTGCACTCCCCACAAAACAATCCAAATCAAACCCAATTTTGATCACAAAACCATGCAATTGCTTGCCACTTCCAACATCATTCATCACATCACAAGAACGAAACAATCCATTAAACGTGACACCATCTGGGTCTACCATATCCATCAACATATTCTTAAAACATGAGAGAATCGAACGCTCCCTCATCCTAAACTCACCTCCATACCCGCAATCAACAACCCCACAAATCACCGTGTTCCACGACACAACATTTCTCCTACGCATTTCATCAAACAGGTTCCGTGCACGACCCAGATCCCTGCATTTAACATAAACCTTCAATAGTTTGTTCTGTACAGACAGTTCATTAGCCAATCCCAACTTTATGACGAGGCTGTGCAATTTGGTACCTCGAGAAATGGAATTCACATCAGCAGCGGCTTTCAGGACGTTGAAAGAAAAGGAATGGACCAGACGACAACACCCAAAGTGGGTCGACGGCCAAATCAACATCAATGAAAATGATCTGAGACGGCCAAATCAGCCGATGTTAACGGTGGCGTAGAAACGGCAGCCGGAGGAAAGAATGGCGGTTGGAAATGGACGGTGACATCAACCGGAGAACATTGCGGGGCCTGCAGAATTTGTTTTTTTTTTTTTTTTTTTTTTTTTTTTTTTTTTTTTTTTTGTTATCGTTAATGTACGGTGCGGATTAATTGCAAAAAAATAAGTTTTTAATTAATTACTACAAATATTGTGGGGCCCGCAAATATTAAAAAACCAACAAATATTTTTTGGGTTAAATTATACCAAATATTACTAAAATTTGAAAAACTTTAATTTAATATTTTTAAAATTTGAAATTATGTTAAAATATATTTTAAGAGTTTTTTTTTTTTTTTTTTTTTTTTTTTTTTTAATAAAAAAAGCTTATTTTAAAAATTATTTCAACTAAAGTTATTAAATAATGTGTACTGATAGTATTAATGAAGTTGATAATGACCCGACAAAAAAATTGATTGTTCGGAGGTTGAAAAATGTGTTTTAACCCTTTTAGTAAAAACGTGAAAATAAACGTAACCCTAAAATGGGTTGAATATAGCTGTTTTTTAAATCGATTTGTGTAATAACGAGCAATTTTTGGCCTAGTAAGTTCTTATGTGCTAAGTTGTATATTTTAGTTTCAAGATGAAAATGAAGACGAGATTAAAGTAGGGTTTAAACCGACGTTTGTTTGCTTGTTTTTAGGGATAGAATGGTACCTCTAGATTGTACCAAACAACCTTCTCTGTCAATGGTCGTCCTAAATCATAGAGAACAAATATAAAGCAGTTACCCACGAAAAAGAAAACGAAGAGAAAAGAAAACGAAGAGAAAAGAAAACACAACAACGACGACGACAACGTTTGACATTTCAAGAAGAAACGAAGCCGCACGAAGAGAAAAGAAAAGAAAACCGAACCCCACGAGTAAACATAGGGACCAAACAAGAAAATGAAGCTTCAGAAGAAGCAACGGCGAGCGGCATGGCAAGGTTCGATGGCATCGATGCCATGGACACCGTCGTGCTCCACCACGCGCCGACGGTGCTGATTGAATCGAGCGAGGATTATCGACCGGTGGGGTCGTACGACGATGCGAGATATGTTTGTTGGATTGAGTCGAGAAAGCTTTGGAGAATTGCTGGCCCTATTGCCTTCAATATTTTGTGTAATTATGGAATGAACTCATTCACCAGCATCTTTGTTGGCCATATTGGCGATTTGGAGCTCTCTGCCATTGCCATTTCCTTGAACGTCATTTCCAATTTCTCGTTCGGGTTCTTGGTTAGTACCTCTTTTCTTGGTTTCGAGCACGAGCACGAACACAAAATTTTTTTATTCATATTTGAACTATGTAAGAATTTTTATGGTAGGAATGAAATCGTTACGAATTTTTAACTACTGAGACCACGGAGTTGGACTATTGACAATTGTTTCTTTTTTTCCCGTATAGCTCGGGATGGGGAGCGCCCTCGAGACGCTATGCGGGCAGGCATACGGTGCGGGTCAAATGAACATGTTAGGAGTCTACATGCAACGTTCATGGATAATTCTTTTAGGCACATGCGTCATTCTACTTCCACTCTACATTTACGCTACTCCAATCCTCGAGCTCCTCGGCCAAGAGCCTAAAATCGCGAACATGGCGGGGAAATTCTCGATTCAAATAATCCCACAAATGTTCTCTTTGGCTATTAACTTTCCGACGCAAAAATTTCTACAAGCTCAGAGTCGAGTTGGGATATTGGCATGGATTGGGTTCGGGGCGCTGTTAGCTCACGTCGGACTTTTGTTTTTGTTCATCAAAGTGTTTGATTGGGGTATCGCCGGAGCTGCGGCGGCGTACGACGTGTCGGCATGGGGAATCTCCATTGCTCAGGTGGTTTATATTCTTGGGTGGTGTAGTGAATGCTGGAAGGGCTTCTCATGGCTGGCTTTCAAGGACTTATGGGACTTTATGAAGCTTTCACTTGCTTCGGCGATTATGCTTTGCTTGGAGATTTGGTATTTTATGACCATTATTGTCCTTACTGGCCACCTTGATGATCCCATTATTGCTGTTGGTTCGCTCTCAATTTGGTAATTTACACCCTCTTATACTTATAAAATTACTATTTTGGTCATTAAACTTTAAAATATTAACGATAGAGATGTTCATTTAACCTCTCGAAGTCAAGGTCTTTTAAAGACCTACCTTGAACGTAGTAGGTAATTCCCGAACAGAGAATGAAGGAGAAAGCGAAGAGAAATTTCTCCATAATTAGCTAAATGAGGTCCGGGACGGAAAATTCTCTGTGAAAATCCAATACTTTTGTATTCCGTGCAGAGAACCCCACCTCGATCCTCGTAAAAATAAATAAGAATTTTGCTGAGATAAAAATTGAAATAGTAATCAAGAACGGTGTGATGTTCCACGTTGGTTTGGGAGGAGAACAAACCACCATTTATAAGGGCGTGGAAACCTTCTCTAGTAGACGCGTTTTAAAGATTTGAGGGGAAGCCTGAAAGGGAAAGACCAAAGAGGACAATATTTACTAGCGGTGGATCTGGGCTGTTACAAATGGTATCAGAGCCAGACACTGGACGGTGTGCCAGCCTTCTTGCTGTTCTCAGAAGGGGGTAGACACGAGGCGGTGTGCCAGTAATGACGCTGGGCCCAAATGGGGGGTGGTCCCACATCGATTGGAGGAAGGATAGAGTGTCAGTGAGGACGCTGGGCCCCGAAGGGGGTGGATTGTGATGTCCCACATTGGTTGGTTGGTTGGTGGGTGTGGAAACCTTCCCCTAGTAGACGCGTTTTAAAGCCTTGAGGGGAAGCCCGAAAGGGAAAGTCTAAAGAGGACAATATCTACTAGCGGTGGATCTGGGACGTTACAAACGGAGACGTAAAAGACATTTTTGTCCTCGTCTCAATCCCCGCTCGTGAAATGCTTATCTTTTTCAGTATTGATGAACATGTTCTTATAAATGAAAATTTTAGAGAGATAAAAGTTGAAATAGGAGGCAGAAAAGACATTTTCATCTCCGTCCCCGTCCCCGTCCCCGTCCCCGTCCCCGCTTACGAAATGCTGATGAACATGTTCTTATAATCTTATTTCAGCATGAATCTAAATGGATGGGAAGGCATGTTATTCATAGGGATCAATGCAGCCGTAAGGTTAGAACATCAAAAACCCTACAGAAAAAAAAAAAAAAAAAAAAAAAAAAAAAAAAAAAAAAAGCCTCCTTTCTCGAGTTCTCCTTCATATTCTTTTTCTCTCTTGTTCAGCGTTCGTGTCTCGAACGAGCTCGGATTAGGGCATCCAAGGGCAGCAAAGTACTCCGTCATCGTGACCGTCGTCGAGTCACTCTGCATCGGGCTTCTTTTCGCAGCGCTTATCTTAGCAACGAAAGACTATTTCGCAATCATATTTACGGATAGCAAAGAGATGCAAGAGGCAGTTTCTAACTTGGCCTTCCTTTTAGGTATAACAATGGTGCTCAACAGTGTTCAACCAGTGATATCAGGTAACAACATTGTAATTTGGAGCAAAAATGGGAAGAAAATTTTGTTCTAAATTAGGGTTTTGATTATGTTTTTGCAGGTGTAGCTGTTGGAGGAGGTTGGCAAGCTTTAGTGGCTTACATTAACTTGTTTTGTTATTATGTTGTTGGCCTTCCTTTTGGCTTTCTTCTTGGCTACAAAACAAGTTTAGGCGTCGAGGTAAGCATTTCGATCTGTGTTAGAACTGTTCGATTTATCGGTTAGTCTTTTATAACCTAAGATTAAGAAAAACGAGTCTATATTTGGTGCTCGAGCTTGCATAACCTAATTATCTACGTGTTATAATGCAAACCTAGGTCGATAAAATTTATATATGAATTCAAACGTACGTCGTTATACGAATTTTTGCTGCTTCCTGATAACGAGTGTTTTAAACTCATGTACGGAACCTTCTTTTGAATCTATTGATGCATAACCTAATTATCTACGAGTTTGTTTATCTCGTGGACTATAAGCTCGTGTTATAATGTAAACCTAGGTTGATAAAATTTATTTGTTATACAAATTTTTGCTACTTTTTGATCTCGAGCGTTTTAAACTCGTGAACGGAACCTCTTTTTGAATCTATCGATGATTTAACATTGCAGGGCATATGGATTGGTATGATATGTGGGACATTCTTGCAGACAATAATTCTTCTGTTTATTGTTTATAAGACCAATTGGAACAAGGAGGTGAGTTTGTCAAATTATGTTCTTTTCTCTGTTTTAAGCATTAAAATTATATCTAAATAAAATATTAAAAGAATTTATATAATATATATATATATATATATATATTATTAAATTAACTTTTCAAAATTTTAATGTATGTCTAATAGATCTCTTAACTTTAAAAATAAATATATTAATTTTCAGGTAGAGGAAACGACAGAGAGAATGAGAAGGTGGATGGGGAAGGACGCGGTGCCCTCTGATCCCACATAAGGATTGGCTCTCTAACCTTTGGAAGAGCCATTTAATTTCAACGTTTTTTTTTTTTTGCAATATTTTTTACTCATAGGTTAGGTTTGATATGTTATCCGAATAAAATTTTTAGGAAAAAAAATATTTTAAGGCTATATTAATAAAAAATACTTATAATTTTAAATATATGTTCGTGTTTTAAAATTTTAAATAATATCTTAAAATATTTTGTAAACGAATTTGTACTTTATTTCGAAAATATTTTTGAATTTTTAAAAATTTTTGTTAATATTTTAAATTTTTTAAAAATTTAAAATATTTGATTTAAAATATTAATAATTTTAACTTTTTTAAAAAAATTTAAAAATAGATAGAGAAATGGATGAAAATAGCAGTAATCGATTAGGGAAGAAGAAACCCGTCGGCCAGCTTCGGAGTCGGGTTGAACCGGATCCGAAACTCGTCCAGATGCACGCACTAGCCTGCTCACGGTTCTACCCAATTGCCTGCCCGTCTCTCGACCCGTCAACGCTCCAGCCCGAATCGCATGATTACCTAGAAGTTGCGGCCCAAACGAAGACGCGGCCCATAACCAGACGCCAGCCTCGACCGTGCATTGACTCCAGGCCCACATGTCGACCCGAGTTGCAGCTGCGTGTGCCGAGCCGCTCCTAGTACTTGCATGCAGCTCAGTTGAGCCGATCCATCCATCGGTCGGCTCTCGTGGCTCTAGCGACTCGGCTTGGATGGCTTACCCGGCTCGAGTTGGACTTTTTGGAGGCAATCTAAGATGAGTGACTCAGCGATTGTTTCACCGATTTAAAATGTTTTAATCTAGAGAATTATTCGAGATCATTACGCGGATTAAGCTCTCCAACATGTTCCAACTCCATATCATAGGTCTACCGAGGTTGACTCGGATTTTAAGGATAGTTTCGAGCTAACACCAAGGATAAGATAGTAACTTCGGTCTAGGTCAATCAAGTAAGCGGCTCTATTGTTGGCTTGGTTGGACGAATTGTACGATACATGATGACACGTGTCTCATGGCCCTTGCACATGTCATGATTATAATTATTATATTATGTTATGTTATATTATACCATGTGTATGTCGTGTTATGCTATATTATGCTATAATGTCATTGTGCCATGTTGTGGAATCATATATAAGATATTGTTAATCTACGATACATAAACCTTAATAAATTATGTTAAGTATAAAAGATATGACAAGAATTATGTATGCATGTTTCATAGGCTTGTTCTGTTATTACTGAATAAAGTTGTGACTTGTATTACAAACCTTTGCATGATTTTAAGCTATGGGATCCTCATGGGTCTAGCCTACCAGCGCTTTAGCCCATTCTCATGAGTATCGCCAACGCCCAAGTTGCTCGCACAAGCCCACAATGTGGTCCAAGTCGTTTCTTAACCTTTGACTTGTAACACATAGCTCGGTTCCGAAACTGGTGCACATGTGGCTTGGATAAGCCACGCCCCCTATAGTGATTTTTTTTAGTCTCTCTCTGTCATTTTGACATAGTTGGCAACAATTATGGCCAGTAAGACTACTATTTTTCCATTTGAGATATTTATGGTCGTTTATGATCCATTAAGAGAATTAGGAAAACTTAGTTCTATGAATAGGTTATAAATTCGATGTTGCAGAACGTTATATGTGAAGTTGGAACACAACAAGTAGAATTAGGTTACTATCGGCTAAGAAAAGTTTAACAACATAGGCTTAGACCAACAGGTAAGTCGACTTACTACTAGAATGCTCCCGAGTTAGATTGGATGAATTGAGTGATGCATGACTATCACGTAATCTCTCGCTCTCCTATGTTATATTACTTTATGCTATGATATTCTAATTATTTTTTGTGATGCATATATTTCCTAACTGTAGAACCTGTTTGTAGTACTGATATAATTACGTATATGTTCTATGAGACACTATGATATACCATGTATGATGAGCATAAATGAAACATCATGAACATGTATGCATGTCTCATAAAGATTTCATGTCGTGATAAGTATCATTTCGCTTAACCATGTTTTTTAAATGCGGGACCACATACATATTGTATGTCACATGAGCATCGATTACTTCTCCAATATGTTACAGAAAAATACACCATGATATTATACACATTCATTCCTTTTCCGTTGGTTTTCAACAACCTGAGCATATGTTAGCCCATAGACCTAGAGGGTATGCGTACAAGCCCGACTAATGGATTCATGTGTGCGTGCGTGAGCTATATATAGGAAAGTAGTATAAATTGAATTCTACCAGAAAAATGAAGTGTAAGGAAATAGATAACCACAAGAAATTTGTCGCTGCATGAGTAGAAGCTCACGCTCAAAACTCCTCGGATATGAGTTCTAGTTGTTGCACAACAATTCGTTTCTCAGCTCTGTTGCACGATTTGCAGTGATGATTGATTTCATTCATTCTTGATTTTACATATCAAAGTCGAAATGGGATCAAGTGCTTTCACATCTCACGATCGTGTCCAATTTGCCTTGATTTTCAATTAATGAACCAGAAGAAAATGAGAACTATTGGATTTTATCATCATACTATAAAATCTAGTGTATTTGATGTATTTTTTTTTTTTAAGAATATCCGAACAACTCAAACCAACCCAACTAAAAAAATTTAGGATTGGATTGAGTTTAATATTTAATAAAGGTTGTTCGAGTTGTTGTGGGCTTGACCAAGTTGTTCGTTATGATTTTAAATTATTTGGGTTGGGTTCGGACTAGTTCGGGTGTGACATCATCAGGTCTCCATGAGCTACATCTACAACTTCGACATGGGTTCCGTGCTCGATTAGCATGAACTTTTTGCGATTTCTAACGAATAGTAGTTTGCACTTAGGTTTCAACTCCTCTGATACCACTTGTCACAATCGCACTTTTGACCACTTGTCACAATCGCACTTTTGATGGCAGCAGACTTGCGATTGTGCGGCACTCATATTCCAATGACAAGTGAGCTAAGCCAATTCGTTCTTGCGTCGCTTACGGTCAAGCGACGTATGCTCGAGCCTTTGGCCTCGGTTTTAAGAGAAAGTTTTAGAAAACAAGGGCAAAAAGAGATTTTTGAAAGAGATGTTATATAAGTAAGCAAGAGAAAAATAACAACGGCTAACCGTATATAACCTTAGGTAGGGAGAACTTGACAACTTAGAGTTGCATCCTTATCCACTGCAGAACACATTGTGTTCATAGATATAATCATTACAAGTAAATCGATCATTCACGAGTTATTCATAATTACAACTAGGTCAAGCTTTCGTTTTACCCTACCAAACCCGACCCGTGTACATCCTAATCCACGTCCCCATCTATGTTTAAACAATAGGGAGAAATCTCTCCTCGCTCCCAACCCATACTCTAACGAAACTTCGAGGACATCTCTAAATCTTAAAATGATATGTTTTTTTGTCGAAAAATTTATTCAAATGACTAAATTTAAGATTTATTAAAAGTACATCGAATGAAACACAAGCATCGAGACGAAAATAGTATTTCCAAAAAAAAAAAAAAAAAAAAAAAAAAAGTAACCCTCATAAGTTACCTTAACTCAAGCACAAGGTTAAATTCAAACCATGGTTAGTTTCATGAAGTTGATTATAAATAAAGGGGGGGGAGGTGTTCTTAGTGTCTTCTTCCCCTTCCTCAAAACCCTAAAATCCATAATTTTTGATTTTGGGTTTAAAAACTAAAAACTTCCCATCTTCGAACCCATCTTTTTCGAAGAACCCCATAAAAATACCCTTAAAAAAGGGGGGAAAATGGCCAAATGAGAGAGAAAAACAAGCCAAATCTAGCGAGGAGCTTTAAAGGATGTGGAGGGCGGTAGAGTAGTGGTTGTAGGAGTAGTAGTAGTAATCGTAGTAGTCGTAGTAGAAGAAGACACTGTTGCGTAGAAAACGCTCCCTTCCAAAACAATCATATTACTAACTGGTACGTTTTTTTTTTTTTTTTTTTTTTTTTTTCTCTCTCTTTTTCTCTTCCAATCACCATTAAAAATGGCGGTATATTCTTCATTTTCGTATACATTTCTCTGTATTTCTTCATAATCTTCGAATTCTAGCCTCTCGTGGTCAATGATGCGTTCACCTTCGCTTTCTCTCTCTCTCTTTTGAATAATGACATTTCAATTTATCTGCAAATATGACGCTATTGGCGGGATGGATGAATATTTAACTTTTTGATTTTGAAAACGCCATAGATCAATTTCGTTTTCCCGCCAAAACTCTGATCGTCTTACCCAATCGCTGATTCTCAACGTGTGTGTTCTTTTTTCATCTATTTGATTTGTTTGTGGTCTTCGTAGCTTAGTGTGATTTTTGTTTTGTCTCGCGAAAATGGAACCAGGGTGTTTGCGTTTGATTTTTAGGGTTTGAGTTCCGATTGATGGCAGGATCTTGGATGATAGCTGATGGTTCTGAATTAGATTACGAAGGTGCTGCGAAGAAGATTGAACGAAGGGGGTGTTTGTTAGATTTTAGATTCATTTTAATAGGTTGTGAACTTTGGGATGTTACGAGAATTGAAACAAGTCTGCTGAGTTCATTAAACTCAGTAAGAGATTCTCGATTAGTAGAAGGGAGCTGAGTTCATGAGTAGAGCTACCGATTAGGAATTGCTGTATGAAAAATCAGCAAAAGGAGTGGTAGTGTCTCGCAATGGTTGAGAATTGGGTTGAAACCCAAAGGAAACGGCAGTCATGTTGTCAGAGGAGTTCATGAATTATGTTGCCTTTGATGAAAATTCAATTTCAGATTTTTCCAAGAGAATACTCGCTATGAAGAGTGATAAGATGAAGAGTGGGGATGTATTTCCTCGCAGAAGCAAGAAACTCAAGGATATTAATCATTGCAACAATGAAAATGAGGATATAAAAATTATTGATCTACGTTTAGTCAAGGAACCGAATTTTACCCCGGAGAGAAAGGAGGAACCAATGTTGGGATTGCTTAATTGGCTTAAAGGGATTGCAAGAAACCCGTGCGATCCTTCAGTATGTTCATTACCCGAAAAGTCGAAATGGAAATTATATGGAAATGAAGAGATTTGGAAACAAGTTTTGCTGGTTCGAGAGGAAATGTTTGTGAAACGACAAGTTGATTCAAGTAGCGAACAATCTCTGGTGCAGGTACTTTACATAAATCCTCGAGTTGTTTATATTACGTCTTTGTCCATATATAGTTGTCAATCCACATGAAAGGTTAATAACAAAACTGTCTATATCTGTGCTCATATGAAGTCCTGTGCGTTCTGATTGTTTCATGATAAAGTTGATAGTGGTAATTTTCAGGCTGCTTTAATCTTTTATTGTTCTTCATATCGTTTTGATTAGTATATGTTTACATCTTAAACAATGTTCTGTTAGTTGTAAACTGCAAAGATCCTCATTGTGAAAGCCAATATGGATCATTGATAGTGTTATGAGCCTCTTTAGTTTTTAGGAACTTTTGCAGTGTCCTTGTGTGTATACAAAGCTGAGGAACCCTTTTTATCAATTCTGAATAAGATTTATCTCCTTGTGAAGATACTTTGAGTATTAGCTGCTTAGAACTGTGGTTCCTTTATTAAGAAGAAGATGAAACTATTTAAGATATTGATTTCATTTATCTTAGTTTTGTTGGCTTCATCGGCTATTTTCGATTTTTTATCTGCATCAAGGGTGTGTTTGGAGATGTCCTTAAAAGTATAAAAAATGCCTTGAGAACACTTTTTAGGTTGGTTGATGATAGCAATGTTACGAGGATTAAGATCCCACGTCAGTTGGAGAAGGGAACAAAGCATTATTGGTAAGGGTGTGGAATCCTCTCTCTAGCAGATCCCACATCGGTTGGAGAGGGGAACGAAGCATTTTTTTATAAGAGTATGGAAACCTCTATATAGTAGACACTTTTTTAAAATCTTGAGGGGAAGCTCGGAAGGGAAAGCCCAAAGATGACAATATTTGCTAGCGGTTGTCATTTGCTAGCGGTGGGCTTGAACTGTTACAAATAGTATTAGAGCTAGACCACCGGGCAGTGTGTCAGTGAAGATACTGAGTTTTGAAGGGGGGTAGATTGTGAGATCTCATGTCGGTTGAGAGGGGAACGAAACATTCTTTATAAAGGTATGAAATCCTCTTCTTAGCCAACGTGTTTAAACAGGGAGGGTGATTAAACAGGGAGGGTGAGGAAGGGAGAAGTTGGGCATTATTAGAGCTTGAGAGTGATATCAAGATGGGAGGGGTCTGAAGTACCTGAGACACTTTTTAAATGGTAAGATTGTCCAAAAAAGGAAATACATAATCTTGACCAAATAAAACATCAAACTATAACTATAAACGGCTACTTTGCACTTTATCTTAAAAAAATATCCTTAAATTTTCAAAAGTTTCAATAATAACCTTAAAACTTTAAAAAAACATCTAAACAATACTCTTAAATTTTAAAAAAACATCTAAACAATACTCTTAAACTAAAAAAAAATAATAATAAAAAAAAAATCAAAAATACCTTTACCATTAATTTTTTATGGAAATTATTAATACTGTGTTACAAAAATATCCTTAAACTTTCAATAGATCAAAACCCTTCAAACTTTTTTAAAAACTAAAAAATACTTTATTATTAGTATATAGACGGGACCGTTAGTACCACATTACAATAATACTCATGAACTATCAAAGGTAACGTTAATACCCTTAAGCTTTTTTAACAAATTTTTATGAGTAGTATGTAGCCGAAATTGTTTATTTGTCCCTCGGATTTTTTTCTCTCATCAACTTCAACTTATGGCATGACAATTTCTTATCTCTCTTTTTTTTATTTTAATACTCTCTTAATTCCCTTATTTCATTCTTTAATATTTATAATCTTTCCCATTTCTCTTTTTTTCTCTTTTTTTTTTCTCTTCTTAAATATTAAAACTTGAAATAGAAAGGAGCATTTCCAAACATACCTTTTATAAATTTCAATACATAATTTGTGTTCAAAGTTGGTTCTTTGTCCAAACTCTAAATTTTAAAACAATGGGCTATTTGGAGTGCAGATCAATCATAATAAAAAGAAAATTAATTTTTTTTCTAAATGGTACTTTTGAATGTTTATGGGTATCTAAGAATTGTGATATGTTCTGTCCATGCCGTGGCAATGGTAATTTTTTTCTAAAAATTTAAGGATATAAATGTTACTTTTGAATGTTTATGGGTATTTTTGAATCGTGATACGTTCTGTCCATGCAGTGGTTATGATAAGGTATTTTTGAGACAAAATACAAAATTTTAAGGGTATTTTTATTAATTTAGCCATTAGATATGGAACTCTGTGGATGATTAAATCATTATATTTCTATTTTGGTTTTTAAACTCAGAAATTTCTGTTTTTATCCTTGTTAATTTTGGCAGTGTATTTAAGTTAAGTCTCAGGTGATATTTGTAGACATAATACTAAATTTGATAGATACACAATACATACCTTTTGTGTCATGTAGGAGTTGTATTGCATACATCATAGAAATTAATATATTTGAATTAATTTGATTACTTTCCTGTTCACCTCATCTTCCCTATTTGCAGAGAAATCAGAGGATGCATCCTTGTATGTACGACGACGATACGGTTCCGATTTACAATCTTAGGAAGAGATTAAGCTTTGAGAAGAAGGATCTTTCTCAAGAACCTGTCTCTAAAACAAGTGATTCCTCACCTACAGATTCATCAGATGATTACAAGCCCGTTCCTCTGGGGTCAGATTACCAAGCTCAAGTACCAGAATGGAATGGTGTGATATCCGAAAGCGATTTAAAGTGGTTGGGAACCCAGGAATGGCCCTTGAAGAAAGGAAGGAACCGATATCTAGTCGAACGGGATCCCATTGGGAGAGGAAGGCGAGATCCTTGTGGGTGCTTCGACGCCAACTCGGTTGGTTGTGTCAAATTTCATGTTACTGAGAAAAGACACAAAGTGAAGCTGGAGTTGGGCAATGCGTTCCTCCAATGGAGATTTGATAAGATGGGGGAAGATGTTACGTTTTCGTGGACTGCTGACGATGAGAAAAAGTTTGAGGACATCGTGACATCGAACCCTCCATCCCTCGGGATTTCTTTTTGGGATGAGATAATTGAGTCATTTCCTTCTAGGAGCAAGGCGGATCTTGTTTGCTACTACTATAATGTCTTTCTTTTACGTCGTAGAGGACACCAAAATCGGGTTACACCAAATGAAATCGACAGTGATGAAGAGTCGGAATCTGGAATTGTAACCAATGGACTTCGAAACGAAGTGCATAATTCATCTGACTCCATTTTCTACTCACCCAAGAAGCCACGGTAAGCTTGAGACATCGCTCGAAAATGATTTTTTGACGAGTACCGATGTTGATTCTGATTTGGAAATATGCATTTTTTGATAAATAATTTTAGTTGAGTGGGAAAGGGAAATTTTTTTGTGACCTTACATGGAAAGGTGCAGTTGTAGCCTGTGAAAAATGGTAGCTAAGGGGACGGGGACGGGGACGGGGACGGGGACGGGGACGGGGACGGGGACAAGGACAAGGACGTCGTGATTTACTGAGTCATTGTTACGAAAACAAGCTGAATTTTGAGGCTCGAGCAATTTTGATTTTGGGTTATGCTGCTCCGTTTCAATCAAATTGAAGGGTTGATGAATTGTTTTGCCCGCTTTTGTGTACTAGAAATGATAAGTATATTGGTCACAAGGCTCTCTTAAGCGAGACAAATAGATTGGAGAGATGTTATTTGGTTCGATCCAAAAGTTTCATCCATGGATTGAAGAGATGTTATTTTGTTCGATCCAAAAGTTTCATCCATGTATATTTCTTTAGTCACGTACGTATCACGGTCATGGTTAAAATTACACTTTGAATAGTTAATAGTTCATAATACCTCTGGTTTGTCAATTATAGTTCATAATGTCTGATTTATCAATTCATCTTTGGCTTTGCCATCCTCTATTAGTACGTTGTCTTTGCCCTCCTCTATTAGAGTTTTGGTCCCATTTTATTTAGGTGTAAACCTTTTATTTAGGTAGAAGGTGATAAATCGATAAATTAATTCGGGATTGATCTATAAAATTTGATTTTGAGTTTTATAAGTTTTATCATTAGCGTTTGCTGAAGTAAATTCTAACCAAATTCTATAAAACTAAACTAGAATTTGACGTAAATGAAAATTAAAATAAGAGAAGGAACGAAAAAAAAAAAATGTAAATAAATAAATCAAGTTTAGGAGACGAAAATGGAGAAAAGTGACCACTGTTGAATGATGAAAGTCCCACATCGACTAATTTAGGGAATGATCATGAGTTTATAAGTGAGAAATAATGATCATGAGTTTATAAGTGAGGAATATCATACCATTGTATACCATTGTGGAGAGTCGTGTTCGTCTAGTTATCAAATATTAATATTAAAAATTTGAGGGAAGGACCAAAATTTATTTATCGGCCTCTCTAAAAATAAACTTTTATTTTAAAAATATAAATTAAATATTAACCGAAAAATTAAGAAAGAAATTAAATAGAAAATAATTTGATGAAGAATTTTTATGAAACATAAAATAAATTAGAAAATTGAGTGTTTTCTTTTAACTGAATTATTCAAATTTATTTTAATAATTCTAAAATTAAATTTTGTATTGATTATATGAGAATATTAGTTCATCACTCAAATTTATTGCAAATCTACCATTTTTGTCCATTCAACTTTTTGTATTAACTAAACTTTATAATTTTTAAAAAAAAATTATTAAGAAAATAAGAATAAATATACTATTTAACTTTTAAAAAATCATTTGTGACTAAAAAATAAAATCTTTAAATTTTAAATAATATCATACTATAAAAAAATATAATATCATACTAAATAAAAATTGAAAATCCTTTCGAAAATTTAAAAATTAAATAAACACATGGAATAAAAATGGAGGGATTTTTTTTTTTTTTTTTTCTGGTAAATATTCTTACAATATATATAAAATTTTAAACAATACAAAATGAACTAAACATTCATCGAACATAAGATTGGATAAAATTTTATTCTTCACACTGGAAACGAGTGGATTGAGCTTTAGTCAACTGAGACGGGCTGCATGTTCTCAGCTTCTTTCCTCAGTTCTTGGAACAGCACAGATGACAAATATCTCTCCCCAAAACTTGGATGAATTGTCTGAAAACGCAACCAAATTAACAGTTTATTCCAACTTCTTTTGTCGAGATTCTATCATCTTTACCGATGTTAGACGAACACGACTCTCCACAATGGTATGATATTGTCCACTTTGAGCATAAGCTCTCATGGCTTTGCTCTGGGCTTACCCAAAAGGCCTCGTACCAATGGAGTTAGTATTCCTTACTTATAAACCCATGATCTTCTCTAAATTAGCCGATGTGGGACTTTCATAATCCAACAACCGAAACACTTGGAACACTCTAGAGATTGTTTAAGAGTGTAGAACTTTTCTTACCACAATAAGTTTGCCTTTGTTTTCGGGTAATCTAGCAAGCCTGAGCGCAGCGACCGTATTGGCCCCGGACGATATCCCGACCTGAACAGACAACAAAAATGAAGCTCAAATCTTAAACCGAAAGAAAAAGAAGATGATTCTGTAAGATGAAAAGGTTAAAAAAAAAAATTGGTGTTTGTTCTTTTACCATTAGTCCTTCCTTCACAGCCAGTTCCCTAGCCATATTTACAGCATCTTCACTGCTTACCTGGCAAGTAAATTTGTTTGAGAATATGTAAATTTGTAATCTAATCTTTAGGAGGTAAAAAATATGTGAAGAAGGTAAAAACTTACTTCAAGAACTTTATCCATTACATCCATATCCAATATGTCTGGCTTGAATCCAACCCCATTGCCTGTAATATGATGAGGACCTAATCCAATTCATAACACCAGGCCCCATTAGTTTTCTGTAACCACTGAGGTAGCAATCAAAGAAGATTGATGAGAGCTATCAAGAATCTGCTATTAACCTATCACAAACCAAGCATGGACACGACATGGGTCACATGTCGTTTTCACAAGTTTTAGAACATGGACGCGTTGAGAATCCCGCCTTAGAAAAATGGAAACACTTTACAATTTGTAACCGTCCAAGCCCACCGCTAGTAGATATTGTCCTCTTTGGGCTTTCCCTTCTAGGTTTCCCCTCACGGTTTTAAACGCGTCTACTAGGATCTCACAATCCACCCCCCTTGGGGCCCAGCATCCTCGTTGGCACACCGCCCAGTGTCTAGATCTAATACGATTTGTAATGTGGGATCTCACCATTCTCCAACTAATATGGGATCTCACAATCCACCCCCCTTGGGGCCTAGCGTCCTCATTGGCACACCGCTCAGTGTGATCTGATGCGATTTGTAACAGTCAAAGCCCACTACTAGTAGATATTGTCCTCTTTGGGCTTTCTCTTCAGGGCTTCCCCTCAAGGTTTTAAAACACGTCTGCTAGGGAGAGGTTTCCACATCCTTATAAGGAATGCTTCATTCTCCACTCCAACCAATGTGGGATCTCACAATCCACTCTCCTTGGGGTCCAGTGTCCTCATTGGCACACCGCCAGTGTCTAGCTCTGATACCATTTGTAACAGCCCAAGCACACCGCTAATAGATATTGTTCTATTTGAGTTTTCCCTTATGGGTTTCCCCTCAAAGTTTTAAAACGCGTCCGCTAGGGAGAGGTTTCCACACCCTTATAAGGAATGTTTCGTTCTCCTCTCCAACCAACGTGGGATCACATCTCGTTTTGTTATGAGTTTTTAGTCTAAGATATTTCTTCACAAACAAGTTTGATATATTTCACTCTCATTATCTTATTTCCAAACTAAAACATCCAAGCAGGGCATTCTAATCATACCTGGTTTACCACCATTCAGTACATTACTTTCAGCAGGCTCCACTCCATAAATCTTCAGTAAAGAGACAGAATATGAACCATTGGTAAGGCATTGTAATCCATGTTCTAACGAAGCAGAAGTTCATAACATAATCACAAACCTTAACATTGGGATTTCGGGATTTCAGATACTGTCCCACTCCAGAGACAGTCCCTCCACTGCCTATTCCCATTACAAAAATGTCAACTTGTCCATTTGTGTCCTCCCATATCTCAGGGCCAGTCGTATCAAAATGCACCTGTTTGATCATTTTAAAAAAAAAAAAACCATCTTCAGGGCAATCATATATCTTCATAGAAATTAGCTAAGAAAAATGGATTTTAATTAGGAACCTGAGTATTGGCAGGATTTGAGAACTGTTGGAGCATGAAGCCATCAGGTGTTGATTCCAAAAGATCATAAGCCTTTTTGACAGTACCTCCCATGCCCTTAGTAGGGTCAGTGACAATCAACTCAGCTCCAAATGCTCTCATTGTAACTCTTCTTTCCAAGCTTGTATAAGAAGGCATGGTCAGAACCATTTTGTAGCCTTTCATGGTAGCCATAAAGGCCATACTAATTCCCATGTTTCCCGACGTTGGCTCGATCAAAGTCGTCTAGACATCGAAAACCCGAGTTTCAAAAGTTGAGAAAAGAAGATTTTTGTTGTTAAATCTTGCAGCCTAAGAGTTTGATCAATCTGACCTTTCCAGGAGTAATCAAACCTTTCTTTTCGGCATCGGCGATCATCGCGAAAGCCGGTCTAAGGATGATGAAAGGAAACAGAAGAGATTACAAAATGAATGAGAACAGAATGAATTGTAAGAAGAGAGAGTGGGAGTACCTGTCTTTGATGCTGGAAGTAGGCTGCATCATTTCTTGCTTCACAGCTACATAACCTCCACACCCCTCACTGACTTTGTTAAGATATACCATTGGAGTTTTCCCAATCAGCTGAAAATAATATAAACATTAATCTTTTAAATTTTAAAAAAAAAAATTACTCTTTTTCTTTCTCCATCTTCCTTGTTTCAATATTATTTGTTGGATAATGGAAGTCCCACCTCCACTAATTTAGAAAATGATCATGGGTTTATAAGCGCCTTTTAGGGAAGCCTAAAGTAAAGCCACAGAGCTTATGCTCAAAGTGGAAAATACATACCATTATGAATAGTCATGTTCGTCTAACATTATTTATTAAACTATATAATAGTGGGATTACGTAGAAAATATAATACATTTAAATTTAATTTATGTATTTTAAAAATATTTAATGTATTTTAAAAATATTTAATTTAATTTTTAAAAAACAATATCCCTAGAAACACTCGTCACAAATCATGTATTTTAAAAAAAAATTTAAAAAACAATATCCCTACAAACACTCACAAATCAGAAGACAACAATTAAATATTAAGAATAAAATAAAATAAAATTTTCTCTAGTGATTCGTGTCCTCGTCATAAAAAATAAATTCCGTACTTTTTCCCTTCCCAAAAAAAATAAATAAAAACAAATAAACCCTTTTAGCAACTAATTTCAAGTTTTATTATTATTATTATTATTATTATTAGGTCTCTGTATTTTCCAATTAAAAGGTTATTTTTGGATTTTTAAATGTAATTTCCAAAATATTTTATTTTATTTTTCAAAAATAATTATTTTAGTCTCTAGCTTCCTATATATATATATATGCTAAATTAATTATAAATATTATCTTAATTTTATATTTTATTTAAAAAATAATTTGAAACTTTCAAAAATTTAATAATCCTCTTAAATTTAAAATATCATTAAACTTTTAAAAAATAATTAAAAAATATCTTGGAATACTCTATTTTTAAACAATGTATTTAAATTAATTTAGCTTATTATTATGTTTTATAGAATTCCTTTTAAACTATAGTTAATAAGATTCTTTTTTACAATTATCTAATTTCAATGACTATTTTTTTTATGTATTTTAAAAAAATAAAAATAAAATAAATAATTATACTGTACACGAATTAGTTACACCTCTCTTTCTGAGCAACCCTAAAACTTTCACAGCAGTTATTTTATTTTCTTAAAAAAAATTATTTTTTCATCCATATCTTCTCGTTTAGGGTGTACATGGTCCGGGTTGGGTCGGGTTGGAGGATTTTTTTGACCCAACCCAACCTCTATTTTTGGGTTGGGTTCGGGTTGGGTTGTCATTTTTTTTATTGTGATATAATAATGTTACAATACACTCTGACAAACTCATGTAAGGAGATTCTTAATATATATTTTAATTTAGGTCGGGTCAGCTCGAAGTTTTTGTCCATGAACTCAAAACCAAACCGATTCAGTTCAGGTTCAGAAAAATGAACCAAACTCTACCCGAAATGCTAATCCAACCCAACCCAACACTTATAGTTCGGGTTGGGTTGGTCCGGGTTGCCGGGTTGCCGGGTTTCCGGGTTGAATGTACACCCCTATTCTCGTTCCTGATTGCTATCAGAAAAATCCAGAACGGAAGAACGAAGAAATGGAGAAAGCATAATCGAAGTTCATCGGAAGCGTATGAAGCAGTTGGAAGAAAAACAAGAATCGGAATCGGAATCAAAAGGGATCGAGAAACTCACATGAGCAGCATCTCGTCTGATGCTTGTTCCAGGAAGATCCTTCGGCAGATCTCTGAGTCTCTGAGCAAAAGAAGAAGAATCTTGAACCGTTTGAGTGGAGAATAGTTTCCTCATCGACGAACAAGCGCCGGATGAAATCGCCGCCCTCTGCTTCATCAAACTCCTCGACGCGGCGCTCGCCATTGATGTGGATTACTGGAATCTGCTTCTTTGAGAAATTGGAAGAAGTAGAGCCCTAGAGAGATGGAAAATTACAGAGAGAGGAGATGAAATTAGAGGAAGAAATTGGGAGTGATGCTCGCCAATAGCTTCTTCCGCCTTTTGTACTCGATATCCTTCCTTTGCCTCTCATTTGCCGCCTCTGCATTACCTTATTTGTTTATTATTATTCTACTCGTATTTCAAAAATTCGAAATACCATTTTTTTTTTTTTTACATTAAAATGGTACTTTTTATTTATAAAATTATTTATAAAACTAAAAAATAAAGCAGCGGATTCAGTTGCCGGAGCTGCAACAAGGGCTCGGTGTCATTATATTAATAAAAATTAGTTCGGGATATGTTAACAAATTGGTCTATTACAAAAACGATTGTCCAGACCAACTTAAAGAATAGATTTACAATCCAACCCTACTAAAATTAAGAGTAAGTATGGTTTTTTTTAATAATTAAAAAAAAAAAAAAACTGACAACTCAATCCAATCCAATCTAAAATTTTGGCTTAATCTAAAATATGAGATTGAAGTATAAGTTCGGAATCCGTTCTTAACTTTTTTATTTTGTGTATGATAAATCACTCGACTGATAAGTTTTTTATAAATGACTAATTATACCCTTATCAGAAACTCAGCAGTTATTTGACATTTTTAAAGTTTATAGATATTTATCTACAAATTTTTTTAAAAAATCCTTTTAACAAAATATAATTAAATTAACACATTACCGTGTCAAATTAGATAATTTAGTAAATAAAATATCAATTATATTTTAAATACTAATAGGTCATTTTTTTCGCTCCGTAATTATTGGACAAAAAAAATATACTTTTTAAGATATGTTGAAAATTAAAGATGTTTACGGGATAGGGGCGGAGACGTCCCTCATCCCCATTCTCGTCTCCTATTTCATTATTTATTTTTACAAGGGATTTTTTTATTATATATTCATGAATAATTTTTATTTTTAAAAAAATATTACGATAAACTAAATAGTATTTTATTAACAAATTTAATAGATGTTGAATATAATTTCTAAATTATGCATCTTTCTTAATATAAAGTTTCAATCAATAGGTTATAATTTTGTCACTTTTAAAATTTTGGTAAATTAATAAGATAAAATTTATAAATAATATTTTCATATATAGATAAAATATAATATAAGAACAAAACTTATAAAATGACGTTTTTAAATAATAATAATAATAATAATATTTATTATTATTCATCGAATTATTGAAATTTGGGTGAAAGGAATCTTGAGGTGGGAGATACATGCACGGGAAAAGTGGGCCCTACGGGGCTTATGATGAATTTCCACGTGGCCGCTGTCCCTCCATTTTATTTGTTTTGTCGTCTTCTTATTGTTCCAATCAAATTTTAAATCAACAAATGTGGACTTTTCAGTTTTTTCAATAAATAAATTATATATCGTTAAAATTGAATAAAATATTGATGGAAATTTCAAAAATATATTTTAGAAATAATTTTTTATTTTATTTTTTATGTGACATATTTTAAATAAGTAAAAATGTGTATTATTTATATGATAATATGATTTATTAATCAAAATATATGGCTTAACCAGTCGAATTCGTAAATATTATTTATATGATGCTAAATTAATAAGTATATCTTTAAAATTTGTATTTTTATTTTTAAAAAAATTAAAAAAATATCAATTTTTTAAGAATTTTTTAAAATTTTTATTTATTTTTTAAAATATACATATTTAAAATAAAAATAAAATGGGAACCGTGCCCATTGAGGAACTCGATTAAATTAATTCAAAAAGGTTTTTTTTTTTTTTTTTCAAATTTAAAAAATATATATTATTTAAAAGAAAATAATTCTCATTCAATGTATGTGAGACGTGAGGGGCGGCTGGCGGCTGAACTCCAACGGTCAAAAAGAGTCTGATATGGTTTGACTTGTAAAATTTGATTGGGGGATTTATTCATTTATCAAATAAATTATGATACAAATTATTTTTATATATTAAATTAAATTAAATTTAAGCGAGATATTTATTGAATATGTTTATAATATATGCGAGAATTTTTTATAATTTAGGTAAATATATTGAAACTTAAATATTTATTTATTTATTTATTTTTTAAGTAATAATTTTTACTCTATCAGATGCAAAATTAATATTTTTCAATTAAAATATATAAAAATATTTCATATTACTTTGTTTAAATAATTAAAATAATCTGTTTTTTTTTTTTTTTTTTCAATTATTTTATTCATAGAAAAAAGTTAGATTAAATATTTTTATATTAATTTTCTTGAGAAATTAAGGATGTGAAAAATAATATTGTTTGATGAAGAATTATTTTATGCGTAATAAAATATTTTACACTAATAATATATTATATTAAAATGATTTAAAATAATGCATAATAATTACTTTTCCTACCAACTATCATCATTCCCAAATGCAATTGGTGGATCCCAAATTAGGGTGGTGGAGGTTTAAATAAACAATTATTTTTAATTATTTAATTTTATACCACATAAGTGATGAAGTCCCCAAAAAAAAAAAAAAGACAAATACCTTCCTCGAACGGTGCGCTAATTTTCTGAATCTGGTATCAACGGGTATCATTCCTCCCATATCAATGTTCTCTTTCAGACCTTTCAACCAATCGATACGACTTCGGAGGGTGGCTTTTGCTAAAACTCGAGCAATTTCTTGAAAACTTGCTTCCGATATGAAACTTTAAGTATTTAGAGATGCTTTTGTTATTCTCAATAATACGGCTCGGTAATAGATTGGTTCTTCCTCTTCTAAAGCACACCCTGTTTGTTCTACTCACAACAATCCAACGAGTTCTCCAAGTGAAAAAACATTAGACATTTTTGTCGATAAATATTGAAATGAGGTAATTTAGTCTTTAAATTTTAAATGAACGATCGTTTTGGTTTTATATCTGATGTCATTTGATCCATTCATTAAGCAATCCCGACAAACAGCAAGAACCCGTCATTTACGGAGACAAAAATATAGGTTTTGAGAGTGCGAGAAGGGATAGAGGGGTTGGCCTTTGAGTTGAAGAATGGGCAAAGAAGCAAAGGCAAGAAAATGCATTGAAAAAGATTGAAAGAGGACCAAAGTTTCCAAATTTTGTACTTTCTTCTCTCTTCTTTTTGCCATTTTGTGGTTGTTTGTGTCTCTATTTGCATTAGAGTACAAGTTTGATTAGGATTGTTCTTTGGTTCTCACATGTCAAATTCTGTATTCTTTCCTTCTGAAAATTTTGATTAGGAATTTGCATTTTGGCACACCGACTTCAACCTTATTTCATTTTCGTCCTTGAAAAACGATTTGAACGTTGTTTAGTAACACTTTTTTTTTTTTGGAATGTCTTATAGATATATATTTTTTTAATGTAAATGATGAAAGTAACTGATAATGTACCAAAGTATAGCCAGTTCAACTGGTTTAACGTATACTTTAACCAGAAGATTAGAGAATCGAATCTATTTAGCTTCATAGGTTGAACTAAATGAAAAATAAATAAATAACTACTAGTTATAATAGCCTGAGCCCACCACTAGTAAATATTACCCTCTTTAAGCTTTCCATTCCGAGCTTCCCCTCAAGGTTTTATGTCCTCTTTGAGCTTTCCCTTCCAAGCTTCTCCTCAAGGTTCTAAAACACGTCTACTATAGAGAGGTTTCCACATCATGTTTTGTTCCCTTCTCCAAACAATGTGTGATCTCACACTAGCATAAGAACTTTAAGGGTAAGCTTCATATTGAATTTTTTCTTTTTTCCTTTTTTACCTGTTCGTTAAACCCATGGGTTGAATTTACTTACCTAACTATTTTGGAGTTATGGTCTTACGTACGAAGTTACAACCCGAGATGTGTGATGACAAAATTCGATAATCTACAACCTTAAATGTCAACCTTTCAAATGAACTTTGAAAAAAGTCAATCTTTCTCGAATGGATTGTTTTATTTTGTTTTTTTCTGCCAAAAAAAAAAAAAAAAAAAATTGAAGCCAACGACGAGGACTAATTTTAAGATCTATCCGAAGTAAAAGATTAAATTTCGAGAACGAATTATAATCAATAGTCAAATACCTCAAAATCTCATAATCTCAACTAAAGTAGAGATATGAATAGGGTAAACGAAAAGATAGTTATTTAATGTGAATATCAATTCAAATTATGTAATAGATAATCAGTATTAGCATTCATATGCAAAAAGGATACATAAATATGAATTGGGAACAATGAAGTGCTTACTTGAGCTTCGTACTGAAGTCAGATAGCTGAAGAAGTTGAATCCTTTGAATCGCTGCTGCTTCCTCTCTCTCTTTCTGTGTGTTATATCCCCAGTCCACTATTAGCAGTAAAGACAAGATTAATGCTCATCAAATGAACGCCCATGTGCAGCCATTAGCAACTGAGCCAAAGCTTAGAAAATTAAGATATCAAAGCTTAGATAAATTGAAGGGGCAATTGTGAATCCTTTGTTCCTTGTTATGCATCTCCTTAGTGGATTCTTACCCATCATCTATAACGGTAACAACTCAAGCCCACCGCTAGCAGATATGTCCTCTTTGGACTTCCTCTTTCGAACTTCCCCTCAAGGTTTTTAAAATGCATTTGCTAGGGAGAGGTTTCCACACCTTTATAAAGAATGTTTTGTTCGTTCCCTTATCTAATTGATGTGAATCCTTTGTTCTTGGTTATGCGTTTGCTTAGTGGATTCTTACCCTTCATCTATAACTGTAACGATCCAAGTCCACTACTAGCAAATATTGTCCTATTTGGGCTTTCTCTTTTAGGATTCTCCTCAAGGTTTTTAAAACACGTCTGCTAGGGAGAGGTTTCCACACCCTTATAAAGAATGTTTCGTTCTCCTCTCCAACCGACGTGGGATCTCACAATCCACCCCCTTCGAGGCCCAGCATCCTCACTGGCACTCGTTCCCTTATCCGATTGATGTGAATCCTTTGTTCCTGCTTAGTGGATTCTTACCCTTCATCTATAACTATTCTCTCAAAAATACTTTAGGACGTCGAAGGATAATATGAAAGTATCATTATGTTCGAGAAAAGCTGAAAGAGGGAGAGTGGAGGTGTACCCAGATATATATTCCACGCATCTAATTCTGGCTCTTTGATGACATTCTTTAGAGTGGCCAATCGATCTTCCACAAAGCTGGCCACATTTAAAGCACATACATTCTTAGTTTTCTCTCTCTTTTGAAGGGAGAGAAGAGAAAAGAAGGAACAAAACATGTATAATGGCACTTATAAAAGGCAATGCTATTATTGATGAGTGAAAATGTGAGAGATATCTTACTGCAGCTTCAATCCTTGGTGCTCAGGCATCTTTTGAAGCAGCTTTAAAACTTCTACTTTCGGACTGAAAGGAATTAATAATGTTAGTTAAGAAAAAATGAGGGGAAATATTTTCATGATATGTCAAACAAATCCAAAGAGCTAGTGAAGATTATTGATAAATCTCCGTAAGCAGAGTTATATCAAGTCTTTTTGTAGTTAATTTTGTACTCATACAAACCATTTTCTCATTAATGACTCTATTTATTCTAATTAGTAAGAACGAAATAGTCCATTGTGGTTCAACATGAAAAAAATATCAATTTGCATGAATCAAGCCTAATTGTACATTTAATTGAGTTATTTGGTAAAATTCCAGAACATTTATGTTGAACCATGATGTTGTAGCAAATCTGGAAACAACCCTGCTGGCAATTATGCCAGAGGAATATACTAACCCCGTTCCTAGACCATATATTCTTTCGGGAGGTATGGCCACTCCTGCAAGTTCTCGTAGTAGAGCATCGGCAAATCGACCCTGCGCCAAAAAAAGAGGAGAAGCATATGAGATATGTGAGAAGATGCATCACTCCAAGGAAAGATACGTGGTGTTAGAGTTAAGTAAGTGTCAAGTGTGGATCCAACCTGCTTTGTGGTAACTATGTATATCCTTGAGCTTGCAAACTTCAGAGCATCAGAAACACCTGGATAAAATCTGTACACAATGTTATGTAGATGCAATAGCCTTCCAAATCTAAAAGTAGATGTGATTAGTATATGATGATTCACAATATGCCAGTTTTGACCAAGAGTGAATGCCAACATCAGTGTCGGATATATTAAATGTCATTCCGGACTAAAAAGAACATGATTTCATTAAATAAGAGTTAAGCTTTTGGACTATCCCATCTGGATAAGCCTGAAGTTATTCTACAATAATGTTAAAGAAGTAATAATCGATTTTTTTTAAAAAAGTAGCTAGACTAATGTATCATCCTCTTGATGAATAACAGATACATTTCTCCATAGTTAAAGCCTCAAACGTTTTCATAGTTGTCTCTCCCATGTTGTCAGCTTTTTTTTTTTTTTTTTTTCATTAATTTTAAATGCTTAAAGATTCACGGCCCAAACCCACTGCTAGCAGACATTGTCCATTTTTACCCGTTACGTATTGCCGTTCGCCTCACGGTTTTAAAACGTATATGTTAGAGAGAGGTTTCCACACTCTTATAAGGAATGCTGAGTTCCCATTTCCAACCAGTATGGGATCTCACGATCCACCCCTCTTGGGGGCTCAACGTCCTCGCTGACACACTGCTCGGTGTCTGGCTCTGGTACCATTTGCAATAGTCCAAGCCCACCGCTAGCAGATGTTGTCCGCTTTGACTCGTTACATATCACCGTAAGCCTCACAGTTTTGAAACGTGTCTATTAGGAGAGGTTTCCACACCATTATAAGGAATGCTTAGTTCCCCTCTCCAACCGCCTATCTTCTCGCTATCTTCTCGCTAAACAAAGAAGGTCAATTGGACAACGAAGTTATTGTAGCTCAAACAAAAGAAACGAAAGCTACCAAAAAGTACTCAAATTCCCATGGTGGCTTTATCCATCATTAGTTTGAAACAGGATGTCTGTTTCATTTGAAAAGATTGTCCAAAGTACCTATTTGCACCGATCCAAGTTGTTAAGTCCTCATCCATCCATTGATCTCTAACCTTTCCAAAAAGGTCTATGAGAGCATCTCTATTCTCTCCCCATTCTTCCATGATGACTGGTTTGAGGTTTGACCAATTTTCCAATATTCCTTGAACTATGAGCCCTTCTGCAACCTTTCTAATTGAAAAAATAAAATATAATGTCCGCAAAATTTCCTAAGCATGTCAATAGAACTGATATTATAAACTGAAGCAAAACTGTGGGCAAATACCCACCGAAGACTTCCTAATTGAAGGCAATCTCATCTCCAACAGCAACCTCACCAGCAACAAATTCTCATATCCAGTTTCAACCACAGGGCGGACCTACCACATTACAGGCATTAGTTATATTAACAGTATTTTTATTGAAAACTTCAGTCTGCTAATGAAATTTCTGAGGCTTCTCCCTCTTTAATACTACAAAAATGCCCCAGAAAGATTACCAGTTTCTTTGTATAATTATGAAGGGTTATAAAGTGGGGGATAGATTGGAACAAAAGCTTGGAGTTATTTCACGGCAGTTCTCTATTTTTTGTCTTAATTTCTTTTAGAAGACCTATGGCTGAAAGATTTTAAATATTAAAGATATTGCGCACTAGTTTTTTTTTTTTTTTTTCTTTTTTCCTTATTAAAAGTTGATGTTCAAAACTAAAAGAACAACCAAATAAAAAGAGCCAAACACAAGAAGCAAACTATGCAAAGTATTGTTGAGGAAGGCAAGGAGAGGAATCCTACATCAACTAATTAAGGGGTTGATCATTGGTTTATAAGTAAGAAATACATCTCCATTGGTACGAGGCCCTTTGCGGAAACCAAAAGCAAAGTCATGCAAGCTTATGCTCAAAGTAGAAAATATCACACCATTGTGGAGGGTCGTGATTCTTAACATGGTATCAAATCCATGCCCTTAACTTAGCCATGTCACTAGAACCCTTAGATGTCGAACAAAGAAGTTGTGAGTCTTGAAGATATAGTTAAAAGTGACTCAAGTGTCGAATAAAGAGTGTACTTTGTTCGAGAACTCCGGAGAAGGAGTCAGGCCTCGATTAAGGGGAGGCTGTTCGAGGGATCAATTGGCCTCAGGGGAGACTGTATGGTGTACTTCATTCGAGGGGAGGATTATTGGGAAAGGAGTCCCACATCGTCTAATTAATGGGTTGATCATTTGTTTATATAAAAAATACATCTCCATTGGTATAAGGCCTTTTGGGGAAACCAAAAGCAAAGCCACGAGAGATTATGCTCAAAGTGGTCAATATCATACCATTGTGGAGGGTCGTGATTCCTAACCAGTAGGACTCCAAATCCTAACTCAGAAGAAAAGCAATTTCTATTACTATAGAAGATAGTTGATCTATGAATTGAATACAGGCTATAAGAAAACAAGGGAACTTTTTTTAAAAATCTAGAAGGCATAAAGCTATTTCAGAACAACCTTATATCTTTCGCCTGCAACTAATTAACACCAAGTCCTTGAGATACATCAGGTCGCTTAAACTCCTGCCCCCTCATTTTCTCTCGGTTATCGCCATTTTTCTTCTTCTTTTTCTCGAATGTATTTTTCATAAGAACATATTTTACTAGTTTTTATGTTTCTCAATCTTTAAATTTGACTGAGCTATATTTAAAACACTGAAACAATGGAAAAAAAATTGAATAGAACGTTTAAATTACAGAATATCTATAAACCCACTACAAAATTTGTCATGTACTTCGATGATAGAAAGATTCACAACCGTATGGATTAAGAAAACATCCACAACCCCCAAAAAAAACATACAGATTGAAACAATTAAAGATCAATAACGACTCACTGTGTACATCTGATCCACAATCCAATTCTCCAAGCTCGAATCCACATCGTTGAACAATTCAGGCCATCTTACCTTAGCAGCCTGATAACATTCAAACAGAAGCACAAAGCACAACCAATCAACTCATGAATTACTCTTATGAAGAAAAAAAAAAAAACAATTCAAAGTTCTCTCTTCGATCCTCAGTCTACATTCAAACGAACGCCAGCCAATTGCAGAATAAACAAAGACATTAGGCATTCGAATACATCTAAACCTCCAATCTATCAATTTCTCAGAACCTCACATCATTGAATTGAACGAAGAATTGCCGATTGGCATAAGAGAGTGCTATCAACACAATTGCAGAATAAACAAACACATTAGGCAACCGAATACATCTAAACCTCCAATCTATCAATTTCTCAGAACCTCACATCATTGAATTGAACGAAGAATTGCCGATTGGCATAAGAGAGTGCTATCAACACAATTGCAGAATAAACAAACACATTAGGCAACCGAATACATCTAAACCTCCAATCTATCAATTTCTCAGAACCTCACATCATTGAATTGAACGAAGAATTGCCGATTGGCATAAGAGAGTGCTATCAACACAATTGCAGAATAAACAAACACATTAGGCAACCGAATACATCTAAACCTCCAATCTATCAATTTCTCAGAACCTCACATCATTGAATTGAACGAAGAATTGCCGATTGGCATAAGAGAGTGCTATCAACACAATTGCAGAATAAACAAACACATTAGGCAACCGAATACATCTAAACCTCCAATCTATCAATTTCTCAGAACCTCACATCACTGAATTGAACGAAGAATTGCCGATTGGCATAAGAGAGTCCTATCAACACATTTTCAGTCAAATTTTCATTCATTTTGAGAGGAACCAAAAAGGAAAAGTGAGAGAGAGGCGAACCTTAACAGCAGAAATAGAGCTTTCTCCGCAGCTATCGCAGAGAACTCCATCGAAGTCCAAAGCGTAGAGATCCCCCATCTTCTTCCTACTTTGTTGTCAGTGATTTTCGGCTTCTCAGTTGTCAATCGCTCGGATAATAGATAGCATCTTCTAAAATTTTCTATTTATTTTCTTTTTTCTTTTCTCCTCGCTTACCCGCCATCCTAAACTACAAACTCTTTTGGTAAAAATAAAAATTTAAAATTAATAAATAACAAATTTCTTACCATTTGAAGAAATAATAGATTTCTAATTCAATTGAAGAAATAATAATGTACCATTCAAGGTCTTATTTCTTGACTCATTTAATAGCTCGTTTATGTCTAATAATGTATCGTTCGTGTCTAACAATAGCCTATCTAGGTTTAAATGTATCTCGTTTTGTAGCTCGTTCAGTGGCTCATTTAGATTCAATAATGCACCGTTCAAGTTCAACAGTGGCTTATTTAAGTCCAGTTGTATCTCGTTTTGTGGCTCATTTAGATCTAATAATGCAGCGTCTGAGTCCAATAGTAGCTTATTCAAGTCCATTTGTATCTCGTTTTGTGGGTCATTCGATTGTTCATTAAGTGGTCAATTCAAGTCAAATAATAACCTTTTCATGTCCAACAATGACTTGTTCAAGTTCAATTGTATCTCGTTTTATAGGTCAATTCATATCATTAGGTCAAATAATTAGAATTTACGATACTGATATACGACTATTTGGTTCCTCTCATACTGATATACGGCTGTTTGAGTACATTTATATCATTAGGTCAAATAATTAGAATATATGTGATTTCGCAAAAGGGTCGTACAAAATTAATGGAAAAGTTGACAACTAGTCATATCCCTCACATTTTTTGGCAATTCAAGTTTAGACATGATTTCACCGAAAAGTCATACAAACTGAAAATACGATAGTAAAACAATACAACATGGAATAACATAAATGGTTCAACGTGGCATGGGCATGCGGCTACAGACAACACGCCCTGGATGAGCATGACCGTGACACCAAGCATGTGAAAATGACATTTCGGTAATGTAAAGTGAAATAGGCCTCTAAAAAACTTACTAAATTATTTAGTTTCTTGGGGTTGTTTACAGCTAGTTTCTAGTATTTTAAAGCGAGTTTCTAGTATTTTCTGGTATAATTCATTTTCAGTAAGGATCTGCACAATCTAGCGTTTATATCCCCAGATTGATGCTGACCAAATGCAATGGAGGTTGTACTATAATAGGAAGATGTTGCAAATTTGATCTATAAAAGCGAAAGGGGAGCGGCTAGTTGTGTCCTCGCTTACACTGGCTCCTCTCCACCATTCATTGCAAAACTTTTCCATACACACAACGCTCTAGCAATGGATCACCATGTACGATATGTCCAAGTACAAACACGAACACTTGTGGAGTGACATAGAACGAGTTCAATGGTACCACTTTTCTACATGATCGTAGTCTCGAGAAGATTTTGACTTCGACATCAAAAGAAATTGATTCCTTCACTGCTTGCAAGTAACTGCATTGAGCTCGTGTAAATGCTAGAGAGTTCATCGTAACCAAAGGAAAAGAGACAGAAACAATCTAACAACGTAGATCAAGCAGAAATCATAACTTGATCCAGACATTAGTAATAAACTACGAACATGAACATAGTTTAGCAGTAACTGACACGTATTATTTTTCTCGAGGTCGATGATTCTAATTTTTAATATGTTTTTTTTTATATACTTAAAATTTAATATATTATTTTGTATGATCTCGAAAAATTTCCCGCCATGTGTAAGAAAGCCATCCTTTGCCTTGACATACAAAGAAAAGTCAGACGGTTTTGGACCAAATACTGTATTTTATTCATACAAAAAGTTGCAATTTTTCAGATAGGAGGCGGCCGGCGGCGTGCGTCGTAACTTTTCCGCAGAACACGGCTGCCGAGTGTGTCGCCGACGTCGATAGAGAGAGCGGAGTCGCAGTTACAGGGAGAGAGAAGACGGGAGAAAGAGGTAGGGTTTACATTACACTCAGTCCGCGGAACTCAATCCCTAGCGACCGCTCCCTCAGCCGCCCGTCCATTCTCCTTTCTCCTCCTTGGACTGGTAATATTGAAGTTCTAATTCTGTGTCGGTGTTCGCCTCCCTTTTCTTCTTCGTGCTTCTTAGCCTCTACTTTTGCTCCATTTCCTCGATTTGTTTGATTGGAATTTTGTTATCTGTATTTTGCCCTTGTTTTCTTAACTGTGATTTATATGGTGGTTTAGTATTCAGTGTGTTTATGTCACTATTTAAATCATGGTACTAGCTTTCTCTGTGTTTAATTCTTGTTTCCTGTCATTGTTCAAGAAGGAAAGTTTGGGAATGGGCTTCAATTGTGAAATTATGATATGAAATCTGGGGTTAGATTCTATGAGCTGCAACATGCAAACCCCTAGTTCACAAATGCTAAAACCCTCGAATTAATTTGATTTCACTCCAAGGGAAAGTAAGGCTCGGATTACCTTGTTGATTGAATATCTCAAGACAATAACAATTGTTTGAGATTCGAATCACTCCACAAGCAAGATTGATCGTGTTAAACTTGAATGAATCTAAACATGCAATTTAAACTACATAGAGTTGTAAAGAAACTTAGCCCTTGGCTAAAGGAAAACACAAATGCTCTTTTTACTACATTTTTCGAGTATGCTTTACAAATATAACATACATGACTTTATATAGCCTCAAAATGTACGAGATAGATGGTGTGAGATCCCACATCGGTTGGAGAGGTGAAAGAAGCATTCCTTATAAGGGTAGGGACACCTTTCCCTAACAGACGCGTTTTAAAACCTTAAGGGGAATCACAGAAGGGAAAGTCCAAAGAGGACAATATGTGTTAGTGGTGGGCTTGGACTGTTACAAATGGTATCAGAGCCAGTCACCATGCGGTGTGCCAGCGAGGACGCTGGACCCCTAAGGGGGGTGGATTGTGAGATCCCACATCGATTGGAGAGGGGAACAAACATTTCTTATAAGGGTATGGAAACTTCTCCCTAGTAGACGCGTTTTAAAACCTTGAGGGGAAGCCTGGAAAGGAAAACCCAAAGAAGACAATATCAGTTAGCGGTGGGCTTGGGCTGTTACAGGTGGCTCTTGACTGGGTTAACGACTTTTTTGGGACCTTAAAGATCACTGTAGTGAACTTCATGCATGTGACCAAGATCTTTGCTAATGCCTTTGGAAGAACTCTTACCCCAAGAAGGGGAGACAGAAGTGAAACTCAAGACCACTTGTTATTCACTTGCCCTATGGCTTCTTTCTTTTGACAGAACTTTTTTGCTTGCTTTAGTTGGTCCATTTCTTTGCTCAACAGCCCCAAAAGTCTTCTTCTTGGCATGCTTTTGAAGTTCAGGTTAACAAGTTGTAGCTTAATGTCATAAGAGCTTTTTTATGGACCTTTCGGTTGGAAAGAAACTATGAAATGTTCTTGAAAAAGGGAATATATTTTTACAATTTGTGGTATCATATAGTTTTATTAGATAATTTGGCTTGCTACTCATTTGTGTCAGAGAGGAAATTATATTACTTTTAGTGGTTGTGGATGAAGCAACTAGAGATGCCATTACGCTCGAGGCCCCCCTAGGAGATTGAGCTATAAAGTGCTCTGATACCTTGAAAATTGATTTCCTCATTGACCTTATATCTGCAGACTTTGTACCTATATAAAGTTGGGTAGCTGTAGGCGTCAATGTAATGGACTATGGAGTATTAGTTGCACTATTCAGCATAACTTCCCCTAACGGAACATATCAACCCACGATGAGAGGAATGAAATATCGAATAAATTCTCGCTCTTTTTATTGGAAGTGTTCAGTTTAATATTGTGACTTTTTAAGTCGTTGGCGTTATAAATCTATTGGGGAAATGATTGTAAAACACCAAGGACATACTAATGTATTTGATGAAGATTGTTCTCAAATTTTCTTCTTGAATTTTCAGATTTCTGCAGCTGTTGTAGGATCTTCGAAGAATGTCTAAAGAAGAAAGCTCAAAATCCACCAGAAGGACAACCCGGTCCTTGGCAGCGGCTGTTCTAAGGGATTCTGGTGAAACTAAGAAGACATATCATCCACATATTCCAACTCTTAATGATCTTGTTTTTGGAGACGATACCATTAGTAAGGAAGATCTCCTATCTAGTTTTCCTGGACGTCATACTCAAATTCTCGAACTCATTAACCTTTTAGGTCCCCTGAATTCTCCCATGCTTCCCCTCTTTGTTTATGGTGGCACGTCATCGGGAAAAACCAGTGTCATTCTACAGACATTCCGTCATCTCAACCGTCCTTTTGTCTATTCAAGCTGTCGCACTTGTTATAATTTACGAACTCTATTTGAGTCTATCTTGAATCAGTTATTACTTCATCAAAAAGATGCAGGCAGTGGATATTTGAGTGCAAAGCGCTGCGAAAAGCCATCAGATTTCGTTAACTTTCTTCGTGAAGCCTTGGTTAAAGTCGTAAAAACTCTTCAGGGAAACTCAGGAAAGCTAAGCACCAAGAAGTTGACAGGACAAGGGCATGGACATATGATCTACCTGATTTTTGACAATATGGAACTTGTTAGAAACTGGGACAAGAGTTCAAGCATACTGCCTTTTCTATTTAATCTCCATGAAGTTTTAAACATGAACGAGGTTGGATTTCTCTTCATCAGTAATACTTCACCTGACACATACTATTCAAATATGGGTTACTTGGAGCCCATCCCTGTTTATTTCTCTGAGTATACAGAAGACGATCTTCGTCAAATTCTTTCGAGGAATCAAACTAATCAAGAGATGTATTCATCCTTTCTGAGGTAAGGATTCCATTCTCTCTTACTGTATGGCCATGCCTGAATTGCTTGAATTGCTTGAGTTTCTCATTAAACATGCTTCTGTATCCCATGAAACAGTATTGTATTGGGGCCATTCTGTAGAATTACTAGACAAGTGAATGAGCTATCCATAGCCTTTTCATCATTGTATAAAACGTACCGTGAAGCTTCGGGTGATCTGAACAATGTTCCCAACGAGTCCAGCAAGAGGGCACGTTTCAGTCATTTTCAGCCACATATTGCCCCTGCTTTGAATCAGATATTTAAAATTTCATCTCAGCCTTCTGAACTTAATAATTTAAGGGAACCAAAAAGAAAAGGTGGCAGTAAGAAACTTGGTGGGTTTGACTCTTCTGAGGACTTGGACTTTCACATGTCTACTTCTGCAAAATATCTTCTTCTTTCAGCTTTCCTTGCTTCAAGAAATCCAGCTACACTTGATGCATCACTGTTTGATTCAACTGGGGGCGCTAGTAGTCGAAAAAGGAAGAAGAGGTAATATTTCAACCCTTTTTATTCACATGAGTTTCCTTATGCAACGTGCAAGTAAAAAAAAAAAAAAAAAAAAAACTTAAATTATACCGAATATCTTTTATTTATTGTTACTCTTTGGGTGAGGATGTAGGACGATGTAGCATGATATGATAACATTAGGGACAATCTATTATTTAAGCGGAGAGATATTAATTGTTGGGATTGTTAGTAATCACGACTCTCTACAATGGGATGTTATTGTCCACTTTGAGCATAAGCTCTCATGCTTTGCTTTGGGCTTCCCCAAGAGGCCTCATCCCAATGGAGATGTATCCCTTACTAATAAACCCACGATCATCCCCTAAATTAGCCAATGTAGGACTCCCCCCAACAATCCTCAACAATCCTTCCCTCGAACAAAGTACACTATAGAGCCTCTCTCGAGGCCTATGGAGCCCTCGAACAACCTCTCCTTAAAGGCTCGACTCCTTCTCTGGAGTCCTCGAACAAAGTACACTATTTGTTCGACACTTGAGTCACTTTTGACTACACTTTCGAGGCTCACAACTTTTTTGTTCGACATTTGAAAATTTTATTGACATGGCTAAGTTAAGGGCATGGTTCTGATACCATGTTAGTAATCACGACTCTCCACAATGGGATGATATTGTCCACTTTGAGCATAAGCCCTCATGGCTTTGCTTTGGGCTTCCCCAAAAGGCTTCATCCTAATGGAGATGTATCCCTTACTAATAAACCCATGATCATTCCCTAAATTAGCCAATGTAGGACTCCCCCCAACAATCCTCAATAGGGATATGGAACCAATAAAAGATATGGTAGAAATATATATGGTAGATATTTTGTAAAGATCTGATAGATATATATGGTAGATATTTCGTAGAGATTTGGTAGATTATATTTCATAGACGGCTAAATTTGTTAAAGCTATATTTAGTAAATTGAAACCCTACATATGCCCCATTAGGCCATGTTTCCAAAATGAACTTTCTTCCTTCTCTCTATTCTCTCTTGGTGTATATACCTGAAGTCATCAATAAAACCTTTAGCCAATATTCTTCCTTGAATTTTCTCTCTCCTGTTCTTTGTGTTCATCTTGATCGAATGTGTGCGTTGTTGTGCAGTCCTAACATTAATGAATAATAAAAGACGTCAAAAAATTAGTAGTGAAAGACAATGTTCAGTTCTTGATTATTCGTACACATGGAAATTGGTAAAGCTAAATTGACCGTCTTAGTACATCAATAAAGTTTTAATTAACACACCAACTATGCCAATCCTTTTTGTTGAATACTTCTAGTTCATATAAAAAAGCCATTATTCAGTTTAATAGCTTAGGTAATTTGTTAACAATGTTTTAGGCCATCTGAAAAGGCAATTGAGCAGAAGGAAATTTCAGAACAGGAGTTGCTAATGAAAGGACCTGGAACTTTTCCATTGGAGAGATTGCTTGCAATATTTCAGTGCATTACGTCTGTTGCAGAAACCTCGCTTGAAGATGTGCAAGGAGATGTTGTAATGGAGAGTCGAAATGAGGATAGCGAACTCATGTCTGATGTTCTCCTGCAACTTTCCAGCCTCTGTAATGCAAACTTTGTGGTCAAAGGAGGAAGTTGCCCACTAGAAGGTTCTACACGATATCGCTCTACAGTGTCTGAAGATATGGCTTCGAAGGTAATATTCTCCGATAACACCTTCTTTGGTTTTGAGTATTAGTTGTATATCTGATTTCGGTGCGACCTAATCATCAGGTGGCAAGGAGTATTAAGTTTCCCCTCTCCAAATACATGTACAGAAGATAAGTTGTGATAAGGAAATGTATTTCTTAACATGTCAGAAAGAATCCAGATTCTCAGGTGCCAAGAGGTATGGGTGCATAGCATTATTATATACGTCATTTCTTAACATGCTTATCGATCTTCTCGTAAATGAACTGATGACTTATCTGCTTTGTTCTGTCGTGATGCTCGAGATTTTGCTGTGCTGATTGTTAATTGGCTATCAGAAAACAATTTTGATTGAATTTTGAATCTCAATCTTGAATTTCTTCAAAAGCTTCTAAATCTGCTTCCCTTCACAAATTCCCAACACAAATGAACTACCATGTATCAACATAAAGAATAAAGGGCTTATAGAGAATGTTCGAACTATTATAATTTCTTTGGCAACCAAATGTAGTAGAGATAGATAGTTGTCTGATGAGATGTGCACGCAAGCTGAGTCGAGCACTCATTGATATTAAAAAACAAACCCCCAAAGCAAGTGTTTGATATTCAACTTCAACATTGGTCCTTGTACATTGATTCCTTTTTGTTTCTCCAAGCAAGCAGGTTATCCCAAATATTGGAGCAGTAGCCAATTGTATATCTCTAATGAGTTCATTCTCCGACCCAACAAACAGAGGTCTATCAGTTTGTTGGATGACTTTTTACAACAATCCAATGAGTGATGTAGCATTTTATCAATTTTATTGACCCCGTTTTTGTAACGACGGATCAAATGCTACTCTGAGTGATGAGTGACCAGTCTACGATTTGAACCGATGAAAAATGTTAATATCTCCACTCAAATAGTCTAACACTTAGGAATCCACAGTCCCAGTTTTTGTTTGTTATGTTGCATAGAAGAACAAGGGAAGACGATATTTTAATGAGCAAGGTTACTGGTAGAGATTGGAGGTGGTGTTGAGTGATGTAGCATTATGTTTCATGATGGTGAAAGAGAAGCTGAAAACCGAGTGTGAAGGATCGTTATAGGCTCGGGTTTTTTATTGAACCATGAATTGATTCGGTGAGATCGAGAGAGCCACTAGCAAAGCATGGGACAGTGAGAGAGTGTAACAACCCAAGCCCACCTCTAGCAGATATTGTCCTCTTTGGACTTTCTCTTCTGGGCTTCCCCTCAAGGTTTTAAAACGCGTCTGCTAGGGAGATGTTTCCTTACCCTTATAAGAAATGCTTCGTTCCCCTCTCCAATTGATGTGGGGTCTCACAATCCACCCCCCTTGGGGGCCCAACGTTCTCCCTAGCACACCGCTCAGTGTCTGGTTCTGATACCATCTGTAATTGTTAGTGAAAGAGGGATTGATTGAATAATTGATAAGAAGATTGAATTTTGGAGAGCAAGTGCTCCATATTTATACAGAGAATACAAAAGATATTCAGAAAATCTACCTAAAATATTGGGAGAAAATCTGGTAACAAACCAGTAAACAAATCAAAATCAAATCAAATCAAAACTAAATCAAATTAAAAACTAAATCTAACTCCTAACGAGATTTAATTAGATACTAACTGACAGCAATCTAAACAAATACATGATCTTTAACGCTCCTCCTTGTTTAGATGCTGTGAACTCCAAGCTTTTTTCTGAACACTCATCTTACTCTAATTATCTTTCTGTTTAGAGGTCGATCAACCAACTCCCAAGTTTTGTTTTTCTTGATCACTGAAAGCTCCTCCTCTGACAGGTGCATCATCAACCGAAGCATCTTGTCGTTCATCTTCAGACTCTTCTAGTCGTTTATCTTCAAACTCTTCTAACATGCTACCAAAGAAATTGTTTGGTGCATTAGAAATCTGATTCACCTTCGTAAGTTCTTCCCAATTCCATTGCTCATTTCCAGCAAAATGAACATCTCGGCTCACAATAACATGACTAGTGTGTGGTTGAAAAACTTTATAAGCTTTGGATATAGTGCTATACCCAACAAAGATGCCAACTTCTGACTTTTTGTCAAGCTTATCACGCTTGACCTGTGGAATGTGAGTGAAGCAAAGACACCTAAATACTCTAAGGAACTTTAAAGAACGTTTGTAACCATACCAAACTTCAAATGGTGTCAGATCCTTCACAGCTTTTGTTGAAATTCGATTTTGCAAGCACACAACAGTGTTTGCTGCTTTTCCCCAAAAACGTTTTGGAAGATCCTTCTCATGAAGCATGCATCTCATCATCTCCATTATGAATTTATTCCTCCTTTCAGTGACGTCATTCTGTTGAGGAGTGTATGGTGTTGTCAATTGATGTTCAATTTCAGCCTCTTCACAAAACCGGTTAAAAGTTTCTAAAGTGTACTCCTTGCTATTATCTAATCTTATAGTCTGAATGAAGCATGCATCTTTATTCTCAACTTTGGCTTTGAATTTCCAAAATACACTCGCAACTTCTGACTTTTGCTTCAGCAAGAATATCCAACACATTCTGGTTAGATCATTAATAAAAGCAATGTAATAAAGATTACCATTTAATGATGGTGTTCGCTGAGGACTACAAAGCTTAGTATGAACCAGTTGCAGCTTTTTCGAGCCTCTCCATGCCTGTTTAGGAAAGGGTTGCCTATGTTGCTTCCCAAAATTACAAGTACGGCAAGGAGACATGTCCTCATCAATGTCAATGAGTTCTTCTACCAGCTTCTTTGATTGAATCTGAAGCAAACCTCGATGATGAAAGTGTCTAAGTCTTTTGTGCCAAATCTCAGTGGCACTAACTCTGGATATAAAGGCCGTCGAATTTAGAGCAAAGCTTTTTCCTTCCATTTTGACATTGAACAAGTCTTTGCCACTAGCATCTTTGATCAAGCACTGCTTATTCTCAAACAACACTTTATAGCCTTTATCAAGTAACTGACCAACACTTAAGATATTTTGATCAATTTTAGGCACAAATAAAACATCTGGAATAAATTTTGTACCTTCATAACTTGTTATAGCTACTGTGCCTTTACCCTTGACTTCCAAGTGTTCACCATTGCCAATCCTCACTCTCTTATCTTCTTCGGTGTCTCTTAATTCCTCAAAAGACTCCTTGTCATATGTCATGTGATTTGTGCACCCATTGTCAATCAACCAGCTCTCGCTTGATTCTTTGCTTGAGGAAGAAGTGACCATACACAATTGATCTTCTTCTTCTTCTTCTTCTTCTTGATCAACTACCTGTGCATCTACTTCTTTCACCCGATCTTTGGCTTTGCAGATCACAGCTTCATGTCCAAGTTGATTGCATTTGGAGCAGAAGGCGTCAGGTCTTCTCCCACACTTGTATGGTGGATGACCTTTCTTCTCACAATGGCGGCAAGGTGGATAGGATTTTTTGAAACCTCCTCCTTTTGTCTTCTGATAATTGGCAGATGAATCTCCATACGTCAATTGATTTTTGAAATTTTTATTGTTTTTATACCTGCTGCTGTCTTGATGCTTAACACGTAAGGCACCTTCAATCACCCTTTCTTGCCTCATAGACCTCCTTTGCTCTTGTGCTTGTAAAGCATTCAAGAGCTCTGTACGAGAAATCTTTGACAAGTCTTTGGTGTTCTCCAGAGTAGTAATGGTGGCTTCAAACTTCTCTGGAACAGTGACTAGCAGCTTTTCAACGATCCTTGAATCATTTAAAACAGAATCAAGCAATCTCACCTTGTTGGCAATGCTGAGAAGTCTGTCAGAGTACTCTTTCACCGACTCTGACTCCTTCATCTTCTGCAACTCGAAATCCCTAATCAAATTTAGGGCTTTCATTCCACGAATCCTCTCATCTCCTTCATATTCGGCCTTGAGATAATCCCAAATTTCCTTTGCTGTTTTGAGGGACATTATTCGCATGAAGATCATTTGTGATACAGCGGCAAATAGGCAAGCTTTCGCCTTTGATATCCTTGTCTTCTTTTCCTTCTGTAATTTGATTTGTGCTACAGTAGGATTTGCTAGAAGCGGAGGAACCTCGTAATCCTCTTCTATTGCTTCCCAAAGATCCAAGGCCTCCAAATAAGTCTCCATGGACGAACTGCCCACATTTGATAATTGTCTCCATCGAAAACTGGTGGTGCAACAGCGGAAAAACTGGATTCTCCTCCCATTTTGATCTCACAGATCCCTTAAGAAGATAGCTCTGATACCAATTGTTAGTGAAAGAGGGATTGATTGAATAATTGATAAGAATATTGAATTTTGGAGAGCAAGAATGCTCCATATTTATACAGAGAATACAAAAGATATTCAGAAAATCTACCTAAAATATCGGGAGAAAATCTGGTAACAAACCAGTAAACAAATCAAAATCAAATCAAATCAAAACTAAATCAAATCAAAAACTAAATCTAACTCCTAACGAGATTTAATTAGATACTAACTGACAGCAATCTAAACAAATACATGATCTTTAACAGTAATAACCCAAGCCCACCGCTGGCAAATATTGTTCTCTTTGTGGACTTGCTCTTCTGGGCTTCCCCTCAATGTTTTAAAATGCATCTGCTAGGGAGAGGTTTCCACACTCTTATAAGAAATGCTTTGTTCTCTTCTCTAACCAATGTGAGATCTCACAAAGAGAAACTCAGCGGAATATTTCAGTGACTTGGGAGAACCATCGCAAAGTTGGACGATAGACAATGGTGATGTGCTAGGGAGTTGGAAGAGCGATGGCAAGTTACAACTCTAGAACGAGTGGTGACGGTGAATGGTTGGTGTGACAAACTAGTGACGATGGCAACAGTGAGACATAGAAGGCCCCCTACACAAGCAGCTGGACTGTTATACAATTAATGCGTCCCATTGAGAGCGAGCAAAAACTTAGCTTCACATTGATGGATTCGGTATGAGTATGACTAGGGTCTTAGAGGGTTGTGAATCCATGACAACTGAGATTGTATCAGCCAGGCTTCCAAACATCTAGTTGATACTATCAAAATGATGACACTATGTGCCCAGATTTGGGTTCCAGTATTGTTGTCGCAACGTGAAGAATAGTGACTCTAAGTTTAGAGAGTGAGCAAAGTATGACCTTTCATCCTTGGATGCAGTCTCTAAACTTAGCTTGCTTGTCAATTTTCACAGTTGTGCTATTCATGCTGAGTAATTTAATTTGCACCTAAGCACACTATGGTTAGTTGTGTTGCTTACGTCTTCTCTAATCTATTATTGCTGAATGGAATCTTCCCATTGTTCATTATTGATGCAACTTTAATGTGATACTGAAATCTCTTCCAATATCATGCTCTTCTTCATCATCCATAAGTCTTCTGCTTCTCCGTACCCGGCTACTATTTCTTCTTTCACTTCCGAGTTATCAGCTAAACTTAATAGCATGTTAGAGGATTGTGTTAGGAATAACGACTTTCCACATTGATATGATATTGTCCACTTATGCCTCATACCAATGAGATGTATTCCTTACTTATAATCCCATGATCATTCCCTAAATTAGTCAACGATCCTCCCCTCGAACAAAGTACACCATAGAGCCTTTCCTGAGGTCTATGTAGCCCTTGAACAGTCTCTCCTTAATCGAGCCTCGACTCCTTTCTCTAAAGCTCTCGAACAAAGTACACCCTTTGTTCGACACATGAGTCACTTTTGACTACACTTTCGAGGCTAGCAATTTCTTTGTTCGACACTTGAGGATTCTATTGACATGGCTAAATTAAGGGCATGACTCTTATACCATGTTGGGAATAACAACTCTCCACAATGGTATGAGCATACGCTCTCATGGGTTTGCTTTTGGTTTCCCAAAAAGGCCTCATACCAATGAGATGTATTCCTTGATTGTTGGGAGGGAGTCCCACGTTGGCTAATTAAGGAGATAATCATGGGTTTATAAGTAAGGAATACATCTCCATTAGTAAGAGACCTTTTCAGAAAACCAAAAGTAAAACCACGAGAGCTTATATCATACCATTATGAAGAGTCATGGTTCCTAACGTAGCACACCAGTAGCTCAATGACGAGCTTTCGAAAAGAAAAGGACCCGATCTAATACACGAAAGAGAAAAAATACAAAAACGTAAATGAATGCTTCACATGGGTGTGTGGAGCTTTGAAAAAAACAGCAGGTGGCATGAATTAATGTTCTTCTTCAGAGGCTTTAGATCATGAAATGACATATATTGAAACAACTTTCCATGGCAGGAAAACCTGAAGATGGTTAGTTACCAGCTACTGCAGTATGAGTTGAAGAACAGCAGAGAGATAAGAAAAGGAAAACAATGGATCATTTTAGCAGTGTCTTAGGTCACCCTATTCTATTCCTCTGCCTCTCAAAACCGTCGGCAGTGGTTGAGAATGTATTAAAAGAGGATGAAAGTTGCACCTACCTTTTCAAGGAAGTAGATATGTACTTTTAATTGTGAGTTGCTCAAGAATGCTGCCCCCTTTTTGGGCCATCTTCCACAACTTAGACCCTACTTTCCACCAGAAATCTATCGCTAACTTTCTTCTACCTTTCCTTTTTGACAAAAGATAATGCTGTTTCATTTAATGCCCATTGCTTTCTTTGCCCATCTTGCATTCAACTCTTCTTCTATGAACTGCTTTATTTTGCTACTACTCAGCTTTGTCAAATGCTATTAATGCCATTGATGTTGATACCCAAGTGTTCATCTTTCTCTCCTCTGCTAGCCTGTAGTTATAGTGTATGGGAAACAAATTATGGTTTCTTTTCATTATTTTGTTCCAGGGTTTTATACTTTTTCTTGGGTAATTGAATGTTGTTAGAGCTGTGTTCGAATAAATTCAGCTTTATGGTTTGGTTAGTTTGTAGTTTTAATTAGATTTCTTAATCTTTTGAAGTTCTTTGTTTCATTGAATGAAATATGGAAGTTGTTGAACTCAAATAGCTTTAATGAATCATTAGAGATGTCAAAATTGTCTATTCGACCTGATTGTTTGATCGAATTAGTATGACCACTATTACACGTGTATCCCGTGATGTTTTGATACGACTTGTATGAATGAACTATTAAAATGTATATTTAGGGTATGTTGTGTCTTAGCTTAGATGCCTTTTGGCTTCAACATTGGGTAATGGTAGTTGTGTCTTATAGGTAGCGTTCTAGTTTTAACCAAGGTGGTCTTAAAAGTCTCGTCTTGTTTAGTTAACTTTTCCATAAAAGTTTCATATTATTTGTCACGATTCTTATATTCGAAATCCTTTCATTTTACGAAGTTGGAGCCCCGTGGGACCCACCTCGAACTAGACGACAAACTTTCGTTTGAACGGAAAATTGTAGAAGTGGAGAAAGTTTTTTGTCCATTAGCTAAATGGGGTTCGGGACGAACATTATATTTTTTTGTTCTCGTCTCTACTTTGCCCCGCCTCACTTTTTATATATGTTTTAAATAAAGTTTGTTAGCTTCCTAACTTGAAATAAGGATGAAAATACGATGTGGTTGAGTTTTTAAAAGATGTCACGCCTTTAATCACATTTGAAAACGACGTTAAGGTAGGTGTGGGGTCGATGAATAAATTTTAAGGTTAGGGTAAAATAGTCTTTTCACTTTTGGGAAACAATTATTATGTTAGGTAAATTTTAAGGTTAGCGTAAATATTAATTAATATCAAATAACTTTATAGTTAGATTAATAACACTTTTAAAATCTTAGAATGAAACAATATAAAACGACATATTAGTGATAAGTACTTTTCATAAAAGGGTAAAAAAGTAATTTTGATGAATAGAATTTTTTTTTTTGCGTAGAAGAATAAAAGAAACAAATAAATGATGCATGACTCGTAAAGATATAACCGTGAGTCGATGAGAGTCTATTAAATAGAGTGTAATCGAGCATAACCCTCTTATTAAGAACGAGCCAAAAATAAAGAAGTAACCGTGTTGAGTGGATGGATGGGATCTATCTATACAAACATTTCAATAAAATACCAAACAACATTCAATAATTCTCGAACCCATAGCATTAAATTAACATTCATAAACATCATTATAACTTGATTTAGAATTTATTTCGGGATAAATCAAAAGATATTTTATTAATTTGGTATACATATAAATTACATATAAATTGAAGAAGCATTTGGATTATAGGATTTGTAATTTATGGTTAATTTTACCCAACTTTTAAATGATCTTGTGTGCAAGAAAGACCAATGTCTAAAATTGGAATTTCCAAGTTTGACTTTAATTAATTATTTGATTTCTTTTCTTTTAATATAAAAAAAAAATCCCAATATTTATTAATGAATAATAATGATAGAATTTTCAATTAATTAATTAATTAATTAAATTTGGAGGTTGCAACTTATCTACCCTAACTTTTTGTCAATTTTTGTTTGGGTTGTTATATCCAATCCAATCTAATTTCTATTCAAATTAGACCTTAATTAATTGAAAATTGGTCTTCCAAGAAATAATTGACCTTATTAAATTTTCAAATTAAAATTAATAATGACGTCGCCCGATAGATATTTAGATGTACCCATCAATTAATGATCTAAATACGCTAATATAATAGACCAACTAGTATATTAATTGAATATGCATGTTAAAAAGCGGTTTATTATTATTATTTTTTATTATGTATGCGTAATTAGAACGTATTTATTTTGTATTATTTGTATTTATGTTAAATCTATGGTGTACAGAGGTCGAGTTGGAGGAATCTTTTTGACCAACTCGAATACAGTTCACAACTCAACCCAATATAACCCAACTCTCTATTTTTAGATTAGGTCGGGTTCTCAGGTTGTTCTTTTTAAAAAATTATATTTATTTATGATACATTATATTAATAACTAAAATTCTCTATAATTCAAATCTCAAATATCATTATGCATCAGTAACATCGATAACAAACATTAAATATTCTTAATTTTTACAATAATCTGTAGGATAAAGTTGGGGGTTAAGTTGAATTGTAACTCTATTTTCGGATGGGTCGAGTTAACCTGACCAAAAAGTTGTCAACTCACGAACGGACTCAAATTTTAATTTTTAAAAAATTCAACCCTAACCAAAATTGAAAGTATATATATCTATGTTGTTCGAATTATCAGGTCATATGAATATTTTAAAATTAAATTAGTATTTTAGTTTCGAGGTAGCATTGAAAACTGATGAGATATTACCATATTAGGGTTGACTTTGAAATTGAATGCAGGGAGACACGTGGAAGGTGGAAGGGCAAAAAGGAGAAATTAAATTTATTAAAAATTTACAGTCCGCCTCGAAACAAAGAAAAATATTTATTTAAATGCGTTTTTTCCTTTTATTTATTTAATTTTCTTTTGGTAATAACTAAATTCGGACATAATTTTACTATTTTTTTTAATGCTCTTATTTCCCTTTTGACTTTTGTCCCATGTTTCAGTTGTAGCACACAGTTTTATTTATCCCTCACTAAAAAAACATAATATATTTAATTATGTTATATTCAAATCAAAAAGTCAATGGAAGATTTTAAATTAAAAAAAAAAAAAAAATTGTGACACTGACAGCAATACGTAACAGATTAAAATAGACAATATCAACTATCAATAAGCATGGACTCCGTGACTAATAATTTTATCAGAATTTTTAATTTATTTTTATTCAAATAAATAAAAATTTTATACCTCATAAATCCTTAAATTAATTTAAATGGAATCGAACCCACTTAAATTTATTTATTATTAACTAATTTTGTTGTTATATTTTAATTTTATTTATTTACTATCTATAAACTTTTAAATTTAATTTTTTTTTCAGTTTGAAAATAAATAAATAAATAACGAAACAACCCGAACCCATTCAACCCAAATATTTTATGGTTGGGTTTAGTTAGGTTCAGTATTTAATAAAAATTAGATTCAGTCTAAAAAAATGTTATAATATTCACTGATAGAGTTTAGTCAGGAGAAATAACGAAGAAAATACGGGTCGGTTCATTCTTCATTTTTTATTATAATAATCACGAAACTTTATTTTAATGACCAAGATAATATTAATTTATAATAAAGATTTGAGCTACATAATGATGTAGCTATAATATAACAACTACTAATTAACCTATGAAATTGATTAACCATAACTATATGCTAACTAAATAATAATAATAATAATAATAATAATTAAAAAAAATAAAGAGTTTCACAAGGAAAAGTAAAGCTATAAATGGTTGAATATGGTTTGGTGGGTTATGGCTCAACCAACCATTACCTATACCCCACAGCATAATCTTCATTTCCATTTATTTATTTATTTATTTATTTATTTATTTTCTCTTTTTATAATTCTATAAATAAAAATTATTTCAAGCTACCAAAAATACAAATATTTTTTTAAAAAAATAGTAATTGCATTTATATTACTTATTAATAACGTAACATCTCCCGCATGCAAATAAAAACCGACTTACACGATAACATATAAGGTAGAGATTCAAACGTCTTTCTATCAGTTTAGAATTACTTTTTATTTTTTTTTAGTTTAACCACAAAAAAATAACGATTGTTATTCACTGAGTTGTACTTGAATCGACATACAAAATTTAACTGAGTGACATAAAGGTGTTCACGGGTTGAAACTTTAGACTCAGATCAATTGTTCGGGTTGTAAGTTTTTTTAACGTAGGTAACCCTAGTTAAATAATAGACTCAACTCAACCTAATCATAAATTGTTGGGGTCATTTATTTAAATTATTTAAATATGTAAAATATTTATCTTTTTTTTCTTCTAAAAGTCTTTAAATTTATTTTTAAGTGTGGTTAGGAAATAAATAATCGAAAAAATAATTATAAAATTAAATAAAATTATTAAATTACGCATTTCTTCTTCAACAAAGTTTGATTTGGTGATCATGAACGATCACCTAATTTAATAACTCAGCTCAAACCGTATGAAGTAAATTAGGTTTAGATCACAAAATGTTTTAAAACACTATGTATTTTTTCTCTGCACTTTTCATTCAAACGGTATGAATCAATGAATAGTTCTTATCAGATTTTTCAAATCACAATGTTTTGAATACTCGTCACTCAAACGGTATGAATCGATCAACCGTGTTTATATAAGATTCTTGAAATGACCGAATCTTTTTTTAAAATAAAAAAGAAATTAAAATTAAAATTAAAATTAAAATTAAAATTATCTCTTGGGAGTGTTGTGTAGTTGGCCTTAGTTCCTCAACTAAACCCATTAAATTGGGCTCTTCATTTAAAGCTCCAATTTAATACTCTCCTCCTCCTTTCTGCAGAATTAGGTGCGTTTTACTCCCTTTCTCTCTCATGCCCTTCTAGAGAGAGAAACTCAGACACATAATTTCTAAAGTATTTCAAACAAAATTCAAAATTAAAAAAAAAAATGAAAAAGAAAAAGAAAAAAACCAGTCTGGCTCAGTAATTGCCTTTCAATGCCGATTCAACTATAAAACCTACTTCTTCGTAAACCCCTTTCATGTGCTTTCTCTCTCTCTCTCTCTACTTTTCTTTCTTTTTTTTTTTTTTTTTCCCGGAAAATTTTACTTTCCCGGAAAATCACATTTTTTCTCGGGAAACAAACAGAAAAGAAGAATGGACGTGGGTTTGGCTTTGGTTATTGTAATGGCGGTGACGGCGTATCTACTGTGGTTTACGTTCATTTCCCGGTCGTTAAAAGGGCCTCAAATGTGGCCGTTGCTAGGCAGCTTGCCGGGGTTGATCGAGAATTGCGACCGTTTACACGACTGGATCTCCGACAACCTCCGTGCTTGCGGCGGCACTTATCAAACATGCATTTGGGCCTTCCCTTTCTTCGCTACAAAACAGGGCCTCGTGACAGTCACGTGTGACCCGAGAAATCTGGAGCATATACTCAAGACCCGATTCGATAATTACCCTAAGGGGCCCACTTGGCAAGCTGTATTTCACGAGTTACTTGGCCAAGGTATTTTTAATTCGGATGGTGACACGTGGCTCTTCCAGAGAAAAACTGCTGCCTTGGAATTTACTACTAGGACCCTTCGTCAAGCCATGGCTCGATGGGTTAGCCGAGCTATTAAGTTGAGGTTTTGTCCTATTCTTAAACAAGCCGAGCTTAATTCTCAGCCGATTGATCTTCAGGATGTGTTGTTGCGGCTTACTTTTGATAATATTTGCGGCTTGGCTTTTGGGAAAGATCCTATGACTTGCGCGCCGGGTTTCCCTGAAAATGGCTTTGCTATGGCTTTTGATCGAGCCACTGAAGCTTCTTTGCAACGGTTTATTTTGCCGGAAGTTCTTTGGAAATTTAAAAAGTGGCTTCGGCTTGGTATGGAAGTCAGCTTGAGCCGGAGTCTCGTTCATATCGAGGAGTATTTATCCAGTGTTATTGATTCACGTAAGCTCGAGTTGCTGAATCAGCTTAAAGACTCGACCCCACATGATGATTTATTGTCACGTTTCATGAAGAAGAAGGAAAGTAATTACTCCAACGCGTTTCTTCGCCATGTGGCGCTTAATTTCATCCTAGCTGGACGGGACACGTCATCCGTTGCGCTGAGCTGGTTCTTCTGGTTGGTGACATTAAACCCACAAATTGAAGAAAAAATCCTCCGCGAGATCTGCTCCGTTCTGATTGAGACACGTGGCAATAATATCCAATCATGGCTGGATGAGCCGTTAGGATTTGAAGAGATCGACCGTCTGATTTATCTCAAAGCCGCTCTCACCGAAACCCTTAGACTGTACCCGTCGGTGCCGGAGGATTCAAAGCACGTCGTCGCCGACGACATTCTTCCCGACGGAACTTTCGTTCCGGCGGGATCGTCGGTGACTTATTCAATCTATTCCACCGGAAGAATGAAGTCGACGTGGGGAGAAGACTGCCTCGAATTCCGTCCGGAGCGGTGGCTGACGGCGGACGGGAAGAAATTCATACCGTACGATCCGTACAAATTCGTAGCGTTCAATGCAGGGCCAAGGATCTGCTTGGGGAAGGATTTGGCGTATTTACAGATGAAGTCGATAGCGGCGGCGGTACTTCTCCGGCACCGGCTGACGGTGGCGGCAGGGCATAAGGTGGAGCAGAAAATGTCGTTGACGCTGTTTATGAAGTACGGGCTGAAGGTGAACGTTCACCGGAGGGAGTTGGAGGGAATAGTGGAAAGCATAAGGGGCAAAAAAGGAAATTCCCAAGGGAAGGATACTCCGTTAGTCTCCGTTGTGAACTGTAACGGCGGGTATAACGGTTTTAACGACGTACAACGCTAAGGGCGTGTTTGGTTGTTCGGTAAATTTAAGAGGTTAATTAAAAAAAAATTATTATATATTATTTATAAAAAGAGGTGGGGCCCAGGTAATGGCAATTGAGGAACACGCGCCAGTCAGGTATTTAAAGTGTCTTTCATTACACGGGATTGGAGGGGAAGGATAAAATTACTACGGCTGTGATGAAAGTCAAGTCATATAAGGTTATGATGGTAATATTCATCAATCTTTTTTTATTTTTTAAAGCCATTTAATTAATGTTTTTTTTTCTTTTCTTTTTCTGTAATAATTGTACTTTCCAAATTTTATTTTCTATACCAAGGATGATTTTGTCACCTTAATTAATTAATTTGTCTTTTTATTTTTTATTTTCTACCCTTATGATTTTATTCAATTTATAATTTAATTTTAATGGCTTATTTATTGGACAAATTTGAACCCGATAATGATTTCATTTATACATATCTATTTCACGGAATCATGTACTCGTTTTCTTAGGTCTTCAATGGGTAGAGGACGATAACATTTTTAAGTATCTTTGTAGTATCCCTCTCAAATCTCTTAACCTTCACTTTCACTATGGCTGTTGCTAGCGTCCACCTCCGTTGTCGGTAGCCATCTACCACCAATGGCTATTTTGACATACCACCATCTGTCACAGCCATATGAGATTGGAGAGGGGAATGAGTGTCATCAAGGTCGCTGGGTCTCGAAGGGGGGTGGATTGTGAGATCCCATGTCGATTGGAGTGGAGAACGAAGCTTTCTTTATAAGGGTGGAGAAACCTATCTCGAGCAGATGCGTTTAAAAAACCTTGAGGCAGAACTCGAGAGGGAAAACTTAAAGAGGACAATATCTGCTAGCGATGGTCTTGAGTTGTTATAGCCTACCACTACTAACCACCAACGCTATCTCTATTGTCACCACTGACGACCACCGCCCATCGTGAAAGACTACTCCACCAATTATCGAGGTCGACCGATCATAGTGTTTTAAATATAAAAAAAAAAAAAAAAAAAAAATACATTTTGCTTTTTTTACATGCAATCCAAATGGATCGATCCTTGGTCTAGAAGTGTAGGGATGCGTATAAAAAGCCAAAATGAATAAATATAAATAAATTTGGGAGATCTTTATAAACAAAATGAAAACTTTAATTAACAATAATAACTCTTAATTCTATTCTAATTTCCCTTTTAACTTTAATAATTACATAATTAATTAGTTAGCAGACAAATCTTTAACAATTAATTAAGAATCCAAAAATTTGATTTATTAAATTAAATATTTATCTGTCTAGCTTTGTTACCCATATTAGGATCAATTTAATTTGGCTTTTCAGATTTATTTATTGCAATATTGATTATAGTGATATATTAAAATAAATTATATATTTGCCTTAAAAAGTCAAATAATTAAGTTCCCGCTTTAAAAGTCAACTAAAATATAGCTCAATTAATTAAAACATATGCGTTCGAAAAAAAGGTCAAATGATGTTAATAAATCCTTGTGGCCCAACTCTAGACATTCAAAGATTCTCTTATGAATCTTCTAGTTTGGGACGAAAGGAAACAAATTTTTTTTCTTTTGGAAAGGGAGGATTAAGAAAATCTTATAGATTGCAGCTTTCTTCCATTCTCCGAGATAAATATATTAAAAAAAAAGCTCAAATGTTAGGGTGAGAGATTGAAACCGTTGATATTGTCTTAAGTTGTGTCTTGTCGTTATATTGTAATTTTAGGTAAAATATTGAGAAACGAAACACGATGTCTAACATTAACTTTCAAGGTTAAGGCCCATGGTTCTACCTAGCCCATTATCAAGCCTATCTTTGTCTCTCAGGTAGACATCGTTGCTTTTGTCTTGCTGATGTCTCGGTTTGACTTCAATGCACGTATTATATAATGTGTTGGATGATGCATTGTCCTCTTCTAATGAGTACAGACGTGTACACCATGATATTTTGCATTCTCCTTTTCCTTTGCGACTTTTTCGGCAGTGTGGGTGTACGCTAGTCGAAGGCTAGGTCTAAGGGGTATGTATAAAATCCCACTTGAGGGCCCATGTGCGCATACGTGGGTCGTGTGTAGAGAAGTAACACATATCCAGTTGGCCCGAAATAGAAGTGAGCTAAGGTCATGATGAGAATAAAAAGATAGTTCCGAACATGATTGCAAAGTTTATAACATCGTTCATGAAATGTTTTAAACAATAAACACATAATTCTAAACAATAAACGTAAATGTTGTATATATTTCTATGATCTAAAGTAATGAAAAATACACACCCAAGAAGCATCATATAATTATGTAATTCTTGACCAACTTTTACTACAAAAACATATCACCTACAATACAATGAGTGTTTTCTTAACCAAAATCCGACGAGCATTAGTTGAATTGTCCATACTTCAAAGCCTAATTGACACACATCCAAATCAAAACTACAAAAACATATCACCTACAATACAATGAGTGTTTTCTTAACCAAAATCCGACGAGCATTAGTTGAATTGTCCATACTTCAAAGCCTAATTGACACACATCCAAATCAAACTGTAATTTGTTACACATATTTATTACTTCTTGGCATTGTACATAGACTCCACCTTCCCATCATTCCCTCCCAGCAACAGGTATTTGTCCTTCCTCGTTAGCGTCGTGCATTCAAACCCTAACACGCTCCCCAGCATCCTCTGCACATTATTCGCCACCTCGATCGCCGTCTTCCCTCCGCCCTTGCACGTCATCTCCACCGGCAACCGGTCAAGGAATGTCACCTCGTACACCGGCCTCGGGTTCATGAAGAAGAAATACGCGTCCCAGAACTTAACTCCCCTCACCGTTGTCCCATAGAACATATTCTGCTTGCAGTCCACTGCGACCGGGACAATTCTATCACTCATCTCTGCAAACAGGGCGCTGAACCGCAGGAGAAATGGCTCGCGACATGTCGTGCCCTCAGGGCAGACGACGAGGTCGCCATGTTGGAGAAGCTCGGTAATGCGGGCAGCATCAGCAGCACGGTCGCGGGTGAGGGCAATGGCAGGGATGGGGGAGAGCATACGGGAGAGGCGGGAGACGCTGTAGGTGACGCAGGAGACCTTGCGGCGAAGGGCAATGGCAATGACAATGGGGTCAAGGGCAGTGCGGTGGTTGCAGACGTAGAGGTTGCCTGGGGTGCCGGGGGATGGGGGAGGAGGAGGGTTGCCACGGATGCGGAGACGGATGCCGAGGAGCTCGTAGGTGAAGCGGACGATTCGCTCTGGGAGGGGGAGATTGAAGTAGACACGGATCAGGGAGAGGATAAAGCCGAAGGGGATCCATATGAAGGTGATGAGAGCATTCAGGGGGGTGGGGCGCTGGACGAGGCGCCCGTCATGGAAGATGATCTTGCTTTTCAGTTGATCTAATGGAACTGGCTTAGCTGATTTGCTACGGGGCACCATATACCCCTCCTGCAAATATCCAACATACAACAAAGTTTTAATCAGATAGGACATCTAAATCGGACCTATAATCTTCAACAAAAATTTATAACATCATTTTCATCAATTGAACTATGTTCATGGAGTTGTACATCAAAATTTATACATCGAAAAGAACTACCTAAAAAAAAAAAAAGAGGAATATTTGGTGTAAAGCTTATAGCTTCTTATACAAAATTGAGCGGAAATAATATATGAAATATATATTAAAAAAATATAATAAAGACTTGAGCCATGTGTTCATTCATCTAATTCATCCTTTTATAGAAAGGATACATTAATTTAAGTATTTAAGAATTTGAAGTTTTTTGAATTGGAGCCTTTAATTTGGACCACTCAATTTTGTTATAAAGTTGTGGGCAGGGGAGGTGGATATGAGATTACGGGATGGGTAGACTTTACACTGGTGGGTCCGTTAAGATTCAATGCGACGCCTACAAGTCCATGAGCATTTATGAAGGTGAATTGTATTCGTATTTTCTTTTTTTAAAAAATATTACATATATATGAAGCAAGGATTTAAACCTAAAGCTATGTTTAAGTGGGCTAATACTGTATATATATATATATAATGAAGTTTCCAAGTATCATAATTTGTTCAATCTTAACAAAGTTGGACCAAAAAAAAAAAAAAAAGAACAATTTGGTTAACTTTTAGCTGATGTTCTTATGGGGTTTTTCTGGGCATTATTTTGGTTTTTGTTTGATTTTTATAACACTAAAATCTAGGATTGAAAATCAATCATTAATTCAAAATTAAGGATAAGTGTATACTTAAATTTTTTGAAATAAAATTTTATTACTTTAACCTTAAATTGATGCTCTCAAGGCAACAATTCATAAAAATTATTTGTATATATATATATTTTGTAGGTTTACTATCTACATAGTGTACACAACAAAAAATAGATTTGAATAAAAACTCCTTATTGTTGTTTTTAAGAAACATTCTATTTGTTATCCATATTTTTTAAGTGATAAATTCATTTTACTAATAACAAATATAAGACTTTAAAGTTGGAATACATACATGGTTATGTAGAACAAGTTAATTACTTATTCCAATAATAAACAAACCTATTACCTACGTGCATAGGGGCTAACAAACCCTAATATGGTTAGGCCTACAAAATTAAATGGAGGGTAATGATGAGCGTACCTTGCAAATGGACATGAAATCGTGATCGGACTCACGATCGCCAATGCCAAGATCCGGTGAAGTTTCACCGAACTCCTTCAAAATAGCCAATCTCTTCAATTTTCCGACCAGAACTCCAGGTTTCTTGACGAATCCGGTGGCCTTCTTGGTCTTAGGGTTGACCTCAATTTCTGTGCCTAAAACTTTGTCTCCGCCGAGAAAATCCTTAACAAATGGCTCCACCATAATCGTCGGATTCGCCGTCACCACAACTTTTCTCTTACATTTGTTGAACACATCAAAACTCTCCGCTCTCACGTCCGACGCGTAAAACCTCCACAAATTTTCCACTCAATTAGTCTATGAAATACACTCTTTCCAATAAGTCTAACGCATATTTTCAGTAACGTTCCAGTTTTTCATTACTAAGCGAAACATACAAGCATTTGTTCTATGATCTCTAGTTTTCTAACATTTTTAATATTATAAACAAAACTTTTGGACAAACCTCAACTTCAAACAAGAGTAGCCACTTAACTACTAACCTTTGGTTCCGTCAGTTTGGAGTTTAAAATGTAAAAATACATAATATAAGTGTTCAACAAATGAAAACAGAGTTAAGTTTCGATCTCGATCTTACCTAGGCAAGACAGCGCGGGAGGCGAGTTCGATATCTCGGACTTTGAGGCCAGCGTAGGAGATGAAGATGAGGATCTGAATTCCAATGGCTTCAGACACGAACAAGTAAGCGATTATTATAATCGGAAGCGAAAGCAACAGAATGAGTCCACGAAGAAGGCTCCCGGCTTCAATCGCCACCAGCATGAAGTACGGGAAAGAACTACTCGAAATCAGTAGCGTTCCGTCGAGATCGGCGGCGATCGACTCGTACTCCATGCCGGAGCAAGTTGCAATCGACCGAAACTTAGAGGCTTTCTTATGAGCAGCAGCGGCGGCGGCGGCGGCCATTGCGGTTTTCAATGGAGATTGGCCGGCGACCACCGAGATGGGAGCGAATTTAGAAATGGGGTTTTGTCTTGGGAAGAAATGGACGGTTGGGTTTTGAAGGAAAGGAAATTATTGCAAGTTTTTCTTTAATTATTTAACTATTTAATTATTTAATTATTTAATTATTATTATTATTATTTCTTAAATTTTGGTGAAGGACAGTTGGGGTTGTTGGAGGCAGTGTTGCCTAATTGAATACATTTATTTATTTATTTATTTTTATTTATTTTTATTTATTTTAATATTATAATTTGATTGTGACCCATGAGTCCATGCCCCAATTAAATTTTTGACTTAATATTTCAAACAATTTAGACTATTAACTTCAAACCGTAAATATCGGGTTGAGTTAAATTTTTTTAAAATTAAAAATTATGTTCGGTTTGTGGGTTAGAGCATTTTTTTTCTTGAGTCAACCCGACTAACCCGTAAAATGAGTTCACAACAACCCTCCTCTACTTGTAACGTGATGAGTTGTGACCCGTAAATATTATATACTTTTATGAGACTTTAGGTATTAATTTGACATGTATAAAAAACTCGACCCCTCAACCCAACTTGAAAACATAGGGTTAGGTTGAGTTGGGTCGTGAATCTTATTTGATTCATTCGGGTAGTCATCCCGACCGACACAAAATAAAAAAAAAATTAATTCAACCCAACTCAATCAGTGCATACCCCTGATTTTAGGCTAACTAATAAGTTCTGCTATCAAACTTTTAAAACGATAGTTTAATAGCTGATACACATGGCTAAGACTACTAAAAGAATTTCTCGTGATCGGTTTAATCGGTATTTCTTTTATGATTCAAAAGTATTATGTGAAATCTTCGTTTTTTTCCTCTTTCTCTATCCCTATCCCGCATGTACCGTGTTTGAATAAATAGAGAACCTTTTCTTCTTATCTATATGAATCGATATTATTACATTCCTATTCCTTCTCGATATCTCCGATGAAAAATTCCGAATTGGATCCAAAATTGACGGGTTGGTGTGAGCTTTTCCATGCGGTGATGCATTCTTCCAATAGGAATCAATTTCGATAAATAACGCTAAAATTTTTAATTAATGATCAAATTTAATAACCATTAATATCTCAATAACGTCACATCAATGAACTTTAATATATATATATATATAATATGTCATCCATTTAAGTTTAATTACAAATTTATTCTTCAAAAATTTGTATTTATTTAGTGTTTGAATTTTGTATTTATAATAAATTAATTTCAAAACATTTAATTTTGTATTTATAAGCGTTCAAGCTGCAACAAATAAATTTTTAAATTTTAAATTTTATGTTTAATATGTTGTTGACATATTTGATAAAATAAATATTTATAGATTTTTTATATAATATATTAAAATTTTAGAGTTTTATTAGATATAAAATTTAAATTTATATACGACGATGAATCAATTATTAAAATTTTAAAATATATTAATGATTTATTGAACATAAAATAAAACGTTTAAGATAAATAAATCTCATTAAACTCGGGTTGAAAAAGCTTTTGACAAAGAGAACCACTCACGCACGCACGCACCATGCGCACTTACCACGCGCCAGGCGAAGCTGCAATTGCGAGTCGGTTCACAGGTACACGGGTCACAAGCGCAGGTCGGGTTTCAATTCGGGACGACGTTTTGGTTCGCAGGGATCGATGAGTTGAGTTGAAAGTTCTGTTTATGATGTCCGGAAGTAAGATGCATAGAAATAAAAGGTTTGAAGAAAAAAAAATTAAATATCAATAACTGTATTTGGTTTCGGCCCAAGGATTTTAAAACCTATTTGTCCACGCCCTTATAAAAATGTTTAATCCCTTCTGATCAACCTGAGGTTCACATTAACTGTCCTATAAATTTAACTTATTAATATTCACACATAATCAGTAATAATTCAGCAAAATTAAGCATCATACGTGTTATTGAGCTTAACTTAGATGAAAACGAGTTTATTTGGGTTGAATTTAAGCATTTTTGTAATATTCGTGCAAAGTGAGCGTATTATCATGATATTAGATGAAAATCGGTGGAAAGACAGGAAACGTGACCATGAAACTAGACATGAACAAGACATATAACAGAGTAGATCGGAAGTATATCTACAGAGTTATGATCAAAATAGGGTTCGAGAAGTTCGATGATGATTGTGTGGAGGTCGTAAGCTTCTTTGTTTAACTCAATGGAGCGTCAACAAATGAACTCGAGCCACATCGAGGTTCTAGATAGGAAGATCCTTTTTTTTCCTTTATCTTTTGTATTATTTGTTCTCGTAGCTCGGTAGAGAGACGTGCTTAAGTCATTTTAAGAAGTTACAGATAACAAAATATTGTCCTAATTGCTCGTAATTTCTATGTTGATGTGATTATGTTCATTTTTAACGATTATTTACTTATTTTTCGAAATTTCAAATCATAGAATGAAGACAAAAATACGAACACGTGAATAAATTAAAATAATATTTTATCTCGAGAATCAGTAATTTTTGCACAAAAATCATAACTTCATATATATATATATATATAATTTTTTATTTTTACAATTTAAAATCTGATGGAGACCATTTTAAACCATATATTATTACACGTTAAAATCTTAGTTAAAAAAAAAAAAGAGATGACTCGCCACAATCGCACTTTAATGGCAGCGGACTTGCGATTGTGCGACATATCACGGTCATGCTCGTCCAAGGCGTGTTGCCCATGGCCGCATGCCCATGACAAGTCCAACCCTTTATGTCTTTTCATATTCTAGTGTTTTACTTGTGTATTTGTAAGAAGTATGACGTTTCAGAAATATCATATCTAGGCCTGTCAGACATGAAATGACTCAGAATGTACTATAACAGATATGACTAGTTGTCAACTTCTCCCTACCCAAGGTTATATACGGTAAGTCGTTGTTATTTCTCTCTTGCTTGCTTATATAACGTCTCTTTCAAAAATCTCTCTCAGCCCTCGCTTTCTAAAACCTTCTCTTAAAACTGAGGCCAGAGGCTCGAGCATACGTCGCTTGGCCGTAGGCGACGGAAGAACGAATTGACTTAGCTCACTTGTCGTTGGAAAGTGAGTGCCGCACAATCGCGAGTCCGCTGCCATTAAAAGTGCGATTGTGACACGACACTCACTTCCCAGCAATAAGTGAGTTAAGCGTATTCATTCTTGCGTTGCCTACGGCCAAGCGACGTATACTCAAGCCTCGGGCTCCAGTTCAAGAAGAAGGTTTTAGAAAACGTTCAAAAGAGAGCAAAAGGGAAATTTGTGTTATATGAAAATGTAAGCAAAAGGGAAGGACAACAACTTACTACATATAACTATCGGTAGGGAGAAGCTGACAGAGAATTTTATTAAATTCAATAAAAAAAATTAAAAGAATAAATAAAATTTTCATAAGGACCAAAACATAAAATTTTAAAATAATATTTAAACTAAATATATATATATATATATAATATGGTTGGAAGTTGGGGGTTGGTTAATGCAATTCACAAGAAATTGATTTAAAGTAGGTGATAATATGGGTCTCCCACTTTTATTTTGGTGACCCACCAACTTTACTTTATTTACAATTGGGCCCACAATATGACTTTTGTATAATTTGCAAAGAAACCCCCCAATTTCATTCAGCCTTCCAATTTTAGCCATAAACAAATTCATTTTCTTTAATCAATTTCTTGATTTAGTTTGGGTTGCTATCAATTTCCACATTAATGTTGTTTGATATGGTTGAAATTTTTCATTAATAAAAAAAAAATATATTGTTTATTGGGTCGGGTTGAGCCGACACGACACGTACAAAAAAGAAAGTAAATTTAAGAAATTTGGTGGCAGAGACGTAAACATCACCTAGTTAATGACGGTTTATACTCGAAAAGTACCGTATCATTGTAATTTGTGATATCCTATATTGGTCGGGGAGGAGAACGAAATACCCTTTAAAAGGGTGTGGAAACCTCTCCTTCTGTTAGAGGTGAGTCTGTATAACGACTCAGATCCACCGCGCTAACAGATATTGTCCTCTTTGGGCTTTCCCTTTCGGGCTTCTCCTAAAGGCTTTAAAACACCTCTCATAAGGAGAGGTTTCCACACCCTTTTAAAGGGTATTTCGTTCTCCTCTCCAACCAATGTGGGAGGACATCACTGGGCCGTTACAAATGGTATCAGAGCCAGACACCGAGTGATGTTCCAGCGAGAAGGTTGTTGGTTGTTCCCTGAAGGGGAGTAGACACGAGGCGGTGTGCCAGTAAGGACGCTGGGCCCTAAAGGGGGTGAATTTGTGATATCCCACATTGGTTGGGGAGGAGAACTAAACACCCTTTATAAGGGTGTGGAAACATTTCCGCAGCAGACGTGTTTTAAAGCTCAAAGAGGACAATATCTGGTAGCGGTGAATCTGGGTCGTTACATAATTAGTACAACCAAGGTCCGCTAGTAGCAGAACTTTAAATTTGACTCTGGCCTAACACGTAGCATTCCAACATCCACTTAATCATCAATGACTATTATAACAGTGAAATCTATTCGCTTACTTGTTCGTTAATTGCATGATTTTTTTTTTTAATTTTCATGTAATATTAACAAAAAAAATTGAAAATCTAATCGTTTACTTGTTCGACAATTCATTGTAAGCTTTTTTTTTATGTGATATTAACAATGAGAAAATGTTCTAATAAGTCCCTAAACTTTAAAAATGGTCTAATTTACTTCCAATTTCGAGGTAGAGTTGACTTTAATATTCAATTTTAATTATAATTTCCTCAACATTAAAAATTAATAAAGTATTTGTATTTGAAGTAAATGCATTTATTAGGGAAGTGGAGAATTAATATTTTGTGAACATTAAAAATAAATAATAATAAGTATTGTTGTTCAATTATTGGTCTAAATTATGGTTGAAATCACATGGATTGGGACTTTGTGTGGGTCAAATAATGAACCATCCTCAAATGTATTATGGGTCAAATAATGAACCATCCTCAAATGTATTATGCTTTCCCCACCTCACTCAATTTTTAATTACTTTTTATATATATATATATATATAAATAAGCCGATGTCTCAAAATATGTGACACCCGAGTAAAGGAAGAGTATATAAAGGAATCGAGACCACATCCGAACGAAAGCAATCCTAAGGATATAAATAGATCAATTGGGTCGGATTTTGAATTCTGATTTGAATCCTGGACATGGGTCGTAATAGAATAAGATGTTTTAAAATCTAAGAATTACACTGTTATGGTACAATTTGGTCGTTTTCCATGGAAAAGAACCTACACAAAACCCTAATCGATCGAGTATTAATGTCTCTCATATGTTCAAATCTACTCATTTAAATCTTTTTAAAATAAAGGGCTAAGATTTTAGAGACATCGTCAGCTTTTCTTTGTTAAGCGATTTGAACACGTGATCTCCGATTTTATGTTACTTAGAGACCGGAGGCCTTAGTTAACGGAAGCCTCCAACGAGTAAGATATATAGTTACAAAATTTCTATATAACTAAAAGAGTAGTTGATTCAATTGTGAAAGGAAGGTTAAATGGTAAGTTTAGTTCATAAACGTTAAGGTTTGTGTTTATCAATCCTTAATTGATCTCTCTACTTGTAAACGTGTTTAATAAGTCTCCAAATTTTCAATTTTATAACAATTAATCCATAAGTTTTGAACAATGTCCAACACGTCTTGAAACCTTTTTCATATTTTCTTCAAATTCACGAATCTACTCAACATAAGATAATTAAAAAGTTTAAAAACTTATTAGACACTTTTAGAGTTCAATAATAAACACGATCCTCAAAGTTCATAAACTAAACTTATAATCTAACAAACAAATCAAAAAAAATTATAACTTCATATATTTCAAATCAATAGGTGGGTTAACTAACGAAAGAAAGATGAAACCAAATACATTCTTCAAAGGGAGCGTTTTGCCTTACCTACCTAGGATGCAAAATCATATCGGATGATGCAAGCTGGAGGGAGTCTCTAGCTACAGAAACAGGAACCGAGGTTATGGCTCCGAGGATGATTAGCGCCAGGAAGTCGACATCATCTCGCCAAACTCTTCCGTCAGTGTCAGGCGATGTTCTTCCTGTCATCTCTACTAAATTGCTGTATGCGTGAAGTTTCCCTAAAATCTTAGATTCTCAGTAGAAACATGACATTATAACACAAGTAACAGAACTGCAGAGACAGCAGCTCAGAGACAAGAGTGGTTTCTGTGTCAAGCATATAGATAGTTCACAAAAACAGCTTTATAAATTACACATGGAAGTCATCTACAGCCTAAGAAAGGGTAAAAGAAAAGAGTTCTCTAAGTTCTTTGTGCTCCTAGTGATAATGGTATTATTACAACAGGTGTTGGTTATGATGCAAACTTACTGTTCTTTTAGTGTTGAGAGGAGGGTTGGAGTTGGATGTGTGGGCAAGGCCGTTCTGGTTCTCCTCTTGTCCATAGAATCTTAAGATCCCCTCTTTGCTTTCCCAGTGTCAAAAATGTGCCTGCAATGAAGTCAAGATTTTTCTTTTAAAAAGTGGCTCTACTTCTCAATTTGTTGGTAGGATGGCGGATTGGGTAAGAGAACTATGGCACTTACCAAGAGTGAAAGGAACAATGTAAAGCAACGCCGGTTGGCCATGTCCATCCATTAAATTCAGAGCTACATAAGTGATGAGTAGGCCTGAAATGCATAATGAACAAAGACAAGTTCGGATTATGAGTATCACGTTTTGAATGTTTAGTCCCTGATTTTGCTATGTTCCGAAGAACTGAACGAAGAACACGAACGGGCAACGAAAGAAAGATATACTATGAAAAAGGCCTTCAATTATTGAAGATAGGAGACAAAATGAAGTAATAACGAGTTTGGAGTTTGTCTTTTTACATAGGTTCTGTGTTTATCATACCTGTGCCGTAAGCAGTCATTGCCCAAACGAAGTAACCTGCTCGGAGTTTCTTCTTTGCAAGCCAATCATATCTGCACAAATTAGGCAATCCACCGTTTAGTTCCATGGACGATTGACTTATATCCGAACTAAAAGAACAGACATTGTCCATATGCAAATGGTACTCTTGCTAGGAATTATTAGAATGCGAATGGTAATCTTGGACGATGAGATGGACACAAAAGTTTGCAGAATAGTGAGATTAGGCAGAACCAGGAGGGAATTTCATGGTTTTTCTTAACCCAAATGGAAGGCCAGATAATCTTGATGTTTCAGCTTTTTCCATCTAAGACACTAAATCTGTTCTCTATTTTTTCTGAACTACGAAGAAATTTCTAAGAAAACGTTGTCAACGTGTACATTTTGAGAATGAATTGGGGAAGTGTGTAATTGCTAAGCCCACCGCTAGCAGATATTGTCCTCTTTGGACTTTCCCTTTCGGGCTTCCCCTCAAGGTTTTGGTTTCTACACCCTTATAAAGAATGATTCATTCTCTTCTCCAACCAATGTGGGATCTCACAATCCACCCCCCTTCGGGGTCCAGTATCCTCGCTGGCACTCATTTCTCTCTCCAATCGATGTGGGATCTCACAATTTGGTTGAGGAGGAGAACGAAACATTCTTTATAAGAGTGTGGAACCTCTCCCTAGCAAACGTGTTTTAAAAACCTTGAGGGGAAGCCCAAAAGGGAAAGCTCAAAGAGGACAATATCTACTGGTGGTGGGCTTTAACCGGTACAAATGGTATCAAAGTCATGGCACATCGCACCGGGTGATGTGCCAACGAGGACGCTGGGCCACGAAGGGGGGTGGATTGTGAGATCTCACATTGGTTGGGGAGGAGAACAAAACATTTTTTATAAGGGTGTGGAAACATCTGCCTAGCAAATGCGTTTTAAAAACTTTGAGGAGAAGCTCAAAAAGGAAAATCCAAAGAGGATAATATCGGCTAGAAGTGAGGTCGCCTGTGAGGTCGCCTGCCAGTTACATGAGTTGCCCAGTTGACCGTTTGACATAGACCCACTGAAGCCGAACTTACTTGAATCCTAAATGTAGGAACAGTATACTTAAAAAAAGAGTTGTTGTACTCGTAGTTTTCACCTTAGTGAAAATGCGACTAAAAGTCCTGGCAAGATAATATCACCAAACCCGATAATGCTGTACCCTCCCCAAGGATCAAACATCCGTGGAATCTTTAGCAGCATGGGTATACCATCTTCTCCAGTCTTATCACCGCGAGCAACCTGAAACTCCCAAAAAGATAAGACAAGGTCCTGAATTCTGATAGAAACAAACAACATTGTCTATATACAACAATGAAAAAGGGGATGCCTTTAACAAACAACTCACCACTATCATAACACTCTCGTGGAACCACCATTTCGAGACAAATACCCAAAAAATGTCATACAAAAAGGCACAGCTGAGGAGAACCGTCCCAACCTGATAACAGAAAACAAATTGAATAACTTAAAATTTGAGTTTTCAATCACAACTGTCCTACAATTTCCAGATCCAGTGTTCATTGCACTAATGTTTTCTTCTACAATTTCCGATTATCTACTCATATGCCAAGATCAGTTTGATGGAATTTTCCACAAAATTGTTCAATTTAGAAACTACGGTCTACTAACCTAAGCCCGGCAGGAAAAGATCAAAGAGGATAATATCTGCTAACGATGGGCTTGAGCCGTTACAAATGGTATCAGAGCCAGACACCGGATGATGTGCTAGGATGGAGGCTGAGCCTCGAAGGGGGTGGACATGAGGCGGTGTGCCAACAAGGATGCTGGGCCCAGAAGGGGGTGGACACCAGGCGCTGTGCCAGCAAGGACGCTGAGCTCCGAAGGGGGGTGGATTATAAGATCACAAATCGATTGGAGAGGAGAACGAAACATTCTTTATAAGGGTGTGGAAACCTCTCTCTAGTAGACGTATTTTAAAAACCTTAAGGGGAAGCCTGGCAGAAAAAATTCAAAGAAGACAATAACTGCTAATGGTGGGCTTGGGCCGTTGCATTAGTACATGCAACTATTGCATGAAAAAAAGGTCTCTCAAGTCAATAATATCACTTGTAGCTTTCTTTTTATTTTTCTATTAAAAGATAGAAATAGCTTTTCATTTTTATTAGTTCTGTTATCTATATTGTGAACATTTGCTATTATCTGCATTGATTATACGATACAACTACTTCACATAACCATTATCTATGCCTAGTGCCAGAACTTCACTGCATAGCCCTACCTAAAGCAAAGTGGAGGACAGGGCACCAACATTAGCAGCATATGCACTTGTATGATGCATGACATTGCATTTCCTTCTTTTATCTATTGGGTTCTACCGTATAACATTATAGATACGTGTCCTTTTTCACAATAGTTCATTGAAATATTCATTATCACATATGTTGTAATTTGCTCCACAACTATACTCCACAATATACCTTCACAAGTCCATACTAATTGATAGAACTGAAAATAGGAGACAACAAATTACCCGACTATAAGAGACAGTATATCATATCTTTCGTTATCAAATGTTATATATTTTTGTTAGAATTTGTTCAGTTTATTAAAATCGTGGTGTCTAATGGAGAAAACATGTGGAAGATAGCAAGAAAAAACCTGGAAATGTATGCAGCACAAAAGTTACCTTGAGATTAGGAACTCGAACAATCTGAAGGACTGTAACTATGAGTGCAATACCCTGATTTAAAGTGGAAACAGGAAGTCATTTCAACAAAGTTTTAATGAAATCACATCAAACAAATGAACTGACCTTATAATATGATATAAATCAAACTAATTGTAAACATGAACTGTAACATTAATGTGGATCCCGACAATTTTAGTAGCGAAATTAATAGATACTCCTAAAGGGAGTGGAAGCCCTAAGGCGCTGGACTTCGGCATGTATGAAATTACAGAATGCAAGCCCACTTACATGCACTTGCGCTAAGGTGTTCATCAAGCTGTTCTGTAAAACACTGCTCCAGTCAAGCAAACCAGCTAATACATAGACGTCAAATAAATTTTAAAACAATCTAACTTCTTCAACCTTAGGTGTATTGCCAGTAAGAACGTCCTAAGCAGGTGTAAGTAGGATTCTAACCCTCAGTAACATGTTCAAGTATAAATGCAGTAGATAAATAACAAGAAGAAGTGTACTTTTTGCTTCTGTCGGAATATTTCTCTCAAGTATTTTCTGAGACATGATTGATAATGTTATTCTGTTGTTTTATGAACTAATTTTTCTTATCCTCCCAGAAAAACAATATTCTCAAATTCCAAGTCAATCAAAATAGCTCCCACTATAAAAGAAAATCCACAACTTCTCCCATTTCAGAAGATATGCACTGTTAAACCAGGTTATATTTCAACTAAACATTTACTAAAGAATTAATAATTCAAAAGAGCAGGAAGGAATACAAAATATCCAGCCTAGTCATGCCAAGAAAGGTGTACAAATTTTATACATCAAGTTGTGAAGAACGAAAATCAGAACTCAATAAATACTAGAGTATTGAATATTACTCTGATATTAAAAATTAAAATAAAAAATATATTTGAAGAACAAAAGTAACGGCTAACATTTGAGGCTCAACTTGGGAACAGCTACCCGCCCCCTTCCCCAGAAGAGGGAGGGAGGGGAAAGATTGATTAGGATAAAAATCTATCGTGTGGCCCCCAATTAACCCAATAGAATTCTGTTTGTTCTAATAATAGAGAAAAAAGGTACTTCTATTTATTATAAATATCAATAACCCATCGTTTTCACTTACGAGAAAAACAAATTGGCTATTCCATTAGTTCATGAACTCGGACATGAATTCTAGATTGAAATAAAAGAAAAGTTTAGATCCAAATTAAGCAATGAAGCAAGTAAATTGGAAGAGTGGAAATGGTGATTTCTTACAAGGATATCTTGTCCTATCCAAGCAAAAGGCAGTTTGCGGTAACATGCCCAAAGAACAGCAAATGCTATGCAGAAAGGAGAAACTGCCAACGTCAAATGGGACACGGCTCCAAGGATGGGCAATTTGACATATGACTCAGCAGCATGTTCAAACCATCTGAAACTATAGTTCTTATGTCATCAGTTTCATCCCGCTAAAAAATTGGAAAAAAATATATTATTATGGAAAATTTCAAAATAATTCAAAATGCTATCCTCTCTTCCCCAATACCTATAGAAATAGAGTACCATGCTAGAAAATTTTAATATCTAATGAAATTAATTAACTATTAATCAGTTAAGAGAGTCGTTCGGTGCAAGGTGATAATATAGAAGCGGTGAATTTTTCTACCTACACAATATTGGGGTAGATATTGTTAGGAATCACGACTCTCCACAGTGGTATGATATTGTCCACTTTGAGCATAAGCTCTCATGGCTTTGTTTTGGGCTTCCCCAACCGGCCTCATCCCAATGGAGATAGTATTCGTAAACCCATGATCGATCTTCCACTAAATTAACCAATGTGGGAATCACTCCCAATAATCCTCACCAATCCTCAACAATCCTCCCCTCGAACAAAGTACACTATAAGCCTCAAGGACCTCCCCTTAATCGAGGCTCGACTCCTTTCTCTGGAGCCCTCGAACAAAGTACACCCTCACAATTCAAGTACACCCTCACAATTCTTTGTTCGATATTTGAGGATTCTATTGTCATAACTAAGTTTAGGGCATGGCTCTGATGCCATGTTAGGAATCACGACTCTCTACAATGGTATGATATTGTCCACTTTGAGCATAAGCTCTCATGGCTTTGCTTTGAGCTTCCCCAAAAGGCCTTATCCCAATGGAGATAGTACTCCTCACTTATAAACTCGTAATCGATCTTCCACTAAATTAACCAATGTGGGAATCACTCCAGGATATGAAGTTATAACTTTTCCAACTAATTTTATATAACTCAAAGATGTTGAGCCCAAATAGTAAGAACACATGAACAAGGGTGTGAGGAAGTAGGCAACAGATCCCCTGAATCATCTTATTGACAACTGTTTTGGAGAAATTTTTTAATTAAATTATATAATCTAGTATCATTTGTTTACACAAAAATTTAATAACATTTCCATGTAAAACCAAAGACAAGTAAGGGAAGATTGTACCATGATAGCAAAGCCACCAAGCAAGTTTGTAGTCCCTGTTAGCGAACAGAGATATTATGAGATAAAGTTTCATCACAGCACAAGCAATGATTAAATTTATCTAAATATTAGAATTTGACCTTACAGCTATTCATATTCTGAGATCTTAAAACAATTTCCTAGTGAATAAAATAAATTGATTCAATTTTGGACATCGCACTATCCACAAGATTTCATAGACAACTTTTTGCGGATATAACCCAACATAAAGAGAAGAATGGGCAAACCTCAGCACCGCCGATGCAAAACAAAACCACCAGAACCTCGAGAAACCATGAAGACATTAGTTTGTAGAGCATAACCAGGAAACACGAAGCAATCACGACAAAGAGAACTGCAGCTGTAGTGTTAATATCTATGTAACCACTGGAACCAGTGGCTTCCATCTGCAGCAATTCATCTGAACCATCCTGCAAATGGTGTGAAGTCCGTCAACCATTCAGAAAGTACTGAGTATCCCAAGGAGAAACTCATTTGAAACGATATATAGGTATGAAGAAGAGCTAAAGGACCTTCAGCAGCTTATCTTGCTCAATAGCCACTTCTCTTGCAGTCCATGCAGACCAATAAGAGGCCAATAAGACAGTACCAACAGCCATAAGCCATAAAAATACTTCTGCAACATCTACGACTGGTCGAAGTGGGGAATAAAGTTGCACAGATACTGAAGTAACAGTAAGTTCACACGAAAATTGATTAAAATGGAATAGAAGGGGAGGAAAGACATAAAGGAATTGATAGAAATTAAATACACACCTGACATATTTTCCTTCAAATCTTTCTCTAAGCTATCACCAGCATCTTGAGGGAGCATGACAGCAGGTATGCCTATGATTACATCAGTTTCATTCTTCTCACAGACCATCTTGAAAAGTTCTGAAGAAAAAAGGGAATTCTCTTTTTGAGAAACAGAAAAGAAATTTCATAGATTTTTTATAAGAATTTAAGAATTATATTTCAAAATTGGCAGTGTGTTGAGAGCCATTCTATCAGATTTATAAATAAAGAAAATAAGATCATCGACCTAACAGACTACGAAATAAGTTACCACAAAAGATCTTGCAGCAGAGGTCAGTAAAAATGTAGTTAAATAGTTTGTTCAGATCCTTTTTTTGATCAATGGTTAACAAAACAAGAGTGTTAAGGAAAATTCGTTAGGTTTCTCCTTTATTCGACTCTTTCACAAGCCTATTTGGTCCCGAGGTAAGGAATAACCAGTTACACCAAAGGATGCGGTCAATACAGCTAGAACCACACCTGTAACCCAAGTCAATTCACGAGGGTTTTTCTAAAAGTACCTTTACTGTTATTAATGATAAGGATGGCTGAAGCATTAGCATTTTCTGCAATATTTGCCTTATCTGTGAAACTACAATTTCCACGGCGTACCAAAATGACTTCTCCAGCCAGCTACAACCACACCAAACAGTTCAATTTCAAATCAATGGAACTTCAAAGAAAAAATATCTTTGTATACATTAATTCAAAAAACAACAGCCAATAAGATGCACGTCTCGAGTCGTTCTTCGTATGAAATATATCTAAATGAAAATAGAAACCCAAAAATCCTACCCTATTTTTGGGCGTACTGCAACAATCAGGAGGATCTGCCAGAGCAACTCTAGTATGGGTAGCATGCTTTTCCTTCGATTCCAACGTCGGGCCAAATCGAGCACCAACACCGACATATTCAGTGGCCTCTATACCATTGATCCAAGTAGGGACTTTCACCTTAACAGAAAATCAATGAACTACAGTATGAAATCATCATAAACTGAGTACAGTCCTCAAAATCATCACTGTTAGAACAGAAATGGATTCTTCCTCCAATCTCCATCCATGGAATCAAACTCTTTAGTTCTCAGAAGTCAGTACATACATATAACAAGATACAGCATAACAAGCAAGAATCATTTCATTTCGTTTATTGTCATCATGTCAGCAGCCAAATAGACAAGAACAAAAATGAATCATCAAGAACATTTGAGAGACAGAGAGGGAATAATTGAATGAAAAACCTCTATAAGCTAAGCCTAACACACGTTTCATTTCTTCAATTAAGCCCGTTTATTCTAAAGAGGTTTGCCCAATTTACTTCTGCTATTCAAATTCTAGCGCATACAGATAACTAAGCCAATACCCAAATTTCCCAATCGTAAAATCCATGAAATTCAAGTACCAACAACAAGAAATTCAAATTGAAACTTCGAATTAAGTAAAAATCAAGAATCAGCAAAAGAGAAGAGCCACAAATTCTAACCAGAACGAAATTATTCTCGCAACCAGGGCGCGTTGGTGCGACACTGTCCTGATGAACTATATCCCCAGCTGAAACCAGCCTCAGACTCAGCATCAAACCCAAAAGCACCGTAGTAATCACACCTCCCGGCGAATTCATCGCGGCCCAACAATCCGGGAGCCGATTCAAACTCCAAGATCCGAAGCAAGAAATAGGGTTTAAACAGAGTGAATTTCAAAATAAAGAGATAAAAAAAAAAAAAAAAAAGCTCCGGTTTACAGAAGAAGCTCACAGGAAGCTTCAAAAGAAGAGAGAGAAAGAAAAACGAGGAGAGAGAGAGAGAGAGAGAGATGACTTGAGTCTTCAATCTTCACTTTGATTTCCTATTGGGTCGTCGTCGTTACGGCCATGGAAGAAAAGGAAACAAAACGAATAGAAAACGGCGTCTACAAGACCCGTTGAATTCAACTGGTATCTTTCTTCTCGATCTCCTCAAGAAACAAAATGAATCCATAATCTTTCCATAGCCGTTGCTGTTCATCCGTATAACACACGCGCCGTTATGGCGTGGAGAGTTGCAGAGAAGCTGACTCCATTATTGTCCTTTTCCCAAGCTCACGACCTCCATTATTGTACCTTCACGATTGCTTTGATTCTCTATGGATAAAATTTCTCCATGAACAGACTCCCATACTAGTATGATATTATCAATTTTGATTATAAGTTCTAGTGATTTTGCTAGATACTAACTGACAGCAATCTAAACATATACGCGATCTTTAATAATTATAAACACACGATTATTCTCTAAATTAGCAAATGTGAAACTTTCATCATTCAACCCATTGAATAAGTTCATTTAATCGCTCTAAGAGTGTTCATGAGCTGGGTCTGATCGTGTTGAAACGTTTCAATCTAGTTGTTTGGATCATAAATTTTTCAATAAATCACCCTTGAAAAGAGAGCGTTTAAGTGTGAGTAGGAGTGTTCGTGAGTCCGAATATTTATTAGATTCAATCAAATTGTTCGGACTATAAAATTTTCACTATAAACAACTTAATGTAAACAACTTAATGAACTCAACTCAACCATAAAATTAAGTTGGAGTTGTTCCGATCATTTATTCAAAATTTTTAAACAATGTACAGCAAAATATTTATTTATTTATTTTTAAATTTTTATTTAAGATTTGTAATTCATTTTTAATATAATATATATTTTGAAAAATTACCTTATAATAAATTTAAGTTCTTTCGGTTCGAGAAATTCGCGAACCAACCTAATGTATAAATTTTTCATTATCCGAACCCAACCCAATTTCAATAAGTTCATAACTCAACCCAAATTGTACAAGCTGGACAGGGTTGATTGAATTTTCGAATCGTCGGGTTTAAATTAGAGTATTTTTAAGGAATTTTTAACCCTAAGAAATACTCAATCGAGATAACTATTTTTCGGTTTTTACTCTAACTTTGTACAAATTAATCTAATTATTTGATACTTGAGTAAGAACGTCATGAATTTGAGGAGGTCTGTTGTTTCATTAATAACTGCCCATTTTGATTCTTTGAAACTACTCGAGAAATATGATAGAATCTTTTAAAGAGGAACAAATGATTATCGTTAGAACTTATTATTATTATTATTATTATTTAATAAATAATGATAATGAGAATAATAAAATTGAATTAAATAATAATAATAATTAAGAAAAATGTATTTAAGTTTGATAATGACGTGGATTGGAGTGGGAGACATTTTTAGATGATGGAATAGAAGTGGGACTAAATTCTTTATGTTTGATTTGACAATTAAATAATTACTAACAATCTCTACTTCTCTCTCCCACTTTTATTTTTAATTATTTTTACATCATTTTTTCGGTTCGATTCTACTTTCTCTACTCGTTTCTCTTCAATTCTAAGTTCTATAAACGACGCCTCAAATTACATTTCTACAACTAGAGTTGTTCATATGATTCGAGAACACGACCAACCCGAAAGAGAATGGGAGTGTACACAGAAGCTACATCGAAAGAGAGTGATAGTCTCTGAGCACAAACAATACTAGGAGTATACAGATGTTGGGTTAGAAAAATCTTTCGGACCAACCCAAAATTTGTGTTTGTTGGGTTGGTGACCGGGACAACTTGAATAGAGTTCCTAACCCAACCCTTTTATTTACGGGTACTGTTGGGTTATTTTTTTTTTCTTTATTTAAAAAATTATACTTATCTACCATACATGTTACATTAATAACTAAAATCTCGTAAAGTTCAAATATCAATCATTTACAATGCATCACTAACATTGGTTATAAACTTCTTTAAATATTTTTATTTTTTTTTAAAAGTAGAATAGGATTAGGTTGGGCTGTAACCCTATTTTCGGATAGACCCGATCAAAAAAATGTTGCCAGCAAACCGACTTAGAGATACGAGATAGTGAGGAAGGATTTTCTCGAGCGAGAGAAAGAACAAAAAGGGGTAAAATATATGTTTGAACTAATTTATTTTATTTATTATAATGTTATAAACATGGTAAATAAAAATAATATTTTTTAATAAAAAATTTAATACATAAAAAATAAATTTAATAATTTTAAAACTAAATTGAAAATTTAGTGAAGGAATAATTTCTCATTGTTACTTGCATTAATATTTGCGTGTATGACACGCGCAATACAACAAAGTTCAAGCGCGTGGAGGGACACAGAAAGCCGGTGACTGGCTACCGTCTGAACCTGTCCCGACTTCCGTATTTAGCCGTACATAAAAAACTGGCGAAACAAGTGATCGATGCCCCTACGTGCGGCCAAATCCACATATCACTTGGCACGTGTTGATTTGTTATAGGTTAGTATCCGTACTAACCAATACAAAATTGCCACGTGTAAATATGTACAAATCCCGGCCGCATCTGATTGATACCCATATTCTTTAATTGAAGCCGTACGGCAAGAATGTAGGCCCCCACATGGTTTTCAGCGTTGTGTCTAAGCCGCACATGTGCCATTCTGATCCGAGGAATCGTACGTGCGGTTTTAAATTTATTATTTGAGAGACAAAAATTTGTGGTGAAATGGGTTCAGGCCTGTTGCCCACCATAAAAATAAGTGTGTGATGCCAATTCACACTATTCTTAATTTATAAGTAAATTTTTTGTTTTTTTTTTTTCTAAAGAATACGTTAATCGACCAACCCACCGCTAACAAATATTGTCCACTTTGGCCGTTACGTATCGCCGTCAGGCCCAAGCCCACCGCTAGCAAATATTGTCTGCTTTCGCTATTACGTATCGCGTCACTTTGGCCGTTATGTATCGCCGTCAGGCCCAAGCCCACCGCTAGCAAATATTGTCTGCTTTGGCTGTTACGTATCGTCGTTAGCCTTATGATTTTAAAACGCGTCTATACAGGGAGGTTTCCACAACCTTCTAAGGAATGTTTCGTTTCCACGCCCCTATAAGGAATGTTTTGTTTCCACACCCCTACTGTAAGGAATGTTTCGTTTCCACACCCCTACTGTAAGGAATGTTTCGTTTCCACACCCCTACTGTAAGGAATGTTTCGTTTCCACACCCCTACTGTAAGGAATGTTTCGTTTCCACACCCCTACTGTAAGGAATGTTTCGTTCCTCTCTCCAACCAACGTGAGATCTCACAATCCATGTTTCGTTTCCACACCCCTGTTCCACACCTCTGTAAGAAATGTTTCGTTCCTCTTTTCAAACAACGTGGGATCTCATAATCCACCTCCTTAGAGGCCCAACTGTTTCGTTTCCACACCCCTGTTCCACACCTCTGTAAGAAATGTTTCGTTCCTCTTTTCAAACAACGTGGGATATCATAATCCACCTCCTTAGAGGCCCAACATCCCTCACAATCCACCTCCTTAGAGGCCCAATGTCCTCGCTGACACACCACCTGATGTATGCCTCTGATACCATTTAAAATAGCTCAAGCCCAAACCCACCACTAATAATATATTGTCCGCTTTGATTCGTTACGTCGTTACGAACCGATATCAGCCTCACGATTTTAAAACGTGTTTACTAGGAAGAGGTTTCCACACCCTTAAATGAAATGTTCCGTTCCTCTCTCCGACTAACGTGGGATCTCACATAAACATTTTATTTTTATTAAATACAAAAATTTAAATAAATAATCTAAACAACTCGAATCAATCCAACCCAATATTTTATGATTGGGTTGAGTTAAGTTCATTATTTAATAAGAGTTGTTTAGGATGAAAAAGTTTACAACCCCAACAATTAGAAAGAATTTTTAAAATGTCCCGACCCAACACAATTTGAACCCACGAACACCTCTCGTGTTCTTGAGCGAGCCAGGTTTACATTAAAGTATATGATATTTGGAAGTAAAATGAATGAAATGAGTATATACATATATTCACAGTTTCAAGTAGCAATGACAATGGAATGGAATTGAATGCATATCCTTCTCTATATTACGTCGTTACGAACCGATATCAGCCTCACGATTTTAAAACGTGTTTACTAGGAAGAGGTTTCCACACCCTTAAATGAAATGTTCCGTTCCTCTCTCCGACTAACGTGGGATCTCACATAAACATTTTATTTTTATTAAATACAAAAATTTAAATAAATAATCTAAACAACTCGAATCAATCCAACCCAATATTTTATGATTGGGTTGAGTTAAGTTCATTATTTAATAAGAGTTGTTTAGGATGAAAAAGTTTACAACCCCAACAATTAGAAAGAATTTTTAAAATGTCCCGACCCAACACAATTTGAACCCACGAACACCTCTCGTGTTCTTGAGCGAGCCAGGTTTACATTAAAGTATATGATATTTGGAAGTAAAATGAATGAAATGAGTATATACATATATTCACAGTTTCAAGTAGCAATGACAATGGAATGGAATTGAATGCATATCCTTCTCTATATTACGTCGTTACGAACCGATATCAGCCTCACGATTTTAAAACGTGTTTACTAGGAAGAGGTTTCCACACCCTTAAATGAAATGTTCCGTTCCTCTCTCCGACTAACGTGGGATCTCACATAAACATTTTATTTTTATTAAATACAAAAATTTAAATAAATAATCTAAACAACTCGAATCAATCCAACCCAATATTTTATGATTGGGTTGAGTTAAGTTCATTATTTAATAAGAGTTGTTTAGGATGAAAAAGTTTACAACCCCAACAATTAGAAAGAATTTTTAAAATGTCCCGACCCAACACAATTTGAACCCACGAACACCTCTCGTGTTCTTGAGCGAGCCAGGTTTACATTAAAGTATATGATATTTGGAAGTAAAATGAATGAAATGAGTATATACATATATTCACAGTTTCAAGTAGCAATGACAATGGAATGGAATTGAATGCATATCCTTCTCTATATTACGTCGTTACGAACCGATATCAGCCTCACGATTTTAAAACGTGTTTACTAGGAAGAGGTTTCCACACCCTTAAATGAAATGTTTCGTTCCTCTCTCCGACTAACGTGGGATCTCACATAAACATTTTATTTTTATTAAATACAAAAATTTAAATAAATAATCTAAACAACTCGAATCAATCCAACCCAATATTTTATGATTGGGTTGAGTTAAGTTCATTATTTAATAAGAGTTGTTTAGGATGAAAAAGTTTACAACCCCAACAATTAGAAAGAATTTTTAAAATGTCCCGACCCAACACAATTTGAACCCACGAACACCTCTCGTGTTCTTGAGCGAGCCAGGTTTACATTAAAGTATATGATATTTGGAAGTAAAATGAATGAAATGAGTATATACATATATTCACAGTTTCAAGTAGCAATGACAATGGAATGGAATTGAATGCATATCCTTCTCTATATTACGTCGTTACGAACCGATATCAGCCTCACGATTTTAAAACGTGTTTACTAGGAAGAGGTTTCCACACCCTTAAATGAAATGTTCCGTTCCTCTCTCCGACTAACGTGGGATCTCACATAAACATTTTATTTTTATTAAATACAAAAATTTAAATAAATAATCTAAACAACTCGAATCAATCCAACCCAATATTTTATGATTGGGTTGAGTTAAGTTCATTATTTAATAAGAGTTGTTTAGGATGAAAAAGTTTACAACCCCAACAATTAGAAAGAATTTTTAAAATGTCCCGACCCAACACAATTTGAACCCACGAACACCTCTCGTGTTCTTGAGCGAGCCAGGTTTACATTAAAGTATATGATATTTGGAAGTAAAATGAATGAAATGAGTATATACATATATTCACAGTTTCAAGTAGCAATGACAATGGAATGGAATTGAATGCATATCCTTCTCTATATTACGTCGTTACGAACCGATATCAGCCTCACGATTTTAAAACGTGTTTACTAGGAAGAGGTTTCCACACCCTTAAATGAAATGTTCCGTTCCTCTCTCCGACTAACGTGGGATCTCACATAAACATTTTATTTTTATTAAATACAAAAATTTAAATAAATAATCTAAACAACTCGAATCAATCCAACCCAATATTTTATGATTGGGTTGAGTTAAGTTCATTATTTAATAAGAGTTGTTTAGGATGAAAAAGTTTACAACCCCAACAATTAGAAAGAATTTTTAAAATGTCCCGACCCAACACAATTTGAACCCACGAACACCTCTCGTGTTCTTGAGCGAGCCAGGTTTACATTAAAGTATATGATATTTGGAAGTAAAATGAATGAAATGAGTATATACATATATTCACAGTTTCAAGTAGCAATGACAATGGAATGGAATTGAATGCATATCCTTCTCTATATTACGTCGTTACGAACCGATATCAGCCTCACGATTTTAAAACGTGTTTACTAGGAAGAGGTTTCCACACCCTTAAATGAAATGTTCCGTTCCTCTCTCCGACTAACGTGGGATCTCACATAAACATTTTATTTTTATTAAATACAAAAATTTAAATAAATAATCTAAACAACTCGAATCAATCCAACCCAATATTTTATGATTGGGTTGAGTTAAGTTCATTATTTAATAAGAGTTGTTTAGGATGAAAAAGTTTACAACCCCAACAATTAGAAAGAATTTTTAAAATGTCCCGACCCAACACAATTTGAACCCACGAACACCTCTCGTGTTCTTGAGCGAGCCAGGTTTACATTAAAGTATATGATATTTGGAAGTAAAATGAATGAAATGAGTATATACATATATTCACAGTTTCAAGTAGCAATGACAATGGAATGGAATTGAATGCATATCCTTCTCTATATTACTGCTACCCAAAAGGATGGTAGCAGATTCATTCTCCAAACAGAAAGAACTCATCACAGATAAAAAAAACATTAACTATCCAGAAACAGAAACAAAGAGCATCAATGGACTTACTACTGCTGCTGATGCAACCATTCTTGAATTACAGAACGAAGAGCACGGTTAGGGACGAGGTTTTGGTGTTCGAGCCTTAGGTTTGTCATCGGCGACGTGTTGTGTCCACTGTCTAACCATCCTCTCAATGCCTCTGCCTCATAGGTAAACCCGTCGGCTGCTACATGAGGATCCTCCATGACTTCCTGAGTGTTTGGTGTAAAATATTAGTCCATTACAGGTTTACACACTAGATGCAAAGAATAATGTACATAGATGATGTGTTTTCCAGCGAAAATAATCATCTAAAAGTAACACATACAGTGAATGATGTCAGGACTATAATTGAGATTCTGAAGTTACTGAAGAAATGCATACAATTCTTGAGATCAACAGTGTATTCAAATCAAGGTCCCATGAAAGAACGCTAGTGAGAAATAGCTTGTGTGAGATCCCACATCAGTTGGAAAGAGAAACCTCTCCCGAGCAAATGCATTTTAAAATACCTTGAGGAAAAACCCGAGCGAAAAAGCCTAAAGAGGATAATAGCTACTAGCGGTGACTTGGGCTATTACAACTGATATCAGAGCCAAACTCCGAGCGGTGTGCCAACGAGGACACTGAGCCCCGAAGGGAGTGGACATCGGGCAGTGTGCTAGCAAGGACGCTGAGCGCAAGGGGTGAATTGTAAGATCCCACATTGATTGGAGAGAGAGAGGAACGAGTGCTAGCGAGGATGCAAGGCCCCACCGGGAAGTGTCCCAGCAAGGACATTGGACACTGAAGGGAGGTGGATTGTGAGATCCCACATTGATTGGAGCGGGAAATGAGAGCCAACAAGGATACTGGGCCGCAAAAGGCTGAATTGTGAGATCCCACATCGATTGGAGAGGGGAACGAATGTCAGTGAGGACGCTGAGCCCTGAAGGGGGGTGGATTTGGAGATCCTACATCGGTTGGAGAGGGAAACCTCTCCCTAGCAGACGTGTTTTAAAAAACTTTGAGGGAAAGCCCGAAAGGGAAAACCCAAAAAAGACCATATCTGCTAGGGGTGGACTTGGGGCTGTTAGAGCTTACTAATTACTAATGGGAAAGACTAAAATATGAACTCAACTTGGTTTTCAGTTAGCTAAGGGGTTTCATGAATCAAAAGAATAGTGTAGGAGACGTACACAAAACAGTCCAGAAACTTGCATTTACAACAGTTCACATATTCTTTAACCAAAACAAGATCAAAGCAAGAATAATGAGCCAATAAAGAGAGAGCTATGCATATAACTAACCTGAAAAATAGGACATAGGAAATAAGGAGGAGGTTGCACCTGCAGATCCCCAAAGCTTAGGGATACAGAAACCGAACCTCCACAAGAAGCCTTCATTGGCTCAAGTACTCTCCACACATCAGACACAAGGTCTGGCCTGTACATACTATTTCTATTGCAGCACCTCAATGCCAACTGAGCCAACTGTTCGGCCTGCACGAACGGCCAGTCCCCCGCTCGTGGATCCAATACATCTTTCAATTTTCGTTCCTCTACGGCAAACTGGACGTCTTCTTTCATTCTCAAGTATGATTTTCCAGTTAACAAACTTAACAATACCATGCCAAATGAAAAAACGTCCAACTTTGTCGTGAGAGGAAATTCATGATTGCTCTTCACGCCATACTTGGCAGATATATTTTCATTGTAACTCAACTTCTCATCATGAGGCAAAAAATGACAACTTCCAAATCCTGCAAGTTTAGGAACGTAATTTGCATCTAATAGTACATTCAAAGGCTTCAAGTCACCATGAATGATCTTGCAAATTTTATTCGAATGAATGAATATAAGAGCTGAGCATAATTCTGAAGCGATCCGTATTCGAGTTTTCCATGACAATGGAGAAGAATTGTCCTTACAGGCTAGCCTATCTTCTAGACTTCCATTAGGAAAATAGTCATAAACAAGAACGCAAGCCTCCGGACAGACTCCAATGAGCGTGGCAATATTGGGATGTCTCAGAATACTCAATACATCAACCTAACATATAAAACAAAACATATTAAGGAAATGTTCGAAACCGACTTGAAATGGGATTTCAAACTGAATCTTTGGAACCGAATCATATTGTTAAATCACCACTGAACCGAGAAGCTCAAGCTTTTGGGTTGATTGATGATTTTATACGATTTTCGAGCAAGAGATCATCAAGCTACTACTCTAAAGATAGTTTAACTTATCAGAAAGAGTAAAATGGATCCAGGCTATTCATACCTCACGTTGAAACTCCACTGGGTTCTGCAAGCTATGAGAACCGAACATTTTTATGCAAACCTCAGTGTTATATAGCAGACCTTTATACATGCTTCCATGTGTACCCTCCCCAATCTTAAGCGAGGGATCGAATTTCCGGGTGGCTTCTGCAATTTCTGAGAACGAGAACTCAGAGAATACTTGAGCAGTATGTTTAGTTCTGGCCTCTACTTGTCTTGTCCTTATGTCATCCACTTCTTTGAGTGCTTCATCTCGTTGCTTCAGTAACACATCTCGATCATTTTTGTAATTATGCAGCAGTTCTATCGCTGAGAGAATCTTCTGCTCCAATTCCTTCACCATCTGATCAGATCCTGCAATTTGATTCTCTAATTCTAATCCCCTGTTTCGGGAGACTTGGAGCTCCTCCATCATTTTATTTACTTGGTTCTTCACATTCTCAAGTTCTTCCCTTTCTTTTGACAGCGCTTCTTCAACATCTTTCCTTTCTCTTGCCTCTCCAGCATATAAGTCTTCATAAAATTTAGCCTGCATATTTAATGAAAACCATGTGAGATCATATATGTAACGACTCAAGTCCACTGCTAGCAAATATTGTTCTCTTTGGGCTTTTTCTTTCAGGCTCTGCTGGGGAGAGATTTCCATCCCTTATAGAGAATGTTTCATTCCCCTCTCCAACCGATGTGAGATCTCACAATCCACCCCCCTTTGAAGCCCAGCGTCCTCGCTGGCACACCCAAATCTAAAAGATTTACAACTTGATGCAATAAGAATCCAAAAGATTACAATTCCCAACAACACAGTCAACTGATAGGTACATTATCTACATAAATGATTTAAGCCAAGATCAGTCATACGACAATTGACAACAGAGTTACCCTGAAAATAGCATTCCCAAGTTCATTTTCAGCTTGAGCTCGCTTCACTGCCTCTCTAAAAGCTTCTCGCTTGGCATTTGCTGCTTCGGTTATTGATTTCTCAAGTTGAATGTATAAAATATCATCAGCACTTTCGTCTTGCTGGAATCCCTGAAAAATACAAAGGCCAAATATTTTTTTTTTAGAAAAAGTACTTGTTACTTTTCTGGATGCAAAGTGTGTAAGAAATGCCTCCGGCTGGTACTCGGGCATACCGACAAATGGAGAGGAGATGAGTTAGGAGCGACATCTTTCAACAGAAGAGGTGAATTTAATCCTACTCCATACTCATCTTCCTCAGTCCTTGAAGATGCAGCATCAAGACATCCACTAGATGAACTTGGTGAATATGAACGCTCAAAAGGGCTCGAAGTCCCACTATCATTCGAAACTAACTTCGAAATCGAAAGCCTTTCCAGAACAATTGATGGACTCTGTATTCTGCTCCCATTGAATTGGCCAGACTCCACTGGTCTCCAACATGCCCCGTTGACATTCTGTGACTGAGGTGATGGTGGTGGGATATCTACATGAGCTTCTTGTGGACAAGCTTCCCTATTTGTATGTAGTAATTGCATTAGTTGTCAGACAACTAAATTGCAGTTCTAAAACAACAAGCATGCAATCTATAACGGTTCCATAAGTCTCCTGCTGACCATTAGCCATATTTTGATATGACTTGACCGAAGTTTATGGACCACATGAATTGACTAGACGTTTTAGAATTGATCAAGTTAGGATATTGGTTCTCAACAACATGCCTATATTTTAGAAGGTTCACCATTTAGGACTGATGACATATTCCATACTCAACCTGTTCCTATCAATGGATTTAAAGTAAGAAAACAGATGAAGAGTGACAACAAACCTAGTGCGAATTAACTGCCCGTTGCAAACAAATTGAATTTGACAGAAAGCTGGTGCTTTCAGGTGAACATACATAGCTTTCTTCGATCTGATTTTTGTCATTTTTCTGCAACATCAAAGAAGATAAACAATCATCGCCTAGATATGCTTTAGTCTCCTCGATTTAGTTAACTATCTAACATCAACTTCATTCCACAATTTGAACGAAAAACTCTCAAATCTAAGAACCATGGATACGAGATACAAATACGACAAGACACGATCACAACTTCATGCCATCTTTTTAAAATCTAGGACATGGACACAGACACGGACATGACAATAACATGTTTATTAAAATATTCATTTTTTTAAATTATATCGTTTTTATACAATGAGTTTGTGTTTTTATATGCTTAGAAAATTAGTTTGATGTATTTCTTTATGAAGATTTATCATTTTTGTCATATGTGTGTCTATATAGTCAACTTAACAAGTGTTTGATGCATATCTAACAAATGTTTATTCTACTTTTACTTGATAACTAGTTTCTAACACATCATTGCACTAACAAGTGTCCGATTCGTGTCGAATAAGCTAGCCCGATCAAGTGTCCATGCTTCTTAGCTCACAATGATTAGGCTATTAGGAACTTACAATATTGTTGAACCGTATATCCTGATCTCCCTCTTATTCGTTCAACAATGAACTAATGATTACTATGCCGAAACAAAAACAGTTACTCTGGCATGTTCTTAATTTCTTTGAACTAATACCATTTACATTTATTTTCATCTCCCCTCCTAATTTTTCTACTTCTTTATTTTAAACCATCATTTCATCCGACAGAGTCTTCAGTTGTGTACCATTTATAGAACAGAGTGCAGGATCATGCGCAAATGGAGTAACTAATAATCATTAACAAAAACCCTTTAAGAGATAAAAGCAGATATACATGGAAGAAGAATACAAAGCAAGTAGCTGGAATGTACCTCGAGTAATACTTATCTGCTGCTGCACCCATAATAAGCCTTCTAATTCCATGAAGGGAGACGAGCTCGACAATTCCCTTCTTAATCTTGTCTGATTCAACATAAAGTTTCTCTGCCCGAACCTAAACTAAAACCTTAATGAATAGAAGAACAAACGGAGCAAATCCCATATGAAAATTGAAATCATTCCTCATGTTTAACCCAGTTTACTTATTGATTCAAGCATTATCACATCACACATTGTATATTTATGGTGTTTAACTATGTTCTTAACCCCCGCTCCTATAACCCAATCTAGTTCAATGAACAATGAAAGAATATTGAAACAAAGAGAACAATGGATATGTACCCCAGCTTGGTGACAGAGGAAAAGGAATCCATCAAGTATCTTATTTGCATCCTGCCTCTCACGTTCGCGGTAGGCGTTTACTTCCTTTTCTTTCATAGAACTTGCCAAAAATTGTGTTCCCACTTGACGCATGGAAGAGAGAGTTCAGTAAGTCAACTCTAGCCATTATCTCAAACAATTCTAAGAAACACTCCAATTCATGTAAGTGTTCAATTTCATTAATTCCAAAAACAATAGAAGAAACTTTGTTTTAGTTAACGAAACCACTGGATAAACTCTTGTTCTTCATCTTAAGAATTTAGAACATCAACAGCCAAAGAGTAATAACTTAACTTCAATCAATCAAGAGCAGTAGAAATCATCAGACGATTGAGAATATTTAAGTGAACATATTGAAATTTATCAGCGAGCTTACAGAATGGAATTAACTTTGCTGGCTCATGAACATGAAGAATGCAAATCCTCCGCCCGCCTAAGTGCTTTATAGCATAAACCAAATTCAATCTGCACTCGTTTACATCATTTCCCACAGCCATATAAACCACATCGTCTCCACAGCTACCGGCCATGATTCCTGTAGGATCAGTGAACCTTTCACTAACCCAAAACAGGAAAAACCCTATCGATTTCTTTCAATTTCTAAAAAAACACACACAATCAGCCATAGATTCCTCTCACGAACCGATTCCAGCCTATTTTCTGAACACACTTGGATGTTTTCAGAATCACGTTCCAAATGAAACGGAACCGAAATCCGATTCTCCTCTTCCGAAAAGAAAAACGGAACAAAATGGTCAGAGGCGACAGATTGAATTTGTTTGGTGTATGTGAATATAAAATGGGATGAAGAACAAAGGCACTTTCATGAGAAACTTTACTCGGTCCACTTCTCTCTCTCGCCATTGGAATTGCTTGAGGAAGAAGAACAAGAAGTCAGCGGCGTTGATATTTAAAATTTGAAGGAATCGGCTTACAATTTACAAATGACGTAGAACAACACGGATATTTTCCATTTGACTTGTTCATTATATTAATATACTTATGTTTGTTATTATTAGGCCAAATTATATAAAATAAAATATTATTTCTCCTCTCAAATATTTGTACTAAAAAAAAAAAATTAGGGTATTCATATGACTCGAGAACCCGACCCATCCGAACTACCCAACACAAACTATAACGGTTCGTTAGATTGGGTTCAGTTAGATTTTTTTTTCTTCAGTTTTGATTAGGTTGAATTTTTGGAAAACTAAAAATTTGGGTCGGTTTGCAAGTTAACATTTTTTTTGTCGAGTCAACTCGATCACCTAAAAAACAAAGTTACAAGCCATCAACACAACTCGAGTTGAGTTACTCGAGTTGAGCTCTATTTAAGTGGTTCGAGTCAACAACGAGTTGCTCCAAAAGATTCTTCCAGTATATAACGTATCAAAAATATCATTACTATTAATTTACTTTAAAAAAAAAAAAAATTTAGCCCAATGAATTTCTTACAAAGTTCTTAATTAATTTATTTAAATCCCAATAAAATTTCAAAAAAAGTCCAAGGATGAGTTCAAACTCTATAACGATCAAAGTCAAATAACTGTTTCGTGAGATTAATTAACATGAATGTAACGTGGTCAAATGATGTCAAATTGGTCCGACACATCAATTAGACTAATAGATTCGATCATACATACGTATATACGAACAAAATAAAATTACAACCTCGATATCAACGTCAATCCGCAACGTCATCATTTGAAATTTCTAAGAGGAAAAAGAAAAAGACATCCATAACTAAGATTTATCATAACAAAAGTTTCATTCTAAGGTTGAATCTTACAAAAATTAGTAACCTCTTGCTTGAGACCCTAGTAAGATGTTCATTTCTTTAGTTAGACAATATTCCCTACCTACAAATGTAGTTACCTTCGTTTTTTCTTCGCCCGTAAAGGAATCATAGATACTCGAGTTGCCGCTCGCTTCTTATCGAAAATGGCAGTTCTACTCTCTTTGTCGTTGTCGTCGTCGTCGTCGTCTTCATTGTTAAGTACGGGAGTATCCTCCGACACCTTTCTAGCAGCTTGCTTTTTCACAGCATCCAACTTGGCATATAGTTTTCTATCAAGTGGGTCATTGGACGGTCCATTTCTAATATTGTGTGTTATTTTGGCTCCAAGTCCAAGTCTGGAGAAACAGATCCAGAGTTAAAAAGCTTAGTGTGAGTAGCAAGATCCAGATACTTGTTTATATACTGACCTAGGAGGTCGATTCCCGGGTTCGAACATAGTTGATTCATTATCATTCGCAGTTTCTTTCCACTCGGTTTTAGTCATCTTGCTCATCAACTGCGCTGCCTGCACATAAGATGGATATTCGGTTATGCACAACACTCCTGATGCAAAAAACCATAGGTTCTTTGTAACCACCCAAGCCCACCACAAATAAATATTATCTATTTTGGCCCGTTACATATCACCGTCAGCCTCATGATCTTAAAACACGTCTGCTAGGGAGAAGTTTCCACACCCTTACAAGGAATGCTTCGTTCCCCTCTTCAACCGATGTGGGATCTCACAATCCACCCCCTCAGGAGCCCAGCGTCCTCACTGGCACACCACCCCGTGTCTGACTCTCATACCATTTGTAACCACCCAAGCCCACCGCTAGCAAATATTGTTCGCTTTGACCCGTTACGTATCGCCTTCAGCCTCATGATTTTAAAACGCATATGCTAGGGAGAGATTTCCACACCTGTACAAGAACATCTTAACCCTTCCCATCTCTACATCATCTCCAACATTTTCTTTTCTTCCCAATATTGACAAAACTGTATATTAGTTTCAAAACAGAACGAGGGAAGCAAGAACTGTTAGCAGACACACGCCTCGACATATATCCGTTAAGAACGATTATGCCATTATAAGGTAGGAAGCAGGAGAATTGCCCTCATTGAGGATTCATACCCACAAACTGATCAAACATTTCCTGAGAAGAAATGTACTTATTGAATTTAAGACAAGTTCAAGGATTTCCTTTTTCTTTTGAATGAATTTCATATCCAATCCTTGTAAGTTCAAGTTCTAACTCTTCATGGAAAGACTCGGTATTTCACTTCAAAATAGACCTCAAATCTGAGACCCTTTAATCACTAACCTTTATTCATGCTGCAACACAATTAGTTTTGAGGGCTAAATTCCAGTTTACTCCATGAAAGGCTATCCCGCCCGGTCTATGGAATTTACGTTTTATCAAAAAAACTAAAAGAAAAGGTTGAAAGCTACCCAATCAAAGAAAAAGTGGGAAGAAAGAACAGAAAAACGTTAAATCACCATTAAACACGAAAGCTTACGCTAATGGATTACGGTAAGTTTACTTATATCTATTCTTTAACGCTCTCCACAATTGTAAACTTAAAAATTTATAGAAAGTCCAACAAGTAAAAATCAATACTAATTGGAGAGTCAATGACATTACAAAAGTCCACCACTCTGATACCTACCAAGTTAAACAAGCACTTAACCTGTAATAGTCCAAGCCCACCACTAGCAAATATTGTCCTCTTTGGACTTTTCCTTCTGGGCTTCCCCTCAAGGTTTTAAAACGTGTCTGCTAGGGAGAGGTTTCCACACCCTTATAAAGAGAGTTTCGTTCTCCCCAACCGATGTGGGATCTCACAATCCACCCCCCTTTGGGTCCAGCATTCTTGCTGACACACCTCCTCGTGTCTACCCCCCTTTGGGGCTCAGCCTCCTCACTGGCACATCACCCAGTATCATTTGTAACAACCCAAGCCCACTTCTAGAAGATATTGTCCTCTTTGGATTTTCCCTTCCAAGCTTCCACTTAGGATTTTGAAAGGCGTCTACTAGGGAGAGGTTTCTACACCCTTATAAAGAATGTTCGTTCTCCTCCCCAACCAATACGGGATCTCACATAACCATCCAGGGGTAATTTAGTTATATGTATACTCTAACAAAAACCTAACAACATATTGAGCAAGCCACATTGGGGTAAATGTAAATCAATGTGCATAACAATCCTAGCAGAAACATGTATAGTACATAACCCAACAGCAAAGAAGAAGAACGGGAAAGAGAACAAATTCAAAACCATGATGAAGTGACTAAAGAAACATAAACTGATTACCAATTTCGCTGCATCATTCAACTTAATAATTTCGGGAGGTCTAGATTTCTGCGTCCTCTCCACGTTGCTGCTCATTGGGTTTGCTACTGCAAATTCAAGACAGCAATACTGCAAACACTCGAGCGACGATCCACGATGAAATAGTAACGATTTCTGCAGACTGTTAGACTGAACGACCGTCACTTCATGAAACGCCCCCACCTTTTCTAATCTCGATATCAAGAATCCAAAATACACACTTCGACAAAAGCATGTCAACCCTAAATAAAAGCTATTTTATCACATCCACATTTACGAATCATAGAGCAATCAAACAAACAAGGACGATAACTCAAGTAAGGGCCAGTTACGAATTTTTAGGGCGCTAGAATTCTTACTGATCCGAAATTCATAAACAGAAATACGAGTTTTCAGAACTAAATTAGCCGAATTATAAACTGAATCGATGTAATATACCCTAAATGACTTGATAGATTTTACCACTGGCAAGTCTCTAAGGGTTTCTGCGGGCCGCGGAGTGTTCGTTGGTGTTGGCCACCTTTCCGCTGGGTCAATAGCCGTCGAAGGTTTTGGTTCGGCAAGGAAAGTGCGCGCTTAACGAAGAAGAGTAGCGCCGCCGGAGGCTGAGGATTCAGGCGGCGTCGGAGAGGGCGAGGGCGCGAGAGAGATTGGGAGAGATAGTCGATAAGGATTAAATTACAACTATAGCAATTCAATTTTAAATATTAAATAATAAATTATTTGAAAAACTAAAATAATAAAAATACTAACATTTCAATTTATTTAGAAATAATATTAGAATTTCTAAATGAAAAAATTAATATTATTCTTAAAATTTTAAAATAAATTCATAATTAACTTAAAAATAACTCTTTAAATAATTTCAATAATATAAATAATAATAATAATAATAAAAATACAAAATTTGTATCAGGTTTAAAAATAACATTTAAAAAAAATTAAAAATTTCGGAGATAATATATGAGGGGTAGATAAATGGTCAATTTATCTTATAAAATACATTTGTATCTAAATATGTCTAAATAATCATCAGTCGAGCTTTTTTTACGGTTAGCTACGGAATCCAAATCGTTTCTATAGCTCGAGTAAAATTAGTATTTTTTTTACGAGTCAATCACGTAAATCAGATACACGTTTTTATTTCTTAATTTTTTGTTTATGTAAAAATTGTTATCGGTCCGAAAAAAAAAATCTTATTCACTTTCATCTCTATACCGTAAAAGTTAAAAAAACAAGAAAAAAAAAGGTCAATTCTAAGGGTTCTACTCTTGGCTTCTTAGGGCCCTATCGTCAAAAAGAACGTCTTCAATCCAAGCTACAATGTTGAATGTCAATCCTTCCAACACTCTCGAGTAACTCTCCAATACTGCTTGTCCCACGTCCTACAACATCAAAAAAACCCGTTAATTTTTCCGAACGGAATAGGTCTCGGACTTAAAAAGCCGTTCATAAAGTCCTTAAACTTGATGACTTACGAGAAAAAAGTTGAGCGAGTTCTATGAAGTTAACTTACCATATTGTATTGAATCTTGCTAGTGTCTAGCGTCGTTTGAGAAAGTTCAGGGAACCTTTGTTTCAAAGACAAAAGTAAGGTCTCGGCTCTTTCTGCTAAAACAGTGTTCTTGTCACCCTTGCCAGTTTCAGCGATTAGATCCTTTACTAATTCCCACGAAGACTTTGAGTAGGTTAGACATGCTTTCCTTCTCCATGTATACATCGAAGCCTCAATCCGGTCTGCAAGTTCAAGCGCATCGTGTTCGGATCCTATTTGCAAGCAATCGAGCAAATGTTCGGGTGAGAATTTGTCTACACTATACATGTAGCGATATATCGTGTCGCCTATACTTGCCTTTCCACTCTGTACATGGAAACAAGTTAGAAACCATTTGTATCGGCTAACTATGTTCGTTTCAATACGCTCTCGGAGCGTAAACTTTACGATTAAGGACTGACCTTTGGAAGAGTATCGATGTAGGATTGTGGGATTTCCATTTCAGCTAGAACAGTACTGTTTATTGCCATAGCAGCTTTGTGGATTTGATTTGCACATTCACGGCTATTTTGAAGATGTTTCCGTGCCTTCTCAGATAGACCACATGAAGGAATGCAGGGAACTGGTACCCACCATTTCTCCCCCTTTTGCAGTGGGAGTCGGCGAAATGAACCAGGTCTCGAATGGTTCGAGTTCGACGACATGCTTCCTTTTTCGACGTACCAGAACTCGGTGTCCCGAAAACTATCCAAAATGTCCTATAAAACCACAAACAAGATTGATTGATCGATCACTCTCAAAATAAGTCAAGCTTGTAATTGTTTTTGCTGTCATTTACCAAGAGCATCATGTCAAGCTTTTGCAATGCTGGAAGGTTTAGGTATATATCTGACCTTTGTCGACTACTCAACACCTAAAAAAAACACAGCAATAAGCAAACGAGAAACATTTCAAACACTGTGTGTGTACTAGCGAGGACGTTCGGTCCCCATGGAGGAGAACGAAGCAATGTTTATAAGGGTGCAGAAACCTCTCCGTAATAGACGCATTTTAAAATCATGAGGCTAACGACGATACGTAACACATCAAAGCAGACAATATTTGTTAGCGGTGGGTTTGAGCTGTTATAACGTAAAATTGGCTAAAAAAAAAACGGTCAGTAGTACTCGGTTTAAATCTTATTTAAGTTTTCGAACCTTCAAATTTATTTTATTTTGACTTCCGAGCGTAGAAAATAAACCGTTCCGAAAACCCGAGAAAACAATAATAAAATCACCTCAATTGTTGTTCCATTTTGGAGAGTTTGAGATTCAGTGAAGAACTCAACAATGTAATCACAAACAGAGACCAAACAAGCCATCTCTCTCCTCCACATCGCCGTCTTCTCCGGCGACAACGGCTCCAGTTTCAGATTCTGTCCGAACACCGTCGCTGATCAAACAAACACAAATCTTCTTAACCTTAAACTTTCCAAAACCAATCAAACCATAAGCAAAAACAGAGCAGACCGTAAAGATTAGTAATGGCGTTTGAAATCGTCACCGCCGTGCAGACCCCTTTCCCACTTCCCGACATGTCTTCTCCGAGCAAAAGCTTCGCGAATCTCTCCTTCATCATCTCCATTTCTGCCGCAACAAAAACTTAAACACCCATCTTTAAAAAGATAAAAATTTGAAAAGGGGGAAAAAGCTTCTCACCGGAATCCATGGCGTCTTGATCATCGACCTTGTCTCCGGTGGTCAATTTGTATTTTCCGGTGCCCTGTCTCGCAGGAATCGCCAGAGGAGTGCAGAAACTGTTATCGGAGAAAGCAGAGGCATCGGAGATGGTTCTGGAGTAAGAGAAAGAGTAAACGCTCGCCGGAGACTGACCGGAAGTTTCAGAAATGGTGGATTGGTCGTTTAGATCCATGAAACCCACGTCGGAATTTTGGTCGGAGATGGGGAATTTCTCCATTTTTGAAGCGTGGATTGGAGGAAAAGTGGTGGGGGCGAGGGGATTTTAAAGGCGTGGGTTTGAAATTTGAAGAACAGAGTAAGGGATTTGAATTGCTGTTCCCTCCTTTTTCTTTTGGATAAAGAAAGGGAAGCTGTTCTGCAACTTTAGGACCATGACAATGGAAGTTCATGGCAGAGAGCTTGGCCGGCCGACATGGTGGCTGCCTTTATTCGATCAAAAAAGGAACACCCAGATTGAGAAAAACAGAGGAATTCCGCCATTGATATGTTCTTGAACAGAATTACAAGCTTTCATTATATATATATATATATATATATATATATATATATATAAATAACATAAATTTGACTTTTTTTAATCATATTTTAAGGTATTGTGGTCAAATTTGAAATATTTTTGTTATATTTAAAAAAATAATGTTATTATGTTATTAAAGTAACTTTTCAGAGTTTTTGAACGGAAATCCCGAGTCTTCATGTCACTCAATAACTCAACCTACTCAAAAATTGAGTTACGACTCGATCTATTTTTAAAAAGATTAAAAATATTTAACGTTTGTAACTAATTCTAGTGTTCGATTTATGACTTATAAATGTTTGGTATTTAAATTTTATGATATTTTAAGTTTTAATGTAATACAAAAAACAAATTGAGAATCCAGCCACCTCGAAAATATAGAGGTAAGTTGAGTTAGGTTGTGAACTCTATTCGGGTTGTTCGGGTCACGAACCAGATCGACCTAAAATTTCAAATTGGTTCAAAAGTTTTTTTCAACCCAACCTATGTATACCCCTAACCTAGAGTCGACACTAACTCTAGGAGTATCAAATCTAGAGTTTAGGGTAGTCTATCTCAGACTTAGAGATATTTGAATTTTATCACGGGCAAATTATTTAAAATTGTAATAATAAATAAGAAATATTTAAAAAGACATTAATGCTAACAAATATTTACTTATTTATTTATTAAAAATTAGCCCATGATCTAATAATCTAAAAATTAAAAAAAATAATAATTAAATTATTCTCCCACCAGCCCAAAAATTATGATTAAATAGATCTTGTGATATAAAATTTACAATTTTCTTATTTTAATAAAAAATTATATAAAATTATGATTAAATGAATTTTAACAATTTTGTTTTATTTTATTTTTTAAGAGAAAAAAATACAATTTGGATGTGCAAGTGGAATTATTCGTATTTTCTAAATAATTATATATTCCTTTTATTTCTTATTTCTTTTTAATTTAATTTTTGTTCATTAATATTGTAATATTTAATTTTAAATAATAAATTTTAATAAATTATTGTACGACCCGTTTGAGAATTTTAGTGAGAATTTATGATTTCCGCTCTACGACCCTAAATTGAACTTAAGTGAACCAAGTAAGCTCGGGTTAACGTAGGCAAAGAGTTGCAGGAGCTACTTTGATCTAAATAAGACACCAAACGAGTGAACGAACTAATAACATAAAATTTAAGAACGAATTTTATTCATCCATTTTACTTTAATCTTTTTTAAATGGTGGTTAAACGTAGCTTTTGAGCCCCGAGGCTACAAGGGTCGGACTAGAACACATTATTTTATCTTTTAATTACTTTCTTTTGTTTTTATTTTGTTTTTTATTTTTGTAAATCTATATCGTGTGTTTTAAAACGTACTGTTTCATTTTTTAATTACGAATGCCCACGAGTTTTAAATTTTTTTAAATTATCGATTATTTTTAAATATTTCACATCAATTATTGGTGGTCGGTAGCTCGAGCTACTTGTCGTCACAAATATACATTGTTTATACTTAATTTATTCCATTGTTGTTATTAAAATTAACATTAATCACATTAAATTAAAAATAATACCAAAATAATAATAATAAATAAATAAAAGATCGGTATCCAAATAAAAAATTAAACTTTAAAAACACATATTTTAAATCTAGAAAATAAATAAAATAATTTCTAATTTTTTTATATAGGTCGACTAGAATTTTATTAAGAAATTAGGGGATAATAATAATAATTTGAATATTATTTTTTAAAAAAATTAAATAGAATAATATTTAAATAAATAATGTAAAGAAAGTTGCATGGTCGTGAAGAAGTCGTGCAATCCACTTTGTAAGAGTTTAGAAAATACATTAATATATTATAACAATTAAATTACCAAAATACCCTTAAAAAATAAGGTTATTTTCAATTATACCCTAACGGTAAACGTCTAATATTTCAAAAACAACTCTCGAGATTTTTATCGTTGAATTCATAGACATAAAAATTTGTGTCTGCTTATACGTCGTTTATGTGAACAAATCTAAACAGTCACGAGAAGTAAATTTTAGGGTTAGGGTTCAGAAATTTTTTTTGAGGACGTCGAGATTAAAATGAGAAAAACGACAACATATATGGTTCACGTAGGATCCGTATTTTTTTTTTCATGCACGTATTTAGATTTGTTCATATGCTCCGACACAACTTTTCGGCCTATAAACTTAACGACCTTTAAAAATTTTATAGTTCGAGATATAGTTGAAACCAACTCTATCGGTCAAAGATATTTTTGTTTTATAATTTAACGGAACGATTAGTTTGACTTTGACTAAAAAAAAATGTGTGCATTGGATCTAATTAGTTGAACCGACTAAGATTGCATTTATTCATATCTTATTATTATTTTTAGTATTGCATTTATTCGAACATGATTTGCTCAATAATTGTTGTCTAATTCATTAAATTTTAAATCTCCATATTTTAATTATGGTAATTTATTAAATTTATTGTATTTTTAATTAAGAAATTTTAAATTTATGTATATCGCGAGTGTTTAGAAAATTAGATGAATAAAAAAACCCGATCAACTCAATTTAATCCGTACAGTTGAATTAAATTGAGTTTAAATAAATAAAATTTTTATGGATTTAGTCGGTTTACACGTTCTTCTAAAACTAGATTGTATCGAACTGAACAAACCCAGATCTATTGTTAGTTTTAAAATATACATATATATATATTTTTTATTTTTATTTAATTTCATAATTAATTTTATTATTATTTATTATTCAATCTATTTTAAAAATAATTTTTAACTGTTTGGAAGTGAAATTGAGTTAAAATTTTAGTTAAATTTTCAAAATAAATAAATAAATAGATGTTTTACTGACTAATATTTTATTTTTATTAAAAATAAAATTTTGAATAAATGACTCGAACAACTAGAACCATCTAACCTAAAAAATTTACGGTTGAATTGGGTTAGTTTCATTATTAATTGAAAAAATTTACAACCCGAACAATAAAGTTGAATCTAAAGAATGTCTCAACCTGACTCAACCCAACTCAACTCACAGACAGCTCTAATTTTGATCGGGATATAATATTTAACTAATTGAACTATTATCAGACTAATTATAGAAAAAAAATTATTTAATACGAACCCGAAGTACTACTCGAAAAAATGCGTATATTTGAATAACTCAATATTGTATTAATAGCCTCATGTCAAATCATGCTGTGTACGAGAAATCGTATGTGTCAAATAATTCAATATTAAATCGGGTAAATGTGAATGTAACTAATTATTGTAATTCAATATTCTAATAATTCACGTGATCGAGACATATCTAGTCAAATCAACTTTTTTACGTCTAGGTTTCCAATTTTATAGGTTAACCTAACCCATAAGACTCATTTGGTCACATATCAATGAGTTGATAATTGGATTGTGTTGAATTTGCTCCATATGTACCAACTTTTAGGTTTAATCAATTTTAGTCTAAGAAATTTAATGTAATCAATTCCGTAACGTCCACCTTTTCTATAGAATTTAAATCGTTTGATAGCCATTTGGTTTACAGATAAGTTGATGGTTTTTTATAATTACGCTTTTACAATACACGAGTTTCACTTCGTAGTTTGTTTGATTTGTTAGTGACACCTGAGTACAGGAGAAATACATAAATGAACCGAGACCACATCCAAATGAGAGCGATCGTAAGAATAGGATGACTAAGAAAGACTTAAAATGAAAGCTACTACATCTCTCCCTCTATTTTCAGGTTTGGTTAATGACAATAAAAGAGATTTAAATTTTTTTTTTTTTTAAATTAAGAATAGTATTATAATAGTTTAAGGTTTAAAAAGGTATTTTTGAAACAAATATAAATTTTAGGGGTATTTTTGTAATTTAATCTAAAATATAATAATTTAGGTTATACTGAATTAATTTTAAATTACAACGTTAGATCCATCTTTTTTTGTTTATTTACATTTTATTAATGATATGTCTCGACTTTTTATTAATTTATAATTAATAATTAAATAATCGATTTAAGTGCAACTTTAATTTATGTAACTTTAATTTTGATTTATTTTTGTTTATATACTTTTAAAATATCTATTCTTTTTTTTTCACTATTATTAAGATTAAGATGTGACTCTCAATTGAAATTTGAATAAAAAATATCAGAATTAAAAGTAATATTTAAACGGAAAATATTTTGTATTACAATTCTAACCTTAAATTTGTTCTCTGTTGGACAGAGATTAAGTTGAAATTATAAAAAATTTAATAAAATCTTCGTGCTCTATTCAAATTTTAAAAATAAATAAATGAAATTTGGGGATTTAAAAAAAATACCTCAATAATGTATTAAATTAATAAATAAATAATTTTATCAATCAAGAATTTCAAAAGTTCCGTTGTAGTCTAGTTGGTCAGGATATTCGGCTCTCACCCGAAAGACCCGGGTTCAAGTCCCGGCAACGGAAGGATTTTCTTTTATTTATTTTCATTTTTTACCTATTCTTTTATTTATTTTCTTTTATTTTATTTGCCTTTTCTTTTCTTTTCTTTTATTTATTTTCCTTTTTCATTTTATTAGGTTTCCTTTAATTTTTAATTTCTTAAATATTCAAATATTATTCGTTTTTATTTTCATTTTGGTGCCTTTTCTCTCTTTTTTTTTTTTTTTTTTTTTTTAATTTTCTCACCCGAAAGACCCGGGTTCAAGTCCCGGCAACGGAAGGATTTTCTTTTATTTATTTTCATTTTTTACCTATTCTTTTATTTATTTTCTTTTATTTTATTTGCCTTTTCTTTTCTTTTCTTTTATTTATTTTCCTTTTTCATTTTATTGGGTTTCGTTTAATTTTTAATTTCTTAAATCTTCAAATATTGTTATTATTATTATTTTATTTATTTATTTTTTTTTTTGTTAATTTTCATATAGTTCATCTCACCCTCACATAATTTAACAAAGAATTTTGTAGGGACAAAGAATGGTATGGAGGCTAGGGATGACGGCAAGGAAGTCATCCCTGTCCATACCATGCCTACCTGATAACATGTGACGTGAGAATTGATGTACCTCGACGATGAGATTGAGGTTCTTATTTATAGGAGGAAAAGGATGAATACTTTATGTTCGTTGTTTGCTAAATACCTAAATCGTTCTTTGGAACAATGACCTAGCATTTTGTATGCAAGTCATCTCTTGATTAGATAAAAGCAATTAATCTCCAAATACATCTTGTAACGCCCCTAATTTTCTTAGGTTAATTAGTGACGTTACATTTGGTATCAGAAAAGATTAGCATGGCCCCTGCGCAAGAATGACACGCACAAATTGAAAAATGGTATGAAGAGTCAGACACTGGGCAATGTGTCAGCGAGAAGGCTGAGCCCCGAAAGGGGTGGACACGAGACAGTGTGCTAACAAGGACGCTAGGCCCCAAAGGGGTGGATTGGAGGTTCCCAAATTGATTGGAGAAGGGAACGAGTGCTAGTGAGGATGCTGGGACCCCAAGAAGGTTGGTTTTTGTGATATCCCACATCGGTTGGGGAGGATGAAACATTATTTAGAAGGGTGTGAAAATTCCTCCCTAGTGGATGCGTTTTAGAAATCTCGAGGGGAAGTTTGAAAGGGAAAAACCAAAGAGGACAATATTGGCTAGCGGTGAGCATGGACGGTTACCCGACCAATCAAAATAGGTTCATCCAACCACATGATCATTGACCTCCTTCCATGGGCATGTGGTAGCACCACAACTAGAATAAGCTTTCTTTCCAACCTTGCTAATGCCTGACACTTGGGAACCACTACACTTAAAATTAGCTCTTACCTGGGGAACCACCAGCTGGGGATGAGGACGGCACCGCACCTGAAATGAGCCCCTCACCTGTCTTACCACTGCATAGGCACATGAGTTGAGTAGCACCACATTTGAAATAAGCTCTCTCTCACCTACCTTGCTAAGCTACCTCCAACAATTTATGTGAACTTGTCAACTTCTACCACTTGTGCTAAAGAAAAGCTTCATCCTGAAGTGAACAGTAGAAACAACTCTCGTAAATCACCATCCCCAAATGAGAATGATTCAGTAGTTCTGATTCAGTAGTTAAGAAATGTACTCTTCATTTTAAGGTCGAATGAAAAAATTAATTAATAAAAACAAATTTAAATAGAATTCGTAGTGGGTTTGAGTTGTTACGGAAACTTCCCCTTAAAACAAAGCATGGACGAGACTATACACATATATCATGTCTGCCATTATCCTTGTTCTCATAAAAGATTAATTCATAGTTTCACCTTTTTCCTTTTCTGATACTGCCTAAAAACAACTAAATCCAAAAAGATACATATATATTTCCAATCAAATTTTATAAGCCACAACTTGAGTTATCCTAACCAATTCACTTTTGTAACTTGCTCCAATGCTTGTCGCTTAAAAAATGCCCATATTCATTGTATATATTTTTGTTAATGGAAATGTTAGATCAGAAGTTAGTTTAGAAGTGGGAAGATTTCATCTCGTCTTAGCTTTTGGTTAGTGGAGATTCACTAGTATGATCAAATGGTAATAGACCCAATAGTTCATTTACGATCTGGTTGATGGTGAGATTTAGGAGTGTAACTAGGTTAGTTTGGTTGAACCAATATGTTAGTCTAAGAGTTTTTTTTTTTTTTCCTCTTTTCTCTTTCTCTTTCTCTTTTAAGAGAAAAGGAACCGGACAACAATAATTAACCTATTTGTGAGATCCCACGTTGGTTGGGGAGGAGAACGAAACATTCTTTATAAGAGTGTGAAAACCTCTCCCTAGTATACACGTTTTAAAAACCTTAAAGGGAAGCCCGAAAGGAAAAGTCCAAAGAGGACAATATCTACTAGCGGTGGGCTTGGGCTGTTACTAATGGTATCAGAGCTGACACCGGGCGATGTGCCACCGAGAAGGCTGAGCTCTGAAGGGGGGTGGACACAAGGAGGTGTGCCAGGAAGGACACTGGGCCTCGAAAGGGGGTGAATTAGGGGATCCCACATTGATTGGAGAAAGGTACGAGTGCCAGCAAGGATATTGGGCCCCGAAGGGGTGTGGATCATAAGATCCCACATCGGTTGAGGAGAACGAAACATTTTTTATAAGATGTGTGGAGACCTCTCCCTAGCAGACGCATTTTAAAAATCTTAAGGAGAAGCCCAAAAGAAAAAGTCCAAAGAGAACAATATGTGTTAGCGGTGACTTGGACGGTTACTAATGAACCAAGGCTATGAGACCAACAGCAGGTTCTTATTAGAGATGGGAGAGTGAAGGGAAGAGGAGCTCCAAACATCCTATTTGTTCCAATAAACAGGCACGGTTCTATAATCAAAGCAATTCAGTCAACTTCTTCCTTTGAATTACACTCTTTGTAAAAATCCAACTTAAGAAACTAATCTAACATACAATTGTTTATAAGAGAAAAATAAAAGTCAAGACCTAATCTAGCAGGCAACATAAGATGACTTTTGAGATGAAGATACCCATATGACATCAACACATATCATTATAAATATCAACGCAGCGGTATCTTCATCTAACATTACAACTAAATATTATAAATGGGAGACCAGATCAAACCTTTTGGGCAGATAACCAAGTAATGATTGCATTCAGTGTTTTTCTAACTCCTACATGCTTATTAACAAAGTATTTGCATTGGTCAAACCTCTATCCAAAAGAATATGTATATATATATATATATATATAACAAAAGTCTATAGAAGAAAGTTTCTTCCTTACCAGCCTGTCTTGGCTCCATGAAAATGAAAGAGCTTGCATTATTTAAGCTTCCAACAATACCTGTTTGCTGCTTATAACAAACAAAAGCTAATAATATTTTTAAGCATGTCAAGTCAAACCCCTTAGCTAATTACAATTATGAATCGTTTACCCAATTTTCAAATCACTGTGTTATTGTTTTTATTATCTTCATTGTTACTTTTCCAAGTGACAGGAATCAACCCACTAATGATTAAAACTAGAGACAATAAAGAACAAATTATGACTATTTGAATCTTTCTTTTTAAGCAATATAATTCTCCACCTATGGAGTATAGGCTAGCTCGCTATAGACAAATTAGTAGCCAAACATGTCTGTATCTAAGGCCTCAGTGGAACTCCCCATTTTAGACATTTCTCAGCCATTGTCTCCTTCTTCCCTTTCTTTGCTAGCTGATGCTTGCAGAAAATGGGGCTTTTTCCATATCAAAAACCATGGAATCTCCAAAGATATCTACAACAAACTCCATTCCTTCTCCAATGAAATTTTCAGCCTCCCTTCTGAAACCAAGCTCAAAATTGGCCCTCTCTCTTCTTTGAACACTTACACTCCCCATTTCATAGCCTCCCCGTTCTTTGAAACTCTCAGAGTCTCTGGTCCTAACTTCTTAGCATCTGCTCAGAGTTCAGCAGATTCCCTCTTTAACCAAAAGAGCCCTCACCAGTTCAGGTACATACAATTCACAGCACATCTACTTCAAATCAGTATTGTTCTATTGTTCTAACAATCTAATTTCATGTGCATAAAGTGAGATATTGCAAGAATATGGAGACAAAATGACAGAGCTATCAAGGAAGATTATAAAGAACATATTGATGAGCTTAGGGGAAGGTTTTGATACGACATACCATGAATCTCATTTCAAGAATTGCCATGGATATCTGAGAATAAACAATTACACACCTCCAGAAACCTTGGGAGAAGATGAAGAACCAGAAGGACTTGGAATGCACACGGATATGAGCTGCGTGACCATCGTGTACCAAGATCAAACAGGTGGTCTGCAAGTGAAATCAAGCGCAGGGGATTGGGTCGATATAGCCCCATGTGATGAATCCGAATCCGAATCCGATTCCGAAGCTCTTGTGGTGAACATTGGCGATCTTCTTCAAGCTTGGAGCAACGACAAGCTTAGGTCGTCTGAACACAGAGTGGTTTTGCGGCGGCCGGCGATCAATCGGTTCTCGATTGCATTCTTCTGGGGGTTTGAGGACGAGAAGGTCGTGTCGGCGCCGGAGGAAGTGGTCGGCGACGGCGGTAAGAGACTGTATAAGCCATTTGTTTGCTCGGATTACCTGAAGTTCAGGGAGAATGACGAAAGAGGGAAATTTGAAAAGGTTGGTTTCACTGTGAGAGACTTTGCTGGGAACGCAATTACGAAGGATTTTGAAGAAAAATAATTTTTTATTTTGTATTTGCAATTTTATTCCAATTTATTAAATAAAAATAAGGGAATTTCCACAATATATTTAAATAAATTATTTAGATTTTACTTGAAATAAATAAAATTATTTCTAGTAATATCAGACAACAACAACAGACCAACTTGTGATAGATCGATCAACATACGGAGAACGCCCGACCGAACGAGTAATCAAGTAATTATTGATATCAGTATTCATATTAGGTATATCACTGATATCTCGACACTCATATTTAGGTACATCAGTGTAATTGATTCATTAAATAACATAACAAATCTAAGTGCATCAGCGACAAGTCAGTACTTATATCAGATATAGAAGAAAAAAAGTCAGTATATAATCACGAGTGGATTTGTGTCCCTAATATGATACGCTGATTAAAATATATATTTTAAATTAAATGGCAAATATTAATTAAATATCTATGAAAATAAAAATTTATGTAAGTGACTCGAACAGTCCAACCCAATCCAATCCAAAAATTTATGGTTGGGTTCGGTTCATTATTTAACAAGAATTGTTTGGGTTAAAAGAAATTTATAATCCGAGCAACTATGTTAGGTCTAAAAAATGTCTCAACTCGAGCGAACCCAACTCACAAACAATTAATTAGATTGGGTGTAAAAAATGTTTGAATCCGACCCAATCCACCAACGAACAATCAATTAGGTTAGGTCTAAAAATGTATGAACCTGACCCAATTCAACGTACGAACAACCATCACATCAGTTGAACATCGAGTTCTAACAAAACAAAATGTTTGAATCATCTGTTCCACGTTTATAATATAATATGAATAATTGAAAGCTAAATTTAAGGAGAGATTTATTTATTTATTTATTTATTATTTATTATTATTATAATATGGTTTTAGTAAAATCTATTTAAATTTTGGTTAGATTATGTTTAAAGTGGGTTTGGTCGGCTTGAAATTGGGAGCCACGTTGAGCAAATCCAAACCCATTTTGGAAATAATAAAATTAAAAATAATAAATAAATAAGGCATTTAGTCAACTAATTAATTATAAATTAAAAGGGGAAATGCCACTAATTAAAGTTTAATCATTTATTTTTTATCCAATTAAATCATGCAATCTACTACTTATTGCTTTTAATCTTGTCCTTTTTTTAATTAAATAAAATTTATATTTTAAATCCTCGTAAATTAAATTTTATTACTTAAAATAATTTTGATTAAAATATGTCGATGGTATCGTATACAATGAGTTTGTATAAGACTAGGCTGTGAAATATTTATTCTCTCTTTATGAATTTGTTAACCCGCTTCGTAATAACAAAGTGAAAAGTAGGTCAACCTCCATAACCACATGGGAGGGAAACGAGATCTAATTGGATGATCACGCTAGTTCAAGAACGGTTTTTCACTCAATTTGAAAGCTGATTTTGTGAGTTTAAAGATGCCCGAGGCAAGCTGAATAGAAGATTTTCGTCTTTCTAATATTGATGTTCCGGTGGACAACACTGCTAAACTATATGTGACTCGATCGCAAATTTGATCGAGTTCTGAGCTCTTGTTTGTGATGACATATCCTTTTATTTGCACGAGTGATAGGAGTTGGGGGAACAAAACGAAATTCTCTCTTTCTCATTTAGCGTGTAAGCTCACAAACTCACTGCTAGCATATATTGTCACTTAGAAGTTTTTCACACCCTTATATTTCCTTGTTTCCCTCTCATGTGAGATCTCACAATCCTCCCCCTTTGAGGGCCAGCATCCCCGCTGGCACACCGCTCGATGTCCGGCTCTAAGACCATTTGTAACAGTCCATGTAACGATCTAAATCCACCGCTAGCAGATATTGTCCTCTTTAGGCTTTCCACTAGGGGAAGGTTTCCACACCCTTATAAATGGTGGTGGACATCACAATCCAAGTCTACTGTTAACAGATATTATCCGCTTTGACCCATTACGTATCTCCATCAGCTTCACGATTTTAAAACGCATCTTCTATAGAGAGGTTTCCACATCCTTATAAGAAATGTTTTGTTCGATTCACCTCAGTGCTTATTCTAAACTCGAACAGTGAGGTCTCACTCTTTCATTGGCTCGAGAGAGATTTAGTTTATGATTGAATCATAAAGATAAATGATACTATGTAGAAATCTCGGGACGGGTTGCAAAAAAGTAAGTGCAACCTAGCTAGCTATTAACCAACACTGATAAGAAATTACAACTCTCATAATTAGAACATGGTAAGATGATTATGGGTAGCAAATAACAACAGTAAAGCTAAGCAATCTAATCAGATGATGCTAAGCTTGCCGAATTCGTAAGCCCCAAGGGGAGGATGTTAGAAGGTCAGCTCCTTTGCTTCTACTCTACTGACTTACAGAAAATGCTTCACCATTGATCCTAAGCTTTCTTCTCCGCTCGCCTCGGCTCGGTCCGGTTCGGTTCGGCTTGGCTCAACTCTTGTTGGCAACTTTCAAAAGTGCTAGTTTGACCATCCCAACTGATGCAGCCACCATCCCTCGAAACTGAAACGAAATCAGGCAGCGTAAATTACCCGAGTATCGATTTACAGACAGAAACATACTTCTACTCCTACGCAGTCGTCATTCTAAACGAAAACAGCACAGTTCTATAACTAAAATAGATATGGCGACTAAAACGTCAAACAAACGAAGGATCGTCATAATCCCGTTCATCAAAGATAATATATCAGCATTTCCATTACGAGTCGATGGTTCAATAAATTTGCAGACTATGATCAAACTTGTGGAACGTAAAGCAAATATATGGTTTAGCCTATGAAAGATATAAGCCCTCCGACTCATCGACATTTCTCCATGGTTTGCTACTAGGGATGTAGACGGTTCAAAAGTCGGGTTTTCGGTGGTGTCTATGCATGAAAAACAAATGACAGAAACTAAATTACAAACCTTAGACTTGAGGGTCAAGGAGAAAACGCCGTTACGATCAGAAGATTGAACCGAGTGGGCGTCGAGTTGCAAGTCGTTTAAAGTATCCATGACGTCGACCAATATATATTCTCGATAAGGACAGTGCATGTCGACGAGAACCTCTTGCTCGTTCATGGTGACTTTCACATCTAGTTTAAGGCCATCTTTGGGAATGTTGTTCTTCAGCTTAAGGTCAGTTTCATCCATTTCACAGGCTTTTCTCTTGTTCGTTGAAGGTTTTAAGGTGCCTTCAATCTTATCATAGTCATAGTTATCTGATGTCTGTTCCACCATGTCAAGATATTTCCTTCTGAATCTTTCTTCATAATATAATGAGTCCATGCATGTTTCCAACTCTTGTACTCTCGCTTCGAGCATCTTCAAATATTTGATTGTATCGTTGAGTATCGATACTTTGTTGATCTGCGTAAAATAAGTAAAATTTTCAGATTGTATCACTTCAAGAAGATATGATCGAACAAAAAACGCAACAATGTATATGCTTAGGAACTTGCAAATTTCGTGAGGGGAAAACCGAAACATTTTTTATAAGGGTGTGGAGAGGTATAAGGGTGTGGAAACCTCTCCCTAGCATAAGCGTGGGAAATCCCGAAAGGGAAAGCCCAAAGAGGACAATATCTACTAACGTTAGGCTTGAGTTGTTACAAATGGTATCAGAGCTAGACACTGGACGATGTGCTAGCAAGGAGGCTGAGCCCTGAAGGGGGGTGGACACGGGGTAGTGTGTCAACAAGGACGCTGGGCCCCGAAGGGGGGTGGATTTTGAGATCCCACATCGGTTGGGAAGGAGAATGAAACATTCTTTATAAGGGTGTGGAAACCTCTCCCTAATAGACGTATTTTAAAAATCTTGAGGGGAGCTCGAAAGGTAAAGCCTAAAGAGGACAATATCTGCTAGTGGTGGGCTTGAGTTGTACAAATGGTATGAGAGCCAGATACTGAGCGATGTGCTAGTGAGGAGGTTGAGCCTCGAAGGGGGTAGACACGAGGCAGTGTGCCAGCAAGGACGCTAGGCCCCGAAGGGGGGTGGATTGCGGGGTCCTACATTGATTGGAGAAGGGAACAAGTGCTAGCACTAGGCCCTGAAGGGGGTTGGATTGTGAGATCCCATGTCGGTATATTCTTTATAAGGGTGTGGAAACTTCTCCCCAACAGATGCATTTTAAAAACTTTGAGGGGAAGCCCGAAAAGGAAAGCCCAAAGAGGACAACATCTACTAGCGGTGGACTCGGGCTGTTACAATATCACTTTAAGAAAATATAATTGAAGCAAAAATGCAACAATATATATGCTTAAGAACTTGCAAATTCGATGTAAAATCCGCACAAATGTAACAAATCGAAGCAGGAAGTACCTCATTAAGTGAAGGTAGCATGGACTTAAGAGCCATAAACTTTTCATTTTCTCTTAATTTGTCGTGCACGACATCTTTCGTGCAGAAATCGTCGTTACCCTGTTTCAAGATCGACCGTTCCCCGTCCTTGAGCCGATTTAGAGAACAACCAGCAGATAATAATGGAACCGTGAACAAAATCTTCTTCAACATCTTTTGTTGCACCGGGGCCGTGTTTATCTCGGCCATTCCTTTCTTCCATGGCATGAAACTCGATCTGCTCGAGAAACTATGGAGAAGGGGACTTCCAGCCAATTGAGTTGAACTTCCCAAAATGGTGAAGATAGTTCTCTTGTAGTGCAGGTCTTCATCAGTTCTAGGATCTAAGGAAACCGACTTAGTGCGGTTCGAGTTTTGAAGTTCTTTCAAAGATAAATCGTTCGTGTCTTTCGATGAGACTTTCTCCGGATTATTTGCCAAAGCTTCAGAAATACAGTCACTAGGATTCATGGAATCTTGAAAACCGTAACTGAAGTCGTCATCAAGAAACTGCAAACTCCGAAAACACGAAGCCCCTCCCTCGACACCTTCAAGTCTTAAAGGATCGACCATTTGGTGAAATCGTTCACAACCATTCGAAAAACGATCAAGAGAATCAATACCGAACTCATCGTTTTTCCTTTGAATCCCATTTACTGCCTTCCTGTCGAATTTCGCAGCTGTCAAACCGTGGACGTTCTCCATAGCCAAAACTTCAACAATCTCATTGTCAGATTTGGCAACCATTGGTTCTTTACCATTATCATCTTTATAAGCAGAGGAAGACGATTTCTTAGAGCATATCGGCTTCGAGAACTTCAGTAAAAAATCTTTGACATGTTGAAGAAGACTAGGATCCTCCGAAACCTTAAAAAGACAGCATGAAACACGAAACACGAAACACGAAACACGAAACACGAAACACGAAACATGGTACCGAAACATATGATGTCCCGAAACATATGATGTTGATTCATAAATAAACAATTTGTGTAACAGATGATTCTTTATGAATATTACCTGCTCGGTTACACCTAGTTCAATAACGCCGCCAAGGTAAGGAAAGCACACCACAGTCTACAACACAAAAACAATTTTAAGATCAGGTCTTGAAAATAGCATTGTAAACAGCAGTCAATTCTCAGAGCTTTAGGTGATTCATGTAGCCAATAATCGAACTCGTTACGTATTGTCTGCTTTGGCCCGTTACGTATCGCCGTCGGTCTCACGGTTTTAAAACGCATCTATTAGGGAGAGGTTTCCACACCCTTATAAAGAATGCTTTGTTCCCCTCTCCAACCAATGTGTGATCCACAATCTACCCTCCTTGGGAGCCCAACGTCCTCGCTGGCACACTGCTCAATGTCTAGCTTCGATACCATTTGTAACAGCCCAAGCCCACCGTTAGCAGATATTGTCCGTTATGTGTCGCCGTCGGTCTCACGGTACTAAAACACATCTGTTAGGGAGAGGTTTCCACACCCTTATAAAAAATGTTTAGTTCCCCTCTCCAACCGATGTGGGATCTCACAATCCACCCTCCTTGGGGGCCCTGCGTCCTCGCTAGCACACCGCCCGGTGGTCTGGTTCTAATATCATTTGTAACATCTCAAGTCCATTGTTAGCAGATATTGTCTGTTTTGACATGTTACGTATTACCGCCGACCTCACGGTTTTAAAACGCGTTTGTTAAGGAGAAGTTTCTACACCCTTATAAAGAATGCTTTGTTCCCTCTCCAACCGACGTGGGATCTCACAATCCACCTTCCTTGGGGTCCAGCGTCCTCGCTGGCACACCGCCCGGTGTCTGGCTCTGATACCATTTAAAACATCTCAAGCCCACCATTAGCAGATATTGTCCGTTTTGGCCCCTTACGTATCGCCGTCGGCCTCACAGCTTTAAAACACGTCTGTTAGGGAGAGGTTTCCACACCCTTATAAAGAATGATTTGTTCCTCTCTCCAACCGATATGGGATCTCACAATCCACCCTCCTTGGGGCCCAACGTCCTCGCTAGCACACCGCCCGATGTCTAGCTCTGATTCCATTTGTAATAGCACAAGCCCACTGGTAGTAGATATTATCCGCTTTGGCTCGTTACATATCGTTGTTGACCTCACGATTTTAAAACGCGCCTGTTAGAGAGAGGTTTCCACACCCTTATAAAGAATGCTTTATTCCCCTCTCCAACCGATGGGGCAGACATAGACAAAGTTTTATGGTTTTATCACGAGAGGTTTCTTTTTCCTTTTTTAAGGCATACTATTCTTAGAGGACTTTTGATTTTCTTTATCATCATAACTAGCACTAGATGATGTTTGACACGGATAATCATACCTGAATCGATGCACTCTGTAAGCAGTCGATCAACGACGTCGAAAATAAGAACCCCAATGAAAAAGAAAGAAGAAAAACGTCAATTTGTTTCTCACTAATAAGATCATAACGACCTTGAATAGGCATCAAACTATTCAAAATCAAACGAGTGATATTTTCCCACCAAAAGAAATCGAACCTTCGCAAGCAAGGAGCGGGAGAATACGCTACTCTCTGCATATTGAGCATTGTATAACCAGATAGTTCGATCATCAGCTAACGCTCTTCCAGGCAAACTATGCACGATAGATAGATAGCGCTCGTAATATCACAAGTTAAACAACAAAAGTCAAGAGATAAACACAAGTATGGATCAGAGATAATACCCTTGGCCTTGATTGAAGAAAAAGGACATGCAAACCAAGTAATACCATTCAGCATCAGATAGATCTTCAGGAGACAAAGAGGCGGGAGGCTTTTTCGCTCGTTGCTCGCTTTCACCGTCTAAGAGAGACTTGTAGAGCTCTCTCAATTGTTCACTTCGATGTAAGCCCATAATATCGACATGAACATCTTCAGCTTGAACCGTCTTCCTCGTCTTGATGTCTCCATTGTAGTAGCCATCACACCATTCCAGTACCCTAAAGTATAAAACCAAATCTTTTCTTTATAGTACAACAACTATATACCTCGAACAAAGTACACCATAGAGCCTCCCTTGAGGCCTTTGCATCCCTCGAACAGTCTCCCCTTAATCGAGACTCAACTCCTTCTCTGGAGTCCTCGAACAAAGAGACTCCCCTCGAACAAAGTACACCATAGAGGTTCCCCTGAGACCTATAGAGTCCTCGAACAGCCTCCCCTTAATTGAGGCTCGACTCCTTTCTCTGGAGCCATCGAACAAAGTACACTCTTTGTTTGACACTTGAGTCACTTTTTTACTACACCTTCGAGGCTCACAACTTCTTTGTTCGACATTTGAGAATTCTATTTACATAGCTAAGGGCACGACTCTTATACCATGTTAGGAATCACAGATCTCCATAATGGTATGATGTTGTCCACTTTGAGCATAAGCTCTCATGGCTTTGCTTTTGGTTTCCCCAAAAGACCTCAAACCAATGGAGATGTATTCCTTACTTATAAACCCATAATCCTCCTCTAAATTAGCCAACGTGAAACTCCCTCCCAACAATCCTGAATATTGTTCTCATAGCTCGCCCCTAACCCCAATAATCACCCAAAGGCTTTGCCATCTAGGGCTGATTTTAAGTTTTTTCGAGCCCAAGTCCACCGCTAGCAAATATTGTCCTCTTCGGGCTTTCCCTTTCGGGGTTCCCCTCAAGGTTATAAAACGTGTCTGCTAAGGAGAGGTTTCCACACCCTTATAAAGAATGCTTCGTTCTCCTCCCCAACCGATGTAGGATCTCACACGAAAGCTTGAGCCCCAGATTTCCGAGGATATCTCCGGACAACCAAGCTCAAAGTTACATGTTATTGTAGATGAAACTCAGATTTTGAGCTCCTTAAAGGTATCCCATTGCTCAGTAAGGATATAAAACAGAAGTCCAGGAAAGTTGAAGGTAAAAGAAAGAAGGGACTTAAATCAGATCACTGTAAGCCTAGTTTAAGATCATTAACCACTTCATTTTCACAAATTGTTGCCAAGAACAAACCCCACAACATAAAACAATCAAAATCACAGTACCCATTTGGATTTTCAACACCCATATGATGAAAAAGGAAACCCCAGAAGGATATACAAGCCAAAGAATGAAGAACAATGTCATCAAGAACTGATTAAAAGAAAAAATCAATACCCATGTTGCCTAATCGACGGTGACCAGAAGATCGCATAGCTCCATTGGATGCTCTTCACAGCGACAGCGAGCTGCTTTCGGAGAAACCCAGGTTCGCTATCACAGATTTCAGTTCCATTAGCCATTGTTTTCCAGAAAAAACAGAGAAACTCAAAAGAAACGATGAAGAACAACAAAAACCCACCAAGCCATTAGCCATAAGGAGCTTAAGATTTGGTTCAAACGCCACAGAATGGCGAAACCCAAAAGGCTTTTAGGCTTTAGCCGTGCGACAGAGAGTAGCAGCTTTCTGAACAGAAAAGTAATTACTGGAAAAAGTGGAAACCATCTTCTCAGATGCAACCCCTTTTACAAATTTGGGTTTAAAAGAGAGGGCTATAATCGATTAGTTTATGATTAAAATCTGATCGAGGGGCTGACAAATTCTAATTTAGGGTTTACTTTTTGACTGACGAGACGATGAAATCAAATAGAAAGAGGAAAATGTTTCATAATTTAAGCTTGTTCGCTTCATAAACGAATCATTCTGAAAACAGGGTATTGTTTACTATTGAATGGGAACTTTTTCTATTTTCAAAATAGTGAAGGCTGAGCTCGTAAATTCTTTGACAAAATGCACCCGACACAAAATTTCTCAAAATTTTTAAATTTAGATTTTAAAAAATTATTAGAGTAAAAAGAGAAATACATGAATGAATGGAGATCTAGGAAGTTTATGGTTAAGCGTGCTTAAGTAGTTAACGTGATCATGTCGTCAAAGATGTTGGTGAATGTTGGGGTCATCAAGTGCCGAATATGGATTCTGAGTTTTGGATATGGGTCGTTAGAAATGGTGTTAGAGTGATACCTCTCCTAGTAAGATGTGCAGATTCGTGTTAGTCTCTAGGGATAGTTTTCACTCTTAAGAAGCAAGGAGTAGGTAACTTGATCATGTCGCAAGAGATGCAGTGGAAAGTTGGGGTCATCAGGTGTTGAATCCCGATTCCGAATCTTGGGCATATGTAGTTATATAGCTGTCTGATTGTTTCAAACTTTCTAATGTGAACCTGGCACCAAATCTTTAGGTTGTTTGAGTAGATTGGGCGACAGATCGACCATAGCAGTACTCCGGGATATAAACCAAGACAATGAATGTCCTACAAACAGGAGTTCCTATCTTGACTGTCTATCAAACCTTCAAACTCTTATTCGTGGTGGAGTGCTTTGAGTAGGATGGATCTAATCTCATCCCAGCAATCAAACGAGTCTTTTGTCTCACCCATCTAACCTGCGAACTAAAATTTTTATTAATATCCTTAAAAAAAATTTAAAAACACATTTAAAAAATAGAACTTTCAAAAGTAATATTAAAAAGTTTATACTGTTGGATGATAAAAGTCCCACATTGCGCGATGATGATCAAAGTGGACAATATCATACCATTGTGGAGAGTCTTGTTCATCTAACATGGTATCAGAGCCATGCCCTAAACTTAGTCGTGCCAGTAGATTGGTAAATCCTCAAATAGTCGTGCCAGTAAGAAAAGGAGTCAAGCCTCCTCGAAGACAGTAAAAATGACTAAGACTCCAAAAGAGTCGAGCCTCGATTAAGGAGAGGCGCACTATGCTCAAAGTGGACAATATCATACAATTGTGGAGAGTCGTGTTTATCTAATATATACGAGATAGTCACGATTTTTTGTCCATATATTGATCTTAAGAATTTTTTTCAAGTATTTTTTTTTTTTATAAAAGTAGAGGTTTTTAAACATAGTACGAACTCGACATTTTTAAACTTTTTAAAAAGATGTTGAAGGGTGTTAATTAAACTTTTTAAAGTTCAAAAAATACCATTAAAAGTTTTCGATCAGTAAATATATTTTTAAATTTTTTTTAAAATTTTATAAAGTTGATGGATATTTTATTAATTTAGCTATATATATATATATATATATATAAAGGTTTATTATTATTATTATTATTATTATTATTATTTATTTTTGAAAATTGTAAATTTAATTAAGGGTTTGAATTAAAATTGAATAAAAATTATGATATAAATGGGAAGAAGTACATACTCTTTCTATTTTTATAAAGTTGATAAAAAAAAAAGTACAATAATTGACCAAATGGGCCCAAGGGAATGCCTCATTTGACAGAGGTGAAGTGGGGGCAAAGTAGTAATTTTACGTTTTAAACCCAAATTAATTATGGCTTTATATGATATTGAAAAAAAAGGGAAATTGTCAAAAATAGTAAGTGGTAAAAAAATTAAAAGTTAAATTATTATTTTTCGTCCAAATATTAATAAAATATTATTTTAAAAAATGCTCTTGTATTTTTTTAGTTTTAAAAAATTTTAAAGAGTATTTTTGAAGTATTGAAAAAGTTGGTATTAATAAAAATTTGAACGTTCAAAGATATTTTTGAAGGTTCAAGAGCGTTCTTGAAACAAAATTGAAGCGGGTTTCATCTAAAATTAGCGGTAAATATATATTTCAAACTTTTTAAAAAAATTTAAAGGAGTCAATTAATTGAAAGTTTTGTTTATAATGTATGAGAATTATATAATCGTGTTTGGTGTTACATGAAAATACTATTAGAATTTTTTATAAATAAATAATATTTTTGCTGGTTTGTCCGTTACTTTTAACAATTTTATTACATTAGATACCTCTCACCAATTTTCTCGATAAAAACATAAACCGAACGTCCCATAAGGGTATTATTGTAAATTTTAAAAGTAAAAGAGTATTTTTTTTAGCGCATTTAATTAATACTCCAATTTTAGAAGTTTGGACTAAGCAATATGATCTAACTATGAGAGGGATAGATTAGAATGTGACAGGTAACTAAGCGAGATTAGACTTAATTAGCTTATTTAGTGTAAATTAGAGCGTTACAATTATCTCGATTTTAATAATAAATTTGAAAATAAAAAAAATGACACGATCCCTTTATATACAAAGACTCGAGTATGAAAATATTTTTCATTTAGCATTTGACACGTCGGTAGATAATATATTATTTGTATACTACATCCCATAATTATTAAAAGTTAAGAATCTAAAATTTTTATTTAAAAAAAAAAAAGAAAAAAAAAAGAGATTCAAGTATCAAATGAGAGAAAATTTTAAAGTTTAAGAGAAAAAAATGAAAGAAAAAATGATAATAAATTGGGAGAGAAAAATATATGAAAAGGGTAACAATTACTTCAATTAAATTTACATTAAAATTTAATTTTTAGAGTTCGTTTACAAGTTTTTGAGCGTTAGCGACACTTCAAACGACATTGAGACGCTGTTCTTAAAAACAATTTATTGCAACACTCCTATTCATGATTTTAATGTTCCAAAACACTCTTCTAAACTCCAAATACGCGATGTTTTTACTCGAGTTGTTCGAATGCTACCAAATGACCAAATAAACACGTGAAAACGCTGAAATACATTACAAAACTAACAATAACTTATGCCTATTAGCAACTTGTTAAAACATTATACATCAAAAGTCCGAGTTGGAGCACAATCCAACCTCGACATAATATGTTCACATGATCACAATTAGTCGGATCAGGAAGGAAGGAGGGACGGAGGACTTCAGAATTCCACGTTGGAGTTTAGGGTCAAAGCAACCGAACCGAATCGAACCGAAAAACCACATATGTACGTTAAAATCATATAGTAGAGACTCTTTGTCGATCCGAGACCGACCTTCAAATTTCAAACCGATTGTTCTTTGTATCCTTACATTAAGGTTTCTTTTCCAAAAGAAAATCATTTCATCTCCTGAGATAAACAATCGGATCTCAATTCTTTTGATGTTCTTCACCAGAAGAACACGACTTTATACAAACAAATTACAGCAAGCTCATTAGCAAGGCCCTTATTACTTACTTGCCTATTATGCTTTGATCCACAACATAGGGTAAAAGCTAACTTAATAGGTTCAATTTAAGTAGAAAGAAAGCAAACCTCAAGAGAAGTAACTCTACTGATTCTTCTTTAGCTTAGAACGGGAAGACGATGAAGATCGATTATCGTAACTGGATGCTCGAATAATGAAAAGAAGTGTTTCTACGAGCATGCCGAAAACCAATCCAAGGATACCTCCAGCAGCACTCTGAGAAACAAAAATTGATGCCCAGTAAATAACAGTACCATGAGAATCAGAAATTACCCAAGTTTACTTGAAGGTTACACAGATATTCAATAAATACCATGATCGGATCGTGCCTAAACAATGCTCGGAATAAAGCATATCCAACAAGATAGCCCGTAAACATTATCAACACGACGTGTAAACCTGCAACAACCACGTGGCTTGTTAAATATTGTCGTTCAGAAGGCAACAGAACACAAGAAAGAACCATATGATATGACAGATTTCAAAGGTTACAAAAGAAGTTCAGAATTACAAGAGTTCAAGTAAAACGTTCATGAGATGTACCGATTCAGACGATCTTGTAATATCGATATTAAAAGTTATCAACCAATCTCATAATAAAGATTTTATTGATGATAAATCTCTGTTTTTGAAAATATGACAAGACCATATTATTTCATAAAACTGCAACAGTTCAAGTAAAACGTTCATGAGATGTACCGATTCAGACGATCTTGTAATACCCACATTAAAAATTATCAACAAATCACATAATAAAGATTTTGTTGATGATAAATCTCTGTTTTGTAAAATATGACAAGACCATACTATTCCATAAAACTGCAAGAGTTCAAGTAAAACGTTCATGAGATGTACCGATTCAAACGATCTTGTAATACCAATATTAAAAATTATCAACAAATTACATAATAAAGATTTATTGATGATAAATCTTTGTTTTGTAATATATGACAAGACCATATTATTTCATAAAACTGCAACAGTTCAAGTAAAACGTTCATGACATGTACCGACTCAGATGATCTTGTAATACCGATATTAAAAATTATCAACAAATCACATAATAAAGATTTATTGATGATAAATCTCTGTTTTGTAAAATATGACAAGACCATATTATTTCATAAAACTGCAAGAATTCAAGTAAAACGTTCATGAGATGTACCGGTTCCGACGATCTTGTAATACCCATATTAAAAATTAATAAAGATTTTCTTGATGATAAATCTCTGTTTTGTAAAATATGACAAGACCATATTAATGCATAAAACTACATTCAATTTTATCTTACACAAAAAATCCGCTCATATTTGAGTATATCATAAAAAGTAAATCGGTATATATCGGCAACGTAAAACGACAAGGTTGCATACATACCGAACCCCAGCTGATCCTTGTAGGAAGAGAAAGGCTCATCAACTGGTTTCTTAGGTGCAATATCCTTCACTAGTTCCTGATAGGCCTTCCTCTCTGCTACATCCGCAAGCTTCTTCAGTCTAGCCTTTAACTCCTCACTCTGCATACACATAGCAATAAGTTAACAAGCCCACAAGAAAAAATATGTTCTACCAAAAGTACTGAAACGTGGAAGTTTTAACATTTCAGCATAAAAAGTCAGTTTGGATTCCCATAAACGTGGTTCAAAGGCTCAATCTTCTAATACAACTTGCCCCAAATCATGCCTAGATTGAAGGGATTCAGGACATGAATGACATCATTAGCATGGTCGTAGAGGTACTAAATTGTGTGTTCTTAGTTCATATCCATGTCAAGTTCAATTTGGCCCAAATCATGCCTAGATTGAAGGGATTCAGGACATGAATGACATCATTAGCATGGTCGTAGAGGTACTAAATTGTGTGTTCTTAGTTCATATCCATGTCAAGTTCAATTTGGCCCAAATCATGTCTAGATTGAAGGGATTCAGGACATGAATGACATCATTAGCATGGTCGTAGAGGTACTAAATTGTGTGTTCTTAGTTCATATCCATGTCAAGTTCAATTTGGCCCAAATCATGCCTAGATTGAAGGGATTCAGGACATGAATGACATCATTAGCATGGTCGTAGAGGTACTAAATTGTGTGTTCTTAGTTCATATCCATGTCAAGTTCAACTTGGCCCAAATCATGCCTAGATTGAAGGGATTCAGGACATGAATGACATCATTAGCATGGTCGTAGAGGTACTAAATTGTGTGTTCTTAGTTCATATCCATGTCAAGTACTTTGGAGTTGATATACAACTAGTTAGAGCAGTGTTCACAACCAAATCAGCATGAAACCAAACATTGCACTCATTTCTTCCTCATTCTCTCTTCAAGCTAGAGGAATTCTAATTAGATAACCTAATTTGCATGTTAATTATACCCTAATTTTCAGAAATTTCAAAGAATCCATCCATTAATTTGGATTTGGATTTCCCATCTTCAATTTTGTCATCAAATCATCACTCCGACTAATATAGAACTAGATAAATAAGATCCAAGATTAAATTATTATACATACCTTCTCCCTTGGTTTAGGGCTTGTAAAGACGAACTCCGATCCATTCAAAAGACGGAGCAAATCCGGCCGGGTGGACGATTCCGTAGCAAACCAGATAGCTCTCAGCGGCCTATACGGAACATTGTCTTGTGAAGCGAGATTTGAAGCAAGCTGCCGGAGTTCCTCAGAAATTCGTGAGTCTATGGACGCCGAGGTCAGAAACGAGCGAATAGCTTCGGTGTGAGCTATGACAAGACCAGACGGATGCGTCTGGTTGTTGATCATCGTAGAAAAGGGCTTTGAAAATCAAGAACAGCGATATCCTTCGCCGGCGAGACCTGTGGAAGAGACGAGAGCTTAAAGCAACTACAATGGAGTTCAACGTTTTAGTTCATTGGAGCGGGTCGGTTTGGTTCGGTCTGAGGAGATGTAAAACCAAACCGAACCGTTATCCCCAATCCTACAAAACACGTGTGACCCACACGGGAACACGTCCCATCCACCCGCTTCACGTTCACTCGGTTATACCCTTACACGCCTCCTTCGTGCGTGCCAGTTTTCCCAATTCCGAATCACCTCCACACGCGCGCGCGTGCGAAACCCTTCCCCTCGCATGCTCGCACGCTTGAGAATCAATCTCACTCTCTCTCCTTCTCCCTCTCTCCTCTGTCGCCGGACTAGCGAGTCGCCGGTGAATTCTAGAATCCATGCTCCTTGATTCTTCTCCGGCAGGAGCCAGACTGATCGACGGAAAGTTGTCTCTGGAGTACCTTGCCTTTCGCCGGAAAGGTTTCGTCATCTCCGCGAGAAACTTTTATGGTATTGTTGAAGATTTAGGTATTTGTTCATACGGATTTTTTTTTTTTTTTTTTGAAGTAGTCGTTCTTGCAGAATTTGGTGCTGAGATTTGTAGGTGAAATTTTCGAAGGAATCAACTGGTTTGAGGTTCTGAACACGTGGTTTCTTTCTACTGGTGGAGATAAGACTTGGCGAAGAAAGGAAACATGACGTTCTTGAGGTACTGTAGATTTCCTTTTTCCTTGTAGACTTTCGAGTTTTTCCGCCGGAATTTCAAGTTGCTTTTTAGCTACGGGAACCACTCCCGTGTATTGAATATGGAATCTCAGAAGTGAACTTTTTACGGTGATTGTGGAGAATAGGATGAACATCGAACACTTTTTAGATGAAGTTTCAATGTTCCAAGAAAATTAAACTAGTTTCGTACTTGTTCTGTCTCCTTCATACATTAAAGATGGCATATATTGAATATTCATGTACTGACTTGACTGAAAGTTGGAGATCTTGCAACTCTTATAATTTTTTTGAATTTTAATTGGATGCTTTTATGATAACAGTTTGACATGTGACAGTTAATATCCAGTTTCATTTTGTTGCCAGAGTACTCTTTCCTGCCAGATTTGTGAAGAAGTTCATGTACATAGTAGTAGTGGTACCATATGGAACGTGTTATCTGGACGTTAACTGTCGCTGAATTGAGAAATAGTGGATTTGCAGTAGGATAATTGATCGTAGACTAATAACGTCCTAGTGGTCTATAATTTGGAGCCAACGTGATTATGGCAACGGATATGCAAAAATTGATAGGTACAAGTGAGGAAGATGATGATGAGGATGTGGAGATGGATGTGAAAGAGGAGGATGATGAAGAAGATGATGGGGAGAAGCGGATTCGTAGTTCGTTAATGGTTGGGGATGATGGAGGAATGGTGTCGAGTGGTAGCAATAATAACCGCTTTGAACAGCACCAGGTACAGGAACAAGTGGGCACCCCCGGGGGTGGCCGTAGGTGTAGACCAGTTGAAGAGAAAGAGAGAACAAAGTTGAGAGAGCGGCATCGAAGGGCAATCACTGCTAGGATCTTGGCAGGTCTTCGGCGACATGGTAATTATAATCTCAGAGTTAGGGCAGATATCAATGATGTGATTGCAGCTCTTGCTACAGAAGCTGGTTGGGTAGTTCTACCGGATGGAACCACGTTTCCTTCAAGATCTCAGGTACTTGTTTAGTAGCCATTCCCTTGGATTTAATTAAGTGAAATCTCGCAATGATATGAGCATCATCCATTTCAGTTGTAAAACATGTGCTAAATAAATAATAATTACTAGCATTTGGCAAATCAACCTGCAAAGTTAATTGCAAAATTGCAACGTTTTGTTTGTAAGCAGATTTCATTCATCAACTTTATACTCCTATTATAGTTTATGAAGGTACACAGACATAGTAGTATCTAAATAGGCTGCATCGACATTCCTTGAATATCACCTCGAACAAATTTCAGAAATACCCAAATGGGAACATTTCTCTTCAACATTTACAGGGCATCAAAGCTGCTGGAGGAGGTTCTACTGCAATAACTTCATCCTCTTCCCATATGGCGTCTCAACAAACTCCATCAACGTTCATTAGGGGAGTCAGTTGTGGCCTTAGGAGCTTGCCAGAATACAATGCATGTCGAATGAAAGGTGTTTTTTTGCCTAATTCGCCAACATATGATGCATCTCCAAATGCTAGATGTCAAAGTTCATCCCTGATAGGAGATGCCGTTGAACAGTCAGCTGGTCATCCGCTTATCAGTAGTTCAGTTGATGCTGTAGATGGAATGCAGGTAGTCAAATTGGTTGTTTCATTGCCCATCTCCGGGCCTGTTCTTGTTATTCTTGCTCATGCTTTCAGACACTGATTGATCTCATGGATATGCTTATTCCTCACTATGGCATGTAGTTGAGGCATGAAAATGACTGTGGTTGATGATGCATAACAAACACCTTCTCTTTTTGTGTGGTTTTTTTAATACCCTTGTATGCTTTAATTCTTTTTTCAATGGAAGTTCATTTTTGAAGAAAAAAAAAATTAATTAAATTAAATCACTTTGCATATTAAGCTACTTGAAGCATTTGAAAACAGGGATAAGCACTTTGAGCTCCTTATTGCAAGTGCTGGCGTGATTGATTTTCATATATTTGATTAACAATGGGAATACATTCTGTAGCAATATATTGAACATTAAATGGTATTGTTCTTTGTAGATTGTTGACGTAACCCCAAAAATACCTGAACGTGATTTTGCTGGGAGTACTTACATTCCAGTTTATGTGATGCTGCCGGTAGGTGCCATTTATTTTCTAACTGATAAATTTTGAATTTGGTTGATCTATTTTCAGTACCTTAAGTTCTGTTCCCTGTGAGTTCCTCCCCAATTCAGCCTTGTGTGAGAAAGCATCTTTTGGTGTTGATAAAAATGGGGTCATTGTTGGATATTGTTGCTGCTTTACATCGTATTTTGGAGCTACTAATTTACTTGTCCCTTTTCTGGTGATAGTTGGGAGTCATTAATATGAAATGTGAGCTAGTTGATCCAGATGGGTTGCTTAAGCAGCTAAGGCTGCTGAAGTCGGTAAATGTCGATGGTGTCATGGTTGATTGTTGGTGGGGGATAGTTGAAGCTCATTCACCACAGGAATATAATTGGAATGGTTACCGAGGACTTTTTCAGATGGTGCATGAATTGAAGCTCAAGTTACAGGTGAAGTTATTATCTCATGTCGGCTCTACTCTTTTTCTCTCATGTTTTCTCTCCTGTAGGATGACATGATAGTTTTGTTTGTCTTCTAATGCTTAGGACTGGTGATAGTTCGTTCTCATATTTGTCTTAATCCTCTCTTTATAATATTCATTTCAATAGGAAAAGGAGACTTTTTGAATATTTTATTACGTGTATTGCACTGCAGTTTAAATTTTTAGTTTTTCAAGCTTATGGTTAAATATATTATCATGTAATCGTATATATATTATTAAATAGATAAAATGAACCTTACAATTCTTAATGCACTACAGTTCTATACATAATTGTAAAAAATTAACTTACATTTCAATTTATGATTTAATAACTTTGTTGGAGCTATATGCCTTTAGACATATAAACTTACACCAGAAAGTTTATATTTTTCGCTTGCATAATACTTAGCATGTGGTTTAGGCCATTGACAATTGGTAATAGAACTCATCAGTTTTTTCTTGGCTTTGTTAAATTGGACTATGGTATTGGAAAACATTGAAAATCTTCATGATAGCTATTCACTCACAAAAGAGGAATTAGCTAAGTTATCGGTAAAGTTTCTTCGCACGTGCGCTTATGAATTGGAAGGAAGTGGACAGTTTCAACTTACATAGCTTAACTTATTCTTGTGAGGCTGACATTGTTTACAGTAGAAGATTGCTCTCTGCTATGGGGTGTTTCACTGGGAATGTTTCTTAGCTGGATTTTGAGGTCATCTGCTTCATATAAATATACATAAACTACAACGCTGGAAAGTTTTACAAACTTTCTCATGTTTATGTTCCCCTTGTATAGGTTTCTTGAGCAATTTAGTCTCGCACAAGGGAATAATAAATTCCTTGGCGTTGCTCAACGTCCAAGGAATGTATTGATATCTACTTGGATCTACATACTTCAATTTGAAGACATCTATGCTGCGTCGTAAACCTTATTTGGATATGGTGAATATCTGTTTCAGCCAATCTATTGGAGGCTGATTAAAAATTCTTCTGAATTTTTATGAGAATTCCTGCTTTGTTGTCATCTAAGACTTGAAATCTACATGTATTATTAGACATGCATCTCTTTTTCATTCAAATGGAGAGCTACTAACTTATTAAAGCAATAAAATTTAATCTTGAAATGCATGCATTACTTAACAATGCAATGAATTAAAGTAAATTTAGTGGTTGCTGTTGGTTCCCCCTACTTTTTAGTTTGATGTAGTTCTTGGAATTTTATTGTTAAAGCTTTTGTTAATCGAAATTTGTTGTCCGGTTTATACAATCCAGGTTGTGCTGTCATTTCATGAATGTGGAGGCAACGTTGGTGATGATGTTTGTATTCCACTACCTCATTGGGTTGCTGAAATTGGTCGGAGTAATCCTGACATATTCTTTACTGATAGAGAGGGAAGACGCAATCCTGAATGTCTCTCATGGGGAGTTGATAAGGAGCGAGTGTTAAGAGGCCGGACAGGTCTTGAGGTAACATTAATTAAAGATTACCATGAGATCATATTTAATTGTAAAGATATGAATTGAGCTTCTTGAAATTAAAGAATTAAGTATGCTTTCTGGGATGCTCAAGCTCTGCTGGATTCATTACCATAATAAAGTGGAGGCATATTTTGGAAACACTTTTCACTTTGGGAGTATGTCCTAGCATGCGTGTTTTATCGTTTATATTTTCTTTGGGCATGTGTTGATCCTGTGTTATAAGTCTCGGTTTCGTCTTCTTCTGAAACAAAAGGCCTTTATTGCCAAATGTTAGACTAGCTAGGAATTTCCCTCGTTACATAGATCTGCAAAAGTTTTCATAATGTTTATTTTCTTTCATGTAGGTTTATTTTGACTACATGAGAAGCTTTCGTGTTGAATTTAATGATTTCTTCGAAGATGGAGTCATCACAACAATTGAAGTTGGTTTGGGACCATGTGGGGAGCTTAGATTTCCATCATGTCCTGTTAAGCATGGTTGGAGATATCCTGGCATTGGTGAATTCCAGGTACTATGTTGCACTATGTAACATCATGAGTTTTTCTCGCAATTATATCATAAATTTGCAATTTCATGGATTTTTATTCTTTCTTAAGTCCGATTTCTTACTCGATCTTCAAAGAAGAATGACTTCTCCTACTCTTCCTCCTTTAGGATAGGATCTTCGTTGGTCCTTCTTTTACTAATAATCTAATGAGATCACCATTTGATAATCGTTCGCGCGAACGTGCGAGGGACGAGAATTTCTATCACTTGCTTTTCACTCTCAAGACAATAGTCTCTCTCTTCAATAAATATAAAGCGAAGCAAAGCGCATGGCGCTAAAATTATTGTTCGGAAAGATTTACGTCTGTTGACAGCACCTATTCCAATTAAACTCTGGGAATTGAGCATGATCCCCCTGATCATTTTAGATTCCCTCCTAACTTTATCTACATTTTGTTGCTAATAATATCCCATCTGCTTCCGAAATCGGTCGTGTATTATTTTGATCTTAACAGTTTCTTCATTTCAGTGTTATGATCAGTACTTGTTGAAAAATTTGAGGAAAGCAGCAGAACCAAGGGGACACTCCTTCTGGGCGAGAGGACCAGATAATGCAGGTTCCTACAGCTCTAGGCCACATGAAACAGGTTTCTTTTGTGATGGAGGTGATTATGATGGCTACTATGGTAGGTTCTTCCTTAATTGGTACTCCCAAGTTTTAGTCGATCATGGAGATAGGGTACTTTATCTGGCAAAGTTGGCTTTCGAGGGAACGCGCATTGTTGCAAAGGTAAGCGAGCCTTGTAAACTGCCAGTACTCTAGTTTGAGACATGTATTGTATATCTAGTAGCAAAATTAACTTAAGCTGAAAAATTATTTGATTACTAACTAGCATTGCTTGATTATTCACTCCACCTGCTATATGTTAAATTCTGAGCAGCTCTCAGGTATTCACTGGTGGTACAAGACAGCAAGTCATGCAGCTGAATTGACTGCTGGGTACTATAACCCTTGCAATCGTGATGGTTATGCTGCAATTATGGCAATGCTGAAAAAGCATTCTGCTTCTTTGAACTTCACTTCTGCTGGATTTCACATGTTAGACCAGCGAGAAGACTTTGCAAATTCGCTGTCTGATCCAGAGGCAGTAGTCTGGCAAGTAAGAACATAATATTAGACTTCAAATTTTGTTTAGATTCTGTAGTATTATACCCATTACTGGATTACTATGCCCTCTTTGACACTTCCTCGTGAACAATCCAGGTGACAAATGCTGCACGGGACAACAGTGTCGAAGTTGTAAGCGAGAACGCTCATCCTTTCCTCGACAGAGTAGGTTATAACAAGATATTGGATAGCGCCAAGCCCCTGGCCGACCCGGATGGGAGATATTTGTCATCGTTTATCTTTCACAGGCTCAGTCCACTTCTCTTAGAAAGACTAAACTTCATGGAGTTCGAACGATTTGTGAAGAGAATGCACGGTAAAGCTCTCGGTTTCTACTTCTCTTCCCGAAATCATATCCATAAGTCGGAATCGTTAGTTTCTTAATATGAAAAATTCGGAACATTGCAATTGCTGTTCTGCCATTGACAAATATGTCGTCAAATGCAGGAGAAGCTGTTCATGATCTCCAGGTATAGCCAGCAAGAACATGTATAATTCATCTCTCCAGAAGTATTGGGAGTTGTCAATATATTGCAGATCAGGGTAATTGTTATTATTAGTTTCCAATTAAAACTTCTAGATATTGAGTCCATATTTATCGTCAAGTAGATGTAGCTGTTGCAATGATGTGATTAAACAGAACTTGTAAAAGGTATTTTATGCATCAATATTGAAATCACCATTTTACAATGGATTCCAGAGGCCATTTTATTTGGCACAAACACCAACCAAATCATTGTCTTTTAAGGGTAGGTTGCATGTAAGATCCCACGTCGGTTGGAGTGGCGAACGAAGCATCCCTTATAAGGATGTGGAAACCTTTCCCTAGAAGACACGTTTTAAAACCTTGAGGGGAAGCCCGAAAAGGTAAGCCCAAAGAAGACAATATCTACGAACGGTGGGCTTTGGCGGTTACAAATGGTATTAGAGTCAGGCACCGAACAGTGTGCCAGCGAGGATGCTGGGCTCCTGAGAGAGGGACGAAGCATTTCTTATAAAGGTGTGGAAACCTCTTTCTAGCAAACGCGTTTTAAAACCTTGAGGGAAAGCTCAAAAGATGCGTTTTAAAACCTTGAGAGAAAGCCCAAAAGACGCGTTTTAAAACCTTGAGAGAAAGCCCAAAAGACAAGTTTCAAAACCTTGAGAGAAAGCCCAAAAGTGAAACTTGAAAGAGGAAAATACATATTAGTGGACTTGAGTTGCCAGTAGATTCTTGCTTGGGTTTTCAGATTTTCTTCGGAAAAGAGGACAATACATAGCAGTGGACTTGAGTTGTTTGTAGATTCTTGCTAGGGTTTTCAGATTTTCTTCTAAATCAGTTTCGACTTAAGTTATCGAGTGGTGTGCCAGCGAGCCCCTGAGGGAGTGGATTGTGAGATCCCACGTCGATTAGAGAGAAAAACGAAACATTTCTTATAAGGGTATGAAAACCTCTTTAACATACGCGTTTTAAAATCGTGAGACTCACGATGATACATAACGGGCTAAAGCAACAATAACGACCAGCGAGGAATTGAAAATCGAAAGAAAATGACATGGCAAACGAAAGTATTTTAATAGGCAACAGAAAAGGCGGCATATTGAGAGAGTATATTCTCCAACGTTTATATTTAAGAATATGAAATCCTATTCCCTAATATAAAATAATAAAATAAAATCCCAGTTTACCACAACGTCATTTCTAGACTATATGGCTTTTGCTTAAATGAAGCAAACCAAAAAGGGATACTCTATCTGAGCTGAGCTATTCTTGAAACAAATGAGCTATCTACTAAATCTCTACTCTTTTTACACTCAAAAGAATGGTACTTCCAGTTCCTACTTCCCCATGAGAATTCAGTAACCCTCATAATTTTTTTAACACCATTCGACCCGACTGATCCTCATCGAAAAACCGTTTTATGAACTTATCCCAACGATCCCTTCGTTTTGTCGATGAGGCAACCGACGCGTCTTCGATTGATTGCCTAGAATTCTCACCTTCTTCCAATTCAGCGAATGTTCCATAGGAGATTGGTATGTTTTCATCAGGGATTTCCAACGCAGCAGCTCGCTCGAGAGCTGCCTTGTACTCTTCGTCGTGTCCTCGTTCTACCGAAGCCTGCCGTTGCATCCTCTGCTGCACTGGGATTTCTAAGGCTTTATCATTCTCCATCATGATCTAGGGAGAGGAAGAAACATAACCTTTTTACAACCCATTAACTTGTATGAATCATCACAAATAATTGGGTGACTTACATCAAGAGCCTTCTGAGACTCTCTTTCTATCCAGATGATAGCATGGTCTGAAGTAGCGTTGCAAGAAAGGACTAAATGCTCAAACCTCTTATCTACAGGCACTGCTGTCTTTACTTCTGGAGGAAATCTTCCTATCCTGCAAATTCATAACATCCCTTTTATGTAAAAATGATACTACTCCATTGACAAAAGCTCGGAGAAAGATGAGCGATCTCCCAATACGCTAGAGATTACACAAAAAAAACGGTGCTCCGGTCGACGAACATCTTAAACAGGACAATCATCACAAAACTCAACCACGACCATGGAAGCAAGAGATCTAATGAGATCACAACCATAACAAGAATACGAAAGGTGTACCTCAATGTAACAGTTCAAGCACTCTAAGCTAATTTTCGACTAGTTCTTAGACCATAAGCATAATAAAATCTGCCAAAAAGTATGTCAAGCATCCGTCGTCAAACATTATAACAGATATCATCCGCTTTGACCCAATATGTATCGCCTCACAGTTTTAAAACGTGTCTACTATGGAGAAAGTTCCATACCCTCATAAGGAATGTTTCATTTCCCTCTCCAACCGATGTGGGATCTCACAAATATTTACGGATTTCTTTCTAGTTGCATCTAAGCAACAACTACCATGGCACTAGATCAAATAACGTTAGGTTTATCGGAAGGTTTACCAATCTGTATCAATAAATCTTTTGAACGTTAAAAAGTGTCTAACAAGACTATTAACCTTCAATTTTGTGAATAACAAATCTTTAAATTCTAAAAGTGTCTAACGAGTCCCTAAACTTTTGATTTTGTGTCTAATAAGTCTTTAAACGAGTCACAAAAAACTTGGTTTGAAAATTTCTACTATTGGGATGATAGAGTCCAAAAAAAACATTTTTCAAAACAAAATTACCAAATATTTGCCAATTCGAAACATAAAAGAGAATCCAAATTGCATACGGAACAAGCTTAAGAGTTCCCTAACTAGTTAACTATAAACTGCTTGGATTGATTGAATAAAGCCTTTCATACCTAAACGGTTTTCGCTCAACAATGTGATACAGACGCCCGGGAGCATAAAGACGTCGTGGATCCTTAAGCATCTTCTCCTCCATTGTGCAGGTATCCTTCAAGCACATCACGCATAATAAACATGGTAGGCTGTTCAAATATGGATACTCAATCAGTATGATGCATAATATCTAGCACATAACAAGTAAAAAAGTGTTCCGTTCACTTGCAAGAAAGAAGTCTTTGATAAATGCCTAGTCAGAAAGCCTAATATTGTAACGACCCAAGTCCACAACTAGCAGATATTGTCCTCTTTGGACTTTCCTTTTCAGGCTTACGCTTCTGCTAGAGAAAGGTTTCCACACGCTTATAAAGGGTGTTTCGTTCTCCTCCCCAACCAATGTGGATTCTCACATATTGGACAATTAAAGTTCTTTTTGATAGTTAGTTCGGTTCATGCTTGTTGAAACATAGATGAAAGATATGTCCATAACTTTGAGATGGTAGCTAGATTGTATGTTTACCAGACAAGTGACTTGAATACGTCTTCCAAAGCGGTAGTAGTCCGAGGTAAGAAATCGTCCTGGTACATCAAAATAATGCACATTTAGTATAATTACTTAATGCCAAGAGGAAAGAACAAATGAAGATTCATTGCTTTCAAAAGAATGAACAGTCAACAAAACTATATGATCAGCTTACATCTGCATAGTGCAGAAGTAATACGCATTATACAAACTTAATCATCAAGCATATGAAATGTGCTGCCTGTTGTGGGATTTCACGCATCTTCAGCCCATAGTCCTGAAATTTCAAACACTGAGCTTTGCTTCTCTGAAAGCTTTATAGAAAGTAGCTATACTCTCCCATTTGTTGATTTTAGTAGTAAGAACATGATTGATATTATTCTGTTGCTTCATGCCCGATCGATAAAATTGTTTCTCGTAAAAAAACAAAAAAGCTATGTTGGTTAGTTTCAGAAAGCATTTCCAACATCGATGTGTTTCCTTTCTTGATGAAAAGTATGAGATCCCACATCGGTTGGGGAGGAGAACAAAACATTCTTTATAACAGTGTGGAAACCTCTCCCTAGCAGACACGTTTTAGAAACCTTGAGGGGAAGCCCGAAAGGGAACGCCTAAAGAGGACAATATCTGCTAACAGTGGACTTGGGCCGTTACAAATGGTATCAGAGCCAGACACCGAGCGATGTACCAGCGAGGAAGCTGAGCCTCGAGGGGGGGTGGACATGAGGTGGTGTGCCAGCAAGGACGCTGGGCCCCGACCCACAACGGTTGGGGAGGAGAACGAAACATTATTTATAAGAGTGTAGAAACCTCTCCCTAGCAGACACGTTTTAAAAACCTTGAGGGGAAGCCCGAAAGGGAAAGCCCAAAAAGGACAATATCTGCTAACGGTGGGCTTGGGCTGTTACAAAAAGCTTCGAATATGATATGTTACGGAGTACAAAGTTCATAGATACAATCCCTTAAGTACAAGGTATCAAAGATAGTCTTGATCGAACTTGACCGAACTTAACCACATAACGCATGGATTCAACATGTAGCTCGCAAACCAAACCGAATTGTGCTTAATATAAAGCCTCAAATAACTTAAACCTATGAAGTATAAACATTCAGAGAAAACAAGTTTGTTTGCAGGCCATATTTGATGACTCTACCTGGAGTACTACAGAGTTGATCACATCGGCGTATCTCACGGCCAAATTTAGTGACATACACCGAGGCGGAGCGATAGCGAAGCATCTGAGCCTCTTCCTCTGAATGTTCCCCAATCTATCCTGTTTCTGCAGTGCGATTATCGTCAACAATGCCACGACTCCGGCCCCTAGGGAATGGCCAACAAATGTCAAGGTGTAACCTGGATTCTTCTCAACCAGTTCCCTTAATACCTCACATTCTGATTCAAAAATCCATATAGCTGCCTTCAAGAGACCATTGTGCACATATCCACCACAAAACTTAGTCTGCCCAAGTTTGTTATCTAGCAGGACTGCATAGTCACTTTCTTTTGCCAAATTAAGTCCTCTAACTCCCAAGACTACATCGCCGTGATCATGATCGAGGTAAATCATATACGGTGAAACACGACCGAGAGTTTCTTCATAATCCTTTCGTAGTAGCACCCAATCAGGATTAATACCATAACCACCTGGAGGAGCCCATAGGGGGTTCCGGAGATCATCTTCGTAGACCGATAGAATTAATCGACAATACCGAGGAATAGGTTCGAATTCCTCAGTCGTGGCTAGGCTCCAGTTTTCACTTTCATGGCCAGCATTATAGAGAAACTTCAACCACAACCAACGAGCACATGCTATACAGTAAACACCTTCAGCGACCGGAATACAACAGGCCAATGACATAGGAAACGAGGCTAGGAACACATGAAGTTATCAGAATCAAATACATTCCAACATGAAAGTTTAACAGCAGAACTTAAAAACAGGATAATATCCATCTCTAGTGAAAGGAACAACTGGAAGTGAAGAAATTCAACTGGCTCTAATGCATCAAGAACTTTGAACTCAAAATATTACACATGGAGTTTAAACATGAATTCTAGAAGGGGAAAAGAAAATCAATGATTTCAAATCTTCCCAGAACACTCAAATTAGCAAAAACAAACTCAGATGAACCAAAGAAACCTAAATTTTGAATCAAAAGAAGAACAAAATCATATAAAAATCAGCAGCCTAAAGCCAGCAAGAAAGAGATCCATCACAGAAGAACAACTGGGAAACCATAAATCATCACTAAACTGCTCATTCAGCTATCAAAAAACTAAAAAGAACAAAACTCCAAGGAGTGAAGACAGACATCCAAGTGATAAAACTTTCCCAAGTTAGAAAAATTGCAGCCTCCCACAGTTACGAACAGAGTAGCATTTGGATTAGCAACAATAATAAACAATCAAATTATTATTCAATAGTAAGAGACAAAACTACAACAGGTGTAAACCGTTGTCTGGTGAGAAAAACAACAAAGAACAGAGAACAGTGGAAGAATTAAGTATACCTGCCACACCCAACGCCAGTCAAACCCATTTCACCGATGGATATAAGCATCTACCATTCAGATTCCACGAGCTTCGCATAATTAACTCTTTATTTTCTAACACGAATATAAAATTTAGAATTAGCAGCAAACATTCTTGAAGCAATTGATACCCATTACGGTGTTCTCGTACTTGCGGGACCAATTTAGGGCCCGAATCATCACTGGAATGAACTCGGCCGGTGATAATTCCTTCGAAGGCCCATTTCTTCGTCGCATCGATCCAAGGTTTCGTTTAGAAACGGCTGGTACCTCCTCGATTGTCGGCTTTCTACAGAAATGTACAACAGAGGATGGATTGGGGATTTGCAAAAAGGGTAAGAATTTGAGGAAAAGATATCACTAATTTCTTTTAAGTTTTACACATTACTTCTCAATTTCAACGTGATTCATGCCATGGGGTTGGTGGATTGCAATAATTTAAATGAAATAATATCGAGCTAAGATTCTTTCTTGAACGGTGTGATGGAAGATGAGTAAGACCCGAACAAACGTACGATTGGGTCCATTTTGGTTTTTTATCTCGTGCATGATAGTAGGAATAAATGTTGGCCGTGCAATGCATGATCTAAGTATAAGTATCGACTTGATGCCTCTATTGATATTTAAACAGTTAAAAAACGATGAAGCTAGGCTCATTACGATGATCTTACAGCTAGTAGATAGCTCTATAGCTAAGCCAACCGGGAATATCGAGGATGTTCGGTTGAGGATTATTAGCCAACTGGGACTATCTAGAATGTTCTTGGAAAAGTTAAGACTTGAACTGTTATCGTATCAACTACGTTCACTAGGTCCTTGCAATGCGTAAGAAGGCAAACCCGTTGGACAATAGCAAAGCTGAAGGCGTGAGAATGCCTCTGAGAACCCTTCGATCTCTCGTTTGTAATTCTTTTGTTGATGATAGTCACCTGATTCATAGTTGCAATACTTATAGATTCTTTTTTCATAGACAAAGCTAACTCGGTCATAGCTCGTTATCTACTAAACGAGCCTTCACTACCTGCCTGAGGTGAGTCGGTAAACCGATACATGAGCTAAGACTCCCATGTTTCTCCCGACACCAATGGCTTACTCTACTGGAGATCAATGAAAGACAAAATTAAACAGTGTAAACGTGTTTTAAAATCTAAAGTTATAAATAATTTATGAGGTGTCGATAGACGATTTCCGCTATATATATATAATTTCATAGGTACTTTTTTAAATACATATTAATGATAAAGGTATTTAAAAAAAAAAAATTATCAATTATTTTTTATATTTTGATTAAACAATAATATATGGTATTATTTAAGCGTGTATTTCTTAGCTGTTTGCTCCTTCCTCCAAAACCCTTCCTTCAGGATTCGAGGTCGAGAAATTGTAGGTTATGGAGGAAATCAAAGCGCCACAGTCCGCGCCACTTCCTCCAAGCACAGCTCCATCTCAACCCACTCCGCCATTGCCTCCTCTTCCTCCCAAGCCCAAGAAGAGGCCACTCGACAGAAATGCTTATATCCAATATACAAAGATGCGTGCTGTTATTAGAGATCTTCGTCCTCATTTTCTCGAGGTATGATTCCAGATCAATTTCCATGTCATGGTTAATCGATCATAATCTCTGGTAGTTTTGAACGATTTCTTGATCTCTTTTTTCTGGGTTTTTCTTTGCATCTGGTAAAATGGCGGTTTAGAAGCTTGAAATTTAGGGGAATGTTTTTGGGGAAGTTTGGTTTTGCTAATTTAGTGTGAGTTCGTTTGTTCTCTATGTTTCGACGAGTTTCTCATTGGCAATGTATTTGAGACTGTTTTGCTGTGGGTTTTCTACTCTCTCTTGAAGGTTTTGAAGACTCCCGAGTTTCGCAATTGCAAGGCAGCTAATGAAATTCGAGAAAGTAAGTGCATTTTGATTCTCCTTTGTGGCTTTTGTTCGTTTAATGGAACATTTTTGCATGTTCATATTGTTTGAAATGCGAGTATCTTGGGAGCTAGTTTCAAACTAACGTGGAAGAGAATAAAGGGGGTGTAAAATCACCTAAACTTAGACAATTAGAACACTCACCTTTTTGGGCCAAACCTTTCTTTTATTTTACTCACTCTAAGCAAAAGAACATAAATGTTGTACACTCACCAAAGGATCCCTTGTAAATTCCCATGGTTAGCCTTAGGGAGTGGAACACTCATTTGTTTATGTCTCGACAATTGCTTGATGCCAGAATCATCCACCCATGTCACCCAAGTCTCCACATGTTTCGTGGATAATTGGAATTCAGTTCTCCTCCCACATTTGCAAGTAACTGTACACTACTCCAAGGACTAGTCCCAAGCGGTGCCCCATTCATGCTCACCATTTGTCATGTAGGGGTGAAGATTGCTAGATGTGTCACTTGTCTTGCAATCTTGTTCTTGTTTGGTCCAGACATGTCACTTGTCTCATGTCTTTAGGTTTATGGTGTTTGTGACTATCTTTTGGTCTACTTCATCTTCCTTTTGTTAGCTATATAAGAATCCACATTTCTTTTCAAAATTGCACAACATCCTTTGAGTTTGGTTGATGGAGCTTCACTCCATTGAGGTTCTTTTCGTGCATGGTGGATGAGCACCAACTACTTTGGTGTCATCCATTGCTTGTAAAGGGCACCTTTTACACACACCTTCGTTGTTTTGTGCGAACCAACCTGCCTCAATGTGTGCACATGTCATCGTGCAAGTGCAAGTGATCTATCTACCCATTCCATGCACCCGTCCTCTGCACGTCTCTTGTATGTGCAGCCTCCATATGACTCCCTTGCCTTGAGGTTACGCATATGCTGCTTACAAGTGTTGATGCCTTTGTCCATTGGTGATCTCCCATGCATTACTCCATTGTGTTGTCGCCTATATGCATGAGCCCCCTTTGGTGTGAAGGGCTTAATAAGAATGTCCTGTGTGCCCTTGGACTTCCTGTTTTCTCATGCTCCATCCATTGGCCTTGTGTCAATGTGCCATTGTGCCAATGTTGATATTCAACCTCTCATATCTTGTGTTAATCTTTGTTTGTCTCCCCTTGTCTCTTTCTTCTATTGGCTCTAGTTCTCTATCTCTTTCCTCAGTCAGATCTCAAGCACCAAGGGTCTAACAAGGATTTGGCGTTTATCCATGAGAGGAACTTATATGGTCAAAGAAGCGTACACTATTTTGAAATGAAGCATAGATTATTTTATAGCTAAGAAAAGGGAGACGGAGGAGATCATAGGATAGCCACAAACCCTAGACACAAGGCATAGGACAACGGGTATGTGTGGACCAAGCAAGAATAAAACGTGTGACAAGTGATACATACCTAGAAATAGGTACAGATATGATAAATGGTGAGCATGGATGGGACACCCTTGTATGGATGATACTTTGCAAGCCGAATCTAGTCCTTGGATTTGTGGACAGTTACCTGTAGTTTTCGGAGGAGAGTAACTGCATTTCCATTATGGATGAAACATACGGAGGCTTGGGAGAAAGATAGCGTGCGGGGGATAAAGTTTTCATTAAGAAATTTTCCCACAAGGGAGTTCCTTCCTCTTCCCTATAAAAGACGGAATGTACAAGGGGTCCTTTGGTGTGTGTACAACTTTTATATTATTTTGCTTGCGAATTTTACTGTTCTAAATTCTTAACGGCCTAAGTTGAGGGTGATCTTACACCCACTTTTTTCTCTTCCTCTTTAGTCTTTGTGGATGGTAGGTTGACTAAGATAGAACCTTAACTAATGACTAATATGCCTGTATGTCCTAAAATCTGCCTGCTAGTGTTGATAAATTTCCAGGCCAGCCCTATTGATTCCGTTTGTTTTCTCTTCTATTTGCTGGAATTACTTTAACTCATCCAACCGAACTGTTCAACCCCTCTAGCAATGATATTGTCACTCCTCTTACCCAACATTTAGCTTTAGCTCTTGGCTTTTGAGCTAAGCCCTTGCCCTACTCCAGTTCTATCTCCTTCAACGTGTTTCCTGCAGAAGTTAGATGATTCCGTGATGTTTCTAGCTTGGTAATTTGCGAAGAAAATATTGCCTCAATCATCACCTGCAGTTTAGCATGAAAATCAAGAAAACAATGACATTTAGAGATTCCACGTGAGATCTCACATTGATGGGAGAGAGGAACGAGTGCCAGCGATGACGCTGGGCCCCGAAGAGAGGTGGATTGTGAGATCCCACCTCGATTGGAGAGGGAAACAAAACATTCTTTATAAGGGCGTGGAAACCTCTCCTTAGCAGACGCGTTTTAAAAACCTTAAGGGGAAAGAAGCCCAAAGAGAACAATATCTGCTAGCGGTGGGCTTGGATTGTTACATTCCAACACCCGTGAATTGGAAAGCGTGAGAATACATGGTAGAATTCATGCTCAAGTTTTCTTGATTGACCCCTAGAATCTGCTACCATCTTTTCTGTTGGCTTTCAGCCTTTCTGCTGCCACCTCTATCAAAATCAAATCCCAAATTTGGGAAGAAATTTCTTCACATGGGATTATACAGAAGGGGACAACTATTTTTGAATTGGCTGGACCCACATGCCTTCATGCATGACTCAAACTATTAATTGTTGGTTGACACATGAAATTACCACAAGACCAATGAATGTGGAATTCTCTATCTGAGCTAATTCAATGACTGTAATTAACTTTCAAGGAAATGTGTCTGAACACCTGAAACTTGCAGGAATAAAGCTTCTACAGGACATGTATATATTGATGATGGCAACAACTTCAGAATCTCTTTACATCGAAAAGACTAGCAACGTGCTCGATGGTCAGTCCTTATCAGTTGATAATCAAGATCAGCGATCCCGGGAGCAACACCATGATGGTAAACAGGGGGGCAAGTCATCTACAAAATCTTATGAAAGTAACCACCCTTCAAGTCACGCCCCCGAAAAACAGGGAGCAAATGATGGCCAGACATCTGGAACCTATATTGTTGGCGGATCGGCATTTGGCTGGAACTTCATCGCCTTCACAGGTACCGAACCGGTATATTATGGAGTTACAAAGGAAGAATTTCGGAAAAAAAATCCCATTGTTTCATCAGAGTCATGATCTGGAACACTTAGAAAAGTAGTATGCTGGGGAAATCTTCTTTGTTATGGTAAGTTTAGAAGAGCATTCAATAGATGAAATAGCTTGCTTCTATTTCTAGTGTGACTATACAATGTAGAAGTTTTTAAGTATGAAGATATTAACACGAGCTTCCTTTATCTAATACCTCTGATGATGGGGTTTGGGGTTTCTGTTGAGACAATTCCTGAGATTTGTAAATTTTATTAATCCTTATGTAGTCAAAGCTCACGGCTAGCAAATATTGTTCAAGCCCAATCAATTAGCAAATATTGTTCAAGCCCAATCAATTAGCAGATATTGCTTGTTTTGGTTCATTATGTATCGTCGTCAGCCTCATAGTTTTAAAACGCGGCTAAAGAGAAGTTTTCATACTCTTATAAGGACCCCTCTTTGGAGCTAGCGTCCTTACCAGTACACTGGCTGGTATCTACCTCGGATACCATTTGTAACTGCTAAAGCCCACCGTTGATATTTGTAACAGCTTAAACACACTGCTAGTAGATATTATTCATATATATATTATCCGCTTTAGTTCGTTACATAAGTAGATATTGTTTGTATATATTGTCTGTTTTAGCCCTGTTACGTAAGTAGATATTGTTCGTTTTAGCCCGTTACGTATCGCCGTCAGTCATCAGGTTTTAAGAGTATCGATGTCACCCTCAAGGTTTTAAAACACGTGTGCTAGTGAGAAATTTTCATATCTTTACTAGGAATGTCGATGTCACCCTCAAGGTTTTAAAACATGTGTGCTAGTGAGAAATTTTCATATCTTTACTAGGAATATTTTGTTCCCCTCTCTAACACGGTGTAAATTCTCAGATCAAACTGCATGAATCAAATTGAAACTTTAAGGTCCAACAGTTTCAAGGTCCAACCAAGTTAAATTGGAGTTCAAACGGTAGGTATTAATTGGTTAATTAATTTAAATTCTATTCTAATCTTTTTAATTAAATTATTAAATAGAGACTTAATATAGCTTAGAATTTGTTCATTAAATATTAATAATAACAACTAAAATAATTTCTCCTTTTTTTTAAAAAAAAATGTAAATACTAAGAAGAAAAATACAAAATAAAATATTTGAAAGTTTTGAAAATAATAGGAATTAAAAAAAAAAAAAAAAATTAAACCTAACTTTAAAGTATGAACAATGTCCTCATCAATGTTTGAAATTGAGACCTTATCCATAATTTGTTAATATGTCCACCTCATGATGTTGAAATATATACCCAACTTTTATCCTAAATTAAATTTTATTTTTTTTTCTATTTATCGAAATGTTACTTTTTTTATTAATTTATTTAATTATAATTATAATTAAATTAGTCGTTAATTTCCTGTCTCTATTAAAATTAATTAATCGGGCGTAAAACCTTCAAAACTTACTGATTAAATGAAAAGAAAACATTTTGAAACTTAAAGTTCGGATAGAAATTATATTTAAAGTTTAAAGTTAATAATTTAAAATTTAGGGACTAAATAAAAATTATAATAAAAATTTCATAGCCACAATTTTTTATTTTATTTTATATTATCAATACTTAAATTGAATTTTAAAAAATATTTAGATGATATAAAGAAAAAGACAAAAAATGGAAATTTGTCAAAATGATTTACAACTTTTATCATTTAATAATTTAAATACTTTCATATTTAAAAGGAAAATATTTTGAAATCAATTTGAGGACAAATGCGTTTATAGCAAGAATTTTTTTTTATTAAATATTGTTTTCGAGCGTTTTTTTTTAATTTTCGAGTGAAACGCCCACTATCGAGAACTTATGTCGTAAATAGTTTAGTATGGACACGAGAGAATTTGATGCTCGAGTAAACCCAGATGGATGGATGTTCTAGAATGTCTCAATGAAATAATCAAACACATGGGTCAGTTCTCAATGGATGTGTCAAAGCAAGCCAATATGACTGATGTATCTAGAGACATGAGATGACATCACGATACATGGGTTGTGTCATTGGGAACCAAGATGACAGCGAGATGCGACGTTGTTGTATCACAATGACTATGCACGCACGAACGACATGTGTGACCGAACAAATTTAGATTCTAGACAAGTTGTGTTCGGTTGGCGAAGGCAAACTCACCGATGGTCCAATGAAGTCACAAAGTTGAGCAAAAAAATGAATATGGAGTTTGAGTTCCCCTTAAGACTGATCGTGAGCATGTCAAAATCATGACACTAAACGGTTTAAAACATACGACGGTAACAACTGGTAATTCAAATATTTACGTATTAAGTTAAGGAGATAAAAAGACGTATTAATATCTATTTTTATTAAATAATTTACGGTAATAGTCATATCATACATACAGTGTCGTCTCTATTTTATTTCGTCCCTATCCCAATTGAAATTAAGGCTCTCTGTCCCAATTTGCCCCACAATGGACACTCCTTATCCAAAATTAATGAAGGGCAAAAAAATAAAATAATAATAATAAATAAATAAATAAATAAATAAATGCATATTTAAAATTTACAAGTACCAAGACTTATTAATATATTGTTCAAGATATTAAGAAATATAATATTAAATAATAAATATTTTATTTTATTATATTTAATTAAAAAAAAAATCATTTGTTTTCCCACTTAAAAAACACGTGCAACAAATAACCAAAACGTTATTTATTATTTATTTTTTTTTATAATAAACATGAAAAAAATTTAATTGGTTATAATATTATGTAAATATAATTTATTAATTTCCAATATAATTAATCTTGTAATTTTCGAACCGAATCGAAGATCTAACCTAAATTCAATCTGACAAAGTACAATTGATTTTCTAATTTGTGGAAGGATTCCGACCCTAAACCCTAAATCCAAATTTATAGAGGTGAGTTCGTCAGAATTTACAAATCAAACTTAATACCGTTGGTCTTTTAATTTTTGGAGGAACTCAAAATTTAAATTTATAGAGGTGGGTTCGTCAAAGTTAATAAATCGAACCCAGTATAGTTGATCTTCTGATTATTGGATGGATCCGAACATTTACCATAAACCCTAAATCCAAATTTATAGAGGTTGGTTCGTCAAAGTCAAAAAATTAAACCCGATACGGTTGATCTTTTGATTTTTTTGAGGAATTCGAACATTTACCCTAAACCTTAAATTCAAATTTATAGAAGTTGATTCGTCAAAATTAACAAATCAAACCTAATACAATTGATCTTCTAATCTTGGAGAGATTCGAACATCTACCTTAAACCCTAAACTTAAATTTATATAGATTTGATAAGCGCCAACAATACTGGATTAATCGCGTTTTTCGTGTTTTTTCTAATATTTGCAAAGTTAGAGATCCTTCTAGGATTCTTGCAAACTTTAAGTGGTGGTTAGAATGATAAATAACTCTTAGATCGAACTTGAAATTTAGATAGTCACTCTTAGATACCAAAACTCACCCAGAATTAGCTTGATAAAAACTAATCCAATAAATCGGTTTAACTTCAAACCTAAAGCAACGTTTTTTTTATTTCAACTTATGTCTTAGCTATCTAAATATAAATATATATATATATTTTAATTAATTGAGTTATTTAGGTGGGAAGGAGATAATAAAAAAATAAAATCAGAACTATATGGGTGTGACAAAATTAATATTTTAATAAAATAAAATAAAATAAAATAAAACAAGCCACATGTGAGAATAAAATAAAATAAAATAAATAAAAAGAAAAAGTGACGTCAACGTTTTGACTTAATTAATAATATTTTAATGGATCTTGTTTGTTGGTTTCAGAAAAGCATAATTTGTTGGCCACCCGTGTCTTATTTTTCTGGTGAATTATTTATTATATAATAGAATCAATCTCATATTATATATATATATATATTTATATTTTATTCTAAACTTTCAAAAATTTATTTACTTTGACTCATTATTTTTTAAAAAAGGTTTATTTTATCTCTAATTTTTTTAAAAATTTAATTATTTTATATTACTGCACTTACAATTCTGGGGACAAGTGCATTACGAGATCCCATATCGATTAGAGAGAGAAACAAGTGTCAGCGAACATACTCGGCCTTGAAGAGGGTGAATTGTAAGATCTCACGTCGGTTAAAGAGAGGAACGAAATATTCCATATAAGGGTGTGGAAACTTTTCCTTAGCAAATACATTTTAAAAATTTTGAGAGGAAGTCCGAAAGAGAAAGTCTGAAAAGTACAATATCTGGTAGTAGTGAACTTAGACTGTTATATGCATTGGTCATAAACAGAATAAAGAAGTTTAAGTAGAAGAGGGAAATAAAGAGAATGAATTTGGAATAAAGAAGGGTGTAAAAGGTGGGTGATGTAAACGTTTTGTGGTGTGGGGGGTAGGTGAGGTTATCAATGCTAACGTAAAGATATTTTTTATACTCAAGATTGTGAGTTTAAGTGGGGCCCACAGTGGAGGGAGAGAGAGAGAGAGAGAGAGAGAGGGGAAAATTCATTTTTCTTTTTCAAAAAAGGCTGTCACATGCAAACAAACCCAGCTTCTCACGGTGGCTGGGCCCCACTCCCCACCACTTTCATTCACGCGCTGTTATGGCGCGTGATTTCACACTCTTCCATATATCACTCACATTATAAAAATCCCATTTTTCAGTTTTTTTTTTTTTTCATTTTTAGATTTATGAAAATATAAAAGTATTTAATAAAAGATTAATTTTATGTAAATTAAATTAAAATTTAAGTATTTAAATTTTCTAATTTATATTTAATAAGACATTCATTCTAATTTAAAATTTACTAAATTAATTAAATTTTATAAAATTTAGGTAGGTGAAAAATTGAAAATTTTATTAAATATTTTTAAAATTTAGTAATTTTATTAGACACTTCCCTAAATAGACATAAATATACACAAACAAATTTAGAGATTAAATTTATAATTTAATTTTTTTTTTCTTAAAGACACTTTTACCCTAAAATTTTCGAAAAAGTTACGTTGTAATCTGTCTATTTACTCTTAATTTTTTACAATTTAATTTTTAATTTTAATACGTAATAATTTAGTCTTTATAAATTATAAAAAAAATTATTATTACATAATAAAAGTTGATACATAACTAAGATCGATATTAAATTATTACAGAATTCAATATATTGAATATTATAATGAAAAAATTAAATTATATTTTCAAAAGCTAGTAATTTCTAAATAATTGACCATTTAAATTTTAAATAATAGATATTAATTTCTAAAAAATTAAACTTAAAATATATATTTAACAAATATTTTAAATATAAAGGAGGGAATTCAAACTTACAAGAAATAACTAAAAAACAGAAACTTTTATTTTTATATTCTTGTAATTATTTATTAAAATTAATTTAAAAGTATTACAATTTAAATAGGTATATATTAACATTAAATTTAATAAAAACATGAAAAAAACACACAAAAATAGCTAAATACTATTTTTGGTTATGATAATTATTTTAAAAATTATTATGGCTAACACAAAATTTACATTAAAAAAACTATATATATATATTAAATAAAAAGTATTTAAAATATGAGTTTTAATAAAAAAATAAATCCGAAAAAATAATTAGGGTAATAAATTTAAACCATTAATATTAACCCTTAAACTTTGGAAAATAAAAAATAAAAAATAAAAAATAAAAAATGCATTTATTATTCACGTCGCACATTGGCTAATTAAGAGAAAGATCGTGAGTAGGTAAGCGAGTGACATTATCTCCAATGTTATGGGGTTTATGAGAAACAAAAAAACAAAACCACCAGAACTTATGCTCAAAGTATACAATATTATATTGTAATGGAGGTTCGTAAGGTTCACTTAAAGATTAGTCACAGAATTAGCTCAATATATCAACTAGTTTATATTTGAGCTACGAACCCACAAGTCAAGGTAAGCTTCTCTGGCCACGTTACTGAGAACCTCGGAATAGCTGATTTTGAGCCACAACTATTTCTTATAGTTGGCAAGGCTATTTCGGGGACTAGGCCGCTTCCCATTGTTCGGTTCTTTCTGGAATGTGTGATCGTTTTAGATCGTACTAGAGCAGCCCACTCCCAACCTTCACTCAGTCGTTAGGCTGCATATGAATTATAGTGGCTGAAATCCGAGTCCGAGTCCCGGGCTGGCTGCATTGGGTAGGGGTAGAAGCAATGGATTGAGTGTATGGATTCAATTTCTTCTCGTCCTGGGGATCATCTCTCCTAGTCTTGATCTAGCCGATCCCCTCGGAATGATCTCGAGCTACTTACTCCCTCTCCTCTTCGAGTCGAGCTACTTCCTCTCGTTGCTTCGTTCCTCTCCGTCAACTCATGAATCTGCTCCCAGCCCTAAAACAAAATGGAAAGAGTTCATTTCTTCCTCAAATTGGATTAACGTCGTCCAAACAGAATGCGTAGGTCATTAGAAGGAGTTCCAATAAGCGGATAATTCCGAGCTTAACAAAACCACGAGAATGGAAGAGACGTTCAAACCTATTGGCAACCGAGTCAAACCATAATCAAAGGACCAACATAAACGCTTTTACGTCTTAACTGTCCAAAATTTGAAAATTTAAGGATAAAATTTTGAAAATGGAAGAATATTTTTGAAATTTTTGTCCAAAAATCAAAATGAATGGTGGAGAAAATTTTGAATTTTTTTAAAAAATTAAAAATATTTGGAAATTCAAAATGTATTTTTGATATTTTCTACAGCTTAGCATATTTTAAAAAAAAAAATAAAAAAAGAAATCCAAAAATCAGTGGGCGAGTGAGTATGTGCTGGTGCTCATGCTAATCTCATAATTAGCAAATCACATCACATGCTCTTTAACCACGCGCTCAGAAGCGCGTGTCATCCACCGCAAGAATTAATTGAATTTTAACATAAAAACAGAGAGAAAGGGAAGAAGAAGAAAAGAAAGAGAAGACGAAGAAGAAGAAGAAAGTGTTATCCACAAATCAAAGCCGCTTTCTCTGTTAAGCGATTTTATTTGCTTTTTTCTTAATCTCTCTTTAAAAATTCCGTCCTCTTCGTAAAGCAAAATCAACCCATTTCCACCATTTCTCTGTTAATCACAAGCACAAAGAACAGAGAGAGAGAGAGAGAGAGTAAAAAACAGAGTGAAAGAGGTTGTTCTTGGCCTTGAAAAGTGTATTCTGATAAGGACTTGTGCTCAGCGATTCCGTATTGAATTATTACCTTCTGGGTTTTTGTAGTAATTACTGTTCTTCAATGGGTATTCATCCAAAACCCTTTTTCTTTCTTCTACATTACCCTTCTCCCTCTGTTTTTCTCCTCTAATCTCTGTTCTTCTTCTTCTTCTTTGCATGTTCTTCAATGGGTGTTTTGATTTTTGTTGTTTTTGTATAACTATAAAGTGTTCTTTTCATTCTCTGTCCTGTTTTTGCCGCTTTTTCCTTTAGATTTCTCAAAGTTTGTGGGATTTGAGTGGTTTTCGTTTCTGGGTTTTTACTTTCAGCCCTTTTTCGTTTCTTTTTCCCTGAAAAGATGCTTGATATTTAAGGTTTTTGATAACGTTTTGATGGTTGTGGACCGATATTAGGTCCTCTGTTCCCTTTGTCTTCACCCTCAAGCTTTTAAATCAAACCCCCTTTTACTCTTTTGTTATGATTCTCCCCTTTTCTCCTCTGTTTCTGTAGCCTATGCATCTTAGTTTAAATTCTTGTAGCTGTTCTTGTTCTTGTTCTTCCGATTAGAACATTGACCCTTTTTTGTTGAGATTTCAAAGAACTAATTTCATGGATCGGCGGGATCCGATGGCGTTATCTGGGTCACAATCTTTCTATATACAGAGGGGAATGAGTAACTCTGGCTCTGGAGGACAGGGGTTGCGTTCCTCTCCTAACCCAAATGTGGCATTTCAGACCAACACTGGTGGCAACAATGTTGGATCAGGGTTGCCAATGGACCCTAACCCTGCCCTTTCACCTTATGGTGGCAATGTTGGGGCTCAATCTGGTGGAATGATTGGTAGCGAACCGGTGAAACGGAAGCGAGGTCGGCCTCGCAAGTATGGAACTGAAGGGACTGTGTCTTTGGCACTTTCTCCTTCCCCTTCTGCTGTGAATCCAGCCATTGTAGGTTCTTCACCGAAGCGGGGAAGGGGTCGCCCGCCTGGCTCGGGAAAGAAGCAACAATTGGCTTCTCTTGGTATGGTTTTCTTGAATCCTTTTGCTACTTTATCACAATAGATTTCTTGTAGCAATAATGGTTTGATTGTTTACTTGTTTAATACAATGTTTGAAAATTGTCTTTCATGAACAATTTCTATGTTTGTCTTTGCATTATAGCTTTGTTCTTTCCCTTTTAGGCTTAAAAATCTATGTAGATTGCTATACTTTCATTTGGTCCCTTAACTTTCATCTAGGTAGATCTAAGCATAATGTGTTGTGGCTATGTTTAGCAACTTACAATTATCGAACTTGTTTCTCGAACAGTTTCCCAAAGGTGTTTAGATTTGAGATCCCACATCGGTTCGGGAGGAGAACGAAGCATTCTTTATAAGGGTGTGGAAACCTCTCCCTAGCAGATACGTTTTAAAACCTTGACTGGAAAGCCCAAAGAGGACAATATCTACTAGTGGTAGGCTTGGGCTGTTACACATGTATCAGAGCTAGACACCGGGCGATGTGTCACCGAGGAGGCTGAACTCCGAAGGGAGGTGGACAAAAGGTGGTGTGCCAGTAAGGACGCTGGGCCCTGAGAGGGGTGGATTGGGGGGGTCCCACATCGATTGGAGAAGGATATGAGTGCCAGTGAGGACGCTGGGCCCTGAATGGGGGTGGATTGTGAGATCCCACTTCGGTTGGGAGGAGAACGAAACATTCTTTATAAGGGTGTGGAAACTTCTCCCTTGCAGATACGTTTTAAAACCTTGAGGGGAAGCCCGGATGGGAAAGCCCAAAGAGGACATTATCGGCTAACGGTGGGCTTGGGTTGTTACAAATGTATCAAAGCTAGACACCGGGCAATGTGTCACCGAGGAGGCTGAGCCCTAAAGGGAGGTGGACAAGAGGTGGTGTGCTAGCAAGGATGCGGGGCCTTAAGGGGGTAGATTGGGGGGTCCCACATCGGTAGGATAAGGAAATGAGTGCTAGTGAGGATGCTGGGCCCTGAAGGGGGTGGATTATGAGATCCCACCTCGGTTGGTGAGGAGAACGAGACACTCCTTATAAGGGTGTGAAAACCTCTCCCTAATAGACACGTTTTAAAACCTTGAGGGGAAAGCTCAAAGAGGACAATATCTGCTAGCGGTGGGCTTGGGCTTGGGCTGTTACATTGGAACGGCCCATAATTTGTCTCTTGTTTGGAACGGTGCAAGCTTCTCGTGCAAGCTCGAATGAATTGGAAGCATATTAACTCAATGGGTTCCAATTTTGTGCAGGTGAAACACTTTCTGGGTCAGCTGGGATGGGTTTTACTCCACATGTTATCACCATTGGAGTAGGAGAAGTATGTTGAATCATCTGTTTATTTCATGGCTAATTTATGACAAAATGTCTATAATTTTCATCTGGGAATTGTGTATGTAGGATATTGCTGCCAAAATTACGTCGTTTTCGCAGCAGGGACCGAGAGTTGTCTGCATCTTGTCAGCAAATGGTGCTGTCTCTACTGTTACTCTTCGTCAGCCTTCGAGTTCGGGAGGCACCGTCACGTACGAGGTTTGTCTCATCACCTGTGTTAACGTCGTTGATTAAGCACTCTGTAGATCTTTGACTTGTTATGAAGAAAATGTAATCACGGGACAACTATTTGAGCTCGTAACGTTTGGTTGTGAAGAAACTCGTAGGATTTTAATATCTTAGGTGACTATCGTGAGATTTAGACGCTAGGGGGAGGGTATTGATCATTTTTTCCTCACCTCTCTCGTTTGAACGTATCGTATTACTATAGCAACTTTGACGAGCATCATTTGTTATCCGTAGGGGCGTTTTGAGATAATATGTCTAGCAGGCTCATATGCTCTTGGAGAAGCTGTTGGTTCTAGGAACCGCAGTGGTGGTCTGAGTGTCTCCCTTGCCAGCCCTGATGGTCGTGTCGTTGGTGGCGGAGTAGGAGGAGCACTTATCGCAGCAACCCCGGTTCAGGTAGCTTCTTGGTTTACGTCGGAATACTATAATCAAACTACTGCACACGGAGTCCTCGAATTCCTCGAATAGTCATCTAGTTTTACGGATGAATTGAAACATGAATTTGTAGGTGATCGTAGGGAGCTTCATGTGGGGTGGTTCGAAGTCGAAGTACAAGAAGAGGGAAGCTATTGAAGGCGTGATCGACTCGGATCAACAGGCAGTAGATCATGCAGTTGCTATAGCAAACGTGCAGCAGAATCAGAATCTGACATCGACATCCTCGGTTAGTATGTGGCCGTCCTCACAGTCTTTGGACATGCGCAATGCCCATATCGACATTGATCTGATGCGCGGGTGAGCGAGCGAGTGAAGTTTATTCGTAAATTTTCACACTGGTCTTGTTAGATTACTTGTGAAATTTGTAGGTGAAGTGGGATTGAGTTTGGATTTATGTTGGTCTTGTTAGATTATTATTGACATTCTAATTTGTAGTTTATGTTTTTTTTTCATGTTAACCAATGAAAACAAAAATTGTGTCTGATTTAAATCTCCCTTGGTGTTTGTTTCTTCTATAATGTTCTGCCTTTTCGTCTAGGTCGGGCTCTCGGAGAAGAGTCGAATAAGAGTCGTTTTAGTATGAAAGTACTTGAAATTTACGGGGATATCGTAAAGTTTGATGCTCGAGATTTATCATTCGAATTTAGCACTTGATGGCTCCGGTAATTACCTGCCCGTGCTCGAGTTCTTTTAAAGTGTTTTTTCCTAGGATTCTAATACTTGGCTTCTTTTTTCGTTTTTTTTTTAATTATTAGCATATACTAAACTACTTTTTATTATTAGGAATTTACATTTAAAAAGAATCTTATTTTTAGGTTTTAAATTATTGATAATAAATAATTATATTGAATTAGTTTTTTTTTCCTTCAAAGATTTTTCACTCTTAATTATTTTTATAAATAATCATAAATAAGAAAATAATTTCATAACCAAAGCCATCTATAAAACTAAATGAAAAAGAAAGGAAAAAAGAAAAAGCAAAAATTATTTCCGTTGCCGGGAATCGAACCCGGGTCTCCTGGGTGAAAGCCAGATATCCTAACCGCTGGACGACAACGGAATTGTTGGTAATCTATGTAATTTATTAATTTATAGTATTTTGGAGAAAAATAATTGCAAAATATATATTTTCTTTGTGGTCAGGTCCAGGGGCGTGTTAGGGTTGGGTTGAGTCAGAATGTCATCTTCTTCCTCACGTGTTTCTCTCTCTTCGCCGGCGTTCGTCCCTCCTACAACTCGCGTACAATGGCGCCGGCGGGCATCGACTGCGTCGAACGACGGCGCGACAGAGGAACGATCGGTGGCAGATTGAGGCAGTCAGAGAAGTGCGGCGACGACGGCAGTAAGCACGAAGGGAGAGGAAAAGAAGGGGAGAGGGGGAGAGGCGTCGTCCGGCACCGTGCACGCCTCCGGCGCGATCTCCAGCGCCATATCCGCCGGAGATCCGGAAGGAGAGTCATTCTGTATGCATTTCAAGTCAATACACGACATTATTTACGGGTATGAAGTTCATACATAATGTAGGATTACATTAACAGTACTTCCTTCACAAATACATGCCAAATGAAGAAGATAACAAAAAGATTTACAAGTTTCACCATGAACAAGCATTTCTAGAAAATCTTGTGATATTGGCAGAGAAGCCAAGCAGTTCAAATTCATAACATACTATCAGTCCTAGCAGGCAGCCTGCGGAAGAAGTTCATAGGCACTGATGGCGTTCTATTCCTGAATCTAGGATGCCTCATAACGTAGAAACCAGTGAGAAGGGACAGCATCTGGAAGGGCGTTACGTACAGCACAAGAGCAGCAATGAAGCAAAAAATTATGTATATGGCTGTTGCACGAGGATCTCGCCAGTTTAACAGTGCTTGAATTCGTTCTCCTTGAGTAGCCACATCCCCAACCACGCTTTGGATCTTTCCTGCTATAGATCTCATCCGATCGTACCTCATTCGAATGATGTCTGGACTACGATTTGTTGGAAACGAGTCGAATTCTTCGTCGAGCTCATCGGGGTGCACTGTGTCTGCATAAGAGAGTTTGGTGTCCATGTGTGGAGGGTTCCGAGGGCGGTAACGCCAGTTCCAAATTCCTATAACACACATGTAGAGGAAAATTGTGGGAAGGATCAGCTCAGGAAAACAAACTAGCATCAAAAAGAGAAGATGAACCAGCACTGTAGTGATGCGGTTTTTCCACAAGCACACTTCTCCGAACCATTTTCCGACTGCTATTAATCCCGAAAAAACCGATACAATCCTGAAGAAGTTGGCCTTGCTACGTCTCATGCTCCAAAGATGAGAATTTGCATCAGACATGTACTCAACTACCTCCTTCCTAAGAGCAGGCTCAGCCCGGCTAAACCGAGCAGCTACGATGTTGACAGCCTGAAGTCGGAGTGATTCCTGTTGAGACACAGATAAGGGCCTAATGTAATGCATTTTTGGCAATAGGGGCTTTGAATACGTGAGCATCAAATTCATAAGCGATGGGCACAAGAACCGCAGGGCAAGGTGCAGCTCACCCATCTTCTTGACACCAGAAGGGTGAAGGACAAGCAATGGATATACATGTGTATATATGCGACCAGTTTCGAGAGTCGAAATACGGATCCGAATCTTCCCGATTTTTGTGTCCCTGTTACTGCTGGATTCACCAGTATGGCCATTGTCAAAAAGACCAACGGTTAGGACTGTGGAAGGATCATAAACCTCCCAGTGGTACTGCTCATTGAGCTTTGGACTTAAGTTGTCGATTATTGTTCGAGTTCGAACCCATTTCTGACCATACTTCGCCACACAAAATGAATCAGTTGTACCCTTTCCATTCCTATTTTTCATTGGATGGAGCTTATCAGCACCCAGGATGCCAAGCTCCAATATACCAATTGCTGGCTTCCAAAGTTGCTTCCATGAGGGTCTGAGGTCACTACTACAGTGAGTCGACTCGTCGAGCACATGATATCCACCCTCGAGGCAAATGCGAAGATGGAGTCTACTATGGAACTTAGCCTTTTCCTTATCCTTCTCTTTATTTGCCTCCCCTGCTTCCACAGCATCTGACATAGACTTCATAAGGTTGTACCATCGGCTGCGGATAGTTCGATGATCAACACGCTTTTCAATAGAATTCAGTGGAATAACAGCCATACCTAGAGTTTCAGCCTTGTTGGGACCAATATGGTCTTCAACAGAAAGGATCAAATGGTCTTCGAAAGGCTCAGCAGCAACAAACATCAGATCTTCATTCCACAAGGCATTCATTGTTTGAGTTTTCACTGTTTTTGTTCTTAGAAATTGGCTGCCAATTTGTACCTTCACATATGGATCAGGAAAACGAGACTTATCTTGTACAATCAAATCGTGAGCTTCAACAACGTTGACACGAACATACCACAATCTCGGTGAATGATAAACTTTCGAGCGAGTAAATGCTGGAATGATTGAAGTACCATCGGTAGGAGAGATAGCATCAGAATGCCATGCCTCCGGAAAAGCCTCATCAGCTTGCGTGCCATGCCATACAGCAAGCATTAGTTCTCCCTTTTTCTTCGATCTATTCTTGTCTTCGAGGCGATACCATTCTGCAGCCAATGGACTTTCGGGTGGAACTCGAGTAGGTACTTCATGAAGATCAAAGTACAAACGCCCAACGTAATCATCTTTTAAGGTATCTTTGTCTTTAAGAGTAACTTCGAGCACTGTTGATTGCACATTCATCCCTGTGAAGGCAAATACCTCATTCCATTCAGGATTTGAATTTTTTTCAAAATGCTTCGTAGTTCCCTTGAAGTTCCCAAGTTTCACTTCAACATAAGGATCTAAACCTCCAGTCAAATCCTTGGAAGGAAGATCACGGGCTTTCACGACTCGTACGAAAAGATATTGCATCTTTTCTACAAGTTCATGTGAACTTGCAGGTCTGTTACCAAGAGCGACACGACCTCGACCAACCATCCCACCACCAAGGTAAGGACTTGTCTCTCTAATTGAATAATCATTATATTTAAATGATGATCCTGGGTATGCCTGAACAGTATTTGCAACCATTGGCTCAGGCCTCATACCATATCCTCCATAGGTCACAGCTGGTGGTACAATCTGCTGCTGCTGCTGTTGCTCCAGGGGAGGCTGCTTTGCATTGGGAAGGTGATGGAATGTCTGTCTCGATCCAGTTTTATCGCTTGAAAACAGACTCGCTACGAAGTTTGGAACTTTCTGTGTCGTTGATTGGTGTTCAGATGCAATTGGAACCAGAAAAGGATTCTTTTCTACAGAAGATTCCACTGCAGGAAGTAAACTCGAAAGCTTTTTAGAAGGATCATCAGTTACATAGACCTTAAGGCCAAGCTCTCCTTTAGTTCGCGAGAAAATGCCTCGTTTTTCGAGAGGATAATGACAAAGAACAGCCTCAGCATACGAGACAAACGAGGTCCCAGTTAGACGAACTTTTCCGAGACAGGAAGGCTTCGGGCTGTTGCTGGCTCTGTTATAACAAAAGACAAAGGCCTCTAGAGAAAGTCTGGACAGATTTTGTGGATCTGATATGTTGAAGTAGAAGCTCTCATCCCAAATAGGATTGAGATCCTTCTCCTTAGTGGTGGTACGAACTCTTTGATTGTCAAAGTGAAGCTCAACAAAAGCATTGGCTGAGCCCTGCCCATCTTTTGGCATAAGATCATGAGCACCCACTACATCCACTCCTAGCTTGAGGCTACCCATTCAACTTCTTCCAGACTACTCAAGCAACGATGAACTTCCACACAGTTGGTTCAAGAAAATTCACCTGCAACTGAAACGAGGTATTTGCTTCATTACTACATCAAACTTCGTTTTTTTGTTCAATTTTATCTTTTCAAGTTTCCAATAATCAAATGGAACCATGTGATCATCTATAGAACCAAAAATAAAAGTATCCACAAAATTCAAAACAAAGGAATCAAGGGATCGAATTCATTTAGATTCCAAAATGAATCAAACATGCAAATATTGTAGAAAAAATATATACAGAATCTTCAAAAAGAGAGATGAAAAATCCTTCAAAGCAAAATCATCACAAATTCTCTCCCAACTAAAACAAATCAAGAAAGAAAACCACGAAATTCCCCCAAGCGGAGTCTATCAATTTAGCTTCTTAAGCATCTTGACTCCTAACATATTTCCTTCACAAACCAAGCATTCTCTAAATTCTCCTTGGACTTTTAACAAACACTTGGCGTGCAATATCTCTCCCCACCTCAAACCCAGATTCAGCAGCCTAACCAGCCATTCCCCAACAAGAACATCTCTAAAATAATCAATCCCAGACATAAGAACCAACCACTTCCATAGCTACTTTGTACAACAAAAAAAGTCAAGGGAGGAACCAATTCCTAACAACCATCACAAAATCTACACATAAAACTAAACCAGTTTCAAAATCCAGAAATTATTTCAAGCAACCAGATAGAAAATCACACAATCCACCGATAAAAAAGAAGTTAAACAATAGAACAAGAGCAAACAACGCACCTTCCCTGTTGTTGTCAGAAGAAAACGTTCCGAGTCAAAGAAGAAGGTGGAAGAGTCTCTCCGGTTGGCTTTAATGGAAGTTTTTCGAGAGGATCAAGGGAAAGAGATGAAGAGGATGAAAATCAAGTTGAAGTTGAAGTTGAAGTTCATCTCTGTTTGGAAGAGGAAAGTTTTGGGAGAGAAGACGGAGGAGAGGAAAGAGAGGTATGAAAGAGAGTTGAATTGTCTGAGTTTCAATATCGTTCGTATTTGTATTTTTTCAAAAAAATAATTGAATTTTTAGTATAAGTTAAAATGACGTGTAAATCACCCATTGGTGGAATTGCGTACTGGATTTCCTCTCGCGCCTAACAGCTGCTTTCCTAAGAGTTTCAATAATGTCTAAATTTTTTAACATTTTCATTTTAATCCTTCAAATTTATTTCAATACAACTCTCTAAGCTTTTGTCGTTAAATTTATTGATGAAAAAGTCGGTAATTGAAAATTTGGAGGTTATGTGTAATAGCTCAAGCTTACCGCTAGCACAAATTGTCAGCTTTTATCTTTTACGTATCGCCTTCAACTTCACGGTTTTACAATGTGTCTACTGGGGAGAGGTTTCTATATCCTTATAAGGAATGCTTCATTCCTCTCGTCCCCCTCTGTAATCGATGTTGGATCTTTCACACCTTTATAAGGAATGTTTTGTTTCCTCATTCTTCTCTCTAACAGATGTGGGATCTCACAATTCACTCCCTTGAGGCCAGCGTTCTCGTTGGCACACTGCTCGTTATTTGGCTCTAATATCATTTGTAACAGTCCAAGTCCACTGCCCGTTATTTGGCTTTAATACCATTTGTAACAGTCAAAGTCCACTGTTAGCAGCAATTGTCCATTTTTGCCCATTACGTACCGTTATCAACCTCACAGTTGTAAAATATGTCTCTTAGGGAGAGGTTTTTCACACCCTTATAACGAATACTTCGTTCCTTTTTCCTAATGTGGGATCTCACACTAGGGTTAAAAAAAAATCATAAACAAAAGAATGAAAAACTGGAGCGGTGGGATTAAACGGAGGAAGACGACAACGTATACAGTTAACCAACGCTCTACGTGTATATAGATTTGTTCACATAAGCGAACACAATTTTCCACTTATGAATTAATGATAAAAACTCTTTTATTTTCTTACGTTACGAGAATGAGATTTGAATCTCCGACTCTATTGGAAGTAATATATATCGATTATCGTCAATATTGAGTAACATTAGAAACTCATTTAAATTAAAGTTCAGTTAAAGTACCTAATCAAAGCTTCCCAAAATTTCCGAGTTAGGTAAGTTGAATAATCAAATTTTACGGAGTAAATTTGTAATTTAATCACGCTTTAAATATTAATTTATTCGACATGACTTGACCCATCCTATTTTATAAAATATATTAACGATTGAGACTTATTAAAACTTTGGGAGTAAATAAAGTAATTTTCAAAATTTAAAGTTTAGTCATTAAAAAGGATTTTTTAAAAATCTCAAGTCAATGAAATATTAATTAAAAATCAATTAATAATATATAAAAAAATAAAAATAATAACAAGCTGTAATTTAATTTCAATAATAATAAATAAAAAAAAAGCTCATTTAGTGCCAATTTAAAAACCCTAAAAAAGGTTTTTATTTTTATTTTTTTATTTTTTTAATTTTATTTTGAAAAATTACAGGGGTCGTCGTTGACTCTATTGTCTCCATCTGTGTGATTTGGCATTTTAAACATCTTAATTTTATTTTTTATGAATTAATTATTTTCCCAATCGAATAATTGACCTTATAAACGCCAAAAGTATAAAATAAAATTATATATATATATAATTTTATTTATTTATTATTTTATGGTTGAACCATTCATTTCAAGTCAAAATTTGTGGAACCTTCATAAACAATTATAAATAAGGAAAATTCAATGTAAATTTCTAAATACGGCAAATACGGTGATGAGGTGACCTTACAGTATGATGGTTCCACGCACGTTCTTACATGGTGAAAATAGTTAGAGTCGTAAGAATAAGGAAAAAACTTCTCCTTTTAAGTTACAACAGTGTATTTATGCAATAGTTGACTTTTTTTTTTTTTTTTGTCAATTCGAATTGAAAGTTGTTGAATCAGGATCGATAAGTTTTTTCGGATTGAAACACTCCTCCTAGGTAAAGAATTGTCCACCGACCTTACCCTCTTCGGTCTTGGGTGAAGTGGATATATGGGTTTTTTAGCCCTTGACCTAAACGATCTTGAGTAGGCTGATCGAGCCTAAGAACAAATTAAGCCTAGACCAATAATTACTAAGAAACAAAGATCAAAACGTTATTTTACCCATAAAAAAAATAAAATAAAGTAATGCAAATAATATAATTTTATTTGCATCTAGTCCACATGACGTGGTAGAAAATTACAAAAATAATGTTTTTTTCTCGCAAGAAAAGAATAAATTTAATTTAATAATATATAATTACGTAGAGATAGAAAGAGATATGTTTTACATATTTTGGATTTTTTTATTTAAAAAAAAGTAAAAATTAAAAAAGTTTTGTTTTTAACTTTTTTTAATTTTAGTTTATAAATATTATTTTAGTGTTTGTATGGTGTTTCTTCTTATTTTTAATCCAAACTGCATATAAAAAAATTAATTCATTTACACGTGGCAAATTTAAATAGAAAACTATTTTTAGTGGTTGAATTGTTTAATAGTATAATAATAATAATAATAATATATACACGTGGCAAAAATTGGAAATATGAATTTAATAAAAATGTTTTTATCAAATTAAATTTAAAAAGACATTATACTTATTCCCATAAATAAGTCAATAAATAGTCGTTTCACGTAACTCTTAATTAATTATTATTTTCTAATATGGTTTTAGTTTTTATATAACGGGTTAAAAATTTTATTTTTTAAATAAAAATTTCAACTTAAGTGTAATAGAACAATTTTGAACAGTATATTATTCTCACTCTTTTATATATTTTAAATCTTTGAATTACAAATACTTATAATAATAATTTTTTTATAATTAAGTTTATTATAATTAACTTAACCATTCTTCTGGAAACTTTTAAAATTTAAATTATAATTTCGTCATTATTATTTATAAAATACTAGAATTTATTTTTATAATTAATATATATATATATATATATATATATATATATATATATATATATATATATATATATATATATATATATATATATATATATTAAATTTAACATCATGTGTACAGGTGAGAGATTTAAATTTGATATTCGAGAATATAATTTATTCGAAAGTATAAGTCAAGGTTAGAATTAGTCTAACTTTATGGTGTATAGAGAAGACTTGAGCAAAGTCTCCTAAAGTTGGAAGAGGGTGGCCATTAAAATTAAATATGATGAATTAGTATTGTATGACTAAATGATGTCATAATTGATTTTTTAAGTGTTGGTGGGTTACTAGTTATGAGTCGTTGAAGAAAGGTGATCCAAACGCACCGTCCAATACGGTTGGCTTGTTACGACTTCACTTTAGTATTTGTCAATACGGTTAGCTTGGCACAACTTCAATTTAATACTTGCATTCAACAGACGATGTGTTTAAAGCTTGAGATGAATTCATCATCCTATGGTTTGATCAACGATTGCTAGTGAATTGCAGCCAAAAATTCAAAATGAGAATGAAATTTTGGAGTTAGCATCATTAATCTTGCATATAATATGCAAGATTAATGATGCGATTCACGGGCTTGCTTTGTATGATCTATTCTTCGACCCTTTGCCTATAAGCTTTATTGGTGAGTTACGCTCATCAAGCCCTTAATGTGTCGTATTTTGGTTGAGTTTAACATACTTTCAGCCCTTCTATTACCCATCTGTACAATTTTGTTAAGTTCCACGGTAAAGAAAAGGCTCTACACGAGCTCCTATTCTGTAACGTGGTGGCAGGTGGATGTCTTGAACTTGAGCTTGTGAAAGACTCTTTATCACTCCTTTCGTTTAATCACTTAAAAGAAGACTCGACGTTCTTCAAAAAGTTGAGAAATTCTATTTTTGCTAGAGACTAATTAATTCAGCAAAAACTGCAGCCTATTTAAATTGAGAGAAAAATTGCTATAATGATCTTTACTAGCTGAAATTCATGTGTTTTTATAGAGCGATCTGTTGTTAAAACATCTTTTGGAGCCTTGAGAGGTTGAAAATACAGAAAGCCACAAGCTAACTACTTCACTGGCATAGACCATGAAAGATTGTGCAAACATGGAGGCAGATCATTCAGAAGCATTCATATTCACCTCTTATCTTTCAATTAGCATTAAAATGGATGGCTAACAAATACGTACCTCATCCACATCCAAAGGAGAACGCCTCGTAGTTGATAGGTTTCGATATCCAGTTCTTAAACGCTGATTGTTCCTTGAAAACTTTAGATGTTAAATGGTAATCTTGAGATCCATCCTGCATTGGAATAAAACATGAGGCTGGCATCATTATCACATGTAAAGTGTACAATTTAGAGGGGAAAATGAAAGCTACTTTCTACAATTTCAGGTGTTTTACATTTCAGAACGATGGACTAGTTACTTGTGAGATCTCACATCGGTTGATGAGGAGAACGAAACATTCTTTATAAGAGCATGGAAACCACTAACTAGGAGACGCGTTTTAAAAGCTTTGAGGGGAAGGCCGAAAGGAAAAGCCCAAAGAGAACTGTTCTACTAGCGGTGGACTTGGGCCGCTACATTACTTTTACTTTTCGGAGTGACACAGTTACGATAACGAAAAGTAGGAAAGTGAGAACCTGCTATGCTACAGCTAGTGTTGAATGATTTCTTGGGACACTACCTAGTTCTATGAGCAATGGCTTGCCCGGTACTGCCAGAAGATGAAACCTAGACAAACGCCATGACAAAAGCTCAAGTCTGCAATGCTAACAACATTAAATCCTCTACTAGAAACATTTGCTATATTCTCAATATGAACTAAATGTGTCCAAACTTTCAGCACATCCATTGCTGAGGGTATCTCTTTTCTAATCTTTTTCTTTTTCAGAGCAATAACATCATGACGGTCAGCAAAGAACACGAAGAATCTTCATCTCTTATGGGTGTCCAGGAAAGCTTGTGCCCACCTCAAACACCAAAAATCCCTTGACCCATTTATGTGGGTCAAGTTTGAGATTTGACTATCACTAAGCCCTATAATATCATATAGACCAAAAGTTTCCGATTTATTGTCCCAAGTTTGTAAACCAAAGGATCTTGAACTGATGACCATATGCTTGAATTCAAATTCTTCACCGAATCCAACCCTTGGGGTTGACTTGAATGTGAAGGACTTCATTTGATGCATCACAATATAATAGTGCATGATAAACAATGTCAGTAAATTTATAATGCGGGACCTCTACAGATGAGACTTAGTGACAGTTTTCCTTCAAGGTTCAAGGTGTTCAGACTAAACAGAAATAAAATTTACCTTCAGCGTTCTATAAGAGATGTTGCTGGCAAGAAATTTAGTAGGGCATACACTTTTAAGCGACCAGAACATTTCCAGTAACCGCTTCCTGAGATATTGATATAATGCTGATCAGAATAGATCAACTATGTTCACAAGCTAGTCAAACCATGCTTAAAGTGATAACATTACTTGCATAAAGATGACTCAGTTGATGGATACTGCGCCCCTTTAGCAGAGGCTCCTTGCTTTCTTCCAATAGTTCCAAGGACGACCTCATGCAAGCCAGACTTATTCCAACAAATAGAGTACCTGTAAGTTCGCCAGGAAGATTAATTTAACCATATGATCGATTACAAGACAACTCTTGCAGATACATTTGATCTAGTTGAGACAGTACCCGCAAGTTATCGTGTTTAAAGCAGACTCCGCGTGTTGGAACTCCTTTGGTGGTACTGGAGCTGTGCAAAACAGTGGCTGCAAATCCACTTAACACAAAGAATTAAAAAAAAGTTATAAAGCATAAAATTGTCATCCTGTCCTGCCATATTGTGTACCTAAGATCAGTGCTTAATGTACCTGGTTCACCTTTAAGGGAGTCGTTAGCTCATTCGAAAATGGCTGTACTCGATCACATATTGCTCTTTTCACTTGTTCCTTCAGTGTACAATTTTTGGCACTATGAGGAGACAATCCAACTGTTATAGAGGAAAGATAAACAGGCTGAAGAAAGTACGAGAGAAGAGCTCCTGATACAAGATGAGAAGAAACCCATCTCAGTTGATGCATAAAGCATTTGTACATTACAAATTCAAACCATAAAATAGTCCCGCAGACAGTGATGCAGAACACCATTATAAAAACTAAAAAGCAAAAGATAAATCGATACGCACGTATAGTAGCTAAGTCAGAAATTACATAATCCAAGCATGCTCAAATAACTAACAGAACAGAAGATAAAAGTTGTGACTAACAAGAACTCACACAAAAAACACGTGTATTTGGCAATATGCTTGTGCTACAAAATAAATGTCATTTCAACATTAAGTCACCGGATTATAACTTATTATCATCCAGCCAAGCTCACTGCAGCATGGTAATAGTAAGGTTAACTTCTACTGTTATGGTTCTACCACATAACACACCTTGAACTCCAGCTACATTCCATCGAGCTATCTTGTCAGAACAGCTAACTGACAATGTTGTATCACCACGACCAGGCTTCCTCTGAACCAAACCTATGCACTGTGAATCATCCCCTGAAATTTGAATCCACCCATACATTCTTAAACATGAAACATAAGCAAGAAATCACTATCTTCCATTTTAGCCTGTGGTAGTGTATCCATACCTTCATCAATCAAACATGGTGGCGTATCCTCTGTTCTAGGTTCGACGTCTCTGGGAGTTGAAGATGAAGCATCCCCACCTTGCATAAACCCAAGAAAGAACAAACAATTTGATGCACATGCATTGTATTCCCAAATTCATATACGAAACTTTCTTTTAAAAAATCAATATTCAATTCATGGAAATTGGAAAATATACATGGTAACTGAGATATGTATAAATGCAATTTCCAGCCCTTTCTCATGACATATTTTTGTTCAGCCCCAGCCTCCTCATCTAACTGAAACAAAAAGTTTATTACATTGTCACACCTCATCTTCTTCGTTTTGTGATGTTCACTCTCGCAGTTGTTCTGGGACAAATGTTGAATCTGTGTGTAGAAGAACCTGGTAAACAGAGTCAGATTGGGAAAAGAACAAAGTTAATTGTTGGAGGATGAAAGTCCCACATACGCTAATTTAGGGAATGATCATGGGTTTATAATCAAGGAATACTCTCTCCATTGGTTTGAGGCCTTTTTCGTCTAACATAGTATCAGAGCCAATCATCTAACATTAATAAGCTCATCTCAAATACATAATATCTCAAACTACAAAATCTCACTGGCACAGTGACAAAATAAACGCCTAGAAACCAAAAGCGCAAACGTAATAATTTATCACTCACTAGAGACCAAAAGTATACCAAATCATAGAAAATGTTCATACAAATCAAAGAAAGCAACAAAAACGCAGAATTAAGAAAAAACCTCATTAAAGCTCTCCGAGCAATTATTTCGGCGTGTGAATCATTCACAACGTCACCATTTGAGCTTAACTGCGAGCGACCGAGACACTTAGTCCCCGTCCCTAACGCCACAACTTCCAAATCTAAATCGATAACAAAATAGAAAACATTTAAAAACAGTTCGAGTAACTTTCATCAGGAACTAGAATCAACAGAAACGCGGAACACTGATCGAAAAACAAAAACGAATAGGATACTTTCACTACCAGTAGAGTTAACACCTTCAAAATCGCACATAAAACAGGAAACGGAGGGGAAATTGGTAGGGTTTTGAAAGGGAACCTTGTGCGGAAGGAGATGAAACGAGAAATGCAGCCAATACAGTGACTTCACGACCCTGAGGCTTGCCTTTCTTCGGGAGAGAGTTGTAGATCGAGAATATCTTCTCCGAAATCGTCTCTCCCCAGCTCTCCGAAGAAGAGGATGAACAGAAGCAATCCTCCATTTTTCCTTCCTCCCTCACGCTGTTACACACAACTGAACTAAGGGTGTTAAGAAAAATGTTAAATTTAAAAAAAAAAAAAAAAAATGTTAAATTTAAAATTACAATAATACCCTCAAATAAAAAAAATTAAATAATGCTTTTTTAATAATAATACTAATAATAATAATAAAAAAGGTTTAAAGCAATAAATATCGACGGGCTGAAGGAAAAATAGACCGTTGAAATCGTTGCTTTCACCTTCCCGCCATTTTCTTCTCTCTCATTTTCTCTCTCACCATGCTAACGTTTCAGGTTGCAGCAATGGAAGCTCTGACGTACAATCTTCTTCCACTTCTCCACCTTGCTCCGTTCGCCGATTTCAGATTCTCTCGCTCGACGGTCTTCTTCACTGCCTCCCGCGAAAACAGCACCTCTTGCCTTTACGCACAGCTTCAAATCTCGGAGTCTTTCTTCACCATCTTGTCCACTAATCCCAATGGCCCTGAAGAACTTCGTTCCTCTCTTCAGATCGACGAATTCTTTTTCGCCATCTCCCTTACCGGTACCGACAATATCCTCCTCACCGCTCTCATCCCGGATGAGCCTTTCTGCACCAACCTCTTTTTCACAAATAGTATGTTCCTCTCTTAACGCCTTTGATTTTCTCAAGATTTTCGGCTCTCATTTTAATTTTTTTCTGTTTTCTTGGTGAATCTGCGATTTCTTGTTTGTTATTTCGTGAATCTGACTGGATAATCGAGGAAAATTTGAACACTCTGTATGTTAGGTTTTTTTTTTTTTTTTTTTTTTTTTTTCCTTCAATTCAGCAAAGACTAGTGGATAAACGTATGCGGAATGGATCTCAGCTACGAATTGGATAGACTGTGAACAAAATCCCTAAATTTTCGTTTCGATTAGTTCGCTTAAATCTGTCCATTTTCGGATTGGTTTCGTTGCCGTATCTTCATGTTTCACAAATGATTTTCTCAAGATTTTCGGTTCTGATTTTACTTTTCTTCTGCTTTCTTGGTGAATCTGCGATTTCTTGTTTGTTATTTCGAGAATCTGAGTGGATAATTGAGGAAATTTCGAACACTCTGTATTTTAGGGTTTTTTCTTCTTCAATTCAGCAAAGACGAGTGGATTAACGTATTGGGAATGGATCTCATCTACGAATTGGATAGACTATGAACAAAATCCCTAAAGTTTCATTTCGATTAGTTCGCTTAAATGTGTCAATTTTCAGATTGTTTTCGTTGCCGTATCTTCGTGGTTCTTGACTCGAGTTCTTGATTTTTCATTTTGATTTTAGGCATTGGGCATTTAAAATATAACACTATATTGGCGATGGGTCCTACCCCTAATACTAACGTTCCTGAAATGGACGACGGACCATTTGTCGCTATTGATGCAGAATGGTTCAGAGACATTGCAACAAGATTATGTGCCTTCAATACTAGAAGTAACTCCATTTCTTCTCCCCATGTGCAGTCTTGCGAACACTTATACATAGTGTAATCCATGTCTTCTTGAAAGTTTATGAAAGCTTGTCTTCTCTAACAGTCTGGGTTACTGCAACGGTTTCAAAAGTGACATTCTCTGCTATACTAATGGAGTTCGCGCTTCCTGCGGAGGTACACAATCTATCTATCCCTTGAAAGTTGAGGAAACTTTTCAAATGTTTGAATTGAATCCATCCCTTCGATGAATAAACCTGTGTTTAAACTTTTGAAGTGTTATTTCCTTCTTCATTAGCATTTATAGTCACATTTTGGATCTTATGCTATTTTTCAAGTATACATGTGAAGGGAGTGTTAAGAATTTAAATAAGGAATTTTCACAATGGTATGATATTGTCCAATTTGCATGGTTTTGCTTTGGGCTTCCCCAAAAGGTCTCGTACCAATGGAGATACTATTCCCAATGGTATGATATTGTCCAATTTGCATGGTTTTGCTTTGGGCTTCCCAAAAGGCCTCGTACCAATGGAGATAGTATTCCCAATGGTATGATATTGTCCAATTTGCATGGTTTTGCTTTGTGCTTCCCAAAAGGCCCCATACTAATGGGGATAGTATTCCTCACAATTTGCATGGTTTTGCTTTGTGCTTCCCAAAAGGCCTCATACCAATAGAGATAGTATTCCATGGTGGTTTTGCTTTGTGCTTCCAAAAGGCCTCGTACCAATGAAGATAGTATTCCATGGTGGTTTTGCTTTGTGCTTCCCAAAAAGCTTCATACCAATGGAGATAGTATTCATGGTTTTGGTTTGTGCTTCCCAAAAGGCCTCGTATTAATGGAGATAATATTCCATGGTTTTGCTTTGTGCTTCCTAAAAGGCCTCATACCAATGGAGATAGTATTCCTCACAATTTGCATGGTTTTGCTTTGTGCTTCCCAAAATGCCTCGTACCAATGGAGATCGTATTCCATGGTTTTGCTTTGTGCTTCCCAAAAGGCCTCATATCAATGGAGATAGTATTCCATGGTTTTGCTTTGTGCTTCCCAAAAGGCCTCATATGAATGGAGATAGTATTCCATGGTTTTGCTCTGTGCTTCCCAAAAAGGCCTCATACCAATGGAGATAGTATTCCTCACTTACCAAAAGACCTTATACCCATGGCTAAGTTTAGGGCATGAATCTGATACCATGATAGGAATAACGACTCTCCACAATGGTATGATATTGGCTTCCCAAAAGGCCTCATACCAATGGAGATAGTATTCCTCACTTACCAAAAGGCCTCATACCCATGGCTAAGTTTAGGGCATGAATCTGATACCATGTTAGAAATCACGACTCTCCAAAATAGTATGATATTGTCCACTTTGAGCATAACCTCTCATGGTTTTGCTTGGGCTTCCCCAAAAGGCCTCATACCAATGGAGATAGTATTTCTCACTTATAAACTCATAATCTTCCACTAAATTAACCAACGTGGGATTCACTCTCAATAATCCTCAACAGAACCTACTAGTATAAACTCAACATACGTAGAAGACACGAGACTTCAAACTGTATCTTTCCTAATATAATAAATATTGATAGCCGCTGGTTGGATTTTACCCTTGTTCTGACCTCACAAATGAAGGACAAGTGTGAATATAAATATACAATGAAATATATTAGATATGGTTAGTTTAAGCTTTTGAATTTAGTGGTAGGCTAGTCATGCTATTAGAGTAAATACGAGTTTGTATTATTTCTTCCTTGATTTAAGATTGATGGTCACTTGTTAGGAGCTCGAATGGTATGAACACAATTATGATCAAACGATCAAACCTAATTGTTTAGGTTTTTTAGATTTGTTGTTACTTTACCTAGTGTAATGATTAATGAAATGCAAACTTGCATGCAGGACAAACGGTGCGTTATTGGAGGTTCTAATTTTGGTGATGGAATCAAGTTTCCAGTCACTCTGATTCCATTGAACTTTTTTATTCAAGCATCATATCTAGACAATATGGTGTATTTTTATATGTCATCTGGTGGGAACACTTTTGTGAAATTCGAAACCGGGCGATGGACAAACATTGTGGCCTTCAACCCCGAAGATCGGTGGGAAGTTCTACCGAAGTAGAACGGTAAGAGGCTATAAGAATGGCAGTGAAATGTATATATATATACAGGTGTTAGTGAAATTTGGAGAATAGATCGATAGAATACAAATGTCGATAATTGATAATAATAGATCATGTCGATTTTTTGTAGTAAGTTACACAATTTTGAATAAAAAATGTTGAATTTTTTTGGACATTTTTAGGTTTTATCCCACTACAAAGCTATGATCTTATGAATGTAAGAAAGATAAGTCTGTGCATTTGTGTATAGACTCTCGGGACTTAAACAAGATGATAGTAAAGAACAAATATTCACTTCCTTAAATAGATGATTTATTCGACCAATTTCATGGAGTAACTGTATTTTCAAGAATTAACAAAATGAGACTACGATATTTCCATAATAACTTTCAAACATAGGCATGAGCCTCGAGAGTTTGAAGTGTGACTTTTGGCTTTAACGAATACTTTTTTTAAGACATGCTTATAAGAGACGAGGTCTTAGTGAACCAAACAATCTAAACGGTGATGGAGCAGTAACTAAGTGGTTTATTACTCGCCTTGTCACTTCTTCAAAATAGTCACACCCTAGAAAAAGATAATAATATGATAAACCATTGCCGCTAAATTATGAAATTTTGAAAAGTTTCATTTTAATATGAAGTAATGATATATTTTTTTCTTTTCAAAAAACTCGAGGACTTTTCCATTAAATTCATAGATACTCGAGGACTTTTCCATTAAATTCATAGATAGAAAATTTGAGGTTAGTTTCAATTTTTATATCTCAAAACTTTGATGTTTTTAGAATTTAAAATATAAGCTGGTAGACCATTTACATGTTGAAATGACAGAGTTGGTCTGAGGCTCTAGATTTTTTTAAAAGAATTGAGATGGTCAAGTTGGTCTAAGGTGTTAGATTAAGATTCCATTTTTCATAAGGTAACATTGGAGAATTTTTTTCGTTTCTTGAATGAGCTCCACTGGTCTCTTACTATACTCACTAGAAACTCTAGTAAACACTCGTTGAACTACTCTGAGTAAAGCTCTTAAGCTATGTGCTCATCACATTCCAAAACCTTACCAATTGTATGAAATTAAGTTCTCTCTAGCCTTTGAGTTCTACGCCCCATGCACTCCTATTCCATAGATGTACGTCACACCCTTGGGGTGTTAAAATGTCAAGTAGGGGTATTTTTGTCATTTATCATGCTACTTAATTTTATTTTCATTGGACAAAAGAGCGAAGTCTCTTGACCCTAGTTTGTCTCTTTATGACACTTACTCTAGATCTGTTCCCATCCTTGATTAGTAAGTAATTGCATGTTGAGATGGTTGAATTGGTCTAAGGTGCAAAATTAAGGTTTTGGTCCAAAGGGTGTGAGTTTAAATCCTACTCTCAACAATGTTTTTGATTCATTTCCCAAAAGAGGTACAATTGGTGTGTTTTTTTTTATGTATTTTAAACGAGCACCAATGGGACATGCATAAGAAAACAAGTGGAGCTCTCGACCCTAGTTTGGTTATCTATGACATCTGCTCCAGATTTGATCCCGACCTTGATTTGTGATCGCATGTTGAGATGGCCGAGTTGGTCTAAGGTGCCAGATTAAGGTTCTGGTCCAACAGGGTGTGGGTTCAAATCCCACTCTCAACAATGTTTTTCTTTCATTTCCAAAAGAGGTACAATTGGTGTGTTTTCTGTATTTTAAACGAGAATGGGACGTGCATAAGAAAAATAGCGGAGCTCTCGACCTTGATTTGTGATTGCATGTTGAGATGGCCGAGTTGGTTTAAGGCGCTAGATTAAGATTCTGGTTCGAAAGGGTGTGGATTCAAATCCCACTCTCAACAATGTTTATCTTTCATTTCCAAAAGAGATACAATTGGTGTGTTTTTTTGTATTTTAAATGAGCACGAATGGGACGAGCATAAGAAAAATAGCGGAGCTCTCGACCCTAGTTTGGTTCTCTATGACACCTGCTTTAGATTTGATCCTGACCCTCGACCCTAGTGTTTGGTTCTCTATGACACTTGCTCTAGTTTGGTTCTCTATGACACCTGCTCTAGATTTGATCCTGACCCTAGTTTGGTTCTCTATGACACCTGCTCCAGATTTGATCTTGACCCTAGTTTGGTTCTCTGATTTGATCCTGACCCTAGTTTGGTTCTCTATGACACCTGCTCCAGATTTGATCTTGACCCTAGTTTGGTTCTCTATGACACCTGCTCCAGATTTGATCCTGACCCTAGTTTGGTTCTCTATGACACCTGCTCTAGTTTGGTTCTCTATGACACCTGCTCCAGATTTGATCATGACCCTAGTTTGGTTCTCTATGACACCTGCTCTAGTTTGGTTCTCTATGACACCTGCTCTAGTTTGGTTCTCTATGACACCTGCTCCAGATTTGATCCTGACCCTAGTTTGGTTCTCTATGACACCTGCTCTAGTTTGGTTCTCTATGACACCTGCTCCAGATTTGATCCTGACCCTAGTTTGGTTCTCTATGACACTTGCTCTAGTTTGGTTCTCTATGCTCCAGATTTGATCCTGACCCTAGTTGACCCTAGTTTGGTTCTCTATGAAACCTGCTCTAGTTTGGTTCTCTATGCTCCAGATTTGATCCTGACCCTAGTTGACCCTAGTTTGGTTCTCTATGACACCTGCTCCAGATTTGATCCTGACCCTAGTTTGGTTCTCTATGACACCTGCTCCAGATTTGATCTTGACCCTAGTTTGGTTCTCTGATTTGATCCTGACCCTAGTTTGGTTCTCTATGACACCTGCTCCAGATTTGATCTTGACCCTAGTTTGGTTCTCTATGACACCTGCTCCAGATTTGATCCTGACCCTAGTTTGGTTCTCTATGACACCTGCTCTAGTTTGGTTCTCTATGACACCTGCTCCAGATTTGATCATGACCCTAGTTTGGTTCTCTATGACACCTGCTCTAGTTTGGTTCTCTATGACACCTGCTCTAGATTTGATCCTGACCCTAGTTTGGTTCTCTATGACACCTGCTCTAGTTTGGTTCTCTATGACACCTGCTCCAGATTTGATCCTGACCCTAGTTTGGTTCTCTATGACACCTGCTCTAGTTTGGTTCTCTATGACACCTGCTCCAGATTTGATCCTGACCCTAGTTTGGTTCTCTATGACACTTGCTCTAGTTTGGTTCTCTATGCTCCAGATTTGATCCTGACCCTAGTTGACCCTAGTTTGGTTCTCTATGAAACCTGCTCTAGTTTGGTTCTCTATGCTCCAGATTTGATCCTGACCCTAGTTGACCCTAGTTTGGTTCTCTATGACACCTGCTCCAGATTTGATCCTGACCCTAGTTTGGTTCTCTATGACACCTGCTCCAGATTTGATCCTGACCTCTATGACACCTACTCTAGTTTGGTTCTCTATGACACCTGCTCCAGATTTGATCCTGACCCTAGTTTGGTTCTCTATGACACCTGCTCTAGTTTGGTTCTTTATGACACCTGCTCCAGATTTGATCCTGACCCTAGTTTGGTTCTCTATGACACCTGCTCTAGTTTGGTTCTCTATGACACCTGCTCCAGATTTGATCCTGACCTTAGTTTGGTTCTCTATGACACCTGCTCCAGATTTGATCCTGACCCTAGTTGACCCTAGTTTGGTTCTCTATGACACCTGCTCCAGATTTGATCCTGACCCTAGTTGACCCTAGTTTGGTTCTCTATGACACCTGCTCCAGATTTGCTCCCGACCTTGATTAGTGGTTGCATGTTGAGATGGCCGAGTTGGTCTAAGGTGCCAGATTAAGGTTCTGGTCAGAAAGGGCGTGGGTTCAAATCCCAATCTCAACAATGATGTTAGAATGGTCAAGTAGGGCATTTTTTGTCATTTATCATAATATAATTAATTGAATTGTCAATCGACAATATATCAGAGGAGATATGGAGAATGGTCAAGTAGGGCATTTAGGGCATTTTTTGTCATTTATCATATTATAATTAATTGAATTGTCAATCGACAATATATCAGAGGAGATATGGAGCCTCTATGGCACGTGCTCCAGATCTCCTCTGAGCCTTGACTAAGGCGGTTCTGGTCCCAAAGGGCGTGTGTTTGTTTTGAGCACGAATTGGCCGTGCATGTGTTTTTTGTATTTTAAACGAGCATGAATTGGACGTGCATAAGAAAAATAGCGGAGCTCTAGACCCTAGTTTGGTTATTTATGACACCTACTCCAGATTTGCTCCCGACCTTGATTTGTGATTGCATGTTGAGATGGCCGAGTTGGTTTGAGGCGCGAGATTAAGATTCTGGTCCAAAAGGGCGTGGGTTCAAATCCCACTCTCAACAATGTTTTTGTTTCACGAGCTCTCGACCCTAGTTTGGTTCTCTATGACACCTGCTCCAAATTTGCTCCCGACCTTAATTAATGGTTGCATGTTGAGATGGCTGAGTTGGTCTAAGGTTCCAGATTAAGGTTTTGGTCTGAAAGGGCGTGAGTTCAAATACCACTCTCAACAATGTTTTTCTTTCATTTCCAAAAGAGGTACAATTGGTGTGTTTTTTGTATTTTAAACGAGCACGAATTGGACGTGCATAAGAAAAATAGCGGAGCTCTATACCCTAGTTTGGTTATCTATGTGACCTACTCCAGATTTGCTCCCGACCTTGATTTGTGATTGCATGTTGAGATGGCCGAGTTGGTCTAAGGCGCTAGATTAAGGTTCTGGTTCGAAAGGGCGTGGGTTCAAATCCCACTCTCAACAATGTTTTTGTTTCACAAGCTCTCGAAACTAGTCTATGACACCTGCTCCAGATTTTCTCCCGACCTTGATTAGTGGTCGCGTTCTGGTCCGAAAGGGCGTGGGTCCCACTCTCAACAATGATGTTAGAATTGTTAAGAAGAGCGTAGGTTCAAATCCCACTCTCAATTAAGGTTCTGGCCCCAAAGAAGGGGCGTGGGTTCAAATCCCACTCTCAACAATGATGTTAGAATGGTCAATATATCAAAGGCTCTCTATGGCACGTGCTCTAGATCTGCTCTTAGCCTTGATTAGCAAATATATGTTGAGATGGCCAAGTTGGTCTAAGGCACCAGATTAAGGTTCTAGTCCGAAAAGGCGTGGGTTCAAATTCTACTTTCAACAATGTTTTTGTTTATGACACCTGCTCCTGATTTGCTCCCGACCTTGATTAGTGCTTGCATGTTGAGATGGCCGAGTTGGTCTAAGGTGCCAGATTAAGGTTCTGGTCCGAAAGGGCGTGGGTTCAAATCCCACTCTCAACAATGTTTTTGCGGAGCTCTAGACCCTAGTTTGGTTATCTATGACACCTACTCCAGATTTGCTCCCGACCTTGATTTGTGATTGCATGTTGAGATGGCCGAGTTGGTCTAAGGCGCCAGATTAAGGTTCTGGTCCGAAAGGGCGTGGGTTCAAATCCCATTCTCAACAATGTTTTTGTTTCATGAGCTCTCGATCCTAGTTTGGTTCTCTATGACACCTGCTCCAGATTTGCTCCCGACCTTGATTAGTGGTTGCATGTTGAGATGGCCGAGTTGGTCTAAGGCGCTAGATTAAGGTTCTGGTTCGAAAGGGCGTGGGTTCAAATCCCACTCTCAACAATGTTTTTGTTTCATGAGCTCTCGATCCTAGTTTGGTTCTCTATGACACCTGCTCCAGATTTGCTCCCGACCTTGAATGGTGGTCGCATGTTGAGATGGCCGAGTTGGTCTAAGGCTTCAGATTAAGGTTCTGGTTCAAGGCGCCAGATTAAGGTTCTGGTCCGAAAGGGCGTGGGTTCAAATCCCACTCTAAACAATGTTTTTGTTTCATGAGCTCTCGATCCTAGTTTGGTTCTCTATGACACCTGCTCCAAATTTGCTCCCGACCTTGATTAGTGGTCGCATGTTGAGATGGCCGAGTTGGTCTAAGGCGCCAGATTAAGGTTCTGGTCCGAAAGGGCGTGGGTTCAAATCCCACTCTCAACAATGTTTTTGCGGAGCTCTAGACCCTAGTTTGGTTATCTGTGACACCTACTCCAGATTTGCTCCTGACCTTGATTTGTGATTGAATGTTGAGATGGCCGAGTTGGTCTAAGGCGCTAGATTAAGGTTCTGGTCTGAAAGGGCGTGGGTTCAAATCCCACTCTCAACAATGTTTTTGTTTCATGAGCTCTCGATCCTAGTTTGGTTCTCTATGACACCTGCTCCAGATTTGCTCCCGACCTTGATTAGTGGTCGCATGTTGAGATGGCCGAGTTGGTCTAAGGCGCCAGATTAAGGTTCTGGTCCGAAAGGGCGTGGGTTCAAATCCCACTCTCAACAATGTTTTTGCGGAGCTCTAGACCCTAGTTTGGTTATCTATGACACCTACTCCAGATTTGCTCCCGACCTTGATTTGTGATTGCATGTTGAGATGGCCGAGTTGGTCTAAGGCTTCAGATTAAGGTTCTGGTCCGAAAGGGCGTGGGTTCAAATCCCACTCTCAACAATGTTTTTGTTTCATGAGCTCTCGATCCTAGTTTGGTTCTCTATGACACCTGCTCCAGATTTGCTCCCGACCTTGATTAGTGGTCGCATGTTGAGATGGCCGAGTTGGTCTAAGGCGCCAGATTAAGGTTCTGGTCCGAAAGGGCGTGGGTTCAAATCCCACTCTCAACAATGTTTTTGCGGAGCTCTAGACCCTAGTTTGGTTATCTGTGACACCTACTCCAGATTTGCTCCTGACCTTGATTTGTGATTGCATGTTGAGATGGCCGAGTTGGTCTAAGGCTTCAGATTAAGTTTCTGGTTCAAGGCGCCAAATTAAGGTTCTCGTCCGAAAGGGCGTGGGTTCAAATCCCACTCTCAACAATGTTTTTGTTTCATGAGCTCTCGATCCTAGTTTGGTTCTCTATGACACCTGCTCCAGATTTGCTCCCGACCTTGATTAGTGGTCGCATGTTGAGATGGCCGAGTTGGTCTAAGGCGCCAGATTAAGGTTCTGGTCCGAAAGGGCGTGGGTTCAAATCCCACTCTCAACAATGTTTTTGCGGAGCTCTAGACCCTAGTTTGGTTATCTATGACACATACTCCAGATTTGCTCCCGACCTTGATTTGTGATTGAATGTTGAGATGGCCGAGTTGGTCTAAGGCGCCAGATTAAGGTTCTGGTCCGAAAGGGCGTGGGTTCAAATCCCACTCTCAACAATGTTTTTGTTTCATGAGCTCTCGATCCTAGTTTGGTTCTCTATGACACCTGCTCCAGATTTGCTCCCGACCTTGATTAGTGGTCGCATGTTGAGATGGCCGAGTTGGTCTAAGGCGCCAGATTAAGGTTCTGGTCCGAAAGGGCGTGGGTTCAAATCCCACTCTCAACAATGTTTTTGCGGAGCTCTAGACCCTAGTTTGGTTATCTATGACACCTACTCCAGATTTGCTCCCGACCTTGATTTGTGATTGCATGTTGAGATGGCCGAGTTGGTCTAAGGCTTCAGATTAAGGTTCTGGTCCGAAAGGGCGTGGGTTCAAATCCCACTCTCAACAATGTTTTTGTTTCATGAGCTCTCGATCCTAGTTTGGTTCTCTATGACACCTGCTCCAGATTTGCTCCCGACCTTGATTAATGGTTGCATGTTGAGATGGCCGAGTTGGTCTAAGGCTTTGGTTATCTATGACACGTACTCTAGATTTGCTCCCGACCTTGATTTGTGATTGAATGTTGAGATGGTCGAGTTGGTCTAAGGCGCCAGATTAAGGTTCTGGTCCGAAAGGGCGTGGGTTCAAATCCCACTCTCAAAAATGTTTTTGTTTCATGAGCTCTCGATCCTAGTTTGGTTCTCTATGACACCTGCTCCAGATTTGCTCCCGACCTTGATTAGTGGTCGCATGTTGAGATGGCCGAGTTGGTCTAAGGCGCCAGATTAAGGTTCTTGTCCGAAAGGGCGTGGGTTCAAATCCCACTCTCAACAATGTTTTTGCGGAGCTCTAGACCCTAGTTTGGTTATCTATGACACCTACTCCAGATTTGCTCCCGACCTTGATTTATGATTGAATGTTGAGATGGCCGAGTTTGTCTAAGGCGTCAGATTAAGGTTCTGGTCTGAAAGGGCGTGGGTTCAAATCCCACTCTCAACAATGTTTTTGTTTCATGAGCTCTCGATCCTAGTTTGGTTCTCTATGACACCTGCTCCAGATTTGCTCCCGACCTTGATTAATGGTCGCATGTTGAGATGGCCGAGTTGGTCTAAGGCGCCAGATTAAGGTTCTGGTCCGAAAGGGCGTGGGTTCAAATCCCACTCTCAACAATGTTTTTGCGGAGCTCTAGACCCTAGTTTGGTTATCTATGACACCTACTCCAGATTTGCTCCCGACCTTGATTTATGATTGAATGTTGAGATGGCCGAGTTGGTCTAAGGCGTCAGATTAAGGTTCTGGTCCGAAAGGGCGTGGGTTCAAATCCCACTCTCAACAATGTTTTTGTTTCATGAGCTCTCGATCCTAGTTTGGTTCTCTATGACACCTGCTCCAGATTTGCTCCCGACCTTGATTAGTGGTCGCATGTTGAGATGACCGAGTTGGTCTAAGGCGCCAGATTAAGGTTCTGGTCCGAAAGGGCGTGGGTTCAAATCCCACTCTCAACAATGTTTTTGCGGAGCTCTAGACCCTAGTTTGGTTATCTATGACACCTACTCCAGATTTGCTCCCGACCTTGATTTGTGATTGCATGTTGTGATGGCCGAGTTGGTCTAAGGCTTCAGATTAAGGTTCTGGTTCAAGGCGCCAGATTAAGGTTCTGGTCCGAAAGGGCGTTTTTGTTTCATGAGCTCTCGATCCTCGTTTGGTTCTCTATGACACCTGCTCCAGATTTGCTCCCGACCTTGATTAGTGGTCGCATGTTGAGATGGCCTAGTTGGTCTAAGGCGCCAGATTAAGGTTCTTGTCCGAAAGGGCGTGGGTTCAAATCCCACTCTCAACAATGTTTTTGCGGAGCTCTAGACCCTAGTTTGGTTATCTATGACACCTACTCCAGATTTGCTCCCGACCTTGATTTGTGATTGCATGTTGAGATGGCCGAGTTGGTCTAAGGCGCCAGATTAAGGTTCTGGTCCGAAAGGGCGTGGGTTCAAATCCCACTCTCAAAAATGTTTTTGTTTCATGAGCTCTCGATCCTAGTTTGGTTCTCTATGACACCTGCTCCAGATTTGCTCCCGACCTTGATTAGTGGTCACATGTTTAGATGGCCGAGTTGATCTAAGGCGCCAGATTAAGGTTCTGGTCCGAAAGGCCGTGGGTTCAAATCTCACTCTCAACAATGTTTTTGTTTCATGAGCTCTTGATCCTAGTTTGGTTCTCTATGACACCTGCTCCAGATTTGCTCCCGACCTTGATTAGTGGTTGCATGTTGAGATGGTCGAGTTGGTCTAAGGCTTCAGATTAAGGTTCTGGTTCAAAAGGGCGTGGGTTCAAATCTCACTCTTAACAATTTTTTTTCTTTCATTTCCAAAAGAGGTACAATTGGTGTGTTTTTTCTATTTTAAACGAGCACGAGTTGGACGTGCATAAGAAAAATAGCGGAGCTCTCGACCCTAGTTTTGTTATCTATGACACCTACTCCAGATTTGCTCCCGACCTTGATTTGTTGTTACATGTTGAGATGGCCGAGTTGGTCTAAGGCGCCAGATTAAGGTTTTGGTCCGAAAGGGCGTGGGTTCAAATCCCACTCTCAATAATTTTTTGTTTCATTTCCGTAAGAGGTACAATTGGTGTGTTGTGTTTCTTGGTTTTTAAACGAGCACGAATGGGACGTGCATAAGAAAAATAGCGGAGCTCTCGACCCTAGTTTGGTTATCTATGACACCTACTCCAGATTTGCTCCCGACCTTGATTTGTGATCGCATGTTGAGATGGCCGAGTTGGTCTAAGGCGCTATATTAAGGTTTTAGTCCGAAAGGGCGTGGGTTCAAATCCCACTCTCAATAATGTTTTTGTTTCACGAGCTCTCGACCCTAGTTTGGTTATCTATGACACCTGCTCCAGATTTGCTCCCGACCTTGTTTTGTGATTGCATGTTGAGATGGCCGAGTTGGTCTAAGGCGCCAGATTAAGGTTCTGGTTCGAAAGGGCGTGGGTTCAAATCCCACTCTCAACAATGTTTGTCTCACGAGCTCTCGACCCTAGTTTGGTTCTTCTCTTTGACACATGCTCAGCAACCTTGATTAGTGAACTTATGTTGAGTTTAAAGTTTCAAGGCCTAATACCTCTTTTGAACGAATCGACCCAAGCAATAGAAGCAAGGTCGATTTAATTTCCCATTAAAATTTAAATTTTATTACCAACCAAATTTGGAATTGAAAATGAAAATGAGATATAAATAGGAATTTAAACGGCGATCACTCTTTGCCCGCCAATTTCATCACTCTTGGTTTCGTCTCTCAGCGTCGCGATGTTCACCATTCACGTTGACACAGTGTATGATCTGAGGCTCGCGGTGTTGCCATTGGCTACGCTCTGCGATGAAGCCCATATCAAATGCTCCAGAGAAAAGTTGTCCATAATCGTCGTTTCTTCTCCCTATCCCTTCGTTGCATCGCTTCGAATGTTGCCTACATTCTTCACTTCCTTTCTGTTGCACCCCGACGGCGACAACTTCGAGGAACATCGGTACAAATTTCTCCTTCAACTCTTCGCTACTAATATTTCCAATATGTACAGCGAAGATCTTTCCATGACCATCTATATCGGCGGAAACCAAAGACTCGCGCCCTTGAAATTTGAGGATCCTCGTGAGTTTATTACTCTCTACGTTTTTCGTTTTTATTCTGAAGAATCGCGATTTCGTAATTGAATTCACTGGTGATTTCTTAATCGAGGATGATTTCTCTCTGCTCTGAAATTTGATTGAAACTTTGATTTGACGATGTTAGGTCATTTCCGGATTTTTTGATCTCCAGAATCGTTGTGCCTAGTGTGCGATGAAATCTTTTTCTAAGTGACTCTAATGAATTGAATGTCGTCGATACTGTGATTTCTTGAATTGATTATGATTTCTCTCCGGCCTGTAATTTTGAATGAATCTTGAATTTTATGATTCTAGGGATTTTCACGGCCATTTCGATAGCAGGAATAGTTGTTGTTGCGACGATTTCGATTTCATTTCCGAAGAATCTTGATTCTAATTGAACTGAATGTTGTCATTCTGGCGATTCCTTTTTTACGACAATTCCCGCAATTTTTGATTGAATCTTGGATTTTAGGGATTTTCAGTATTTTCTTGGATTTTTTTGATCTCTAGAATAGTCGTTGTTTTGGTTTCCACTAAATTATAGAGCGATGGATTAAACGAACATGGAATTTGATATTCGATATGAAAAGAAAGAACAGAGCCGTGAATTATGTGTTCTTTTTGCCTTCATCACATATGAATCATTTTCTCTCCGGTCTGTAATTGTGCATTATTTGATACATTTCTACCATCGATTCAATTTTTAAACTGTTAATTCTGATTTCAGATACTGGATATCTGCAATACTCTGCATTGGTATTGTCACATGCCCAAAATATTGATATCAGCCCAATTGATTACGGAGTTTTTGTTGCAATTCGTTCAACGGAGTTCATAAATATCGTGTCTGACTTGGTTATCCTCCCCGATGAGTTAGGTAACTTGAATTCTTCCTTTTGCAGTTAATGTAAACGAATAGTCTTAAATTTTCTGAAATTTGTTCTCTTCTTCTGCATCAGTTTCTATCACTTTAACAGAGACGGAGGTCAAGTTCGATGCTCTAACTGGGCAAGTTACTTTCACCACAGAGGTAAGGACTAGTGATGCCTTTTCATAACCATTTTTCACAGCATTGACTAATGAAACTCAAATTTGCTCACCCATTAGTTTATAGCGCAACTAAAATAGTTTAAATTCTAGTTTTGTTCGTCGATTTGGTCGGGTACTTTTAAAATGTTCATTCAAGTCTCTAGTTTAATTTTAAAATGTGTCCATGTTAATCTCTATTAGTAAAGGATTAAAACGAACAAAAGTTGAATGTGTAATGACTAAAATGGACGTCTTCAAAATATGAAAACACAAGAACCCTACAAAGATTACAAGGACCAAAGTAATGTACTTTGATACTTGTTTATCGTGATTTTATTGATCTCTATATAAACTTTTCAAACACTTAGTTTTCACAATCTAACTACGAATTAGAATTACTCAAATTTCAAATTTCATGGCTTATCCTAAACAACTGTTGAAGATTGTTGATGAGAGTCATATATCGACTGATTAAGGGAATGATTATGAGTTTATAGGTAAGGAATACATTTTTATTGATACGAGACCTTTTGGAGAAACCAAAAGCAAAGCCATAAAAGTTTATTTTCAAAGTATACAATATCATACCATTGTAGAGAGTCGTGATTCCTAACAACAACTAGTATAAGGTGATGTGGTGCAGAATAAAGATTGCATAATTGGGGGTGTCAAAGGAGGAAAAGTATTTTACTTCATCATCACTCTGCATCCCGTGTACTTTTTCTTCCACATATCCTATACCTCCAAGTTTGTGTGGATATTCAAGACAGTCAGTTCACGCAACTTGTTGAGCTGCTGTACAGGACTACATGCTAGCTATCTGGTCTGTTATTGACATTGGAATAAAACCTGGTGAAGCCAATGTAAGTTTCTCTTTGATGAATCTTTATCTGTGAAATATGCATATAATAATGGTCACTGGATCATGTGGATGCATAATTTTGGCATACTCTACGTTAGGGTTTAGCTTCTCGACGTGTATATAGAATTTTATGTTTGATATGTGTTTAAATTTTGTACAAACAGAGACATGTACTCGTAGTTCCATGAATATGATTCATTTTGTTTCATTTTTATTTGTTGTTGGGCTTGCCAAACAACACTATTGCTTTCTTTAAGATTTAGCTCGAACTGTCCCGAGTTCTTGAGGCAACATAAACCTTATTTATGAGGTAGAGGAGAGCTAGATAATTGTTTTGAGAGTGAAAAGCATGTACAAGCTATAATTATAATCTCGATTAATGCCACAACTAATATTCTAAAAAACTTATTTATTTAATTTTCAACTATAAATTTGTTTTGTTTAGTTAAAGTGCTTATACATTTTATTTTAAAAAACAAAATTTGTTTCGAAGTCTTTGTAAATTTGTATAAAAGTTATAACAAAGTTTGAAACTCCACCAAGATCGATGACAGAGTTTTATTATTAATTATTATCATTTTTAATATTTGTTCAAGTGAATTGCTTTTCCAAATCTCACCTTTTTTACGAAAATGTAAAAGAATTCTCTTATGAAAAATTCATAATTTATAATATATAATATAATAGGTATAATTAATTCTTTAATATGATGATTATTTATGAGTTTAAATTTATTTATTTCAACATAATTATTAAAATTAAATTCATTTATAATTAATATTTTATAAAAGTAGAAAATATACCATATTAATTATAAATATATTATCTAAAATAATTAACATAATACAAAACATTTACCAGTTAAGATTAAATAAGCCTAACTAATATATTTATAATTAATAATTAATTAAAAGAAATTAATTAGAATTAATTAATTAAAATCTCATCACTCCAATAATTTTTTGAAATTTTAAATTATTAGAGAATAATATTTCGTGTTTTAAAAAGTGACAAAAATCATAAAACAAATAGACCCTTTCGAATTAAAACGAACACGAAAAAGTTTCGTTTAATTTAAAGCATTTTTTTACAAACAAACTTATAATCAATTGGGAAAATAAATATGATATCCAGCAAACATTCCACAAGGAACAATCATCATACAACATGAATCCATTGTATTGAACAACCATACCCTTTGTGTTCGAGAGGCCAAATTATAGAAAAACTCAAGGGGATGGATAGCAATTATGAACTCAATTCCTTCTACTCTTTCAACACCTTCAATTATGCATTGCCTTTCCTCTTTACTTCCCATGCAAAACTTGACCCATGAATCTTTTACCGTTTCCTCTTTACTTCCCATGCAAAACTTGACCCATGAATCTTTTACCGTAATACGAACTAAGTAACCGTTAAGCTCGGTTACAATGCGTCGGAACATGTCCGAATCGATCGACACAAACGTCCTCAGATCAATTCGGCCTTCATCCTCGTGTATCGAACGTGCCAACGACAATCGACAGACGATCAATTTATGCTCATTCCCTACAAGAACTTGCAAGAATGAATCTTGGAAGAAAGATGATTATGATATGCAGGATTGAGTGAATACTAACTTGGATGCGAAAATTGAAGGGTTAGGCGATTGAGATGGGTATCAATGAAGAGGGACATGGAGAAATATGAGTGGAGTTGCACGTGCATAATGATATTGTAAAATGAGTGGAGGGGAAGGGTGGAATGGTGGATGGTGTGGAAAGAATAATGGGTGAAGAATTCAGGCATTATTTGGAGGGTTGCAATGAAGCGTGGGCGAGGGTGAGGGTGGGAGACTGTGAAAGAGAGCATCTTGGAGGTGCATTTCATGTTGGCATTGTCGGCTAGTCCGATGAGTAGGAAGGCTGCACTCAAAAGCTCATCGGTGCACTCTAGCCTCATCGTTGTGGAATGGGTAAGGGGAATGAGTTGGTACCTTGGATTATATAAATGGTTGAGTCATATAGTTGTAGTTCATCGTGTTAATCTGACTGAACATAGCTTTGCAACAACTCATGTCTAGGATTCGGATTAGGGTCTAGAATCTGGATTCGACATCTGATGGCCTCCACATTGTCCGACATTCCGTGTCTACTCCTCGCTTCTTAAGAGTGAAGACTATCCTCACGAACGAGCACGCGTTCTTCTAGTATGTCATGCATCACATAAAAATTATTAGGAGGTCACCTAACGTAGAATTGATCTAAGTAAAGGGTGTAGGAGTGACTTTCAATTTTTTAAAGTTTTTTTTAGTCATCGTATCCTCAAGATTGGTCTCATTCAGATGTGGTTTTAGTTCATTTATGTACCCTCCACACATGTCTATTCATGTACCCCTCCTTTATGTGGGTGTCACATGTCCACCAGCTTCCGCCTTGATTTGTCCTTGAATCACATCTTACTAGGAGAGGTACTCCTATAATACCATTTGTAATGGCTCATGTCTAGATAAAGATTCAGAATCTGAATTTGACATCTCATGACCGTGATATTCTACCACATCTCCTGTGACCTAGTTAGGTTACCTACTCCTCGTTTCTTAAGAGTGAAAACTATCTCCACAAACTAACACGAGTCCTTCTTGCATGATTTGTCCTCACTCATATACATTTCAGGAAAATTTATAGGTCACCCAACATAGAATTGTTCGAAGTAAAACACACTTAACTATGAAATTTTTATGATTGAGTGAATAGTATGATCAGTCATGTGAATGTATCATCTACTTCACAATGATATACTTGTATTATATAGATAATGCACTAATGATATACTCGCTAAAATGATACCATTTGAAAGAGCCTAAACCCACCACTAGCATATATTGACCGCTTTGGACCATTATGTATTGTTGTCAGCCGTACGGTTCTAAAATGCATTTGTTAGGGATAGATTTTCATACCCTTATAAAGAACGCTTCATTCCCTTCTCCAACCGATGTGGGATCTCACACTCTAATAACAATGGCAATAGTTACTATTGTAAGTTGTCATGAAGATGTATTATTATAACTCTCATCTAGTTTATAACCATTTGATTAATATTCTCATTTATTTTGGTTATTAACTCTCATTTAAGTTCATAATCCTTGATGGTTCATATTATTATTTTGATACATGAATCATCAATGCCTATATAAAGGGTTGTCTAGGATGATTAAAAGTATTGAGTTTGGGTGTAATTTTGTATTTGCTGAGTGACATTTGAGAGAAACTTCATGGAGAGACTTCGCAATGAGGGAGTGTGAGATATACACTCTATAAACACTTTGATTATTGAGACTGGTTGCTACCCGTGGAAGTGGGATAATTTCTTCTCTCAAAACCACGTAAATCTTTGTGTCTCTTTGTTTAATTTCTGTTAATGGGTGCATGAGTGCGATCGATCTTACTTCGCTTATTCTACGACAATTGGGTATCATAACCATTTTTGTGGTTGTGACATTTGGCTACAACAAGTGATATCAAAGCATTGAAAGTTGTAGCAGTACGACGCAACAAATGGTATCAGAGCATTAAAAGTTGTGACATTTACGACACTTCAAGTGGTATAAGAGCTTTGAGTACAACACTTGGTATCATAGCATTTTGGTTGTGGCTTCCGCTACAACAATTGGGTATCAGCTTTTGGACTCTTTTTCAAAGCTAGAAAGCAGGAAATTGATTGTCTATCATACTGTTTTATGAGACCAAGGGTAGAGGTCCATTAAACGCCTTACATTGTAAGGCTATAACTGAATCACTTTAATCAGTTTAAGGAGCCAAGCTGGCAGACAGAGAGAGAGAGAGCGGTAGGGGAAAGACTAAATACTATACCACTCCTTACAATTAATTCTTTCTTAGGGAAGACAGAAGGAGGTTATCCTTCTTACAATACATTCTCTTTCTTAAGGAGGAGAGAAGGATTGGTCCGAGCTATTGCTCTTTCCTTGTGCCTATTGTGTCGTAGGGATGTTCGCCTTTTGTAACAAGTAGACCTAGTGCCTCTCTAACGCGCGTCTTGCCTTTGTATTTTAGCCCTTCTCCTTCTCGCGGCGAGCTTAGGGGCCCCTTCCTAGCATATTCTTCTCTTTCTTCGGCAGGCAGGATCGAATGAGGATGATGGGGGGATGCTTTTTAAACTAAACAACGTTTGGTTCATTCATCTGCTTTTTTTTCACTTGATGCTAAGGAACAGAACTAACCTGCCCTAGTCCGTAGTAAATAGAGGTAGAGCAAGGGCAAGGGAGCGAACCTACTTTACCGAGTTCAATCAGGGAGAGGGAGCTGATAAAGATGAGTGAGTACGTGCGAAAAGCCAGAGGTGCGAGCCCTTACTATAACTATACTATAAAGGAGCTTTGAGCGAGGGTGTGACGCTGAGGGTTGCTTCTCCTTCAACTTCAAGGAAAGACTCAAGATTCATTCTTTCTCTTCCCCTGAACCTGAAAGTGTTTCAAGTCAATCCTCTCGATTAATTCTTGATCTTCCCCTAAACCTTCTTTCACTCTTTCACTCGGGCTCGACTCCTCTTTCTTGCTTGCTTTCACTCCTTCCCCCCGGCTGGCTGGCTGGGTTGGAACGGAACCTGCTTTCACTCCCTCCTGCTCCTGCCCCTCTATTCCCTTCCTCTATTTTTAGGGTCATTGAACTGTAAACTCATTGGCCTCTCCTTGAACAATGAGATGGAACAGGAAGGATAGAGAAGCTGATGAACCTGCCCCTGCCCCTCGGCCGGCTTCTTGATCTTCCCCTCGCTCGGCCTGCTTCTTTCGATGAATCGAACTATTATAAGATCAAAAAAGCATAGCTTACAAGTACTTAATTGAATTAAAAGCAATCTTGTTGCCTTAAACGAGTCCCACACACAAGTATAAAACAACCCACAAATCATAACAATGTTATTCAAAACTCAAGAAAGAATTAACCATGTTGCGCTGCAGCCTTCAACACATCCTTCGTTTTATGAGATCAAGTTCTCTACTCACTCACATTGGTGAAACAGCCAACTTTGATTGCACCAAGAGATCATTCTCCATATCAATTTCCAACGCACCCGAAGTTCACTGTTATCAAATATCGTCTTTTAGATTTTCTCTTTCGAGCTTTCTATTTCTAAAACGCGTCTGCTAGGGAGAGATTTTCACACCCATATAAAGAATGTTTCGTTCTCCTCTCAATCGACATGAGATCTCATAGTCCGCCCCCTTTCGGAGCCCAAGGTCCTTGTTGGCACTCGTTCCCTTCTCCAATCGATGTGGGACCCCCCAATGCACTTCCTTGTGTCCACCCCCTTCAGGTCTCAGCCTCTTCGCTGATACTCGTTCCCTTCTCCAATTGATGTGAGACCCTCCAATCCACTTCTTTTGGGGCCAGCGTCCTTGCTGACACACCACCTCGTGTCCACACCCCTTCAGGGCTTAGCCTCTTCTCTGACACATCGTTTGGTGTCTGACTCTGATACCATTTGTAACAGCATAGCATATATTGTCCTCTTTGTGTTTTTCCTTTCGAGCTTCCTTTCATGGTTTTTAAAATGGTCTATTAGAGAGAGGTTTTCACACCCTTATAAAGACTGCTTCGTTCTCACATCTAATTGATATGAGATCTCACAAAAACGGTCGAAAGTTCTTTACAAATTTCTTGATCTATGTGTACAGTTGATGTTGCTATGACAGGCTTTACAAGTGATATTCAGAAGTCCGGAAAGAATTATGATTCTTAACAAAGAGGTACTGTCCTTTGATATTCAAGAAGCCATACGTTTTCTTGTTGGATGATGCATGTTGTTGTGTTTGTAGGATAAACAATGCATAATTGGTGGCATTGGAGCTTGGCAAGAGCTTGGATTCCCAATCAGCCTCAATCCCACCACATTTTTTAATGATTTGATAACGATTGTGGATAGGGTTTGGTTGTATCTCACAACTAAACGTGTTAGTGTAATCGCTGCCCCGATTGACTTGAATGTTCGAATCGAGACCTACTTCATACCGAGTTTGGTTTAGAAGTCATTTGAATTCTTAGTCGTAGTAGAAAATAAATAATTTTTGAGAATTTTGTTTGAGTTTTGAAAATATTTGTAAAAAGTGGAAATTAAAACGAAGAAACTCTAGCTAAGTCGTAATAGTCGATGTCTTAGCCATCAAATTTATAGATAACCCTGAGATTCTGATCGAAACCAAATGACAATGAGAGTAGCATTTTCTTCGTATTTCTTGCAGTAGATTCTTGACGTACTTCTTCAAGATGGTATTTTCTTGAGTTTGTGATTTTGAATTTGAATTTCAAAAACTCTCGTAGGATATTAGTTAAGTTGATAGACTACGGTAAATTTAATATATTATATCAACACTCTTACAAAATTCGGACGTATGATCGAGTCTTGAATTGAGACTTCCTGTTTAACAAGTTAGCCGTAAGATGTCGTAAGATGTCCTAAAGCACTTAATTGACCACAAAAATCAAGGAAGTCCAAGATAGCTTACCAAACCAATTAGCAGTCATGAATGGTATCATCAGAGCCTAGACCACTTCCTGTTTCCTCGGGTATGATATGAATGCTAATAGTGACATAGGTTGGACCAAATAACGCTCCAATCAAACAGTAGGTTCAGAATTCAGTACCGTTAAGCTTGACTCATATTTATCAGATAAAATAGTACGTTAAGGCAACTTCAAGTTTATGTCACTATCATGTGTGAAAATGGTCACAAACCCTAATTATTATCGATTATACTTCGTTATAATCATTGAAAACCCATGAATACACCCTATCTAAATGAATATCACAAACCCTAATCTATTTCGAGATTAATATCACAAACCCTAATTCATTTCTATTTTCAAATCCCTTACACAAAATGATCCGACCCGATCAACCCGATCGACCCGAATTAAGTATTTGGTCCTTCACTAGAATAGATCAAATATCGAGCATACAAACCAATAGGGATAATGATTACACCGTGACCATTATCATTTGACTTGAAAAACCATACTCTTTTTGCTTTTGACCAACGGCTCAAATTATTGAAAAATTCTGTTTCATTGGTAATGATTTCAAATTGAGTCTCATCTCCTTCTTCAACGCCTCCAATTATGCATTCTTTTCTCTATAGAACATTAACAAGAAATCTCTTCACTCATGAATTGAGTATCACGAACATCATGAACATGTTAATGGATAATACCTCTTGTTCTAGAGTAAACTCCTCTCCTCCTCCAGAAAATTTCACTTCTGAATTCGATATAGTGACCGTAACTACGACGGATAATAACAAGTTGTTAGAAAATATGAGAGAAAGGGAAGAGAGACTCTTCGTAATGTTATGATATGTCCACTCTTCCTTAAATTAGCCAACGTGGGACTCCTTCTCAACAATTCTCTCCTCGAGCAAAGTACACCATAGAACCTCACCTGAGGCCTATGGAGCCCTCAAACAGCTTTGTTTTGGGCTTCATTCCCTAATTAGCCAACGTGGGACTCCCTCTCAATAATCCTCCCCTGACGCCTATGAAGCCCTCGAACAGCTTCCCCTTAATTGAGACTCAACTCCTTCTCTGGAATCCTAGAACAAAACGGTCTCCCTCGAACAAAGTACACCATAGAGCCTCCTTTGAGGCCTAGGGAGCCCTCGAACAGCCTTCCCTTAATCAAGACTCGACTCCTTCTCCAGAGTCCTCAAACAAAGTACACCATTTGTTCGACACTTAGAGTCACTTTTGACTACATCTTCGAGGCTCTCAACTTCTTTATTCAACATATGAGGATTCTATTGACATGACTAAGTTAAAGGCATGAATCTAATACCATGTTAAAAATCACGACTCTCCAGAATGGTATGATATTTAATGTCTACTCTAAACATAAACTCTCATAACTTTGCATTAGGGTTCCCCAAAACCCGTCATACCAATATACTTACAATAAACCCATGATCATTCCCTAAATTAACAAACGTGAAACTCCCTCCAAACAAACCTCAACAAGAAAGCGAAAAAGGGTTCGAGTTCTTATACGTTACCGTGTGTAGCATCATTCAAAAACATCCCAAATAATGTGAATTTTCGTAAATCAATGGAGACAAAGATTCCATAGTTGATTACGCCTACGTCAAATTCTTCATGTGCTAACAATAATGGCAAGAGAGCTTCACACCCATCACAACCTACAAGAAAGAAGCCACAAAAGTGAAGTTTCATGAATGAATTATGAAGCAAGAAACAAACCCAGATGGGGAAAAGGAGAGAAGAATGCTAAATTGATCAAGAAAAGAACCAAGAAGCTAATACTAACGGGAAGGACTGAAAAATATAAACTTTAGGTAAGCGTTGCCTTCCCAATGACTCATAGCAATTAAATCAAAATCAGTTTGTTTCATATCGAAGAGAATATCGTAGTAATCGTTGACCGACATGCTGGAATGGAAAGGCTTATTGCAGAAGAAATGGGTGAAGAATTGAGGCATGGTTTGAAGCTCTATAATGGAGGGAGTTGGGGAAGGGCGTGAGACAATTACGGTCAATTTGGCCTTCGAGCATTTGAAATCCATGTTGTTGTAATAGTTAACTTGACCGTGTATGAAGTTTAACAAGTCTATAAAATGATGCACGCCGTGAATGCTGAATGCTAACATATTGTCAATTCAATTTCTCAGCTCATTATTGCCTTTAACTTGCTTCCTTTTATAGCCACTTATCTTATTGCATTCTTTATTTGAGAAGTGTGGATAGTGTCACTTCGACTTCTCTCTCTGCTCCGATATTGTACCGTCGAGTCTAAACTCCAATATTGAGATCGTTGAGCTAGGCAGAGTGGGTCAGGGTAGTGTGGTTTGTGCCACGACCTAGTAGTGATAGCTAAAGGGTCGCCTAGAAACCTGTCCCTAAGCGGGGGATAATAGAACCACGTAGGATGACCTAGTAGTTGATTGGCACACAGGGGATTGCAACCCCCCGATTTTAGTGGAAGTATGGTCTCGTGGAAGGGTTATCAGCTAACCTCCACGAATGATGTTCAGAGAGCGATACTGATTCAGATCCAGCTATATTGTCCCCTCAATTTTACTTGTGAGATTGCACTTCATTCCAGGACACTATTGATCCATCACATAAGATGGCCAAGCCTCCTAAGTTGTAGAAAAGTGAGTGCAGCTTAGTTCGCACTCCCTAGAACCCCGTGACAAGGCCATGAATATCTACTAAGATAAGGATCCGAAAAAGCCTACAAGTAGATTGCTTACCAAGTATTTTTATACTCATCCCTTTCTACTCTTCTTTTTCAGGTGAGTGATGCTACGGATCGAGGCTGGGGCGTTTACGAGTCCGTATGTGTTTCATGCATAGATATGTCATTCATTTTGCACCCCATAATCATACTTTTTCATGAAATACATATACTACTTGGATATTTTGTTTTGATTGTAATTCTCCTTCTTAATTGCAAAACAATTTTCGTAATTTCTTCTTGTCTATCTTTTTTTATACGTTTCATTACATAGTCTGTTAGTCTCGCTCTTGATTTCGAGTCTCAAATTTTGGCTATGATACCTTTGACCCATTACGTATCACCATCAGCCGCACGGTTTTAAAACGCATATGCTAGGGAGAGGTTTCCACACCTTATAAAGAATGTTTCGTTTCTCTCGCCAACCAATGTGGGATCTCAGACTCTAACAACAACGATAATAATTACTAGTACGACAAATCAAACTATTATAAGATAAAAAAAAAAGCATAGCCTACAAGTACTTAATTGAAGTAAAAGCAATCTTGTTGCCCTAAACGAGTCCCACACACAAGTATAAGACAACCCGCAAATCATAACAATGTTCTTCAAAACTCAAGAAATAATTAACCATGTTGATCTTCAGACTTCAACTCATTCTACGTTTGTTGAGATCAACTTCTCTACTCACTCACATTGGTGAAACAGCCAACATTGATTGCACCAAGAGATCATTCTCCATATCAATTTCCAACACATCCTATCATATGTACGTAGCACTACGCATGAAACCAGCATTCTTCTACTATTACTTTCCTTTACATCTTTCAAAGCGTTTCAATTGGGGGTTTCCATTGAAGCAATTCTGCGATCATCTCAGATATGGCATAGACTATTCTTCAATGTGCTTCGCTATTTTTGAACAAAACTCACCTTGCGCAATCTTTCAATTTTACAATTCTTGTAAGTATATACCCATTTCTTGCTATTTCTTGACCCATAATATCAATTTTGATTCATTTCTTGAAACTTCTACTCATTAAATTGTGTTATAGATCCTCCTAACCAGCAACCGCCGGAGTTAACTCGTCTAATGATGCTATCAAGTCCAGAGAATCAATTGGATGTAGGAACCATTGACTGTGCAGCCTTTGTCTCAATTGATTCACAACGGTTCAGATACGTTTTAAACCTGTTTAGAAACATTGAGAAAGGTAATTACAACAATACCTAACGGTTCAGATATTGTCATTTTTGGGCTTTCTCTTTTGTGGTTCTCGTTTTTAAAACACGTTTACTAGTTTGAGGCTTTCACACCCTTATTAATAATTGCTTCATTCTCCTCCCCAACCCATATGAGATCTCACCGTCCACCCCTTTTTTAGGCCCAGCGTCCTCGCTGACACTCGTTCCCTTCTTCAATCGATGTGCGACCCCCCAATCCACCTCCTTTGGGACCAGTGTCCTTGTTGGCACACAACCTCGTGTCCACACCCCTTTGGGGCTCAGCCTCTTGACTAGCACATCGTCCGGTGTCTAGCTCTGATACCATTTGTAACCGTCCAAGCTCACTGCTAGAAGATATTGTCCTTTTTGGGCTTACTTAAAGATTTTTAAAACGCGTCTACTAGTGATAGCTTTTCACACCCTTATAAAGAATGTTTCGTTCTCATATCTAACCGATATGAGATCTCACAAAAAGGGTCAAAAGTTGTTACAAATTTCTTGTTCTGTGTGTACAGTTGATGTTGCTATCATGCCTTCAAAAGTGATATTCAGAAGTCCAGGAAGAACTATGTTTCTTTACACAGAGGTATTGTCCTTCGATATTCAAGAAGCCATTCGTTTTCTTATTGGATGATGCATGTTGTTGTGTAGGATAAACAATGCATAATTGGTGGCATTGGAGCTGGGAAAGAGCTTGGATTCCCAATTAGCCTCAATCCCACCACATTTTTTAATGATTTGATAACGATTGTGGATAGGGTTTGGTTGTTTCTCACAACTAAACATGTTAGTGTAATCGCTGCCCCGATTGACTTGAATTTTCGAATCGAGACCTACTTCATATCAAGTTTAGTTTAGAAGTTATTTGAATTCTTATTTGGGAGTAGAAAATAAATAATTTTTGAGAATTTTGTTGGAATTTTGAAAATATTTATAAAAAGTGGGAATTAAAATGAAGAAACTCTAGCTAGGTCGTAATAGTCGATGTCTTAGCCATCAAATCTATACATAACCTTGAGATTCTGATCGAAACCAAATGATAATGAGGGTAACATTTTTTTTTTGTATTTCTCACATTAGATTCTCGACGTACTTCTTTAAGATGGTGTTTTCTTGAGTTTGTGATTTTGAATTTTCAAAGACTCTAGTAGAATATTAGATCGTCAAATTTCAAAAATTAAGTTGATAGATTATGGTAAATTTCATATTTTATATCAACCCTCTTAAAAATATCCTTAAACTTTTAACGTTTGAAAAATGCTATTGAATTTCAAAATTTCTTTAATACACTTGAGCTTTCTTAAAAACTTAAAAAATTTGCTAAACCTTTTTTTATAGATAAATTGTCTATTTGCGTAGCATGTGAGCTTAAAAAAAAACGGTCAAACATAGGGGCAAAATAGTCATTTTGCCTGTATTCTTATCGAGGGGTCTGATTGGTTAAGTCATAACCATAGAGAGAAAGAACGAAGAGAGGAGAAAGAAGAAAGAAAAGAGGTTAGAGGAGAAGATCCGACCAAAAATCGAGTTGGAGATCTGAGAATCCTCAACTTAAACCTTTATCAGTTCAAGATAAGGTGCTCTCACGAATCGCACCTTCCTATTCCGTAAAAAAACGTCTAAGAACTTAAGGTTAGTTTGTGAATGTCTAGATCGAGATGTTTATCGAGATTTTCGTGTGTTAGCGGCATTTTTGTGTTGATTCTTGGACTCTTACCCTCAGCAGTGTGATCTCCTCAAGTTTTGGAGTGAAAGTGGCCAAGATTTGCGTTCGAATTGGAGTTTTAAGAAAACGTGATTTTCGGTAATCGGAGTAGGACACCACGGTAACTTTAGACAACCGAGGTAGCTCACCGGACTTGAGAAGTGTTGATATTGTCACCAGAACCTCCACTTCTCTCTCTGCTCCGATATTGTATCGTCAAGTCTAAACTCCAATACTGATATCATTGAGCTAGGTAGAGTCAGACAGGATAGTATGATTTGTGTCACGACCTAGTGGTTATAACTAAGGGGTCTCCTGAACAGGACTTCTGAGCCATAGAAACCCGTCCCTAAGTGGAGATAGTGGAACCACATAGGATGACTTAGTAGCTGACCAACACACAAGGGATGGCAACCCCCCAATTTTAATGGAAGTATGGTCTCGTGGGAGGGTTGTCAGCATACCTCCACGAATGATGTTCTGAGAGCGATATTAATTCAGATCCAGTCATACTGTCTCCTTTGTTTTATTTGTGAGGTTGCGCCTCATTCCAGGACACGTTGATCCACTGCATAAGATGGGCAAACCTCTTAAGTTGTAGAAAAGAGAGTGCACCTTAGTTCGCGCTCCCTAGAACCCCGAGACAAGGCCGTGGATACCTACTAAGATAAGGATGGAAAAGAGCCTACAAGTAGGTTGCTTACTAAGTATATTTATACTCATCCATTTCTACTCTTCTTTTTCAGGTGAGTGATGCTATGGATTGAGGCTGGGGCACATGCAGGAGTCTTAAAGCCACAAATGAGTGTCCTAAGGCGTCTATGAGTATGTATATGTTTCATACATAGATATGTCATACATTTTGCACCCCATAATCATACTTTTTCATGAAATACATATACTAGGATATTTTGTTTTGATTGTAATTCTCTTTCCTAATTGCAAAAAGTTTTCTATAATTTCTTCTTGTCTATTTTTTTTTTTTTACACGTTTTCATTGCATAGTCAGCTAGTTCAATCCTTGATTTCGAGTCTCAAATTAAGCTATGACAGCTTTGACCCATTACGTATTGTCATCAACTGTACGGTTCTAAAGACGCGTCTGCTAGGAAAAAATTTTCACACCCTTATAAAGAATGTTTCGTATCTCTCTCCAACCGATGTGAGATCTCACACTCTAATAACAACGACAATGATTATTAGTACTATGAATCAAACTATTATAAGATAAAAGAAAGCATAGCCTACAAGTACTTAATTGAAGTAAAAGCAATCTTGTTGCCCTAAACTAGCCCCACACACAAGTATAAAACAACCCACAAATCATAACAATGTTCTTCAAAACTCAAGAAAGAATTAACCATGTTGCTCTTCAGCCTACAACTCATCCATCATTTTTTGGGATCAAGTTCTCTACTCACTCACATTGGTGAAACAGCCAACTTTGATTGCACCAAGAAATCATTCTCCATAACAATTTCCAACACATCCCATCATATATACGTAGCACTACGCATTAACCCTGAATTCTTCTTCTTTTACTTACCTTCACTTAGTTCACAACGTTTCAATTGGGGAGTTCCATTGAAGCAATTCTGCGATCATCTCAGTCATGGCATAGAATATTCTTCAATGTGCTTCGCTATTTATGAACAATACCCACCTAGCGCAATCCTTGAATTTTACAATTGTTGTAAGTATATACCCATTTCTTGCTATTTCTTGACCCATAATACCAATTTTGAATGTTGTTTCTTGAAACTTCTACTCATTAAATTGTGTAATAGGTACTTCTAACCGGAACGCGCCGACGTTATCTTGTCTAATAATGCTATCAAGTCCAGAGAATCAAGTGGATGTAGGAACCATTGACTTTGCAACCTTTGTCTCAATTGATTCACAACAGTTCAAATACATGGTGAACATGTTTACAAATAGTGAGAAAGGTAATAATACTTAACTTGAAAGAGAAAAAAAGGTGGAAAGTGTCAAGGATGGTTGGGAGGGAGTCCCACGTTGGCTAATTTAGGGAATGATCATGTGTTTATAGGTAAGAGATACATCTCCATTGGTATGAAGCCTTTTGGGGAAGCTGAAAGCAAAACCATGAGAGCTTATGTTCAAAGTCGACAATATCATACCATTGTGGAGGGTCGTGATTCTTAATATGATATTAGAGTCATGCCCTTAACTTAGTTATGTTAATTGTGGACTGCAGAGAAGGAGTCGAGCCTCGATTAAGGGGAGGCTGTTTGAGGGCTCCATAAGCCTTAGAGGAGACTCTATAGTGTACTTTGTTCGAGGAGAGGATTGTTGGGAGGGAGTTCCACATTGGACTAATTTTGGGAATAATCATGGGTTTATAAGTAAGAAATACATTTTCATTGGTACGAGGGCTTTTGGGAAATCCAAAGCAAAGCCATGAGAGCTTATGCTCAAAGTGGACAATATCATACCATTGTGGAGATTCGTGATTCCTAATATGGTATTCGAGTCATGCCCTTAACTTAGTTATGTCAATTGTGGACTGCAGAGAAGGAGTCGAACCTCGATTAAGGGGAGGCTATTCGAGGGACCCATAAGCTTTAGGGGAGGTTGTTCGAGGGACTCATAAGCTTTAGGGGAGGCTCTATAGTGCACTTTGTTTCAGGGGAGGATTGTTGGGAGAGAGTCCACATTGGGCTAATTTTGGGATTAATCATGAGTTCATAAGTAAGGAATATATCTCCATTGGTATGAGGCATTTTGGAGCATTTCAAAGCAAAGCCATAAGTAGACAATTTCATACTACCGTGGAGATCGTGATTCTTAATAAAAAGTTCTTACAAAATTCGTTCTATGTGAACAGTTGATGTTACTATGAGACCTTTACAAGTGATGTTCCAAAGTCCAGAAAGTATTATGATTCTTAACAAAGAGGTATTGTCCTTTGATATTCAAGAAGCCATACGTTTTCTTGTTGGATGATACATGTTGTTGTGTTGTGTAGGATAAACAATGCATAATTGGTGGCATTGAAGATGGGGAAGAGCTTGGATTCTCAATCACACTCAGTCCCACGACATTTTTTAATGATTTGACATTGATTGTGGATAGGGTTTGGTTGCATCTCACAACTACAGGTGTTAGTGTAATCTGTGGCCCTATTGACTTAAATGTTCAAATTGAGATCTACTTCAAACCAAGCTTAGAAGTGGTTTGAATATTTGAATTGTTAGTCCTATTATAAACAATTTTTTTAGAATTTTGTTTGAGTTTTAAAAATATTTGTAAAAGGTGAGAAGTAAGACAAAGAAACTCTAACTAGGTCGTAATAGTCGATGCAAGCATTTCGGATAGTCTTTTCCTCCTAAAACGTTCAATAATGTTGAGGATTCTTGAAATTCCACGTTAACTACGTAAGGAGAAAATCATTGGTATATAAATGAGGGACACTATCTCCCATTGATATGAAGCCTTTTGAAGAAATTAAAGGTAAGGTCATGAGAGCTTATGCTCGAAGTGGATAATATCATACTAATGTGGAAGTTTGTTATTCTAATATGGTATGGGAGTCTTTTATCCTAACTTAGTCATATCAATAGAATGCTCAAGTATCAAACAAAGAAGTTGTGAGACTCGAAAGTATAGTCATAGTAACTTAGGCGTTGAACAAAGGGTGTACGTTCTTCGGGAGACAATATCGTACTACTGTGTGACTATGTTATTTCTAACAAATAATCCCTCTAATTTTCTATAGAAATCTGTAACCGCCAAAGCGCACCACTAACAGACATTGTTCTCTGACCTTTTCCTTTCGGAGTTCCCCTCAAGGCTTTAAAACACGTCTACTAAAGAGAGGTTTCCACACCCTTCTAAGGAATGCTTCGTTTCCCTCTCCAATTGTTGTGTGGTCTCATAATTCATCCCCTTGGGGATCTAGCATCCTCGTTGGCACACCACCCGATGTCTAACTTTGATACCATTTGTAACAGCTCAAGCCCACTGCTAGCAGAAGTTGTCCACTTTGGCTTATTATGTATGATCGTTAGTTTCACGGTTTTAAAATACATCTATTAGGGAGAGATTTCCACACCTTTAAAAGAAATGTTTCGTTCCCCTCTCCAACCGATATGGGGTCCCACAAAATCAATTTAAATATCACAAACCCTATCATTCAACCGATTTGAGGAATTACAGAAATAGATAAAAAGAATTTAAATGGCTAGAATAAAAGTACTCTTCACACACTTTTGTGAGTATGCATTGAACACATTCTTAGTGTAAACATTTATTTGAAATTTAAATTTGGCTCTTGATAACATTTACATTCCCATGTTACAATACTATCCCATATATTAATACAAAAGGAAAAACAAATTTGAGAAGGTCACGAATCACTCCAATCCAAGTAAACTTAGTTTTGAAGCTTCTGTGATTGAGATACCGAAAAGAAAGGTGTGCATTATTGGCATAGATAATAACTACCAATTCTCTTTAAGCGTTGCTTAACCATTATATTCTTATTAATCTCGATTCATTCATTCATATATATCTCTTTTACTTGCATCATAATTTTAATTCGTAGCAGATAAAATAGATCGATGATTTATGATTATAAGATGCTAGATACATTGGTTCAACTATGGTAACAAGATTTTTCCATTCCACTAAGGAAAATAGACCCAAAAGTGAGAACGAGTTCCAAAGGGAAGAATAATGATAGTGGAGAAATTAATTGACATGAACAACCACGCCCGTTTTGCTTGCTTGCTCAAATCAAGAAAAAAATCCAAGGGACGAAGAGTTATAGAAAATTTAAATTCCTCTCCTTCCATTAGACCTCCAATTATGCACTTCCTTTCCTGCACAACATCACCCAAATTCTAAAACATGCCGACAAGAATCAATAAACCTCGTAAACATCAAAACACATCATACATACCTCTTTGGTAAAAACAATATCCTTACATAAACTACTGAACGTCACTCGTGAATCCGTTAGGGAAACAAGAACTGTAAAAGACCACAACAAAGTTTAAGGAAACATGTTTTTTCAAGAATGAAAGGTTTTCCGAAAAGGGTGTTTCGTTCCCCTCCTCAACTAATGTGCGGGATTCTTGCGGGTACTCGTTCCTTTTTTTCCAATCAATGTGGGACCCCACCAAATCCACCCCCTTTGGGACCCAGTATCTTTACTGGCACACAGTCTCGTGTCTACCCCTTTCAAGGAACAACCTCTTCGCTGACATATCGTCTGGTGTCTAGCTCTGATACCATTTATAACGATCCACACCCACCGCTAGCAGATATTGTCCTCTTTGGGCTTTTCCTTTCGTGCTTCCCCTTAGAGTTTTTAGAACCCGTTTGTTAGGGAAAGGTTTCCACACCCTTATAAGGATGTTTCGTTCTCCTCCCAAACTAACGTGGGATTCTCACAATCCACCCTCCTTCGGGACCCTAGCGTCCTCGCGGGCACTCGTTCCTTTTTTCCAATCGATGTGGGACCCCAACAAATCCACTCCCCTTCAGGGCCTAGCGTCCTTACTGGCACACAGCCTTGTATCTACCCCCTTCGGGGAACAGCCTCCACACTGACACACCGTCCAGTGTTTGGCTCTGATATCATCTGCAACGGTTCAGGCCCACCACTACAGATATTGTCCTCCTTGGACTTTCCCTTTTCAGGCTTCCCTTCAGAGTTTTTAAAACGCGTTGGTAGGGAAAAGTTTTCACACTCTTATAAAGTATGTTTCGTTCTCCTCCTCAACCAACGTGGGATATATAAGATATCAGGAAAGAACAATAGAGTTATATATTACCGGCGGAAGCATGTAATGCAAGAACAACACGTCTAAAGTCATGTGAATCAATTGACACAAATTTTCCATAATCAATTTTCTCTATTTTCTCCATTTTGTCCACTTCAAAAGGAAGCAAATCCAATTCGCGTGACAAAATCGGCTCATAACCTAACGAAAAGAAAATGAAACTATGTTCTTGAAACCAAAAGAAACACAAGATTCTTGATTCTTGTTGAAGAGAAGAAAATATGTACGAACTTGAGCCGTGAAATGAAAGTCGGAGTTTGTTTACTGATTGACGAAGTGTGAAGTACATTGAAGAAAAACCATGGGCTTTCATATGGAGCATAGTAATGTAAAATATGTCAAGGGGAATTCTTGAATGTTGAGTCTCATTTGTGGTATAGAAGTTGAAGAATTCAGGCAACATTTGCAGCGCCGCAATGAAGTGTCGGGAAAGGGGTAAGATGGTTAGTTTTAACATGGACGGTGAGGTTTTGATGTTGGCTTTTTGACCAAGGTGAGAGAGTACTGGGATTGTATCCAAAAGAGGAAAGAAGGGGTCAAGCTTGAACATTATCATGGTTTATGGCATAATGGCGTTTCAATGAATGGCCTAATTGAATTTGGTGATCGTTTTATATTAAGCTCCCTCACACTTGTTTCTTTTTATATGCACAAATTGAGTCAATAAGAGTTATTAACTTGAGTAAGTTTTAAGATAATTGTTGTTTTTTCTCTCCTATAATTAGTGTTGAGATGTATATTTTTTAGTCACAACAACAAATAGAATTGAAAAACACACTACTTAAGATTTTTCTGTTCCAAGAAACTCTCCTCAAGTTGTTCTTTTTTGATTGGTTTGGTAAATTTTGATGGTGGGTCAAAACCAACATTTGGTATCAGAGGTAGGATGTTGAAACAAATGTCGTCAACACAAAAAGTCACGGGAGGAGATGTGACAATGATAAGGAGTGGGGGGAGGGGAGTGTAACGCTCCAATACTCGTTACTCACAAAGAGTAACTATGTAGTATGGTTGCATGTAAACTTATAAGTACAAGGTATATGAGATGTCATCGAGCATGGTGACGATATTGAGAAGCTTAAGGATAGGATGACTTTTGCTGTCATCTACCAAGTAGTCTTGGAGGACGTCTTTCACATGTTGGCAGAGAAAAACTCAACCAAGGTAGCGTGGGAGACGCTGCAAACAATGCATGTGAGTGTGGAATGAGTCAAGGAAGCAAAGTGCAGACTTTGAAGAATGAGTTCGGACGAAAGAGAAAGATGCAGCTGGTTCTTCTTTTTTAGGTACGAAGGGACATGACAGCCACAACAAGGAAAGTAGAGGTCGTGGTCGTGGCTGCGGACATGGGGTGGAGGAAGTCATGGCAATACCTAAAAATACCCATGACAATGCAACCTCTCGAAGGATAAGAGCATGTTCAAGTGATATGCTTGTGGAAAATACGGGTATTATGTGTTGAGAAAATGGATAGTAAAAGAGAAAATGGATAGTGGAAGAGATATGAAAAGATAAAATGAATCAAAGTGCAGTGCTTATTATTGTTTTCTGACTCAATGCTTAAAGGGTTACACAATTCCAGGATGTATAGGCTAATACACTTGACTAGAAATAGTAAATTATGGAAATCTACGTAAATTCAAATCTACTACCAATCTCCTAAAATCTTCAATAGTTTGAATATTTGAATCATATCTCAACTACTTTAAATCATATCTTCATTTTGAATACTTTTAATCATATCTCAACACTCCCCCTTATTCAAAATGACAGATGTCAAAGTTGTAGATGTTAGTACAAAGCTTTTCTTTTGACAAGGCGTTCGTAAGTATGTCTGCTTTAACCCGTACAATGTCTGTCTCAGCTTGTATACCTTTGTTTCTTTGTCTTCCTTTATGAATCCCTCTGGCGGGGTTACATAAACCTCTTCTTGTAAATCTCCATCAAACTGATAAACAGCCACCGCAATGGGCTGCATGTCCCATGTAAATCTCCATAGAACTTTTTGTTTGGCAGATCAACCATATCCCATGTTCCATTTTTCTCGATGGACTACATCTCTACTGCCATGGATTTCTTCCACTCTTCTTTTTCAGTTGCTTCTTCATAATTTATAAGGTCTGAAATAGTAAGAGCAAATTGACATGATGCATATATGTCAGTTAAAGATTTATACTTCCTTAGAGGTATCTCATCCGAAAATTCTTCAAGAGAAGAGTTGCTATTCAGTGATGTTGAAGATGATGAATTTGACACATTTTGTGTTGCAGTGGATGCACTGGGAGATGCATTGGAGTTGACCCTTATCTCTTCATCTGTAGAAACTTCAACTGTAATCTCTTTTGTATCACTATCAGAGAGTTTTATCTTACCATAACTAGTTTCGACTTTCACTACGTCTTTTTCCTCAACTTGCATTTTATTTTCAAGTTGCACCTTGATTCTTTACGTCTCATCAAGCTCTTGGAATAAAGATTTGGTGCCTGTCATATGGTTTGAGCATCCATTATCAACAAACCATAAGTCACCTTTTTCCAGATTAGTATCTATGCACACCATAAATAGCTTTTCTTCTTCTTCTTCTTCATCTCTACTGTAAAATTCATTCGTTGATTTTTATACCTACAATCAGATTTTGTGTGCCCATACCTTCTTAACATTGTATGACATTTGTTTGTTCATTAAATTGTCTCTGTCCATCACTTCTCCATCTACCCCTGTTATCACGACCACCATGGAAGCTGCGAAATCCTCCTCTTCCATGACTTTTGTTAAATAAAAGCTATGTTCTAGTTGTTTTGACGTCTCAAAACTTCTGAATTTGGAAGAGCATAATTCTAACTGACATTTTTTGCCAACTTTGGGCGAAGTCTTCACCCACTTTTCTATTTTTGTAATTAGGTTTGTTATTTAAAGATTCAACGTAAGAGAAATAAAAACTAAGTCTTTCGCAAATCTCTCCCTCTCTCCTTTTACTTCCGCTATTTTTTCTTTCGAAGAAACCTTCTTCGGCCAATTTTTCGTCGACGTTTTCCTCCGAATTGTCAAACTTTGAAGTCAAGCTTCTTAACACCTTTGCAACAATTGTTTCGTCTGAAATTTTCTCTCCATATGTACGCATCTGACTTACTATTGTCATTGCTCTTGACGAAAAGTCAGCAATTGGTTCGTCATTCGTCATGAGTAGAGTTTCAAAATCACGTCTTAAGGAATGCAATTTTACTGTTATGACCTTTGAATCTCCTAGAAACTTCTTATGTAGAATTGACCATGCCTGCTTTGATGTGGTTGCTGCTGCAATTCGTGAAAAGATAGTCTCATGAACTGCTTACTGAATAGTGAATAGAGGCTTGGCATCGTTTTTCTTGGTTTCTCTTAGTCTCTCATTTTCTTCTATTGTGGGTTTTAATATATTAACAAACCCATGCTCCACCAAGTCCCATAGCTCCTGCGATCTGAGCAAGGTCTTCATCTTGATGCTCCACCACTCATATTTCTCACCATTAAAGATTGGTAACAACGGTGTAGAGAAAGAAAAATCAACTACTGCCATTTTTTGTTTTGTGAAAGAAAATAATCACTCACCCTCGTGTTGAAGGAACTTGGCTCTGATACCAAATTTGTTGGGAAAATGGATAGTGAAAGAGATATAAAAGATAAAATAGATCAAAGCTACAATGCTTTCTTATTGTCTTTTGACTCAATGCTTAAAGGATTACAACATTCGAGATGTATAGGCTAATACAGATAGTAAATTATGGAAATCTAGATAAATTCAAATCTAACAGCAGTCTCCTAAAATCTGGGTAGTTTGAATATTTGAATCATATCTCAACTACTTTAAATCATATCTTCATTTTGAATACTTTGAATCATATCTCAACATTATGCGGTAGAGTGCCACAACAAGGAGTGCGATGCTAAGACAAACCTCACATTCACCGATGATGAAGAGCCTGCATTGATGTTGGCTGAGAAAATACTCAACCTGTTGATGCTTAATGAAGAGATGATTATGGCGAACCTCCTCGCAAATGGAGAAGGTCAAATGGACACTAACATGTTGTACCTAGACAATGGAGCGGGCAACCACATAACCGGAGTTCGAGCAAAATTCAAGGAGTTTGATGAGAAGTTCACTAAAAACGTGAAGCTTTGCGACAGATCAATTATATTGATTAAAGGTAAAAAAAATTCATCTTGTTCTAGTGTAAGAATGGTGATCAACGTCTATTGAACAAGATATATTATATCTTGAGTCTGAAGATCAATATTATTTGCCTTGATCAAATGACAGAAGAAGGTAGCATAATGGAGTTAGTCGACTCGTTCCTCAAGATATTTGACAAAAAGATAATGTACTCCTCAAGATAATGTAAGCCCAATGATGAATTTTCTACACATAATGAATTAAATTTTTCTAAAGAAGAAGTTGACACCATAAAAGCAACCTGTGAACATTTTCACCCAAAGCTTAGCAAAGGTTAAGTTTAAATACGTGCGAGAGTTGATCAACGTGAGAATTTCGAATAAAATCAAGTTTATAGAGAGAAAATGAGTCAAATAAGCTTCATACCAAAAGAAGTTATTAACTTGGAACAATTTAAAAATAATTATTAGTAATTATAACTTTGAACAAATTTAGGATGAGAGGTAGGCTTTATTCACAACAAAAGAAATGAAAATCAATATAATACTATTCTTCTTTTAAGTTGTTCTTTCTACTCATTTGTTTCGATATATTTTGATTGTGGATCATAATACATTCGGTCTCGATACATTTTGAATGACCCTCGATTCGTTAATATCCTTCTCTTTTACTAGAGCATCACAATTTTAATTGATAGCGGATAGCGGATCAAATGGATGGATGATTTATGATTATAAGAAGTCCCTTTGCAAACAAGATTTTTCCATGCCACTAAGGAAAATAGACCCAATACTGAGAATAAATGCCAAAGAAATGAATAATAACAGTGGAGAAATCATTTGACATGAAGAACCACGCCCGTTTTGCTTCGTAGCTCAAATCATGAAAAAACACCCACGGATAGAGAGTGATTAAAAATTTAACTTCCTCTCCTTCCCTAAGACCTCCAATTATTGACCGTCTTTCCTGCACAACATCAACCAAATTCTAAAACATGCCGACAAGAATCAATAAACATTGTAGACATCAAAGACATCATACATACCTCTTTAGTAAAAACAATCTCCTCACTTGTAGTACTGAACTTGACTCGTGAATCCGTTACAGAAACATGAACTATAAGGAAACGACAACAAAGTTTAAGGAAACATGTTCTTTTCAAGAAAAAGTATAAGATTTAAAGGAAGAACAATGGAGTTATATGTCACCGGAATAAGCATTTAATTCAAGAAGAACACGCCTAAAGTCGTGTGAATCAATTGACACAAAGGTTCCATAATCAATTTGCTCTATGTTCTCCACTTCCGAAGGCAACAAATCCAATTCGCGCATCACATTCGGCTCGTGACCTAACCAAAAGAAAATTAAACTATGTTCTTGATGTTAGGATCAGACAACAACGCACACACTCGATCTAGATAAATACAAAGAACAAGAGAGAGAATGCAATTCATGCATCACTTTCGGCTCATGACCTAACCAAAAGAAAATTAAACTATGTTCTTGATGTTAGGATCACACAACAACGCACACACTCAGTCTAGATGAATACAAAGAACAGGAGAGAGAAAATGCAATTCACGCATCACTTTTGGCTCATGACCTAACCAAAAGAAAATTAAACTATGTTCTTGATATTAGGATCGCACAACAATACACACACTCGATCTAGATGAATAGAAAGAACATGAGAGAGAAAATGCAATTCGCACATCACATTCGGCTCATGACCTAACCAAAAGAAAATTAAACTATGTTCTTGATGTTAGGATCGCACAACAACGCACACACTGGATCTAGATGAATACAAAGAATAAGAGAGAGAAAATGCAATTCGCGCATCACTTTCAGCTCATGACCTAACCAAAAAAAAAAAAAATAAACTATGTTCTTGATGTTAAGATCGCACAACAACGCACACACTCGATCTAGATGAATGCAAAGAACAGGATAGAGAAGATGCAATTCATGCATAACTTTCAGCTCATGACCTAACCAAAAGAAAATTAAACTATGTTCTTAATGTTAGGATTGCACAACAACGCACACTCAATCTAGATGAACACAAAGAACAGGAGAGAGAAAATGCAATTCGCGCATCACTTTCTGCTCATGACCTAACAAAAAAAAATTAAACTATGTTCTTGATGTTAAGATCGCACAACAACGCACACACTCGATCTAGATGAATGCAAAGAACAGGACAGAGAAGATGCAATTCGTGCATAACTTTCGGCTCTTGACCTACCCAAAAGAAAATTAAACTATGTTCTTGATGTTAGGATTGCACAACAATGCACACTCGATTTAGATGAACACAAAGAACAGGAGAGAGCAAATGCAATTCGCGTATCACATTCTGCTCATGACCTAACCAAAAGAAAATTAAACTATGCTCTTGATGTTAAGAACGCACAACAACGCACACACTCGATCTAGATGAATGCAAAGAACAGGACAGAGAAGATGCAATTCGTGCATAACTTTCGGCTCATGACCTAACCAAAAGAAAATTAAACTATGTTCTTGATGTTAGGATTGCACAACAATGCACACTCAATTTAGATGAACACAAAGAATAGGAGAGAGCAAATGCAATTCGCGTATCACTTTCTGCTCATGACCTAACCAAAAGAAAATTAAACTATGTTCTTGATGTTAGGATCGCACAACAACGCACACTCGATCTAGATGAACACAAAACAGAAAGTACAGAAGTACATCAAATACATTTTCAAACCACTGTCTAATTATTTATTATATATAACTATTTATAATATATATAACTTTTTACCGTACATAGTTATTTACTATTTATGATCATTTATTTTATATATCATTCACCATATATATAGCTATCTATGACGGTTGATTAAGATATAAATAAGCCGCAGACTCTATAACCGAACAAGATTCTTGGTTCTTGAGTTAGAACTACACTTCAAACTAAAAGAAAAACAAGTTTCATGATTCTTGAGTTAGAACAAGATAGAAAATATGTAAGAACTTGAACCTTCTTGAAATGTGAGTAGGACATTGCTTAATGATTGAAAAATAGCAAAGTACATTGAAGAAAAACCACGGAGTTCCATACGGTCCATAATAATGCACAATAAGTCGAGGGGAATTCTTGATTGGTGAGTATCATCCGAGTGAAAGAAGTTGAAGAATTCAGGCAACATTTGCAGCGCCGCAACGAAGCATCGGGTAGGGGGTGCGACCGATAGTGTTAACGTGGACGCTGTGCTTTTGATGTTGGCTTTCGGAGCAACGTAAGAGAGTATTCGAATTGCGTCCAAAAGAGGAGAGAAGGGGTCAAGCCTAAACATTAACATGGTTGAGTTAGTATGGATGAGCCTTGAGATGTATGAGCTTTATATTGCCCTAAGAATACTATGTGTGGGGAAGATTAACCGTTCATTAGTTTTGAACTTAGTTTGAATAATAGCAAGCCACATGGATATATGGTAGTTGCAAGGCAAGAGAGTCCCTTCATTGTTTATGATGACGACATTATAGGGCATATTATGGAGAGTCCTCGACAAATTTCTAGCGTAAGTTGGGACTATGATGATAACCTGCCTCGAGTATTTATGATATATGGATTGAAATACGATTGCAAGGACGGCTAAAGAGCTAACTTAATTATCTTAAAATTACGAGTAATTCTAATCAAACAGATGAGCTCCAAAGAGTCTAAATGATGTGAGCCAATGAAACGAAAATAGTCCTAATAGAGCCAATAGAACTAGAATCCTAAGATAACTTGATTAAGCTAGTAGACCTGGATGCTAGCCTCAAAAAGTGTATGACCTAGACACAAGGTATTTAGGTACAAAATAATTGTTAAGGACGGTATGAAAGTCGTTGTGACTAACATAAGAATCAAGGGCTAGGTAATTAGAGAAATATCGAATTAAGCTTCTCGAGGTAAGTAGATTTACTATCGAAAGGCACAAGGGCAGATCGGATGAATTTTTTGACGTAAGAATGACACATATCACATGGATTAAAATTACGTGTTATTGAGTTGAATGATTATATTAGATTTATGTGATATACTGAGCTAGTCTAGGATCAATCCTAACTTTGAATGAATATATATATGTTATACGAGACACCATGAATTTGAATATACATCGCGTGTTGCCCTTTATCTTTATGCAGCTATGAGAGTTCAATTTACTCTTTTCATAGTATAATTTATGTACATTACGTCATTTGTCTTTCTCGGCCCTCACATATCTCGATGAACGCTACTCTTATGTCACTTTCTATATGTTTGCACTTGTGGGAGCCACAACCATCACAACTTACTCTCTTCATAATATGGTTGTAATGTTTCCCTCCACTTAACTAGTCATTGTTCTTAAGAACTTCTCGAAGGCAAAATCACATAGTTTTACAGTCACTAACTAACAAGGTCGAGAATGTCGTGTGCGCCATTGGAGAGTCGAAAGGATCTAGAAGATCTAGCTTTTGATGATTTTGTTGGATCGCTAGAGGCACATGAGCAGCACAAGAAGAAGAAGAAGAATGAGTCGCTGGAGGGTGCGTTACGAACCAAGGCATTTATCAAAGATGAAAATGGTTTTGGAGGTCGGGTTGAGGTAAATTCTATGAGAAGAAGGGGAAATCCCGCCAACAAAATTATTATGGTTCGATTCATTAGATTATACATGTATTAAATTATTCGTGAATTACTATAACGATTGGTACATGTATTAGGTAGATTTATTATTTAATATTTGATACATAACTCAATAAAAAAAAATAGAGATTCATCAAATTATACGTTGAATCTCTTTGCAAAGAAGATTTTTCCATGTCATCGAGGGAAATAGACCCAAAACTGAGTAAAAATTCCAAAGGGAAAAATAATGACAGTGCAGTAATCAACTGACATGAACAACCATGCCCGTTTTGATTTATGGCTCAAATCATGAAAGAACAGCAATGGATGGAGGGTGATCGAAAATCTAAATGTCTCTCCTGCTGGAATACCTCCCGTTATGCACCCTCTTTCCTGCACAACATCAACCAAATTCTGAAACATTCGGACGAGAATCAATAAATGTGAAGTCCCACCTCGGTTGGGGTGGAGAACGAAACATTCTTATAAAATCGTGGAAATCTATCCCTAATAGACGCGTTTTAAGCCTTGAGATAAGCCAGGAAGAGGACAATATCTGCTAATGGTGGGCTTGGGCTGTTACAAATGGTATCAGAGCCAGAAACCGGGCGATGTGCCTGTGAGGAGGCTATTTCCTGAAGGGGGTAGACACGAGACGATGTGCCATCGAGGATGCTAAGCCCTGAAGGAGGGTGAATTACGAAATTCCACATCGGTTGGTGTGGAGAAATAAAGGGTTTGAAAACCTCTCTCTAGCAGACGCGTTTTAGGAAAGCCCAAAGAGAACAATATCCGCTAGCGGTGGATTTAGGCCGTTACAAATGATATTAGAGCCAGACACCGGGCGATGTGCTAGCAAGGAGGCTATTCCCTGAAGGGGGTAGACAGGAGACAGTGTGCCAGCGATAACGTTAGGCCCTGAAGGAGGGTGGATTGTGAAATTCCATATCGGTTGGGGCGGAGAAACAAAGGGTGTGGAAACCTCTCCCTAGCACACGCGTTTTAAAGCATTCAGGGAAAGCCCAAAGAGGACAATATCCACTAGCGGTGGACTTAGGCCGTTACAAATGGTATCAAAGCCAGACACTAGGCGATGTGTCAACGAGGAGGCTGGGCCCCGGAGGAGGGTGGATTTGATGGTATCCTACATCTATTGGAGAAAGAAACGAGTGTCAGCAAGGACGCTAGGCCCTGAATGGGGTGGATTGCAAATCCCATGTCAGTTGGGGTGGAGAACGAAATATCGTTTATAAGGGTGTGTTAACCTCTCCCTAACCTTGATGGGAAACTCGAAAGGGAAAGCTCCCAGAAGACAATAACTACCAGAAATGGGCTTGGGCCGTTACAATAAACCTCGTAAACATCAACAGACATCATACATACCCGTCTAGTAAGAACAATCTCCTTTCTTGGAACCATGAACTTGATTTGTGAAGCCGTTAGAGAAACATTAACTAAAACAAACGACAACAACAAAGTTTAAGGAAACATGTTCTTTTCAAATAAAAACTACAACATTTCAAGGAAGATCAGTGAAATAATATGTCACCAGAAGGAGCATTTAACTCATGAACAACACGTTTAAAGTCTTGTGAATCAATTGACACAAAAGTTCCATAATCAACTTGAGCTATTTGTTCCACTTCGGAAGATGACGCATCCAATTCACGCAATAACACTTTCGGCTCAAGATCTAACACAAAAAAAGAATCAAACACTTGAAAAAACAAAAAAAACAAAACAAGATTCTTGATTCTTGATTCTTGAATTTGAATCAAGATTCATTTTGCAATGAAAATTACAAGGAAAGGGTATGTACGAGATTGTGGATTCTCAAATGCAAGTGAAATTTTGTTTATGGCTTGTATAAGAATGAAGAGCATGGAAGAATAACCACGGAGTTCCATATGGAACATTGTTAGGTAAAATTTCTCAATGGAAAATCTGGAATGGTGTGTTTGATTGGAGTTAAAGTATTCGAAGAATTCAGGCAAGATTTGCAGCGCCGCCGTGAAGCGATGGGTAGGGTCTGATACCATTAATGTAAACATGGACTCTGAGCTTTTGATCTTGGCTTTTTGACCAAGGTGAGAGAGTACTGGGATTGTGTCCAAAAAAGGAGCGTAGGGTTCAATCCTGAACATTAACATGGTTGATGGGATGATGGCGTTTCAATGAATGGCCTAATTGAATTTGCTCTTCGTTTTATATTGATCTCCCTCGTACTTGGTTCTTTCTTTTTATATAATATTAGAAAAATGTTGGGATCGAAATAGGGTTTAATGAGTTTGGGAGAATCTCGTAAAGAATCGAGGAAGAACTGAAGGTGAGGTTTTTGAGTTCTTGATTTTATTTTTCCTCGAATTTTGAAGTTTTTCTTGGAGTTAAAATTTGAATTTTTTGTATGTTGATGTTAGAGGTTTTCACATGAGTTTTGTGAAGGAAGTCGAAGTTGATTCTAATGGGAAAATAGTGTTTCGGGGAATGTCAAGAATATGTATGATTGTAAGTTTAATAGTTTTGGATCGACTTTGGACTTGTTTATTTCTTGGTGTGATTGGAAATAAATTATGAGAAGAATATGTTTGTAAAGATGGATTAGAGTTTTATAATTGTAGTGAAGAAATCGTGTTGATCTGAGTTTTGAGTGAAGGAATCGTGTTGTCCAAGGCGTGTTGTTTGTGGCCGCATGTCGGATGTCTAGGACGTGTTGTCCATGGTTGGATGCTTGTTCCAAACCCTTTTTACTTCCTTTCACGTTAGATAGACCTTTACTACTAGGTGTATGACTGGTCACCAAAATCATGTCTACTCCCGCTAGGGCTAAATGGCCCAAATGGTAATATAGGAAAATGTGACTAGTTTTCAATTCTTCCTACCTGGGTCATATGCTATCAATGTCATTGTTGTTGCCTACTTGTTTTTAGCTTATATAACATTGCTTTCTTTAAAAAAAAATTCAATGTATTTTCTCGCTCACGTTTTCTAAAACATTCTTTCAAACGTGACTCGAAACTTGAGTGTATTCTAATATTGTCTGTGAAGTTCGAATTTCACATGACTATCTTGTTCACTGGTTTAGAACAAGTACTGCACAATTGTTGTCTCGCTACCGCAAGAGTGCGATTGTGCAATTGACACGTGTGAGTACATCTTTGCATTGTTCGGCCTCCGTTCGATGGTTTTCACCTCTATTTGAATATTGGTGCTATTTTTGTGTAATATAGGTGATTACAAAAATATACACGAAAAAACTAGTTCGAGAAGACACGCGTCATCCAAGTAAGTAATCACACGGGCCTTAGGCAAGTAATATTTGTAGGGATCGCTAGGACGTGCTAGCAAGCGATCATTCCTTACTTTAGGTGGTTAGAAAATGCATGCTAAGGACTTCTGAAGGCCGTTTTTAGATGAGTTTGTACTATATGTATATTATGGTAAATTATCGTTATACCCCTAGGTTGAGATTTTGAGTAGTATGTTGTTTTACGTATTATGCGAAACTAGAAAGAGAATATACATGACTATAATATGAGCGGGACAATATGGCTTAATATATTATGCATGAGGTAAGAAATTATCAAAATGGCTCTATGATGAAATTTGTGATGAATGTTTTTTATATGCTTTCCACTGTGTAAAGGAGGATTTGCTATTGTGATTTGTTCTCATGGTAATTGATTGTTGTTATCTCCCTATTGAGCTTTTTTGGTTGTATGTGTGCATGATATTGTATATGTTAGCTCCAAGTGTTGTTTTCTACATGGAGGGTGTTTATCTGCAAAGAGCTAGGGTGTTAGAGTTAAGTTGGCTAGACGATGAAGTAACACAAAACGCCTCTAGTAGACTGAGCACCTTAGGATTGTGAGTGACAATGAGAGGGTCTAGACCCATATATGACCAAAACAAAGTTTAAATTATGGATTACACACTTAGGTGATGGATAGGTGTATCTCCCTGATAAAGTATGCATGAGAGAACTCAAATAAAATTTGGGTGCTACAATCAGTGCGGTTTACACATTGACCTTGGTCAAAACGTTTCAAGTAGACCCTGCACCCCCAAGATCGTGAGCAGTTACTAAAGGTTTAGACCTCAGTGCACCCAGAGATTTGTATTAGCCCCAAGGAGCTAACCCCAAGCGTCTTGGAAATGAGAGATGGGATTTAAACCACCTAGAAGCCCCTAAGAACCTCATAGGCCTCCATAACAATCAAGAATGACAAAGGTAGTTCATCAGCCTATAGTAGTGTGAATAGTATCACGAGTCTATTCACTACCCTTTCTATTATGGTACCATACCGTCAAGTCTACTATGGTTCCTGTACCATGGAGATAGGCGTTGCCAATTAGGGAAGTGCGACACGTGTCCCAACCTGTGGAAATGATAAGGGTTCTCCTAAAAAGGACCTTTGTGCTGTAAAACCATTTATGAGCGGGAGAGTGTGGGAACACGTAGGTTGACCTAGTAGCTGACTGGAACATAGGGATTGCTTCCCCCAAACTTTGGCAACTTTATAGTCCCGTGTGAGGGTCCGTCAGCTAACCTCCATGTGTGATGTTTAGATTGTTGTTCAGATTCAAATTTAGATCCAGTCATATTGTCTCGCAGATTATGAGGTCACGCCTCAACCCATGACACTAATCATTCCCTACATAAGTAAGGCAAACCTAAGTTGTAGAAAAGAAAAATTAGAAACTAGCACAAATCTTTAGTTGTACGCTTTAGTTTAGAGATCGGCTTGAAACATTAAGATACCCCGTTGCTCAAATAGAAGTTGAACCTAGACCCAAACTTCCTAGAGCCCAAAGTAATACCCGTAGATACTTTTTAATACTCACCCATTTTTTCTTTCTTTTTCGAATGTTCGTTGGTTGCCAATTGAGATTGGGGAGCGTTCAAGAGCTACGAGTCATAGTGGGGATCATTCCAGAGGGCAAGTTCGTCTCTTGTATTTTTGTATTTGAGGTTTTTTTCTATTTTGTACTAAAATTGTATCTCAAACCCTTTTCGCATTTAAATTTTGAACAAAGGGTCTTGTAATTTGATTTCGTTTTGTGTTTTAATTGTGGTGTTACTTGACCTTTTAAGTTTTACTTAAATTTTATCACATTTTCGCATTTCATTTTATTTTACTTTTATTTTTACTTGTTTTCGTTTCATCTTTCTATCCCAGTCTGATTTTCGAAATCTCAAAAATCGCGGTGTGACAATCACGTTAGTATAGCGTATGGATCACCATGGGTACAAAGATCTAGTGGTTTCAAAATCACTTCTAATATAAAATTCTTAATACTTGCTCACTCTAAATACCATATTTTCTCATAATTCTCCGTTTCAACAAGATTTTTCGATGTCATTGAGAGAAATAAACCCAACACTGAGTACAAGTTCCAAGGGGAAAAACAATGATAGTGGAGAAATTAATTGACATGAACAACCATGCCCGTTTTGCTTTATAGCTCAATTCATGAAAGAACGCCAACGGATGGAGAGTGATCGAAAATTCAAATCCCTCTCCTTCCGCAAGACCTCCAATTATGCACTGTCTTTCCTACACAAAATCAACCAAATTCAATCAATAAACCTCGTAAACATCAAAAGACTGATATGCCCTAACGCCACTCTGATATCACTTGTTGTATCCTAATGTCACAACCAAAATGTTATGATACTCAATTGTTGAACAAAAATTAAATAAAGAGACCCAAAGATTCACGTGATTCAGAGTGAAGAAATTCCCCTACATCCACGAGTGGTAACTAAGTCTCTCACACTCTCACGCTACAAAGTCTCTTTTCTAAAATTATTCTCAATTGCCTCGAAGCAAATACAAAATGACAATGACTTCACACATCAAAACAATGCTAGACAAACATTTATATAGACATAGCAATACTAATTCTTATCTATGAATCAAATACCTGAGAATATGAACCAAAAGAGTTATGAACTTAATGAGAATTATGAACTAAATGAGAGTTATGACCGTACATATTCACGACAACTTACAACAAAGACATCATACCTCTTTGGTAAGAACAATCTCCTTTCTTGAAGCACGGAACTTGACTTGTGAATTTGTTAAGGAAACATGAACTATTACAAACGACAACAAAGTTTAAGGAAACATGTTCTTTCAAGAAGTTAATGTAAAAGATTTCAAGGAAGAGTGTATCACCGGAATGAACATCTAACTCAAGAACAATACGTCTAAAGTCTTGTGAATCAATTGACACAAAAGTTCCATAATCAATTTGCTCCATTTCCTCCAATTCCAAAGGTAACGAATCCAATTCACACAACATCACTTTGGGCTCATGACCTAACACCAAAAATAATATGTTCTTGAAACCAAAAGAAACACAAGATTCTTGATTCTTGTTGAAGAGAAGAAAATATGTACGAACTTGAGCGTTGAAATGTGAGCAAGACTTTGGTTAATGGTTGAAAAAGAGTGAAGTACATTGAAGTAAAGCCACAGATTTCCATACGGAGCATAATAATGTAGAACAGCTCGAGGGGAATTGTTGAATGGTGAGACTCATCGGCGTTAAAGTAGGTGAAGAATTCAGGCAAGATTTGGAGCGATGCAATGAAGTGATTGGAAGGAGGTGAGGCCATTAGGGTTAACATGGACGATGTGCTTTTGATGTTGGCTTTTTGACCAATGTGACAAAGTATTGGGATTGTGTCCAAAAAAGGAGCCAAGGGGTCAAGTTTGAATATTAACATGGTTCGTGGGATGATAGCGTTTCAATGGAGGGCCTAAATTGTTTGAATTTGATGATGGTTTTATATTAATCTCCCTCACTTTTGTTCTTTCTTTATATGCATGGAATGAGTAAGTAACGAATTTTATTTAATAATGTAATTTTTTTTTTTCTTTTGTAAGTTGTGATGAAGAATAGGTTCATGCACTTCTTCGGCATGTATTGTATTCATAACCCTTTTGGTTTATATTCTTATTTATTTGATTCATAATCGTTCATCGCTCTCCTTTATTAGTTCATAATCCTTTTGGTACATGAATCATCTGGATTCATGTATGAGAATTAGCTTTGCTATGTCTATATATATAAACATAAGTATGAGAATTAGTATCACTTTTCGTTCTAGTTGGTGAAGGAAGAATCGTTGTTGGAAGAGACAATCACGAAAAGTCCGTCCTCCAAACTTCTCTTTTTATAGCAATTTGTCCCAATTTCATAGCAATTCTCATGACTATTGGCCAAAACTTGGCTACAATTAGAAGCACCAAATTAGGTTAAAAAACTAGCTTCCGACCTAGACCTAGACCTCAACCTCGTAGTTGAACCTAAGTTTGAACCTCAGCCTCGTAGTTGGACCTCAGCCCCATATATCTCACACACTCACACTACATACTCTCTTTCTTCCCAATGTTACTGGGTAAATACAAAATGATACTCACTCTCAATGCATCTCAACCATCCTAAACAATTCTTTATATAGGCATGGAAAAAAATAATGTTATATATGAATCAAGATAATTCATATATCAATATGGGAGATTGAACAAAAAAACGGAAATAAACCAAATGAATTTCAATTGGTGCATGCATATGAGAATGAAATGTATAAAAAAAAGTTAGATTCACGAACCGATTCTTCATGAAAATTTACAACAGGAGATTGAGTGAGTTTCAAACGTGTTGAGTTTTGATTAGAGAATTTAAGGCATTGTGTATGTTTTGGGGAAGAAAACAACATTGAAAGTAAGAACTTAAACCCACTATCATTGGAGTTTCTTCAACCATTGAAAGTAGCCTTCGATTGGTGGAAGGAATCGAAGAGATTAATGAGGAACATCCAAGATCAGAGTTGTTGTTATCATTGTTCCAAGGATTATGGGGATTTGATTACGATTACGATTACAATTGAGTACTATGAACAAATATAGATTAACGAGAACTAATTAGATTGTATTTGAATTAGATTTAAGTCTTGAGAGCTTGATCAATGATGTATGTATGCACGTATGCCGAATTAGGATGAAATTTCTAATACAATAAGAATTTAGACAATTAGAGAACGAGCTAAATATTTAGTTATGCTAGTTACAATGTCTTACCTATGATTTATGAGATGATTCAATTATACTACTACGTAGAGAACAATTAACGATTTGCTAGCTTATCCTTAATCGTTGACTGTCCAGACGAGTCTTCGTAATATTCTAGTGATTATGGTATGAACGATATGATGTGAAGATGTTAGGGATTTGATAGTTTTTCCTTAATAGTAAACCATGAAGAGAGTGTCCACATTGATATCACGACAAGTAGATAGATGAATCCTAGGGCTAGATTATGATAGACTATAAGAATCAAGAAACTAGATGAGCTACGAAGAATATTAATGATGAGCTCCAACATGCTAGATTAAGAAGAGCAATTGAAGGGAATAGTAAAAAGCTATTAACCTAGAACCTCGAGGTAACCCTCATTAGATAGATGGGCTCCTACGGGTCGAATGATGGGAACTAATGAAATGAAAAGAGTCTTAATAAAGCTAGATGACGAGTATCTAGCCTCAAAAAACTTATGACTTTGATATGTGATATTTAGGTCGGGAATAAGACTTAATAACAATGTAAAATAAAGGATAAGCTAATTATTATGTATATATATACTTTTTTTTTCACAAATCAAACCTGAGTTGTCAACTCGAGGTGAGTTCATATACGAACTATGGAATTACAGAAATCGAGATAGATCTGAGCCGTGGTTTTGACTCATGACATTTTTATACATGCGTATGTTTGGTGATTTGTTTTGTAAAAAAATCCCTTCACGACAACAGTTGTGGTCCGTGGCTCAAGACTCTCGAAAGACAAATTGTTACTAACTCAAAACTCGAGCATGGATTTCCCATGTCACATTATGGGAAAATAGACCACAAATTGAGCATTTGAGTTAATAGGTGCAAAGATTGCACCTCGAGCATTGCTTGTCCGGTACAACCATACCCTTCCCACTTGAGATGACAATTCATTAAAAAATCTCGAGGGATGGAGAGTGATTACGAATTGAATTTCTTGTCCATCTTCAATACCTCCAATAATGCATTGTTCTTCCTACAAAACACCATGAATTTATTCATACACATTTCTTCCATGCATATATATGAACAATGAATGGTTTGAATTACTTACCACTTGGCTAAGAATAATCTCTTTCAATGAACATGTGAACCTCACTTGTAAGTTCGTCACGAAAACATAAACTATAAGCAAAGACAATAGGTTTTGAAGAACATCAACATTTTTCTTTTAAGTAATATAAGAAAAGAATCAAGACATGAACTATTTATCACCTGTTATAATGTTTCTGAACTCTTCTACAACACGTTGGAACTCTTTCGAATCAATTGAGACAAAGGTTGTAAAGTCAATATCGCAATTTATGTCGTCCTCATGATCATCTAGATCTGACGACATCATTTCACAAATGAATGTCGATTGATCATCATTAGTAATAACTGGATTCAATATGTCGAGATCAAAATGAGATTAAAGCTGTTGTATCAAAAGTGGAAGCAAGATCGATCGCACTCATACACTCACAAACAGAAATTAAACAAAGAGACAAATATTTATCAGAAAGTGTTTACAAAATTAAACAAAGATCATCATGGGTAGTAACCAGTCTCAATAATCAAAATGTTTACAAAATGTATCTCACACTCTTTTAGTACAAAGTCTCTCAACAAAGTTTCTCTTAGATGTCACTTAACAAATACAAAATGATACTCAGACTCAATTAAATTCAATACTCTCAACCTTCGTAGACAACCCTTTATATAGTCTGAGATGATTCATGTATCAAAATGATAATATGAACGGTTAGGATTAGGAACTTAATGAGAGTTATGACAATACATCTTTGTGACAACTTACAACAAAAGTGTTCAAGAAAGAATCAAGATTCTGTTCTTGATCATCGAGATTTCGTAATCAAAGTGTTTACAAAATGTATATCTCACCCTCTCTTATTACAACTCAATAAGTACAAAATGACACTCAGACTCAATTAAATTCAATACTCTCAACCATCCTAGACAACCCTTTATATAGTCTGAGATGATTCATGTATCAAAATGATAATATGAACGAGAATTTAATGAGACAATACATTTTCGTGACAACTTACAACAAAAGTGTTCAAGAAAGAATCAAGATTCTGTTCTTGATCGAGATTGGATTATGTTCTTGAAATCAAAGGGAAAAAGATTTTAACTTGGTCAAGAAATGAGCTATATACTTACAAGAATTCCTAAAAGCAAGGACTGCGCGAGGTGGGTTATTGTAAACTAGAGTGAAGAGCATTGAAAAACAAGTTAAGCCGTTGGTCAAATAATGGCAGAATTTCTTGAGTGGAATCCTCCGAGTGCAAACCTGTGTATCTGAATTGATGTAATAGAAAAAGAATGAACGTTTGAAGCCTAATGCTGCTACGAAGTGAGGGGAAAAGTAGGAGACTTTGATTGAGAACATGGATCTCGAGAATTCAACGTGGGCTGTTTCATTAAGTTGAGTGAGTAGACAACATGCCCTGAAGAACCGATGGATGTGTTTAAGGCCGAAGATCAACATGATTAATGGGTAAGGTAGGACAAATCTTCTGGTCTATGGATCATTTTATATTCAGGGCACCATCCTATTGATACCAACTCTTGCTCGGCCATATAGATTTCTATCGGTTAGCTGGCTACTCCTAATAGTCCATGCATCGTTCAGTCAATTATAAAAAGTGACTCCGTCTGATATGAATCAAGATCGAGGAATTTTCATACCTCAAAGCCGAATTACAAGCACAAAAGTAAAGAAGTTACAACGAGCTTTAGTCACTTGTATTCAAGCTGGACTCGTTAAAGGAAATTCTAGAAGATGTTAGAATCCTTCCCTACCTATTGTACAACGTTGAGTTTCAAAATAGAGATGCATTAGATGCATATATTGTAATCCTCAAAAGCTATGTAAAGCCTTCTATTACGACATCACATTTTGAAATGAAAAAAATAGAGTTTCAGTTCTAATTTAGTTGAGAGATAAGTTTTTTCTTTTGCAAATTCTGTGTTTAAAACTTCTATGCTAAGTCAAGTGATATTGAACAAACCTCTTGTAGAGTTATTCGAATTACAAGTTTAGAAACGAGTTTGCTTTACTCTTGATCTTGATCATCAAGGTAATCTGTTCCAAAACTTTCCTTCAGGTAGATTCTTGTCGTTTTTTGAGTTCTTCAATAATTTAGATCTAAAGGTCTTGTTTTTCAACAGAGTTATTAGATCAAATCCCAAAAGTTTCATAGCACTATCTCTGACATCGCAATGCAAACTCTTGTCAATCGAGATTCGTTCACTATTAGAGGTGGGTTAGCAAGTCCCCTAATTATCCCCGCTCACATGATAAGCACATCTTAGTGTATGATACTAATCATACATGTTAAAATAGAATGCAATTAAGGCATAATCTAAACCATTAGCATATTCATGGTTCATCTACTTGACATACACATCCTTAAAAAAAACTTAATTAAAAAGGTAAATATCGCCCATCTTTATTCTAATCCGTCCGGAATAATCTCTACTATAAAAATCTTTTACACGTTGTCATATGAAGATATATTGTCATAACTCTCCTTTAGTTCATAACTATTTTGTTTCATATTCTCATTTATTTTGGTTATTAACTCTCATTCTTTTTATAATCATTTTGTTTCATATTTTCATTTATTTGGTTTAAGAATCTGTATTGTTATGTATAAATATTTGTCTATCATTTTTTCTGAGGTGTGGAGTCATTGTCATCTTGTATTTTTCTAAAGACAAGTGGGAGAAACTTTGTAGGCTGAGAATGTGAGAGATAAACTTATAAACACTTTTGTTATAGTAGTAAGAGAATTTTTTTTTCTCCAAACCAGGTAAATCTTTGTGTCTCTTTGTTTAATTTTTGTTGGTGGGTTTGTGAGTGTGATCGATCTTACTTCCGCTTCTGCTACAACAATTGGGTATCATAACATTTTGGTTGTGGCATTTGGGCTACAACAAGTGAGTATCATAACATTTTGATTGTGGCATTTGGGCTATGACAATTGGGTATTAGAGCATTAAATGTTAGAATTGAAAGTTACGACACAACAAGTGGTATCAGACCACCAAGTTGTGGTATTTGGGGTATTATGAAAGACTTAACTTCATCGACAACTAGACGTGCTCACACTCACCAAAAATTATCAAAGATAAATTTTTCATTGCAAGCTTACTTATTTATTCTTGAAAATCATATTTCCAAAATTCGTAAAATCGGCCTCATCATTCAAATAATACATATCAACATCAATCTTTTTTTAGAGAACTTGGTCCTCAAAATTTAATCACGCTAGCAAGACAACTAAGCATACGAAATGTGCATTTGCTTTTCATCTTTCCTTGAATAATAGTCGTGGTTGTAATGGAAGCCGAAGAAAAATTGATCGCATTTATTTTGTCTCCCAGCTTCACTCCCTGATTGAACTCCTACTGAACCTTATACATTACAGTCGGTAAAAGAAAAAGAAAAAGACGAAAGCAAGAAAGAAAGAAGCCTTCCGAGGGGAAGGAGTTCCTCGTTCAAGAGTTTAGTTTAATCAGGTTGGTTCGTTCAGGAAGAGTTCTTTACTCGGATTCCTTCTTTCACTGACGTACTATCTTGTAAGAAAGGTCAAGCTCTTTCACCTCTTCATACACCCACGAACAAAAATTAACAAATAGACACAAAAATTTACAAGATTTGAAGAGAAGAAATTTTCCTACATCCACGAGCGGCAACCAATTACTATTACAAAAGAGTTTACAAGTCAAGTCTATCAGTATCGTAACACTACAAAACTAAAGCCAAAAGTGTTGCTAGCAAGTTTTTTTTTTTTTTTTTTTTTTCGTCTTAATACATGAACGGTCCTGCCGTCAGCATCCACGAGTAAAAACTATCCTCACAAATTAATACAAATTCTTTCAACATAGTGTGCCTCACTCACGGTTACTAAGAAAATTTACTAGAAATCACCCGGTATAAAATTATTCAAAGAAAATCTCTGGTTGAGACACCAAAAAGGAATATGCACTTTATTTTAACAAATAGTAACTTTCAAAAGCACTTCTTTAACTTCCATATTTATAATATCACTCTCATTCAGATGTGGTATCAGTTCATTCATATGCCGCTCATTTACTCGAGCACCACACATATTAACTTTGTTTTTTTGAGCTCGAGAGGTAAGGGTAAGATATTCGAAATTCATAACAAAATTACGATATGACGTCTCCTAGTGAATATGCTACTTGTGAGAATGACAAAATACATTATAAGAAATTCACATTCATAACAAAATCTTCAGCCATTTGAGTATCAATATTTTGATCATAATTTGGGAAAATAGACCACATATTGACCATACATCCCAAAAGCTGGGACACTAATTACACTTTGAGAATTAGTTGTCTTATAAAACCAAACCCTATTCGCTTTATACGTAAAATTAAGGAAAAACATCATGGGACGAAAAGTGATATGCAGCTCAGTTTCATCTTCTCCTTCATAACCTACGATCCTACAATTTCCACTCTGTTCAAAATCAAGCAATTTTAAAGCTTTTATTTTGCTTAATTTCATTCAAATTGTAATGAACATGAACAATATAATACCTCTTTAGTAACAGTAATCTCCTTAGATGCTATTGAGAACTTGACCCGAGTACTTGTCGCAGCAACACGAACTATGACATATAAACAAGGTATCGAAATCAAAAACAAAATCAAATTTGAAAAAAAGAAAAAAAAAAAAAAAAAAGAAGAGAGAATTGATACCTAAATCATCGTGGAAGAGAGGCAATTCTTTTATAATTTTCCTTAACACTTTAGAATTAACAGTGAAAAATTTGCCATATTCAACTTGGCCTAAGCTCTCGGCTTGTGGTGGCGACAATGGCAATTCAAGATGCAATGGTGGGTCATTGCCTAAAAGGGAAATCAAATAAGAAATTGAAGTGATTTTCTTGAAAGATTTTGAAGGAAATTATGTTCTTGAAACCAAAAGAAACAAGATTGTTGTTTCTTGTATACTAACTTGATGGATTCTCATATCTAAGGATCATTTGTTGTCTTGATTCCAAAACATGGATTGACATTGAAGAAAAACTTCCACCATCCAACATAGCATCGTGGAAGGACTCGAGGGAAACCTTCGAACTGTAATAATGGTCGACCGAGTAGTTGGTGAACAATCGGCACGACATTTGCAGCGTTGCGACGAAGCGAGGGGAAGTGTGCGAGGCAATTAACGAGAGCATAAACGCAGTGAATCTCACGTCGGCGTCCTTAGAAATTTGAGTTAGTAGGGAGGTTGCGTCCAAAAGAGGTTCAAATTGTTGAAGCTGGACCAAGAACATGGTGGTGGTAATGATCAAAATTCTTTGTTTCAATTATTTCTCAAGTTTAGACTTTCTCCCCAATTGAATTGCCTTTCCTTTTTATAAACAGCCATCCATCTCATACCCTACATTTCAAATTTAATGGGATATATTTTTTTTTTATTTGAATTTTAATTTAAAACTGAGAATGTTTGCTTAATAGTGTGAAAGTTATATTATTTATAATCAAATAAATTAGACATGGAAAGAGTAATAAATAGAAAGATACCTGTGGTAAGAATGCAAATATCGAGATATTTGCCTTATAATAAAATATCAAATATGATATATATGGTAAACTATAATTTATTACTAAATATCCTTAACACCCCATCGCAAGCTGAGGGTCGGATTTGAACGAACGTGAAGTTTGGATCTGAAAAATTCATAGAGAGGTTGAGAAACACTTTTCGTGAAGATGTCAACAACCTGGTTCAGAGGAGGCGTAGAGAAACACTTTCTTGACCATCGAAAACTGCAGAGGGATCGCTGCTCAGCGGCGATGCTGTCTTGGTTTCGGCGAGAATATGTAACCCATGAAGAGGGATCATCGCTCAGCGACGATGCTGCCTTGGCTCCAATGATAATATTTATAACCCAAGAAGTAGAAGGGGGAAACCTAGAGCAAAGGACAAAGACAATGTTGAAGCCGGTAGAGTCGCCACGTTGGGCGAAGGAGCCAATTTTGGCGAGAAGGGCGGCGGCGACTTGGTTGGTGAAGAGGCCAAGGCGCCCAAATTTCAAAGGTAAATCTCTGAAACACTTTCTTGACCATCGAAAACTGTAGAGGGATCGCTGCTCAGCGGTGATGCTGCCTTGGCTTTGGCGAGAATATGTCTAAACCATGAAGAGGGATCATCGCTCAGCGACGATGCTGCCTTGGCTCCAGTGATAATATTTCTAACCCAAGAAGTAGAAGGGGAAACCTAGAGCAAGGGACAAAGACAATGTTGATAATATTTCTAACCCAAGAAGTAGAAGGGGAAACCTAGAGCAAGGGACAAAGACAATGTTGAGCGATGATGCTGCCTTGGCTCCAGTGATAATATTTCTAACCCAAGAAGTAGAAGGGGAAACCTAGAGCAAGGGACAAAGACAATGTTGAGCGATGATACTGCCTTGGCTCCAGTGATCCAGTGTGGTAGGGTTGAGCCGAAGAGTAATCAATCGGCTCCACTTGCGACAGCCCCTGCACCGTCAAAGCTAGGTACAAAGAAGCGACATTGTGAAGACCAATTGTTAACATTTAAGATAAGCTCACACATCACATTAGTATATATTTGCATTTGCAGGGAGTTGAACCCAAGTCTACTCCTTGGAAGGCAATTATCCTAACTGTTGGACTACAAATGCTTATGCAAAGGCATGTCTCTTACCTCAGATACCATTGGTCTTCTAATAATAAGTCTATTGATATAAAATAAGACTAGTATGCACGTTTTTTCGGGAGTCAAACCCAGGTCTATTGCTTGGAAGACAATTATCCATCCTAACCGTTGACTACAAACGCTTGCGCAAAAGAACGTCTCATACCGTAGTTACCACATTGGTTTTCTAAGTCTCATACCGTAGTTACCATTGGGACATTGTGAAGACCCATTGTTAACATTTAAGATAAGCTCACCCATCAGATTAGTTTATATTTGCGTTTGCCGAGAGTAGAACCCGGGTCTATTGCTTGGAAGACAATTATCCTAACCGTTGGACTACAAACGCTTGCGCAAGAGCACGTCTCATACCTCAGTTACCATTGGTCTTCTAATGATTAGTCTGTTGAAATAAAATAAGACAAAGAAGAGACTTTGTGAAGACCCATTCATTGTTAACATTTAAAAGATAAGCTAACACATCACATTAGTGTGTATTTGCGTTTGCCGGGAGTCGAACCCAGGTCTATTGCTTGGAAGGCAATTATCCTAACCGTTGGACTACAAACGCTTGCGCAAAAGCATGTCTCATACCTCAGTTACCATTTGTCTTCTAGTGATTGTTTAATTATCGCGCAGACATCACATTAGTATATATTTGAGTTTGCCAAGAGTCGAACCCGAGTCTATTGCTTGGAAGGCAATTATCTTAACCGTTGGACTACAAACGCTTGCGCAAAAGCACGTCTCATTCTACATTTACCATTAGTCTTCTAATGATTAGTTTGTTGAAATAAAATAAGACAAAGAAGCAACATTGTGAAGACCCATTCATTATTATCATTTAAGATAAGCTCACACACATCACATTATTATATATTTGCATTTGACGGGTGTCGAACCTGAGTCTATTGCTTGGAAGGCAATTATCCTAACCATTGGACTACAAAAGCTTGCAAAAGCACATCTCATAAATTAGGTACCATTGGTCTTTTAATGAATAGGCTCACATCATATGTTAATATATATTTGCGTTTGCCGGGAGTCAACGAGTCAAACCAAGGTCTATTGCTTGGAAGGCAATTATCCTAACAGTTGGACTACAAACTCTCGCGCAAAACGTCTCATACCTCAGATTCCATTGGTCCTCTAATGATTAGTTTGTTGAAATAAAATAAGACCAGGAAACCATGTTGTGAAGACCCATTGTTAACATTTAAGATAAGTTGTCATCACATTTAAAATAAGTTGAACCCCTTGTACATTAGAAGGCAATATCCTGACCGTTGAACTACAAACACCTTGTACATTACTCGTTGGGTGAGTACATGACCCCCATTCAATCGAACATGATTTGCACCAAGGCCAACCTCGCCCATCAGCAGCAGGTTTTTGGTATTTAGAACCACAACTCATCCTCCGTTCTAAGCGTCCACATCCAAGGTTCCTCCTCATAGTTCGACGTCATTCCATGTCTGTGCTCTTCTTCGACTGTGGCATCACTAAAACTCACCGCTAATAGATATTTTTCTCTATAGCTTTCCTTTTCAAGAATTGTCATTTTTGGACTTTCTCATCCGAGCTTCCCTTCAATTGAGATCATGACTATGAATTCTCATTGTGGAATGTTTATCCCTACTTTGAAATCTCTTGATATGCTTTCTCATATCTTTTCTCTATGATATTCATTAGAGTTAGGGTTGATACTCAAAACATACATATAATCCTAGTTGAAATGGGTTTATGATGTATATTCAAACGTTTAAGTATATCTTTGATATATGTCAATTTGAGCATAATCCAATCGATAATCTTTTAGTTATGTTCATATTAGGGTCTTTGTTGGCCGTTGTTCCGGTCGAGCACTCTCTTTTCTTTGCAACGAGCCTCATGCGTGAATAGCCGGGAGGAAAGAAAGGGCGGTAGATGATAATGAAAGAAAAAGGGCATCTGCACGGGCAGAATGGATGAGCGAAAGGTGCCATGCCATGGAGTGAGGAATATCTCGAGTCTCATGTAAGACAAGAAACAAAACTTCGAGGTGCTGCCTAGGAACTGCGGGACCTTCTCGAACACAGGATAGGCACCTGGAGGCAGACTCTTTCTTCACCTTTACTGTGTTTGTTTGAAGAAGGTAGACTCAATCAAGCCAAGGAGGATGAATTCATTAGAGTGAACTGGCAACTCAACTCCTTATTCATTAGAGTTTACGGAACCCGATTGAAGGAGTTTACAGTCTTTGTTTGAAAGAAGGGAAAGAGAAGCAAGACAAGAAAGATTAATTCGACTTTACATAGGGAGCATCATCAAATGAAACAAGTCTCGCTTTCGCTTTCCAAGTCTCATTTAACATTCTTTCTTCTCTATCTGCCTAGATAACCTCTTTTTCCCTACAAGGCACTCCCCAGCGAGCTCGAACGTCAATAGCGAGACTGATTACCAATACCGAGGAACAGCTACCCCAGCGGAACCTGCGGTTTCTCTACGGAAGCTTCGACTATTTATATATTCTAGTATGATCAAATATATCAAAGATACGATTGGAAGTGAATTGATAGGACAAATTTGATTGTGTCAACAGGTGCCATATCTCAAGTACAGGATTTCTCTCATTCTATTGTTCTTGCTTACCGGGTCTTCCCCAAAACCAATTGATAGAGTTAACCCTTGGCCGAAAGCTAGGGACGATCATCCCGCCTAGTCCCCTACATGAAGCGGGAGGAAGGAAAGAAGTCGATCTATTGCTCTTGTTGTTGCTTTCCCGAAAGAATTACTAAGATGAAGTACAAAAGCCAGGAAAGTCCGTCCTGTTCAGTAATAGTCCGTCCTGTTCAGTCTCTCTCTTCTCATCGGAATTACCTCTACTCTAAAATGGCCCTAAAAATAGGGTAAAGCATCGATTTGATCCCAAAAAAATAGGGAGAGGATAGGATGAATCTAGTTTGAGTAGTCTTTACAGTCGAGTTCCCGAGGGAAATCAGGGAAAATGGACTCTTTTATCCCCAAAAATAGGGTAAAGATAAACCCAACCTAACCCGACCCAACCCATCATCTAAAATAGCCCCTATATATGTTGTGGGGTTTTTATTTATTTATTTATTTAACTATGAGAGTTCTAATAATAAGGCAATTATCTTAGCCGTTGGACTACAACCACATTGTATGTTACCTAGTAGGGCGATTACATGACACTCCCATCCAATCGAACCGGATTTGCATCAAGGCTGACCTTGCACATCAACGACAGGTTTTAAGTATTTAGAACCACAATTCGTCCTTTGTTCTTCACGTCCACCACAAAGGTTCCTCCTTATAGTTCAACGCCATAACATTTCAGTGCTTCTTCGAACTTTCGTCCACTAGGGAGAGGTTTCTTCTCGAACAATGGGTCTTCACCATGTCACTTGTTGGTCTTATTTTATATCAACTGACTATTTATTAGAAGATCAACGGTACCTGAGGTATGAGATGTACTTTTGCAAGCGTTTGTAGTCCAACGGTTAGGATAATTGCCTTTCAAGCAATAGACCTGGGTTCAACTCTCGACAAATGCAAATATGTATTAATATATATTGTGAGCTTATCTTAATATGGTTAAGTCGCTTGTTGGTCTTATTTACGGACTATTCAATGGGTCTTCACCGTCCCTTGTTGGTCTTATTTACAGACTATTCATTAAAAGACTAATGGTACCTAATGTATGAGATGATCTTTTGCAAGCGTTTGTAGTCCAACGGTTAGGATAATTGCCTTCCAAGCAATAGACTTGAGTTTGATTCACAAATATGAGATGTTCTTTTGTAAGCGGCTAATGTATGAGATGTTCTTTTGTAAGGGTTTGTAGGCGATTAGGACAATTGCCTTCCAAGCAATAGACCTGAGTTTGATTCCTGGCAAACACAAATATGAGATGTTCTTTTGTAAGCGTTTGTAGGCACCTAATGTATGAGATGTTCTTTTGTAAGCGTTTGTAGGCACCTAATGTATGAGATGTTCTTTTGTAAGCGTTTGTAGGCGATTAGGATAATTGCCTTCCAAACAATAGTCCAAGCAATAGACCTTGGTTTGACTCGTTCACTCCCGGAAAACGCAAATATATATTAACATATGATGTGAGCCTATTCATTAAAAGACCAATGGTACCTTAAGGCGTACGAAATACAAAAATGTTATTTTGATATATACTCGACAAAGTTATCATATTTCATATGATCTTCCGATGTCGTGTCAATTCTATCTGAAAAATAGGCCACATATCGAGCATACAACCCTAAAGGGGCCGCGATTACTCCTCTCGTCGTCGAATCACTCGACTTGAATAGCCACACCCTTCGTAATCGACGAGCCAAATTACAAAAAATTGTCATTGGTTGGAGACTGATTACAAAAACAACTTCATCACTTGCTGCAACACCTCCAATAATGCATTGTCTTCTCTGCATAACATTAGCCAATTTAAAAGATTGAAATAATCTTAGAACATCAAAAGTGACACAATTACCTCTTGGGTTAGAACAATCTTTGTCTTTCCGTAAGAGAACATGACTTGTGAATTGATTAAAGTAACAAGAACTGTGAAAAATCCCAACAAGATCAAGAACACATAAAGAAAATTGTGACAATGTTATTATAATATGAGTTATTATATATTACCATAATCAAAATCATTAAAACATGTGACAATGTTTATGAACTCTTGCGAGTCAATTGACACAAATGTTGCAAAATCAAATGGCCCAACATCCATCACCTTAGACGAAGGAAACATTGGTAACTCAAGTTCCTCGAAATGCCCTAAAAGATCCCAAATGGGTATCAGATTTTAAAGAACTCAAATGGGTTTGAAAGATATAGATATTAAAAAGCAAACCATTTGAGCCATGAAAAAATTTGAGTATCGCAGTTGCAGCAAGAAATCGCCAAGGAATGGTACATGAATAAACATTGATGCAAGCTTCGGACATGACTGCAAAACAAGATTCTTGAATCTAAATTGTTCAAGAAAATTAAAATTGGTGAAAAGGGTATAAACTACAAACCACGAAGAGCCACATTGGAGTCCACACGATCTGGTTCAGGAAAAGTGAAGGTTAATGAAGAAAAACCTTTGCGTTCAAAATTGTGCATGAAATCATAGAAGTCTTCGATGTAAATGAATTTGTAATGAAGTTGGTGGCATAAATATGCATTGAAGAATTGAGGAGATAATTGGAGTGCTATGATGCAACGCGAGGAGGGTGTCGTAGCGGCCATTATGGAGAACATTGTCGGCGAGAATTTGATATCAAATATGTCATCGAATGTCTCGGCGAGGACGGAGGTGGCATCCACAAGGTCGTGCATTTGGTATAGCATAAAAATGAACATGATGGGAGAATGGTGGATCGGCTGTGGTTGATGAGGTTTTAGGGTACACTTTTGGGCTATTATAAATGGTATTAGTGTTAGAGCTGTGTGGGGCGGTCCTACTTTTTCGATTGTGGGACATAGTATTCTTGACACGCTCACGACTTACCTTAATGGGAATCAAGCCCCATTTATATTTTTTTTCCAGATTTTGTGGATTCTTTGGACCTTAGGCGAGGTTTGTCTTCGCCAACTGAACATCGCTTGTACGGAATCCAAACTTGTTTGCCACACACGCCTCCTGCGCGTGCATGTTCAATCATCTGCGACACAACCGACTTGCCTCTACACTAGGCTAAGTTATTTGGCTTGACGTTGCCTCGAGGCCAAGGTCTCTCAATGCAACATCGCATCTCATTATGTCATTTTGGTTCCCAATCGACATGGCTTAATATCTGTTCTTGCAAGGAAAGCCTCTTTCTTTCTCCGATTCAGGGTAAGATGTTTTGTGGGTAATAAGCATTGTGGGAAGACATAGAAGCCAGAGTCATGTATTTTTGAAGAATGTGCCCGTTTTTTCCCATTCTTTCATCTTTTCTATGATTTCTTACTGATCATGTTTCCTCATTACCGGGAAAATCACCCGCGCCGATCAAAGCAGCTAAAAGAATGATCGAAATTAGTTCAAATGGAAGAAAAAAATATGTCGTCGGCCATCATAACTCACTTGGTCATGCCATCGAGAATAGGCCCACATGTCGCTCATCTCATCAAGACATCCCGAACATCCATCCATCTGTGTTCTATCAAGATACTCGTCTCGACACGCTCACCCTTACTGCGACACACGCATGTGTCACATGGTAGCTCACTTAAGCCACAGAGCCCACGGGTTGTAGAGAGCTATCACCATATCTTCCCCTACAGTTCATTTTGAACCATTTTCAATACACGAGGTCCGCATAACATTAGTCAATTTACATCAACTTTGGTGAGCATTCATATTTCATATGAACTGACTTAACTCCAAAACCGCATTCCCAAATTTCTTCTAGAACTCCGACTTTCGAGGTTAAGGACGGGGATCGTACTCAGTTCTTCAACAATCCTATCTTTGTCATTCTTGTCTATTCGATGTCCCTATTTTGCTTATGTCTCGACTTGTCTTCATGCCCACTCTGTGTGGTGTGTTAGATGATGCATTGTTGTTCTCCTCAGTCGCATCATGATATCCGTTTATATTGGTCCACACATGGCCGGATGGGCGCCTCTTGAGGGGTTACCGCTTTACTTGTCTCGATATGAGAGTCACAACCTACTCTCTTCTTATTATAATTATTACACTATGCCAAGGGAGTGAATTATGAACACACATTCCTGGTGTGGAAATCTCTCCCACGCATTTTCAAATCATGAGGCTGACAATCACAAGTAACGCCCCATACCGAATAATATCTACTAGTTATGGGCTTGAGTGGTTACAAAAAAGTATTTATTACCTACTCGTAAATCAAATTTGCTTTCATTTAATTATTCCACTAGTAAATTTTTAAGAGGTACCATAATATATTTATAGATCATATACATAGTTGTTATTACAATTAAATACTAGGTTGAATCTCAATTATTATTTAATTTATTTATTAACACATTTTATGTTATACATGTTTATGACATGAATTTTTTTTTTTTTTTTGTAACAATCTAGATATTGTCCTCTTTCAGCTTCCTCTTTCGGGCTTTTAAAATGCGTCTACTGAGTGTTTCGTTCTCCTCCCGAAACAACGTGGGATATCTTCTAATGATATTTGTTGAAATTGAATCATAATAATAGACAATTGGTATGAATTTTATTAAGAGAAAGAAGGCGAATGATATTAACATTTCTTTGAAGACAAACAACTTCCCATATGAATCAACGCAATCTTCCAGGAAAATAGGACGAAATTTCAGCATGCAATCCCATAGGAGAAATGATCAATGTGCCATTTGAATCATATGTCTTGAAGAACCACACCCTTTTTGACGTGAAACTATTGAAAAATTCAATGGGAAGTAAAGTGATTGAAAATCTAATTTCATCACCCTCTCGTATGCCTCCAATAATGCATTTTCTTTCCTGCAAAACACAAACCCATCAACTTCATAATCATTGAATTATGAACTTCACAAGAACCCTACCTGTTGGGTTAGAACAAACTCCCCACTTGGGTTAATGAACTTGATTCTTGAACGAGTTAGAGTCGCCGTTACTATCATAGATCCACGAAAGAATTGTTTTGAAACTTTCAATCTCTTACGAAAAGGAAGAAAGTTAAAAGATATTAATGTTACCCTTATTAGCGCCTATCCAAATTACAAGGAGTTTGAACTCTTCTGAATCAATTGAGAAAAATAAGCTATAGTCAACTTTGGCTATAAGCTCCTCGTCAATGGGTACAACGGGCATCAAAGTAGGTATTGTCGTCATTGTAGCTCCTCGCACGTGGCCTATCAAAAGAAACCAAACAAAAAGATATGAGAACAATAAAGAAACTGTTGTGTTGTAATGTTACAACTTTCCATACTCTGATACTACTTGTTATACTGTTATGATACCTAATTGTTGTACTGGAAGTGGAAGTAAGATCGATCTCACTTACACACCCACCAACAAAAAATTAAATAAAGAGACACAAAGATTTATGTGGTTCAGAGAGAAGAAATTCTCATACACAGATGGTGGCTAATCATTATAATTAAAATGTTTATAAAAAGTATGTTTCTTAATAAAGTTCCTCCCAATTGCCTCTAACAAATACAAAATGGCAATGACTCCACATCTAACTCAAATGTCACTAGACAAATACAAAATAACAATGAGTGGAACCCAATGCCACTAGACAAATACAAAATGACAATGACTCCACGGCTAATCCAAATACCACTAAACAAATATAAAATGACCATGACTCCAGATCTCAAAACAATGCTAGACAAGTCTTTATATAGACATAACAATACTAATTCTCGTACGTGAACCGAATAAATGAGAATATGAACTAGAAGGGTTATAAACTAAATGAGAGTTAATAGCCAAAATAAATAAGAATATGAACCGTTATGGGTTATGAACTAAATAAGAGCTATGACAATACATTTTCATGACAACTTACAACAGAAATGAATCAAAAGCAATGCTTTAGTGGTTCTCATATATGAACCGAATGAATAAGAATATGAACCAAAAGGGTTACGAACTAAACGAGTATTAATAACCAAAATAAATAAAAATATGAACTAAAAGGGTTATGAACTAAATGAGAGTTAATACTCAAAATGAACCATTATGGGATATGAACTAAATGAGAGTTATGACGATACATCTTCATGATAACTTACAACAGAAACCTATCGTATGTTCCTTCGTGAGCCATTTTGGTTCTTGGATCTTGATATCAAAAGAAATGAAAGAATCGACAAAAAAAAGATTCAAGAAATGAGAAGAAGTATACTAAACTGGTGAACGTTAAGTGAACACAGTGTCGGAATTCGTCAAGAGAGAACGTAAACGCAAAGAACCCGACTTGTTTCAAATTTGTCAAGGTCCTGAAAAGTTGGTCGACCGAAAAGTTGGCGCAATGGCGTTGGTCGCATAGGTATTGGGTGAAGAATGAAGGCATCATTTGAAAGGAAACAAAGCAGATGGGGGACGTTTGGGAGATTGTGAAAATCAGCATTCCTCGAAAGCTTTTGAAATTGCCACTATCATTCATTCGTTTCAGAATTAAGGTTGCTTCTTCAATAGCGTCGATGGGCACATCGAAGCTCAGCATGGTTGTGTTATTACAAGTAGGATGAGGGCTTTGATTATTTTGAGTGTGTTCATAGCTTCTTGGCTTTTGGCTCATTTTATACTAAATGATTCTTTATTACATTAACTAAAAATCTAAATTAAGTTACAAAATAATCACACGAGTCTAAATCATGACTTGGATCTATCTCCGCTCCTCAGCTTGATAGTTCGTCTATGCACTCGTCTTGGCCTAATAGACCAATCCAATAATCAACCCACAACCCAAACCGACTTCAATTCAGTGCCTAGTCCACTACCCAAACTGACTCGATCCACAAACCGACCCAGTCCACAAACTAACTCTATACTCACATCGACTTGCGTCTCGACCTGCTGACTAGCGTTTCAACCCTACGACTTGAGATCCCGATACGCTTTCCTACTCTCTTAGACTATTCTAGAGCTGATTTTGACATTTTTAGAAACGTTTGAAGTTTGTATGACCACTGTTTGGTCAACTTAAGTAATTTTTTAGCCAATAGTTTAGTTAATTAATACTCTTAGATGAACTAGCTCTATGTTGTAGATTCACATAGGTTGATTTGAATTGCAAAGAATTCTCTCAGTATAAATTAGTAACATTGTTGTAGGCCAATCAATTAAGTGGCTTTATTGTTGGTTGGTTGGATGGATGACTTGATTGTTGTATGAACGATGCGTACCCAATGACCCTTGCACATGTCGTAATTTTAGGATTGCTTAATGTATGCGAAGTTATGTTTATGTTATGATGTCAATATGATGTTATTACTAGTTACGCTATATTATAAAGTATGTCAGCTAACGATTATGTTATGCTATGATATTATGTTATGTTTACTAATGTTGTATGATGCATGAACCTCCATATGTCATGTCATGTAACATATGTAATATATTCGCTCATTCTGTATGAGACATTAGAAAGTCATGTGTGTTGATTACGGAAGATAAGACAAGTGATGTATGCATGTCTTATAGAACGTTACATTATGAAAAAAAATAGAGGTATGACTTGCATCATATGTATATGACATGATTGATACTATGTCAACTCATGCATCGGGATACTTCTCCATCATAATGAGTACTGACATACATTACAATATCTATGTTTTTTCGTGATATTATGTAGGATCCTTTCCCTCCGTAGTTGTTCTAGTAGCGTGAGCGTGCACTAGTTCAAAGGCAGACCTAGGGGAACGTATACGTCAGCTTTGGGGGTTCATGTGCGCATGTGTGGGCCATCTGTAGAGACATATCAGATTTTTATCCATAAGGGAAATTAGAGTTCAAACCATGAATTTTTTTTTTTTTTTTTAAAACCGTGTGATTACTTACTAATTATTTTTAAATACTCAGACCACATGCTACTTTTTTTTTTTTTTTCTCAGACGTAAGATACCTCTGTATGAATGATGACATCGAAATCAAAGCTGGTCTAGAGCATTTTTGTTTAAGCTATAGCCCTTAGGTCAGATTAAAACATTTTCAATACTCCATGATTATGAAACATATATACGCTAACACTCAAGAATCCATTGTCGACATAGCTCGTCCTAAATTCGATAGAGTACTTCGAAGCAAAAAGTGATTAGGGCTTTATCGTTGATCGATTTCTACTTCTTTTAAATGATTAGGAAAGGGTTCTTGCCAATAACAAGACTGATATTAAGGTCATAATCACAAGTAGGTAAGATTACATGCCTATACTTCACCAAGTGGAAAGTAGATCGAATATTGTGCATACAATCCAACAGGGGCAATGATCAAAGTACTCATATCAAATGTCTAGAACAGCCACATCCTCTTCGAATGAATCGTCATATTATAAAAAACATGTCATGGATACAAAGGAATTAAGAATTCAGTTTGCACCTCATCCGTTACTCCTTCAATTATACATTCTCCTTCCTACACAACATTTCGTTTAGTCCATAAACTTTCAAATTCGTTACTTCAAACACGCTCGAGCATTAGAACACGATACCTCTTTTTCAAGAATCAATTGTTTAACATCAATAGAGAACATGACGCTTGAAGTTGTTGGAAGAACACAAACTATACCATATGACAACCATTTTCTTTGAATCAAATAACATGAGATAGCAAAAATAAGAGATTGATGAATGATTATAATATCACCTAAGTAACCACGAAACTCAGCCACCATGTGTCTAAACACTTGTGAGTCAATTGAAACAAAGGTTTCTAAATTGATTTGGCCCACATCTTCCTTTATGATTTGTGTCAATGTCAAATTACGAACCAATGGCATGCCATTCCCTAATCAAATAAACAAGATTCTTGGACAAGGAACAAGATTTTTGGAAGAACTATATTGGGAGAAGAAATTGAATTAACCTTGCATTGTTGAGGATTATTGGGAGTGAAATTGTGAGACTCGAATGTGTAGTCAAAAGTGACTAAAGTGTCGAACAAAGGGTGTACTTTGTTCAAGGGCTCCAGAGAAAGGAGTCGAGCCTCAATTAAGGAGAGACTATTCGAGAGCTCTTATAGTGTACTTTGTTCGAGGGGAGGATTGTTGAGGATTATTGGGAGTGAGTCCCACATTGGTTAATTTAGTGGAAGATCATGGGTTTATAAGTGAGGAATACTATCTCTATCGGTATGAGGCCTTTTGGGGAAGCCCAAAGCAAAGCCATGAGAGCTTATGCTCAAAGTGGACAATATCATACCATTGTGGAGAGTGATTCCTGAGAAGAAGTAGGAGAGGAGAGTGATTCGGAGGGGTTGGGGGATCCTTGAAAGATGGGAGTTGTGGGAGAAGAAGTAGGAGAGGAGAGTGATTCCGTACTCGAGGCGCAACCTGAGTAGAATATGATCATCCCCAAAATGACTTAAAATGTACTATAGGGGGAGGCGTGGTGTTAGCTCTCCATTACCCTTAGACCCTGCGGCCTAAGCGAGCTACCCTATGATATATACGTGGGTCTTTCAAGAACAGTGTTGGACGACACCAATGTAGAAGCAAGTCAGCTATGAGACATTACTTGACCTAATATAGAGGCAAGTAGCTCTCCATTACCCTTAGACCCTGCGGCCTAAGCGAGCTACCCTATGATATATACGTGGGTCTTTCAAGAAGCTACCCTATGATATATACGTGGGTCTTTCAAGAACAGTGTTGGACGACACCAATGTAGAAGCAAGTCAGCTATGAGACATTACTTGACCTAATATAGAGGCAAGTCAGCTAGAGTCACAGACGATTGAACAGGCATGCACAAGCAGCGTGTGTGACCGAATAGGGTGAACCTTCTAGATAAAACTAGTAGGTAGACACGTATAGAGTACGATTGCTATTTCCCGAACGAATGGCTCCTCCTTACTTATGAGATTTCCCCTAGGCATTTTCTAGGGGTCATAGTCACTCATGGCGCAATTAGCGCAAGGTTGATAATAGACCTAAGAAAACATAAAGCATAGAGCCCGTCATAAGCGCCTAGTATTTCAAAGCCTATCGTAAGGACCATGAATCTCAAAATCCATTGTAAGGGCCAAGTATTTCGGAGCCTTTCATAAGGGCCACGAATCTTAGAACCCATCATAAGGGTCAAATATTTCAAAACCAATCATAAAGGCCAAGTATTTTAGCGCCCGTCATAAGGGTCATATATCTCAAAGCCCGACATAAGGGCCTCGCACTTTAAAACATAGTCTATGTATAGTTGAGCATATAGCCTAAGTATATGTTACAAAGTATAAGTACAACGAGAGTCTACAAGTAGATTCTTTATTGAGTATTTTTAACATCCACCCTTGCTACCCTTTTATCTTTTTTTTCCGGTATCAAAAGAATAATGGTCATGGTGGGTACGTGTTGGGCCATTCGGCTGTAGAAGGGAACGTTATCTTGTGTCTTGTGTTTATTTGTTTATGGTTTTAAAGTCGTATGCATACGACTTTTTTATCACTTTTTTATCCTTTCATTAAGGTAATGGTTTGTGATTCGATGCGTTGAAAAGCGAGTTGTTTCAACACGGTCGACGGTTTCTACGATGGAGACCATGGAACAAAGCTCTTTAGGATAGTTTTCATAGTCATTATGTTTCATTGATAAATGTGGATTCTAAGACCCATTCACAATATATTCTAACCACAATATCTTCACCCAAGAGGAAAATGCATCGCATATTGTGCATACAGTCCAACAGGAGCAACGATCATAGTACTCCTATCGATTGCCTTAAACAGCCATACCCTCTTCGAATGATACGTTATAGTATAAAAAACATGCCATGGACATAGAGGTATTAGGAAATCAGTTAGTTCCCCTTCCGTTCCTCCAATTATGCATTCTCCTTCCTACACAAACATTTACTCTTCGTTTAGTCCTTGAACTTTCAAATTCCTTCTTTCAAATAGAACACGATACCTCTTGTTCAAGAACGATATCTTTAATTTCAATCGAAAACGTGACGCTTGAACTCGTTAGATGAACATAAACTACGTAACCACGAAACTCGATCACCATGCGTCTAAACACTTCTGAATCAATTGAAACAAAGGTTTCCAAATTGATTTGGCCCATATGCTCCTTCATGGTTTGTGTCATTGACATATTACGAAGCAATGGCATTTCATTCCCTAATCAAATAAACAAGATTCTTTGACAAGGAACAAGATTCTTGGAAGAACAAGAATTTGAATATATGAAATGAAACCAACCTGGAGGGGTAAATTTAAGGTTTAAACGTTCGGGGTGTCGGAGAACGTAGAGGGCGGCTAAAGGAATGTTGAAATGTTGCATACGCCTGATGGTAGAGTAGAGGGGTGAGAGGAGAATCTTGGAAACATGAGACTTGTGGGAGAAGAAGAGGGTGAAGAATTCAGGCATCATTTGAAATGCTACGTTTAATTCAAGGGAGTGGTGGGTGACTGCTATGGAAAACAAGTCAGGTGAGCATTCTACCTTGCCACTCTCGGCAAAGCGATTCAATATGTATATTACTTCTAGAAGAAGATCGGCGCAGTCAATCTTAAGCAACAACATGGTGTGTTGGGAGAAGGTGGAGGAGGAAAAGGGATGGCATGTTGCCTCACTTTTATAGCTCGCTGACACTCGTTCCTTTCTTTAATCGATGTGGGACTCTACCAAATCCACTCTTTCGGGACCGAGCGTCTTTACTGGCACACCACCTCGTGTCTACCCCCTTCAGGGAAAAGCCTCCTCACTGGTACATCTGGTGTCTGGCTTTGAAACCATTTGTAACCAAATCCACCCACCTTCGGGGAACTGGCTTCTTGCTGGCACTTCGTCCGATGTTTGGCTCTGATATCATTTGTAACAACTCAAGCCCAAAGCTGGTAGATTTTGTCCTCTTTGGACTTTCTCTTTCAGGGTTCCTCTCAAAGTTTTTAAACGCGTCTGATGCTAAAAGGTTTCCACACCGTTATAAAGGGCATTTCGTTCTCCTCCCCAACCAATATGGGATATCACATATAAGCTTTCAAAATACAGACTCAAGCTCATTGCCTCACTTTTATAGCCTTTACCTTGACGGTAATAAAATTAGTTAACCATTTAATCAATTCATTCTCTTTCATCAACCCTACACTAGAATGGTTACACTATTTAAGTGTGAAATTGGCCCTCAAAGGAATTGCTCATCCACTTTTTCGAACCACTTTTCCAATATGATGTTTGAATTTTATTCCTAAAAATTATGTTCCACTGAAGAAAAAAAAAAAAAAAAAAAGTTTCATATAGCCTAAGAGGGGGAGAGTTGGCCACCCCTAGAAAAGGGAGGTCACTCACTTCATTTTATCATCTAACTTGAACGGTTCGAGCCAGCCGGAGAATACACTTTCTAACGGCTCAAGGCCACGTTGGATCTCTAGGAGAATTAAATTTTAGAAAGTAGTGTTAAGCTAGTATTAAGGGGTCGTAGTAGGTTCGGCATCGGCCAACCAAGTAAGTAACTTTATTATCGGTATGGTTAGAAATTGATGTTTTGTATTATGACACATGTCTCGTGGTTCTGCACGTGTCATATGCTTGATATGTTTATAAAACGATATGACTATGATATGTTTATGAAACGATATGAAAGAATAAGTCCATGACTTATCCATGATGCAGTATGACTATGAGATGATATGAGAATGTTATGACACATGTTATGATGTGATGTACTGATGATATGATAAATGTTATGTTGTAACACGTTAGGTGATATAGTATATGATGTTACATGATAAGTTAATCATATAAGATATGTATGATATGACACGATGCATGATATGAATGATATAAGATAAGATGTGTCTAAGATGTGTCAATATGATGCACAACCCTGATTTATGCATAAAAAGCTATGACGAAAATGATGTGATATGAAGAAAAATGAAATGGGTTGTCTTACATGATAATGAATAAAAAAGTTAGGACCTCATGCATCATTTGTGTTCATGGTACAGACGCGTACGCTACAAAGCAGGGAATGCTCGCCCGACTATGAAAGGTGCCTAGGAGGTGTGTGAACCAACTGGTGGGCCCAAACTTGCACATGTGGACCGTGTGTAGAACAGTAAATACACATCCAATTAACCTGTTTAGGATAACTGACTAACGAATATAGACTGATATAATAGGTCTCATTCATTATTGTATATGTTTGCATCTAGCCTCAATGGTGGGGTCACTTACAGAGTATGTTAAGGTATTTCTTAAAATACTCAAGCCACATACTACTTCTATTTTAGGTAAAGTCAAGGAAATCTTGTACGGCTTGACGACGGCATAGCAACTCAAGACCATGATACAAGCATAGGGTAGACTTAGGTTAGAATAGGTGTTTAATTTTAATGTTTATTTATTTCATTTAGTATTCCGTTGTGGTTTTTAAAGACGTTTTCAATCAGTAAGTCCATGACAGTATTTCAAAACGAAATTTGTGTTTTATGATGAAGTTTAAACACTTATTTCCACACAAATGATTACAAATGATTATGTTACGACCACAGTAGCAACTCTAGGTAAATAGAAATATAGGATCGTTACATCCTCTTCTCATTCGGTCTAAGTTCCAATGAATTACAAGTCTATATTTCACCCAAGAGGAAAAAAGATGGAATATTGTGCGTAGAGTCCAACAGGGGCAATGATCAAAGTACTCTTATCAAATGTCTTGAACAACCATATCCTCTTCGAATGAAACGTCATATTATAAAAAATATGCCATGGATACAAAGGGATTAGGAATTCAGTTTGCACCTCTTCTGTTACTCCTTCAATTATGCATTCTCCTTTCTACACAACATTTCGTTTCCGTTTAGTCCATAAACTTTCAAATTCGTTATTTCAAACACGCTCGAGTATTAGACGACGATACCGCTTTATCAAGAACCAACTCCTTAACCTCAATAGAGAACATGACACTTGAAGGTGTTGGAAGAACACAAACTGTACCATATGACAAACATTTCTTTGAATCAAATCATATGATAGAGAAAAAAACAAGAGATTGAATGATTGTATGTATAACCTATGTATCCACGAAACTCAGCCACCATGTGTCGGAACACTTCTGATTCAATTGAAACAAAGGTTTTCAAATTGATTCGGCCGACATCCTCCTTCACCGTTTCATTCAATGCCATGGTACGAACCAATGGCATGCCATTCCCTAATCAAATAAACGGTTAGTTGAACACGACTCTCTACAATGATATGATATTGTCCACTTTGAGCATAAGCTCTCACGACTTTACTTTGGACTTCTCCAAAAGGCCTCATTCAATGGAGATAGTATTATTTGATTATAAATCAATGATCATTCCCTAAATTAGCCGACGTCACCTCCCCTCGAACAAAGTACGCCTCCCCTTAATCAAGGCTCGACTCCTTTTTATTTTGGAGTCTTAGTCATTTTTTTACTATGCCTTAAGTGTAGGGCATGGCTCTGATACCATGTTAGTTAAACACAACTCTCCACACTTTGAGCATAAGCTCTCGTGGCTTTGCTTTGGGCTTTCTCAGAAGGCCTCGTACCAATGGAGATAATATTTTTTTGATTATAAATTCATGATCATTCCCTAAATTAGTCAATGTGGGACTTTCATCCGACATAAACAAGATTCTTGGACAAGGAACAAGATTCTTGGAAGAACAAGAATACGAAGATATGAAATGAAACCAACCTGGAGGGGAAAATTTAAGGATTAAGCGATCATTACGTCGAAGAACAAAGAGGGCGGCCAAAGGGATATTGGATTGTTGCATGCGCTTGATGGTGTCGTAGAGGGGTTGGAGGAGGATCCTTGAGAGATGGGACTTGTGGGAGAAGAAGTAGGTGAAGAATTCAGGCATCATTTGAATGGCTACAACCAAGTCGAGGTTGTGGTGGGAGGCTATTATGGAGAACAAGTCCGGTGAGCACTCTACGTTGGCATTCTCGGCAAATCGAGTCAATAGGGATATTGCTTCGAGAAAGAAAGTGGGGCAGTCAAGCTTGAGCATCAACATGGTGTAATGGGAGAGTGTAGAGAAGGAAAAGGGATAGTATGTTGCCTACCTTTTATATTGGAATGTCATAATGACTCAATAATTTGGCAGAGATTCTGAGTATACGATGACTAAGAAAGGCTTAATGGAAATGAAAGTTACTATATATATTAACAAGATGCATTTTCTTTTTCGGTGGCTCAATCATAAGAACTTCATAGTTAAACGTGCTTTACTTAGAGTAATTCTATGTTGGGTGAACTAGTCTTCACTCTTAAGAAGTGAGAAGTAGGTAACGTGTCTATGTCGTAACAGATGTAGAAAAATATCGGGGTTATTAGATGCCGAATCTTTATTTAGCATCGTCATCTGTTCATGGTGCCTTATCCTTTCTTGAAAAGAAGTAACACGTGACTTGAGTAACTAAAAACTCTACAATTGGGATCAAGTAATGCCAACACATGAAATCATGTTGGGACCTATTCTTTCATTATCATCATGGTATTGGTCTCACGTTTCAGTCTAGGCTAATTGAATGTGGAGTACTTCTCCACTATTGGAGTCAAGTAATGCCAGCATATGAAATCATGTTGGGATCTGTTCTATCATTATACTCATGTCATTTGTCTCACTTTTTGATTGAAATGTAGAGTACTTCTCTACACATGGACCCTAGTCGAGTCGCATATGTACCCTAGGACCTGGCCTTGGACTAGCATACACTCGCATTGTCGAAAAACCCGCAAAGAGAAAAAAAAAAAGTGCATAATATCATGGTGTACATAATATCGTAGTGTATGTATTCGAACTAATCATAACAGGAAAATATCCCGATGTACATGACATACAAATTGCATGAGATCCCCATATCTTTAAATCATGGCATATACGTACGATGCAAATCATACATTCGTTCTTTCATAACATTATTGCATAAACCTAGAATGACAATACTAACAAAGTGCGTGACATAGCATGTAGCATGTAGAGGTTTTATGCATCATACAATTCATTCAACCAAGTCAATAATAAAGTCACTTATATGGTTTAGTCACTTATATGGTTGACCTAAACTAAAGTCACTAAACACTCTTGTGCTAACCTCATCTTTTTCTTTCGATCTTCTTTAGGTGGCAATTCCACATTCTTGTAAATAACCATAAAGCACGGTAACGGATCGTCGATTGGAGAATGGAGAAGGTAGCCCTTTTCCCCTTGTGACATAGCTAAGGGGTGAGAGACTTTTGTTTTAGTTCTACATTCCAACTAGGATTGTACCTATTGAATTTCATTAAGACAAAAGAATGGCAAATAGCATACATTAACATTTTGAACATAATTTGAGTTGTTATTTTATAAACGAATGTCATTGGTGTCTTTTGTAATAAACTTTTACCATTTTACTTTCAAATATATTTAATGCAGGTATGATTTTAGTTTAGCTCAGTGGTAAAACGCATAATTGGGTCGTTGTGCCTAGACTATAAGGACTTTGAGCCATATGAATAGTGTTCCAGTTTCTCTCGCTTTTGGCATAGCGAGCTCAACAGGACGCCCACATGACAGGCTATTAGCTTAGTGGTGGAGGGCATCGACAATTGGGTCATTGTGTCTCAACTGTGAGGGCTCTCAACCATATGAATAGTGTTCCAGTTTCTCCCGCTTTTGGCATGCCGGGTCCCAGTGGGAGGCCCGCTTTTGGCATGGCGGGTCCCAGTGGGAGGCCCGCTTTTGGCATGGCGGGTCCCAGTGGGAGGCCCGCTTTTGGCATGGCGGGTCCCAGTGGGAGGCCCGCTTTTGGCATGGCGGGTCCCAGTGGGAGGCCCGCTTTTGGCATGGCGGGTCCCAGTGGGAGGCCCGCTTTTGGCATGGCGGGCTATTAGGTCAGCTAGAGGGCATAATTGGGTTGAGCTCAATTTTGATTATTTTTAGCCACATAACCAAGATCTCTTAGTTTTAGCAAGTTGATTATAGTTACTTTTAGACATCGAGAATAATTTGTGGCTCGAAACCTCTCAAAACATATAGTTTTATAAGCCAAATCAAACATAGTTCTAATGGATCATATATACCAAATTTCATGAACACAAAAGAATAGCTAATGGCATACATCAACATTTATAAAAACTAGAGGCTAACAACATTCCCCATATCATAGATCCACATTCGAAAAATAGGCTAAAAAACGAGCCGACAATCCCAAAAGGAAACAAATCACACCTCTATGGGAATTACTCGACTTAAATAACCACACAAATTTTGACCGAGACGATAAATTTGAAAACGTTGCCATTGGTTTCACCGTTATTACAAACTCAATTTTACTACACTCCGTCACCCCTCCAATAATGCATCGCCCTCCCTGCATGTAATCAAGCATTCATTAGCCTCCAAATCTTCATATCATGGATACCTCTTCATTAGCAACACACCATGCATACCTCTTGATTAAGAACAATCTCTGTCCTTTCATAAGAGAATTTCACCTCCGAATTCGTTATGGTAACAAGAACTAGCACAAACAAACACAATAAATCATCAACAACTTCAAACCCTTTAAGATTCAATCAAGAACTTATTACCGGAATCAAAATCACTGAACGCTCCGAGAATCTCTCTAAACGTTTGCGAGTCAATCGATGTGAAAGTTCCACAATCATATTCAAACACATCCCTCGAGTCGTTTGACGGGTATAGTAAGAGATCGAATTCCTCGTAACGCCCTAAAAGAGAACAAGTTAAAGATCGTCCTAGAAGGAAAAAAAAAAAAAAACTAAGATGGATTCTTGATTAGAGAAGGCTAACCATTTGGACATTCGAATGTGAGCGCGGCACGCTCCGGTTTCGGAATAGAGAAGGTCAAGGAAGAAAAACCGCTGCGAACGAAATCGACGACAATAGGGTAGAAGGACTCCATGTAAATCCATGAGTATTGAAGTTTGTGGCAAAAATATAGGTCAAAGAATTGAGGGAAGAGTTGTAAGCCTATAATGCAAGGGCAAAAAGAGGAAGAGCTGGCTATTATGGAGAAGGTTTCCGGTGAGAATTTGAGATCGACGGCATCTTCATGAAGGTTGGCTATGACGAAGATGGCATCTACGAACTCATGAATGTCGTTAAGCGTGAAACTAAACATTGTGTTGTACTTTGCTTTCAATTTGAGGCTAAATATAGTTAACCTCTTAGTTAACTATTTTAAGGGTAGGTTAATTATAGTAGGGCTTTATCTTTTAAGGGTAGGATAGTTAACCTCTTAGTTTGACTTTCTTAGGGTAAGTTAATAGACGGGCACGAGTACACTTTGTTCGTATAGATAGTAACTTTCTAAATCTTTTGAGTCTTAAGGTTGCTCTCATTTTGGATGTGGTCTCGATTCATTCATATACCCTTTCAGGTGTCGTCAAGACAAATACGTAGGATGCTTACTTAGATATTACAAAATAATGTCATGGACTTAAACATTCATAATAAAATCGTTAAGATGATACAACGGAAAGTAGATAGCGTTAAATTTAAAATAAAACAATGTCCTGATCTCACTTGAGGGTCACCAACAACATGAACGCATCTTCCTTAACTTCAACCCCGTGGTTGTCACCACTGCATTATCATCTATGCAAAGGTGTCTTACCTTTACTTGAAAATAAGAGTAACGTGTGGCTGGAGTAAAATGCACTCCCATGCAATCATGTTTGGAACCTACCCTTTCATAAAAACTTGAATGTGTAGTACTTTCTTACACATGTCCACGTATGCATACATGGACCCACCAGGTGGGCCTATACGTACTCTTGGGCATACCTTTTAGTTAACGCACAGTCACACGGTCAGAGACATGGAGGGAAAGGAATCCACATAATATCATGATGTACATTGATATCGTAATGTATACGTATGTACTCATCATAACGAGAAAATATCTCAATCACGTGGCATACATAGTTTAAAATCATTTCATGTATCCATGTTTCAAGTTACACCCTCGTTAATTTAATACATATTTATTCATTTCATGTCATCTCATAATGTAGTGTGTAATTAAGGTGTTGTTACTCTTTGATAATGCATAGTTAAATTGTTTGTTCTTAGGGATGGGTATAGTGGTTGGGTTTTCTTCTTCACCTTCATCGTTGTGGGAGGAAGAAAGTAAAGACGCCGATAACGGTGGAACGGATGAGTTGCTTGCTATTTTGGGATACAAGGTTCAGGCCTCGGACATGGAAGATGTGACTCTCATTCTGACTACGATCACGTAAAACCCAAAACTAACGAAGCATAAGTCAACCCTCGGGATGTTAAAATGTCAAGTAGGGGAATTTTCGTCATTTGTCATACTACTTAAATTAATTGTCAACCGAAAAAATAATGGAGGCTCTCGAATCTAGTTTGGCTCTCTATGGCACCTACTCCTAATCTTTTCTCATCCTTGATTAAAATTAAACATGTTGAGATGGTTGAGTTGATCTAAGGCCCAAATTAAGGTTCTCGTCGGTAGGGGCGTGGGTTAAAGTTCCACTCCTAGTAATGATTTCATCACTTTCATCAGATTAAGGCCTCGAACATGGAAAATGTCAGGTAGCGGCATTTTCATCATTTACCATACTACTTAAAATCAACCAAAACCTAGTATTTCTCTATGTGGCACCTTCTCTAGATCTGCTCTCATCCTTGATTGAAATTTACATGTTGAGATGGCTGAGTTGGTCTAAGGCGCTAGATTAACCTTTTGGTCCAAAAGGGTGTGGGTTCAAATCCCACTCTCAACAATATTTTAATCACTAGAAAGTAAAGGGCCTCCCTCGAACATGGAACATGTTAGGTACCGTCATTTACCATACTACTTAAATCAACCAAAATCTAGTTTTTCTCTCTATGACACCATCTCTCTAGATCTGCTTTCATCCTTAATTTTATAATTTACATGTTGAGATGGCCGAGTTGGTCTAAGACGCCAGATTAAGGTTCTGGTTCAAAAGGGCGTGGGTTCAAATCCCACTCTCAACAATGTGGTTGACAGTATCATCATTGTATGACCGTCGATGGAAGATCTGGCTCCCTCACTGGGCGGTTTTACCATTAATTGTCAACCTCTCCAACCTAGTTTTGCTCCCTATGTTACCTTCTTCGGATCTGCTCTCATCCTTGATTAGAATTTACATGTTGAGATGGTCGAGTTGGTCTAAGGTGCCAAAATAAGGTTCTGGTCCGAAAGGGCGTGGGTTCAAACCCCACTCTCAACAATGTTTGTCATCACTTTCATCATTGTATGACCCATAACAGAGGTCGAATGAATGAACATTGAAGATCTCTAGTTTTGACTCTTTGTTACCTTCTTCAGATCTGCTCTCATCCTTGATTAGAATTTACATGTTGAGATGGCCGAGTTGGTCTAAGGCGCCAGATTAAGGTTCTGGTTCGAAAGGGCGTGGGTTCAAATCCCACTCTCAACAAATGTTGTTAACAGAGGTCGAATGAATGAGTTCAAATCCCACTCTCAACAAATGTTGTTAACAGAGGTCGAATGAATGAACATGGAAGATCTGGCTCCCTCATTGTGCACTTTTAAAATGACAAAAGTAGGGGCATTTTTGTCATATACCATTAATTGTCAACCTCTCCAACCTAGTTTTGCTCTCTATGTTACCTTCTTCGGATCTGCTCTCATCCTTGATTAAAATTTACATGTTGAGATGGCCGATTTGGTCTAAGGCGCCAGATTAAGGTTCTGGTCCGAAAGGGCGTGGGTTCAAATCCCACTCTCAACAATGTTGTCATCACTTTCATCATTGTATGACCCATAACAGAGGTCGAATGGAAGATCTGGCTCCCTCATTGGCGGTTTTAAAATGTCCAAAGTAGGGGCATTTTGGTCGTCATATACCATTAATTGTCAACCTCTCCAACCTAGTTTTGCTCTCTATGTTACCTTCTTCGGATCTGCTCTCATCCTTGATTAGAATTTACAAGTTGAGATGGTCGAGTTGGTCTAAGGCGCCAGATTAAGGTTCTGGTCTGAAAGGGTGTGGGTTTAAATCCCACTCTCAACAATGTTGTCATCACTTTCATCATTGTATGACCCATAACAGAGGTCGAATGGAAGATCTGGCTCCCTCATTGGCGGTTTTAAAATGTCCAAAGTAGGGGCATTTTGGTCATATATCATTAATTATCAACCTCTCCAACCTAGTTTTGCTCTCTATGTTACCTTCTTCGGATCTGCTCTCATCCTTGATTAGAATTTACAAGTTGAGATGGTCGAGTTGGTCTAAGGCGCCAGATTAAGGTTCTGGTCTGAAAGGGCGTGGGTTTAAATCCCACTCTCAACAATGTTGTCATCACTTTCATCATTGTATGACCCATAACAGATGTCGAATGGAAGATTTGGCTCCCCTCATTGGGCGGTTTTAAAATGTCCAAAGTAGGGGCATTTTGGTCATATACCATTAATTGTCAACCTCTCCAACCTAGTTTTGCTCTCTATGTTACCTTCTTCGGATCTGCTCTCATCCTTGATTAGAATTTACATGTTGAGATGGTCGAGTTGGTCTAAGGCGCCAGATTAAGGTTCTGGTCTGAAAGGGTGTGGGTTCAAATCCCACTCTCAACAATGTTAGTCATCACTTTCATCATTGTGTATGACCAATGACCCATAACACAGGTCGAATGAATGAACATTGAAGATCTGACTCCCTCAGGGGGGCATTTTGGTCATATACCAGTAATTGTCCACCTCTCCAACCAGTTTTGCTCTCTATGTTACCTTCGGTCTAAGGCTCAAGATTAAGGTTTTGGTCTAAAAGGGTGTGTTCAAATCCCACTTTCAACAATGTAGTCATCACTTTCATCATTGTATGACCCATAAATGGAAGATCTGGCTCCCTCATTGTGTGGTTTTAAAATGTCTAAAATAGGGGCATTTTGGTCATATACCATTAATTGTCGTCATATACCATTAATTGTCCACCTCTACAACCTAGTTTTGCTCTCTATGTTACCTTCGGTCTAAGGTGCAAGATTAAGGTTCTGGTCTAAAAGGGTGTGGGATCAAATCCCACTCTCAACAATGTAGTCATCCCTTTCATCATTGTATGACCCATAACAGAGATCGAACGAATGAACATGGAAGATCTGGCTCCCTCATTGTGTGGTTTTAAAATGTCAAAACTAAGGGCATTTTGGTCGTATACCATTAATTGTCAACCTCTTGAACCTAGTTTAGCTCTCTAGGTTACCTTCTTCAGATCTGCTCTCATCCTTGATTAGAATTTACATGTTGAGATGGCCGAGTTGGTCTAAGGCGCCAGATTAAGGTTTTGGTCCGAAAGGGTGTGGGTTCAAATCCCACTCTCAACAATGTTGTCATCGCTTTCATCATTGTATGACCCATAACATCAGAGGTCCGATGGAAGATCTGGCTCCCTCATTATGTCAAAAGTAGTTTTGCTCTCTATGTTACCTTCTTCAGATCTGCTCTCATCCTTGATTAGAATTTACATGTTGAGATGGCCGAGTTGGTCTAAGGCGCCAAATTAAGGTTCTGGTCCAAAAGGGCGTGGGTTCAAATCCCACTCTCAACAATGTTTGGGCTCCCTCATTGTGCGGTTTTAAAATGTCAAAAGTAGGGGCATTTTGGTCATATACCATTAATTGTCAACCTCTCGAACCTTGTTTTGGTCTCTATGTTACCTTCTTCAGATCTGCTATCATCCTTGAAAGTTCTAGTCATCACTTCATTATTGTATGACCCATAACAGTGGTCGAATGGAAGATCTGGCTCCCTCATTGGGCGGGTTTTAAAAAAAATGTCAAAAAGTAGGGGCATTTTCGTCATATACCATTAATTGTCTATACCTCTCGAACCTAGTTTTGATCTCTATGTTACCTTCTTCAGATCTGCTATCATCCTTGAAAGTTCTAGTTTGAGGTTTGAAAGGGCGTAGGTTGAAATCCTATTCTCAACATCATTAAGAAAGCAGAGGTTGAATGGATGAACATGGAAGATGTTTGGTGTCTCTCTCATTGGGTCATGTTAAAATGTCAAAAGTAGTGGCATTTTCGTCATTTACCATACTTAAATTAATTGTAAACCACTCAACCCTAGTTTTCTCTCATCCTTGATTAGAATTTACATGTTGAGATGGCCTAGGTCTAAGGCGTCAAATTAAAGTTTTGGTCCGAAAGGGTGTGGGTTCAAATCCCAAATGTCCATACACGGTGATATGATCTCACACAGGTTTGGAATGGGAAAGTACGAAATGGGTTCAAATTCCAAATGTCCATACACGGTGATATGACCTCACGAAATGCACGCAATAGGCGATTGTCCTTGGGCCATATCACAAAGACGTTGGACCCACAAGAGGTGGATTGTTAGATCTCTTATCCAATCTCACACAGGTTTGGAGAGGGGAAGTACGAAATGCACACAATAGGCGATTGTCCTTAGGCCATATCACAAAGACGTTGGACCCACAAGAGGTGGATTGTTAGATCTCTTATCAGTTGGAACACCGAATGTGCCAGTAAAGACGCTAGACCTTAGCCATATCACAAAGATGCTGGACCCACAAGAGTGTTAGACCCTTAATTTGTGAGATCCCACGTCGGTTGGAGAAGGGAAAAGAGCACGACAATCAATTCACAATCGGACAACTTTCAAATTGTTGCATTAAAGCTTGAATGAAATTAATATAGTTGATTCATTCATAAGGGCGAGAGGGCAAGAGCTCTTTAGCCAATTCAATTAACAAAAACGCCATGTTCTTGGTCAGGCTTCACCACTTCGATCCTCTTATGGAAGCAACCTCCATACTGGCTCAAATTTCTCATGAAGCTGACCTGAAATTCTCGTCGTCGAAGTTCTCCCTAATTACCTCGTACCCTTCCCTTCGCTTCGTCGCAACATTTCAAATCTCGCACCGTTTCTTCGCCAACTATTTCGTCGATCGGAATCACAGTTCAAGGGTTTCCCTCCAATCCTTCTATAATGCCATGTACGCTGGTATAGTTTTTTCTTCAATGACCATTCATTTTCCAGAAACAACAAGCCGCATGGTCCTTCAATTTGAGTCTTCAAGTTAGTATATAACCAAAATCTTTGCCATTTCTTGATGAATCTTGGCTCCCACTTAATTGTTGATATCACTTTTAGATCATACGAGGATGCAAATGCATCGTGTGTTAAAATTATCACCTTCTCAAGAGGAGGAATTAGGCCAAATTCAACATGATCGATTTTTCTCTATCATTTCACAAGATTTTAGAGACATCGTAACAGGATTACCCTCGTTCCCAAATAATTCAAGTAATCACCAATTCTTCTTTTGGGTTACATATTTACATGCAAGAACTAAAATCTTGTCTATTTACCTCAGTTTTCGTTAGTCTAACGAGTTCACAAGTCAAGTTTTGTTGTGCTTCAGAAGAGAGAATTCTTACCAAAGAGGTATTGTTCACGGATCTCCACAATCATATGATATTTGTTTACTTTGAGTCTGAGGTCTTTGGAGACCTCGAACAGCCTCCCATTAATTGAGGCTTGACTTCTTTCTTTGAAACCCTCGAACAAAATATTTTCTTTGTTCGACACATGAGTCACTTTTGATTACACCTTCGAGGCTAGAATTCTTACCAAAGAGATATTGTTCATAAGATAATATCACAAGATTTTTAGGAATCACTGATCTCTACAATGATATGATTTTATTCACGTTGAGTCTGAGGCCTATGAAGCCCTTGATAGCCTCCCCTTAATCAAGAGTTTGAAGCCTATGGAACCCTCGAATAGTCTCTCCTTCATCGAGAATCTGAGGCCTATGGAGCCCTCGAACAGCCTCTCTTTCATCGAGAGTCTGAGGCCTATGGAGCCCTCGAACAGCCTCCCCTTAGTCGAGAGTCTGAGGCCTATGGAGCCCTCAAACAGTCTCCCCTTCATCAAGAGTCTGTTGCCTATGGAGCCCTCGAACAGTCTACAGTCTCCCCTTAATCGAGAGTCTGAGGCCTATGGAGCCCTCGAACAGCCTCCCTTTCATCGAGAGTCTGAGGCCTATGGAGCCCTCGAACAGTCTCCCTTAATCGAGAGTCTGAGGCCTATGAAGCCCTCGAACAGCCCCCTCTTCATCGAGAATCTGAGGCCTATGAAGCCCTCGAACAGCCTCCCTCCATTGAAAATCTGAGGCCTATGGAGCCCTTGAACACCTCCCCCTTAATCAAGGCTCGACTCCTTTCTTTGGAGCTCCTGAACAAAGTACACCCTTTGTTCGACACATGAGTCACTTTTGACATGGCTAAATTAAGGGCATGACCATGATACCATGTTAGGAATCACGGATCTTCACAATGGTATGATATTGTCCACTTTGAGCAATAGCTCTCATGGGTTTATTTTGGGCTTCCCAAAAAGCCTCATATCAATGGAGATGTATGCCCTGACTCATGATCGTTCCCTTAATTAGCCAACGTGACACAACATCCCAACCATCCTCAACAAATATAATTTAAATGAGTTCTTGATCGATGTTTTTCAGGGTGGACGATGCGTAATTGTAGGTTATGAAGGGCAAGCTGAAATTGTATTTCAAATCAATCTCAATCCCAAGTGGTTTTTCTTTAATTTGAGTTATGGAGCATATAGGATATGGTTTTACAAGACAATTGATTCTCGTTGTGTAATCTTTATCCCAGCCTTTGGATTGAATGCCCAATATGTGATCTACTTTTCCTAAATGCTCATATCAAAGGATGAAGAATGATTTTCTCAATTATGAACAAAACTTACAAAATTAAAGTTCGTCGTAACTAATGGCTCGTTCGACAATCGTATTGCGGACTCGGTTTTGGCTGTTTTGAATTGTTTTCCAAGTTGATTTAAGAGACTTGGTATTGAAATGTGGTGTAACGACACATTTTTTGAGAAATTCGAGCCAAAGATTGCTACTAATTGAGGCAACATTTTAAACACGACATGATAATTTGAATCAATTGGAAAAGGAGATGTTGGAGAACATGTTTCAAAACATTATATTAAAACATGAACAAGAAAATCATTGAGTTAGAAATCAAGACTTTAAGTTCAATGACATTAAGTTCTCTCTAGCACTTTTAAGCTCATTGAGTTCTAAACCCTACCCACTCCACTCCTATTTCATAAGTATAAGTCAGTCTTTCGGGGTCTTAAAATGTCAAGTAGGGGCATTTTCGTCAATTATCATACTACTTAATTTACTTATCAACCGACAAAATAACGGAGGCTCTCTACTTTTGTTTGGCTCTTTATGACACCTGCTCCAGATATGCTCTCATCCTTGATTAGCAATTACATGTTGAGATGACCAATTTGATCTAAGGTGTTAGATTAATGTATTCATCACATTTCCCAAAAGAGTTCAATTGGTGACGTTTTTTGTATTTTGAACGAGCACCAATGGGTCGTGTAGAAAAAGTTCTCTCTCCTTTTGGCCTCTTACTACTATACTCGCTAGAGGCTGTTTTAAGCGTTCTATAACATTAAGTTCAAGTAGGGGCATTTTCGTAATTTATCATACTACTTAATTTAATTGTCAATCGACAAAATAACGGAGGCTCTCAACCCTAGGTTGGCTTTTTATGACACGTGCTCCAGATCTGCTCTCACCCTTGATTAGCAATAATATGTTGTATGTTGTGATGGTTGAGTTGGTCTAAGGTGCCAGATTAAGGTTTTGGTCTAAAAGGGCGTATGTTAGAATGGTACAGTAGGGCATTTTTGTCATTTATCATAATATACTTAATTGAATTGTCAATTGGCTCTCTATGGCACGTGCTCCAGATCTGCTCTCAGCCTTGATTAGCAAATATATGTTGAGATGGCCGAGTTGGTCTAAGGCGCCAGATTAAGGTTCTGGTCCGAAAGGGCGTGGGTTCAAATCCCACTCTCAACAATGATGTTAGAATGGTGGTTAAGTAGGACATTTTTGTCATTTATCATAATAATATACTTAATTGAATTGTCAATCGGCTCTCTATGGCACGTGCTCTAGATTAAGGTTCTGGTCCGAAAGGGCGTGGGTTCAAATCCCACTCTCAACAATCTTTTTGGTTGGTTTCACTTCGTATTTTAAACGAGCACGAATGAGACGTGCATAAGAAAAATAGTGGAGCTCTCGACCCTAGTTTGGTTCTCTATGACACATGCCCTAGATTTGCTCCTTACCTTGATTTGTGATTGTATGTTGTGATGGCCGAGTTGGTCTAAGGCTTGTGGGTTCAAATCCCACTCTCAATAATGTTTTTGTTTCACTTCGTATCGTTGAGTTGGTCTAAGGCGTGTGGGTTCAAATCTCACTCTCAATAATGTTTTTGTTTCGTATTTTAAACGAGAACGAATGAGACGTGCATAAGAAAAATAGCGAGCTCTCGACCCTAGTTTGGTTCTCTATGACACCTGCTCCAGATTTGCTCCCAACCTTGATTAATGGTTGCATGTTGAGATGGCCAAGTTGGTCTAAAGTGCTAGATTAAGTTTCTTGTTCGAAAGGGCGTGGGTTCAAATCCCACTCTCAACGATAAAGTTAGAATGGTCAAGTAGGGCATTTTTGTCATTTATCATAATATACTTAATTGAATTTTCAATCGACGATATATCAGAGGCTCTCTATGGCACGTGCTCCAGATCTGCTCTCAGCCTTGATTAGCAAATATATGTTGAGATGGTCGAGTTGGTCTAAGGCGCCAAATTAAGGTTTTGGTCTGAAAGGGCGTGAGTTCAAATCCCACTTTCAACAATGATGTTTGAATGTTAAGTAGAGCGTTTTCATCACATTTCCTAAAAGAGTATAATTGGTGACGTTTTTGTCATAAATCACATTTAGAGTAAACCCATTTTAAGAAGGGCATGGGATACTTAGTAGTTGGGAAGCACATTAAGTTATATTGATGTTCATGGATGTCATATTGTCTAATAGATGTCATATTGTGTCATTCAATGTTGTGGCTATGCAAACTAACTAATTCCAAAGAACATAAAAGCTAGTTCATCTCAAAGATGAGATACCATATCTAGTAGATCCGTTAGAACTTGGTATCCGTTAGAATTTGGTGAAGTAAGTTGCTGATGACTACCGATCAAGGTGGAGAACATTCGAGACCTACGCGGTCACAAAGAAATTCGTCTCGGGTGTCAATCTTTTATTGGTTTAAAATTGTGAATAGATTTTAAAAAAATAGGATTCTTGATTTGCTTTAAAAGCCATTTGTTTGATTTTTGAAGAATGCTAAAATTGAAAGGGTTTGAACATTCTCACATTACCACCACCATGTTCTTGGTCAAGCTTGAGGATGTTACTCCTCTTTCAGACGCAGTCTTTCTGTTTAATCAATTGTCTCTTGAAGCGGACGTGAAATTCACTCATAACATGTTCTCGTTAACCGTCTCGAACGCTTCGATTCGGTTCATCATAAAGCTCGATATTTGGGACGAGCTTTTCGCAGAATATTCAGTCGATCCGAATCAGTGTTGGAGAATTTCCCTCTCAACTTTCCAAAAATCTTTGTGGGATGGCGGAAGTTACTCTTCCATGACCTTCCTTATGCATGAAACTAGAAGCCGCATGGTGCTTGAGTTTCATAATTCAGGTAATATCTTGATATCATTCTTGTTTCATCTTGATATCATTCTTCATTGATCTTGATATCATTCTTGGTTGATCATGATATCAATCTTGGAATATCAGCTTCTCCCAATGCCCCAAGTTGGCATCGAGAATTGACATTGTTGCCTTCGGAAGAGGTGGATATTGGCGAAGTTGAAAGTGAAAAAAATTTCATAATTGAGGCAGAAGATTTCAGGCACATTATAAGAGAAGTATCTTCATTCCCAAATGATCCAAGTAATGAAACTCTTTGTTTTTGTTCATATTTACTTCAAAGAAAGTGGGGTTTGTGGTTTAATTGATAAAGTTGTCTGATTCTCACAGTTCGTGTTACTCTAACTCATTTACAAGTCAAATTCTCTGTTGCATCCAAGGAAATTGTTCTTACTAAACAGGTAACGAATGTTCATATTTCGTTCCCGAGTTATTTTTGGGTCAACTTTTTTTATTTCTCGAACGAACCCTTTTGGGACGTTCGGTAGAAAAACACTTTGAAGTGGTTTTGTTCTCGGGCCATTTTTTGGGTCGTTTTCTATAGCGATTTTTTTCATTTCCCAAACGAGCTCTATTGGAACGTTCAAAAAAGTTTCCTTGTCGTTTTTTGATTTCTTACTATATTCATCAGAAAGGAAACTATTCCTACAAGAGAGGTCATGAATGGTCAAATTCCGTTTCCCAAGTTATTTTTGGGTCAACTTTTTTCATTTCTCAAATGAACCCTTTTGGGACGTTCAGTAGAAAAACACCTTGAAGTGGTTTTGTTCTCGGGCCATTTTTTAGGTCATTTTCTATAGCAACTTTTTTCATTTCTCAAACGAACCCTTTTGGGACGTTCAGTAGAAAAACACATTGAAGTGGTTTTGTTTTCGGGCCATTTTTTGGGTCGTTTTCTATAGTGATTTTTTTCATTTTTGAAACGAGCTCTATTGGAACGTTCAAAAAAGTTTACTTGTCGTCTTTTATTTCTTACTATATTCATTAGAAAGGAAACTATTCTTACTAGAGACGTCATGAATGTTCAAATTCCGTTTCCCAAGTTATTTTTGGGTCTAACTTTTTTCATTTCTTAAAGGAACCCTATTGGGACGTTCAATAGAAAAATACCTTGAAGTGGTTTCGTTCTTGGGTCATTTTCTATAGCGATTTTTTTCATTTTTCAAACGAATCCTATTGGGACGTTCAGTAGAAAAACACCTTGAAGTGGTTTTATTCTCGTTACATTTTTTGGGTCATTTTCTATAGCAATTTTTTTCATTTCTCGAACGAGCTCTATTGGAATGTTCAAAAAAGTTTCCTTGTCGTTTTTTTATTTCTTACTATATTCATTAGAAAGGAAACTATTCTTACTAGAGAGGTCACGAATGTTCAAATTCAGTTTCCCGAGTTATTTTTGTATCAACTTTTTTTATTTCTCAAAGAAACTCTATTGGGACGTTCAATAGAAAAACACCTTGAAGTGGTTTTGTTCTCCGGTCCTTTTCTATAGCGACTTTTTTCATTTCTCGAATGAGGCTCTATTGGAACGTTCAAAAAAGTTTTCTTGTCGTTTTTTATTTCTTACTATATTCACTAGAGATAATATCAACAAATGCATCCAAGGAAACTATTCTTACTAGAGAGGTCACGAATGTTCAAATTTCGTTTCCCAGAGTTACTTTTGGGTCAACTTTTTTCATTTCTTAAACCAACCCTATTGGGACGTTCAATAGAAAAACACCTTGAAATGGTTTTGTTCTCGGGTCATTTTCTATAGCGATTTTTCATTTCTCGAACGAGCTCTATTGGAACGTTCAAAAAAGTCCCCTTGTCGTTTTTGATTTCAAACTATATTCATTAGAAAGGAAACTATTCTTACTAGAGACGTCACGAATGTTCAAATTCCATTTCCCGATTTTTTCATTTCTCAAACAAACCCTATTGGAACATTCAATAGAAAAAAACCTCCCAGGTCATTTTCTATAGCAACTTTTTTCATTTCTCGAACGAGCTCTATTGAAGTGTTCAAAAAAGTGTCCTTTCTAATGAATAAGGAGATACATTTTTTTTGTTCTCGGGCCATTTTTTGGGTCATTTCTCGAAGGAGCTCTATTTGAACGTTCAAAAAAGGTTGTTTAACGAGCTAATATCATTTCATTGATGTTGTGCAGGCTCGAAAAATTCAAATTGCAGGGTATGAAGAAGGAGATACAGATCAATTCCGAATCAGTCTACATCCGATGATGTTTTTCCTTAGATTGTCATATCAATCGGAAACAGCATGGTTTTGTAAGACGATGGATGGTTCCCATACTATAATCTCTATACCAGCCTCTCACTTTAATCTTGAATATGTGGTCTATTTTCCACATGATAGGGAAAATATTATATACACAAATGGAGTATCCTAGTCTATCATCAATCTTTTCTTTTTCTTATTTGCTACTTTTGTCATATATTCAACACTCGTTAATTCGAGATATTGAAGGTCGAGATAATATGGCTGGGGTGGTAGTGTCGAGGCACTACGAACATCTCTAAAACGACCCATGTAAATAATTGACCTAACTCAACTAGTTATAATCGTTAGGGTTTTTGGGAACGAAGAGTTTTTTTTTTAATTCTTGAATCAAACTCAACTTTCAAGTCAATTATCTGCGGTTCTTCTCTACCACCACTGCTGGCTTTGATGCTGCAGGTGGAGACCATTGATTACTCTTCGGCTCCACCCTATTGACCTCCAAATCAACTTTTGTTATATTCTGTACATACAACCTCACCTTCTCCAATATAATCGGTTTCCTCTTGGCCAACATAGACTCTCTCATTTTCTTCCCAATCAACCTTTCATCCTCGTAGAAACCCTAACTTCAGAATCCTCATGAGTGTTCCCATCGAAAATATACAGAATCTCGAGAAACCTATCGACCTTCTGCAGAGATTTACCTTTGGAATCTGGGCGCCGCACTAGCCTCTTTGCCAACCATGTCGTCGCCGCCCTTCTCGCCAAAATTGGCCCCTTCGCCCAATGTGGTGACTCTTCCGGCTTCAACATTGTCTTTATCCCTTACTCTAGCCTTCCCCCTTCTACTTCTTGGGTTAGACATATTCTCGTTGGAACTAAGGCAGCATCGTCGCTGAGCAACGATCCCTCTTCGTGGGTTAGACATATTCTCACCGAAGCCAAGATAGCATCGTCGCTGAGCGATGATCCCTCTGCAGCTTTTTATGGCCAAGAAAGTGTTTCTCTATACCTCCTCCGAACCAGGTTGTCGACATCTTCACGAAAATTGTTTCTCGACCTCTCTTTGAATTTTTCAGATCCAAGCTTCACGTTCGTTTAAATCCGACGCTCAGTTTGCGGAAGGGTGTTAAGATATTCAGTACTAAATTATAGTTTACCATATATATCATATTTGATATTTTATTATAAGGCAAATATCTCTTTCCATATATTGTTGTTTCCAATTTTTATTATTTTCATATCCTTGTAATTTATTTTATCATAAATAGAGAACTTTCACACACCATTTAGATGGGTTGTTTCAACAAATATTTTTATCGATCAATATTTAAAAAAAAAAGATTTAAATATTTTAGCAATAAAGATACTTACCGACTTTAAGAATAAATCTAGAAGGTCACAATGTGTGGTCTTTAGTGTAAATATCTCTCCACCCCACTAAGTTATTCCTAAATAATCTCAAGCAAAGTAAATAGTAATAGTTTCTAGACAGTGTCTTGTAATCTCTTTTTTATTGGTTTTAATACAAGTGTGAGTTTCCCAAGAGTAGGTTGTCTGATCTTTTGAAATTCTTAATACGCTTTATGGTTGTAGCTTTACCTAATCTTCCACATCAAAAACAAATTCTTGAGATTATACGTGAATGAGTTTTTTCGTGTTGTGAGTAGCTCGTGACTCTACAAGTTCTGTGTTGAAAAGCTTGCTTGGTATTTATTACTAAGGTACTACTAACACAATGGATGAACTCGAAGTCGTCGGAAAAATCAAGAAACTCAACAGCAACAACTACATGATGATGTGGGCAACATGCATAATGTCCTAACTATGCCACGAGAGTTGGATCCTAATGGCGCAAACAAGACAATGTTTGCCTTGAAAACCACAGTTGAACAAGAAGAAGAGATGTTGGAGCACATTTAGGATGACCAAAAGAAGCATTGAACACGTTCGTGAAGACCATATTTTGCTTTTCTTAAAAAAAGAACGATACGAGGTTACAACTTCTAGAGAACGAGCTATTATCAACCTCACAACGTGACATAATGATTGCTTAGTACTTCTATAGAGTCCAAGTTGATCTGTCGGGAGATTACTGAACTAAATCTTAAGTTCATAATTGGAGAAGCTCAAATGAAGAGGATCGTCATCCATATATTGCGATTAGAATATAGAAGGTTCATTATTGCTGTATAAGAATGACATGCCAAACTACCCCTTGTAGAGTTTGAAAATTTGTCAGGGTTTAGGGTTTAGGGTTTAGGGTTCAATAACTAAGGCGGTCAGAAAGAATTAAAAGTCAAATCCAAAGTTTATCAACACAGCTATCATAGAAGACGAAGTTAAAGAGTCGAGACGTCTGAACAAGCATCAGAAAACTCGACTTGCAAGTCAAACCTAGGAATTAGTGCTAAGACTAGGAGATGTCAAACTCATCTTTTGCAGGTGCGTTCCCCAGATGTATCAATCGAGAGATATAAGGCTCAAATTTTAATAAAACGTTTAGTCTAGTGATGAAGAACACTACTGTACATGTCTCACTAGTATGTTTTCTTGCATAGAGAGTTGGACTTGGAGATCTACATGAACCAACCAAAGGGATTTGAGAACCAACCGTACCCAGAGATCAACCATTGGTACGTGTTCAAGCTCGGTTCGGGATTAATTTCTTGGTGCAACGAAAGATAATTTTTAAATTATTTTTTTTTTGGGTTGATGACTTAAATTTTACAAAATTGTTTGTATTTAAAGTAGGTTGATTGGATTTGAATATCAAAGGTTGTTATCATTTTCACATTAACACCACCACAGCACCACAGCACCACAGCACCATGTTCTCGGTGAGGCTTGAGAACTTTTTACGTCTTTCAGACGCAGTGTTTCAGTTGGGTCAAATTGCTGATGAAGCCGACCTGAAATTCTCTCCGTTGCAATTCTCGTTAACCGCCTCGAACCATTCCCTTGGCTTCGTCGCATCGCTGCATATTTGGGACGACTTTTTCACAGAATATTCTGTTGATGAGAGTCTGAGTTCAAGAATTTCCCTCCAAAGTTTCCATAATGCTATGTGGGATGGCCAAAACTATTCTTCAATGACCATCCTCATGCAACTAGCCAGAAGCCGCATGGTTCTTGTGTTCCAAAATTCGGGTTAGTTTCTCAAGATTCATTCTTTTATGCATTCTTGGAATCGGATCATTGGGAGGGGAAGCCCCACGTTCACTAATTTAGGGAATGATCAAAGTAAGGAATAGTATCTCCATTGGTATACGGTCTTTTGGGAAACCTAAAATAAAGCCACAGAGCTTATAGTCAAAATGGATAATATCATACCATTTTGGAGAGTTGTGGTTCCTAACATAGTATCAGAGTCGTGCTCTTAACTTATCATGTCAATAAGATCCTCAAATGTCGAACAAAGGGTGTTATTTGTTCGAGGACTCCAGCGAAGGAGTCGAGCCTAGATTAAGGGGAGGCTCTATAGTGTACTTTGTTCGAGGGGAGGATTGTTGAAAATTGTCGGGAAAGAGTCCCATTGACTAATTTAGGGAATGATCATGGGTTTATAAGTAAGGAATACATCTCCATTGGTACGAGGCCTTCTTGGGAAGCCCAAAGCAAAGTCATGGAAACTTTTACTCAAAGTGGACAATATCATACTATTGTGGAGAGTCGTGGTTCCTAACATAGTATCAGAGTCATGTCAATAAGAGCCTATAGTGTACTTTGTCTATGGTATCAGAGTCATGTCAATAAGATCCTATAGTGTACTTTGTCAATGGTATCAAAGTCATGTCAATAAGATCCTATAGTGTACTTTGTCAATGGTATCAGAAGTCATGTCAATAAGATCCTATAGTGTACTTTGTCAATGGTATCAGAAGTCATGTCAATAAGATCCTATAGTGTACTTTGTCAATGGTATCAGAAGTCATGTCAATAAGATCCTATAGTGTACTTTGTCAATGGTATCAGAAGTCATGTCAATAAGGAGTCGAGCCTAGATTAAGGGGAGGTTGTTCAAGGGCTCCATAGGCCTCAGGGGAGGCTCTATGGTGTACTTTATTCGAGGAGAGGATTGTTGAGGAAGCCCAAAACAAAGTTATGAGAGTTTATGCTCAGAGTGGACAATATCATACCATTTTGGAGGGTCGTGATTCCTAACATGGTATCAGAGTCATACACTTAACTTACCCATGTCAAGTCGAGAACTCCAGAGAAGGAGTCGAGTCAGACTGTTGTGTCATTTGAAGATTGATTCTTTTATGCATTCTTGGAATGTTTGTTGTTCAGTAGAGGAGAATGCACCGGGATGGGAACGTGAATTGACATTAATCCCTGCGGTAGAGGAGGAGTTAGGGCTACTTGAACCTGCAAAATATTTCCAAATTCGTTCAAAAGATTTGAGGCACATAATAAGAGAGGCATCTCCATTCCCTAATGATCCAAGTAATTAATCAAACTGTTCTTTTTTTTGTTCATGTTTACTTTAAACCAAGTGGGTTTGTGGTTTAATTTGGTAAAGTTGTCTGTTTCTCACAGTTTGTGTTACTCTAACTCATTCACAAGTCAAGTTCTCTGTTGCATCCAAGGAATTTGTTCTTATGGAAGAGGTAATCAATGTTCAAATTTTATGAAATTGATACGTTTTTTTTTGTAGAAAAACACCTCGAAGTGATTGGAATAAGACTAAAACGAGCTAAATATTACTATTGAATTTGATCAAATTGACACAGTTTTAGTAGAAAAATACCTCGAGTTGGGTTTGCTCTCGGGATATTTTCCATATCGTTTCTTGTATGAGTCATGTTGGAACGTTTAAATTAACTTCTTTCTCGTTTTGGTCTCTTATGATATTCACTAGAGAATATACTAAGACTAAACCGAGAACAACAAAAAAAAGACTTGTAGCTAGTTCGTGGGCTAAATATCATAATCCAATTTGATGAATTTGATACATTTTCGGTAGAAAAGCATCTTGAAGTAGTTTCGTGTAATAGTCCAAGACCACTGTTAGCATATATTGAAGTAGTTTCGTCTATTAGGGAGAGGTTTCCACACCCCTATATGGCTCTTGAGGCTAATGACTGTTACTTATTGCCATAAGTCTCACAGTTTTAAAATGCGTCTACTAGGGAGAGGTTTCCACACCCTTGTATGGAATGATGATGATTCGTTCTCCTCTCTTGAGGCTAATGGAGCTCTCGAACAGCCTCCCCTTAATCGAGGCTCGACTCCTTGTTTGATATTTGAGGATTCTATTGTCATGGCTAAGTTAGGAATCACAGATCTCCACAATGGTATGATATTTTGTATGGAATGGTTTCCACACCCTTGTATGGAATGAGTGTTGTTACTTATTGTCATCAGCCTCACAGTTTTAAAATGCGTCTACTAGGGAGAGGTTTCCACACCCTTGTATGGAATGATGATGATTCGTTCTCCTCTCTTGAGGCTAATGGAGCTCTCGAACAGCCTCCCCTTAATCGAGGCTCGACTCCTTGTTCGATATTTGAGGATTCTATTGTCATGGCTAAGTTTAGGGCATGGCTCTGATACCATGTTAGGAATCACGGATCTCCACAATGGTATGATATTGTCCACTTTGAGCATAAGCTCTCATGACTTTGCTTTTAGGCTTCCCAAAATGCCTCGTACCAATGGAGATAGTATTCTTCACCTATAAACCCATGATCATTCCCTAAATTAGCCAATGTGAAACTCACTCCCGACATTCCTCAACACAATTGATGTGGGATCTCACAATCCACCCCTCTTGGGGCCCAGCGTTCTTACTGGCACACCACCGAATATTTAGCTTTGGCTCTAATACCACCGTGAGGTTGTCGACGATACATAACAAGTCAAAGTAGACAATATCTACAAGTGGTGGGCTTGGGCTGTTACATTCACTCTCGAGCCAATTCTTCATAGTGGTAACATTAGAACATTTAGAAAAGTTGATTTCTCATTTTGGTCTCTTATCATATTTACTAAAGATTGTATACTCTTATAAGGAATGTTTTGTTCCCCTCGGTTGGTTTTAAAACGCGTCTACTAGGAAGAAGTTTCCACACCCTTATATGGAATGTTTCATTCCCCTGTCTAACCGATGTGGGATCTCACGATGCACCCCTCTTGGGGCCCAGCATCGTTGTTGGCACACCACCCGATGTCTGGCTCTAGCTTTGATATCACCGTGAGGTTTTTGGCAATACATAACGAGCCAAAGCAGATAATATCTACAAGCGGTTGGCTTGGGCTGTTACATTCACTCCCGAGCCATTCTTCATAGTGGTAACATTAGAACATTTAGAAAAGTTGATTTCTCATTTTGGTCTATTATCATATTTACTAAATATTGTACACCCTTATAAGGAATGCTTTGTTCCCCTCGGTTGGTTTTAAAACGGGTCTACTAGGAAGAGGTCTCCACACCCTTATATGGAATGTTTCATTCCCCTGTCCAACCGATGTGGGATCTCACGATCCACCTCTCTTGGGGCCCAGCGTCCTTGCTGGCACACCACCAAATATTTGGCTCTGGCTCTAAAACCACTGTGAAGTTGTTGACGATAGATAACGAGCTAAAGCAGACAATATCTATCAGCAGTGGACTTGGGCTGTTACATTCACTCCCGAGCTATTCTTCATAATGGTAACATTAGAACATTTAGAAAAGTTGATTTCTCATTTCGATCTCTTACCATATTTACGATTGTAGTAAGACTAAAACGATGACTCGTTGCTCGTTCATGAGTTGTTGGTTGATGTTGTGCAGGCTGGAAAATGTCTGATTTTAGGGTATGACGAAGGAGATACAGCTCAATACCGAATCATTCTCCATCCCATCAATTTTTTCCTTAGACTCTCATATCAAGCGGACTCACTACGGTTTTATAAGACCATGGATGAATCTCATTGTGCCATCTCTATCTCAGCCTTTGGATTTGATGCTGAATGTTTGATCTTTTTTCCCCAACCATGAATCATTCACCTCAAATGTCTCGATTTTTTCACGTTATATTTTGATCATCTGGAGTTGAGTTGACGTTTTTTTATGAATTACCGAGAAATATGTGCTTAAACGGTTGCGAATCGAAGAAAAATAGACCACAACGGGATGTTGCATAGGCCATGGTCGGGCGGTAGTGTCGAGATGCCACCTTTGATGGAGAAAATTGAGTTCGGGAGAGTCGGTTAATAATATTTGTATTTTCTTGGCTTATAATTGTTGCGTGTTAAAATTGTTAGGTTGAATTAATCGAATTTGTATCCCGATTAACGAAATCACAGTTTAGGATTCTTGTTCCTTCTCGAATCTAGGTTAGAGAATCAAACCGGATTAACTCCAAGATTGGCCAAGCTAGGTACTATGAGAATCCTACAATGGTTGGGGAGGAGAACGAAACCCCCTTTATAAGGGTGTGAAAACTTTTCCCTAGCAAACGCGTTCTAAAGCTTGAAAGAGAAATCTTAAAGAGAACAATATCTGCTAGCAGTAAGCTTGGGTCAAAACGGGAGAGGGGAGTGGAGAGGAAGTTCTCTCGGGGCCGAGAATAAAAAGGCATGAATCTGATACCATTGATAGAAACAACGAACCTCTATAATGGTACGACTTGAGCATGAGCTCTCACGACTTTACTTTAGGTGTCCTATATTGTGTTTGAAAAATTCCAGCGTTCATATTTTGGTAGGTTCTCGAGTTCCTTTCGATGACCTAATTTCCCTTGGGTTGCCCCTTGTTGTCTTACGTTTTGTGTCGGTTGCCATTTGACATGGATTTGTAATTTAAATGTTAGCTTCAAGTTTTGGATGACCCATCTAATGAGAGTAGCCTATGAATCTCGTGGAGCATTCGATCCAGCTCAAGATGACTTGGACGACCCATCTGATGAGATAGCTTATGAATCTCATGGAGCATTCGATCCAGCTCAAGATGACTTGGACGACCCATCTGATGAGAGTAGCCTACGAATCTCATGGAGCATTCAATCCTACCTCAAGATGACTTGGACGACCCATCTGATGAGAGTAGCCTACGAATCTCGTGGAGCATTCGATCCAGCTCAAAATGACTTGGACGACCCATCTGATGATAATAGCCTACGAATCTCGTGGAGCATTCGATCCAGCTCAAGATGACTTGGACAACCAATCTGATGAGAGTAGCCTATGAATCTCATGGAGCATTCGATCCAGCTCAAGATGACTTGGACGACCCATCTGATGATAATAGCCTACGAATCTCGTGGAGCATTCGATCCAGCTCAAGATGACTTGGACGACCCATCTGATGAGAGTAGCCTACAAATCTCATGGAGCATTCGATCCAGCTCAAGATGACTTGGACGACCCATCTAATGAGAGTAGTCTACGAATCTCGTGAAGCATTCGATCCAACTCAAGATGACTTGGACGACCCATCTATGAGAGTAGCCTAGAAGCATTCAATCCTAGCTCAAGATGAATGGTGGCAGCATATTATTATAATACTAAACAAAATAATTGATTTATTTGAGGTCAAAATTTATTGAAAACTTTAATGCATCACGCCTCTCTCCAATTAAAAAAAATAAATAAATAAATAAATAAATTTTTATAAGAAATGACATATTTATTTATTTGTCTTCTTCTCCCTCTTCCCTCTCATTCCTTTCTTTTATTTATTTATTTATAATTTCCAACGTTTTTTTTTTGGTCATTTTCTTCTCTCTCTTCTCCTTCTTAATTTCTCTCTCATCCTATCATGCTTGAGCACCACAACTCAAAAGAGATTAAAATATTGTGTAATCCAAATCGAGTGTGAACACGTTCAATCAGTTCATATCTCGAAATAAAAAATACATCTAAATTGGTCGATTGAGCTTAAGTCACGACTCTTCAAAATTTAAACTCAATTTCTTGAACGTTTAAGGTCTTTGAAAGTCGAGATCTTTTAAAAAAAACGTATAAATACGAGTGGTCATTTAGCTAAAATAAAGTAGACCCTGTATTTACTATGAGATCGTGTACCTTACTATGAAATCACGCACCTGCTATGAGATCTTGTAACACATACTTACGAAGGATGATAGAAGAATTGGAGATGTTTGTTTAACCTACGGAGACTCATCTTAAACAAGGTGGAAAATCTTCGTATAAACGAAGAACAAGAGAGAGTGTGTGATGTCCCATATTGGTTGGATAGGAGAACAAAACATTATTTATAAGTGTGTGGAAACCTTCCCTAGCAGACGAGTTTTAAAGTATTGAGAGGAAGTCTGAAAGGGAAAGCTCAAAGAGGACAATATCTACTAGCGGTGGGCCTAGGTTGTTACAAATGGTATAAAAGCCAGACACATCATGATGTGCTAGTAAGGACGCTGGGTCCCGAAGGGGGTGGATTTGGTGGACGCTGGGTCCTGAAGGGGGTGGATTTGGTGGCGGTCCCACATCGATTGGAGGGAGGAAAGAGTGCCAGCGAGGACGCTTGCCCTGAAGGGGGTGGATTGTGATGTCCCACATTGGTTCAAGAGGAGAACAAAATACCATTTATACGTGTGTGGAAACATTCCCCTAGCAGACGTGTTTTAAAGCCTTGAGGGGAAGCCTAAAGAGGACAATATCTACTAGCGGTGGGCCTAGGTCGTTACAAATGGTAGGTCGTTACAAATGGTATCAGAGCTAAACAAGGCACGATGTGCTAGTAAGGACGCTGGGTCCCGAAGGGGGTGGATTTGGTGGCGGTCCCACACCAATTGGAGGAAAGAAAGAGTGCCAGCGAGAACGCTGGCCCCGAAGGGGGTGAATTGTGATGTCCCACATTGGTTGGGGAGAGTCCCACACCGATTGGAGGAAGGAAAGAGTGCCAGCGAAGACGCTGACCTCGAAGGTGGTGAATTGTGATGTCCCACATTGGTTGGGAAGGAGAACAAAACACCATTTATTTTTGTCCCTACCTTACCTCGTAGACATCACTGAGAAGCCAATGGTGAAGAGAGAGAAGAGTGAGGAGGGAGGATAAATAACATTTATTTTAATTTTAAAATGTTATATCAAAGTTCACTGTAATAAAACAATAATTAATGTAAAAAATCATTTTTATTTTTTAATACAACAACTCAATTATTATGGTTGAGTTATTTATGCAAATAAAATAGTTAATTATATTATTAAAATAATACAATTTTAAAATTAAATTCCATCCCAGCATAATAATCCAATTTTTTCCTTTTAATTTTTATAATTGTTTTATAAAAATTTATAATATTTTAAATTCATAAATTTCAAAAAATTCGAGTGGCTTATAATCGAACTAAAATTAATAACATTTATTTTAATTTTTTAATGATTTTTAAAATAAAAATTTATTTGGAAAAAATAAAAAAAAGGTAATATTTACCAAAAAAAAATTAAAAATTTAAAGTTAAATTAAATAAAATTAAAAAGTGAGTAAAATGATTAAATTATTAAAGGTGAGCTGAAAATTAGCTGAAAATTAGGTTTTAAGATCAATTAAAAAATATTATTAAAAAATGAATATTAATTAGAAAATAAAAAAGGAAACTTAGCCCACCTTTATTTAAAAAAAAGAAAGAAAAAACTCACCCACTTTTTAAAATAAAATTAAAAAAAAAAAGATAACCCAAACCCTCTCATCGTCTCTCCTTCTTCACGTCGTCTCCTCCGACCTTTCAGCAGCTTAGTGTCGCCGCCGCCACCGCCGCCGCCTCTCTCCGGTCTACTGGTGTCGCCGGAGCTCCCTCCGGGTTTGTGCTGATTTTATACTCTCCTATTGTTACTGCAATTCTCCCAATCTCCATGTATGTCTTTTTTTCTCACTTGAAAATATAAATTAGGATTGTCTAACGAAAGCATGGGTGATTCTTTTTCCTTACAAAGATTAGTAGCTGAATAGGAGGGAGGGGACGGGGAGCAGCCTTGTGGAAAACTGAGGCTTTTCGTTAATTGAGGCTTTAATCATCCGTATATCTCTTTGGTCTCCGCTGAATTTTTTTTTTTTTGTTTATGGGACCAAGAATTTTCCAGCGTCTCCCTTCTTTACTTAGCAGAGAATCCTTTAGGAATCTATCGCATTATCCAATTCTCTTTAAGTCCTTATCTTGTAGGAGTTTGATTCACCGAACAACCTCAAACCATATTTGTATTAGTAGATTATAGTTGGAAAGAATACAATGTCTGTTTTGAAAATTAAAATTATCTTCGTCAGATTAACCAATACAATCATCAACGATACTTTGAATTTATTGAAAGCAAAAGTCGTCTGTATGCGTTCTACTTCATGTTAAGTCATTGGGGAGCTCAAAAGAAATTAATTGAGTACTCATTGAATCTTTTGGTTGGGAGGCTTGTTAATTATGTTGGATGAGAGCAAGGTGAAGGTTTTAGAAGTGTTAAAAGGTGGCGTTTCCTCCCGGTAAAGTATCTTTTCAACAAAATAAAGTTTGTTGGATTTCAAATTTATATGGGTCCAAAGGTTTACAGCAAATGAGAGAACGAAAGATGTTTGGAGTGAGTTGAGATCTCTTCATTCATTTTGTGAAGATTCATGGTGTGTAGGGGGTGATGAATATAATCCGTTGGGTTCATGAGCGGCTCCCAATTGGAAGACAGACTAAACGTATGAGAGAGTTTAATAAAATTATTGATGTCTTGGTTTGATGGAAATTCCTCTGTCCAATTATAATTCACATGGATTGGGAATGTGATGGGCTTCCCTCTTTGTTATATCGTTTTTTTTTTATCTCAAAAGAACGGGATGACATGTTTGAGAATTCAAAAGCGTCAAAACTGGACGTATTGCTTGGTATACCTCTTTGAAGCTTTGTTTTCCTAAGCTTTTTGCTATGTTTGCTTCTCAATATGGCTTGGTTTTGGATTTATGGGATTCTCATTTTCCATCATGGTCTCTAGTCTTTTGAAGGCTTTTGAAAGATGATTAATTCGTTAAAGTTGGTTCTATTGAAGATTCACGATCATGGTCATTAGACTCTTTTGGTATTTTTTATGAAATCTTTATCAAAGAACTTGCTTCTACATCTTCTATCCAAAAGGATCTGTTTCGAGCCATCTGGAAGACTAATAATCCTAGAGAATTAATATTCCGCTTTGGATTATTACTAATGACTATCTTAATCTTTTTGAAATCTTTTCAATTGGGTTTTCTCAAGTGTGTTAAAAGGGTAACATTCTACAGCTGGTTGTTGGTCATTTGCCCACAAAACTGAAGTGGCTAAATGTGGTTAATGCTCTATTATCAGAATTGTGGTTGGAAAGGAACCATAGTTTTTTTTTTTTTTTTTTTTTTTCTTCTGACAAGCATCTTCCTTTGTTTGATTGGTTTAAATTTTGCACGATTAAAGGCTACCTCACAGTGTTCTTTTTCCAAGCCTTTTGCTGATTTTTATTTATATGACATTTGTTTAAATTGGAACGCATTTATTTTTCCTTTGTTATTTCTTTTGTTTATTGTTTTTCTCTGTTCACTCCTTCGTGGAGTTTGTATCTTTTTAGCATAAGTTTCTTTTCATTTCTTCAATAAAAAGTTTCCTTTGTTGGTAAAAAGAAACCTTCTTAGGTGTGTGGACATATGGAGGATTGAGGTCCTTAGCGGCTGGGAGTTGAAAGGCAAGGCTAATATCTTATGGAAGTTTGCTTCTCGCGCAACCTTATGGGGAATTTGGCTAGAATCAAATAGGAGAACTTTTAAACATTAGTTGACAGTTTTTTCTACTTTTTGGAATATTGTACAACTCAATGCTTCTGGGTGGTATCACAACTATAGCAAATTCTCTGCTAATTACCCCTTTTCTGATCCTTCTAGATTGGCGAGCCTTTTTGTAAGTAGCTTTTTTGGGAGGAGGGGAGCCCTCTTCCCTCACACCCTAGGCTGTCTTTTGGTTTTTCTATTGCTCAATATATTTTCCAGGTTTCTTATATAAAAAAAGAAAAGAAGAAGAGAAAAAGAGATTGAGTACTCATTACCTACATTTTATGTTAAAGTGTCTATAGATACATTTTTGGGTTGGGTCAAGGGTTAAGGCGAGCGGTTTGAGGTTTAAGGTTTACGGTACAGGCAAAACCCTTTAGAAGGACTAAGGTTCCACAGAAGAAAGTCCTTTCTCCCCTAAGAAATAGAAAATCTCCCACAAAACTGAAAGGAATCTTTACCAAATAGGGGCTGGTAAAAGCCAAGAGAAATGGACGATAAGAGGAAGGGAGGTTGGAAACCACATAATGAAATTTGTGATAATATTCAATATTACAATACTTTTCTTGACTTTTTATTTTTATTTTTTATTTTTTATGTAAGTGGTTGCTATCAAAAAATATCTTTGAAAAAGAACATTTAGAAACATTTTATCGTATTTTTTAAAATTACTATTACATTTTAAAAATCTCTCTCATAGTTTATACTACCAAAAGTTTTAGATGCATGGACATTACCAAGAAAATTGATTGATGAAAAACACAAAAAAGTTTCAAGGTTATGAACTCTAATTGGAAATGAAAAGCGGAAAAAAATCTAACAAAGGCATGGATATCAAAGCCCCTTAATTTGTGCAAATATCATTAAGGGAGTAGCTTGCAAATAAAGAAAAGAGAAAACGCCAATAAGAAACTTTAGTCTTGATAAAAACCAAAATGCTAAATGTTTATCTTGAAGCTCTCTAATTTTTCAAGCCAAACCTCAGAGGTGATAGCTTCAACAACTTTAACTCATATTAGTTGAGCTTTTGGATGCAATAAGAGAGGAAGAAGAGAGTTCAGAGGACAAGGATTAACATGCTGGTTGGTGGACCATTTTAAATTTCTAACAAAAGAGAGAACTCAAATATCTTTCTGAAGTTTTTATGGGCCTCACGGTAAACATATCCCATAGTAGAATGTGCTAAACATCTCTTTCTATTTTGTGGAGTGATGAGTACACTTTGGGATAGAAGGATGGTGGTATTTCATTTTCTTTTTCTTTCTTTTTTTAAGAAGGAAACAAAACTTCTCCTTGATGTATTGAAAAGATGCTAATGCTCAAAATACAATGTTCAAAAGACACGACGTCCAAAAAGGAGTAGAGAGAACAGTAAAAATGACAGAAACTATAAAATCACTAAACTAATATCAGATTCAAAAGGAATTATGAAGGATGTAGAAAAGCACGTCAATTAAGATATATATATATAGATATATATATCTTGAAGAGAAAACCCCGCGAATAACTTTGACAGTAAGTCTCTAAATGGGCTGATTCAAATAGATCTATCCAAGGGAGAAACTTTGATAATATATATTTACTTTGTAGTGCAAAATTCAAAGACCGTATGAATCTTTGTGTTTTCCCAAGCTACTTATGTAGCATTGAATAACTTGTTATGGGAACCGTAGATAATTGCAGTTTTTCTATGTAGTACTGTAGAAAATGGTTTTTGAATCAGACTGAATACAAAAAGATGTAAATAGTATTAGAATAAAATAGTATGCTTAAGAAGTTGAATTTTACTTTGGGTATTATTGAAAGAGGTAGACATTTATTTGTATGCTTATTTCTAACCCTTCATCCATCTGTTTGTGATACTGCAGGTTGATGTATTTATAGTGGCAGTGAAAGTAAAGTTGGGTTTAGTTGACGTGGTAGTAGAGTATTGTGGTGGTGCATGAAACTTGTTAATGATAAAGCTATGTCGTTAACACCAAAGGAGCCGAAGCATGTTATGAAGTTTAGAGGAGGATCTGTATTGGGTAAAAAGACGATTCTTAAAAGTGACCATTTTCCTGGATGCCAGAACAAGCGCTTATCACCTCAAATAGATGGTGCTCCAAATTACCGTCAGGTGCGTCCCTCCTCCTTTTGTTTTTCCTTTTTTTACCAATTCCTACGCTTACCATGTATAACAGAAGTGTTTTCTCCCAATTCCCATTGTGCAAACCGCCATCTTGGTTTGGGCCTTCCAAAAGGAAATCCCTTAGGACTTTCTCTATGGATTTTAAAATCTTGATGGGTAATTTGAACCAAGAAAGAACGTAAATAAGCATATTGGAGTGGTGGATTGAGCGAGTGCCTACCACATTTAGATATAAAAGAAAACTTTCAGCTATGAAGTTTGTGCGGTATTCTATCCACAATGGGATGCCAAAACTGAGAACTCATTGGATTTCCACCTAGAGAAAGGCCAAGGTGGTGGGTGGCTAAGCTCCAGCTGAATTTTGTGAGGTCAATAGATCAATTTCTTCACGAGGTACTTTCTTTTTGTAGGAAACAGTAACAACTCATTGATATGATGAAAGATATAGAAAGAATTCACATTGGATGAAAATAATTACAAAAAATATATCCACTGATTAGCGAAGGTGGTAATACTATAACAATAAGTGCAGATAATATGCTCCAAATAATAACTAAAAGGGAAGTAGAATCAATAAAATAGCCGTGTCCCTGTTCAAGAAGATATGAGCATTACATTTCAACTTTGAATCATAGGTTCCAAAAGAAGACACAAACATGCTTAAGCTAAAGGATCTTTTCGTTCTTTTGGATGGGTGACCCAAAAATAGAAGGGAGATAAGAGAGAGAGACTATCACCCTGAAAAGCCCATCCAAGCCCAGGGTCTCACGCTTACCATAATTTATGTCTAGCCTTCATGCCTTCTCGAAGACTTGATTGAGGTCACATAGATTCTCCAGGACTTTTGCCTCCATAGTAGAGAATAATAATGTATCATCTGCAAATTGCAACTGATTGACCCTGAAAGAAGACTTTCCAATGTTGTTGGTCTTGATCTTGCTCATATCAGCTCCATGGGAAAGAAGGTAACATAGGCAATCCGAGAACAATAAAGAAGAATGGGAGTTGGGTCTCCTTGCCTTAGATTTCTGGTTGGTAAGGTTTTGCCTTGTGGCCTACCATTCATAATGATCGAATAATTCGAACTAGGGATGCATCCATAAATCCATTTTGTCTTAAGATGGCCGAAGTCTTTTAACTTCGAGAACTGCATCTAAAAAGCTCAGCCCTTCTTTTTGTTAGTACATCAATCATTAATGATTTCATTCGCTATCAATGAGGCATCTAGAATTTGTCTTTGAGCAACAAAGGCCCTTTGGTTTCAGCTATACTGAATAGGGGAGAACTTCCTTGACGCGATTCAACAAGACTCCAACAGTAATCTTGTATGAACGTGGTATGACACTAATAGGTTCATAGTTATGAACGTAGTTTGCATTAACTTTCTTTGTTATAAAGGGATATAAATCTAGCTTAAGGTCAAATTGATGATTCCAACCTGAAAAAAAAAAAAAAAAAAAAAAAAAAAAAAAAAAATCGTGGAACACCATGATATCTTCTTTGAAGATTTTCCATGGATTTAAAAAGAATAAATCTGAAACCATTTAATTTTTTTTTTCCCCAAAGAGTTGACTGCATTTAACACTTCATCCTCAGAAAAATAGCATTCTAGAGAACAAGATTTCTTCTTGCCGATTGGACTCCAATTCAAGTAAGTGGGGAGTAACCTTGGGTTACTGTCTTTCGTGTAGAGGTCTTGATAAAAATCCAGAAATTCCTCCTCGATTTCTTTAACTTTCAATAAACTAGTCCCTAATGTACACAATATTTCAGAAAGAGAAATTTTCCTTCTAGGAACTGCTAGGATTTGATGGAAGAATTTTGTATTTCATCCTCCTCTTTTAACCATAGCAACTTACATCTTTGCCTCAACAGGTGTAGTCCATGGGTGTCGGATCAAGACTTTTGTTTCTTGTTTCTAATCACACATCTGGAAGTTCATTGTTCTGATGGTAGTGATCCCCTATCTCCAATGCGATCCAAATCAAGCAAGTTCAGGAGATGATGAATAATTTATAGCCACCACACCCCATAATAAGAAGTTTACAACTTCAAAACTTTAGTATTAAACCATGAGTTAGGCTACGAGTGCATAGAGGAAGGAGAGAGGCCTTTGCACTTACAAATATATTGATAAGAGATGTTGTGAACAGTGTATAGTTGCAATTTTCTGTTCTGAAATCAAAGTGTCTCCACTTTGATAAGCTTCCTGAAATCTTCCCCGGAGAAGCCCTTTGTGTGGAACTGTAATTATGGATGCATTCCAATTAATTAACTGGTTGTTTTAATTGTGTAGTTCACCATTCACTAATCATTCTACTTTTGACAATGTTTCATTAGGCCGATTCATTAAAAGTCCATGGTGTTGCTATTCCTACAATTGTTGGGATTCAGAACGTTCTCAAATATGTTGGAGCTCAAAAACATAGGCAACAAGCTCAAGTTCTTTGGATTAACCTTCGGGAAGAACCGGTAAATCCCCTCATTGAAATGTTTTGTTGTTTCCTTGGTCGGTTGGTTTCTTTTTATGTTTTGTCTTAACAATTTTTTTTTTGGTACCCTTCGCCAATGCTGCTATACTCTGTAGGTATTTTTGTTAATTTCGTATGGTGCCTTAGTCACAGTCATATATGCACCTAAAATTTCTGCTGAAGAGGTGAACAAAATTATTGATAATTTTTATGATGACATCAATTTTGGAAATTATGGGACTTTTTTTTTATAAAAAAACATACGAACTAACTGGAATAATGAAAACATAAAGAAATGTTTGAAGCAAACAAACTCTCCATAGGAGTGAACGAGAAACAACACTAGAGTGCATTCCTAATTGGCAGTGTGATATAACGTGAACTCTTTATTGAGAGCATTCCCAATTGGCAGTCTAACATAACGTGAACTCTTTATTGTCCACTTGAATCATGAGGAATAAATTGGCTTTTTAATTTAATGTTACACGGTGTAAAGATTTTCCTATTATTATTCACAATATAGTTAATTAAAATTAAATAATCCCTACTTTATTCAAAACTACTTTAAAATATATATATAGATATATATATGTATAGCTACAGTACTTAGATTCATTTTTCTATTTTATTGGAAAGCAAGAGGATTCCTGCATAGATTGACCCTAACTCAGGAATATAGTCATCACAGTTGTATATGCTTGTTAAATTTATTCTGGAGAATGTGTACTTGAATTTTTGGCCAGCAAGCATATGGTGTCTAGGGCTAAATGACATCATTTTCTAAAAAGTTGCCGGAGAAACCCATTGGCATATGTTAGTATTTTTTTACTTAATATTTATCATGTAAATCATTCACGTCACTTGGAATGGGTTGTGATTTTTTTATTCATTTTCCTGTATTGAATTAGGTGGTATATATAAATGGACGTCCATTTGTTTTGCGCGATGTGGAAAGGCCTTTCTCCAACCTTGAATACACGGCAAGTTATTTAGAAATATTACCCTTTAAAAACTGACATATGTCTTCCTGTTCCTTGACTAAAGAAGTTAGTACAACATACCTTCTTCAATGGGAGGGGCTACTTATTTATCATGCATGTGGATGTGCTTAACAATTATCTTCTTCTGTAGGTCAAATCCAAGAGTGTAACCTTGGTTTTGGATATTAATTATCTCACATTCTACTGTATTTTCGTAGTTCATTGTTTACAGCTTATTATTACTCATTTTGTATTATTTGAAGTGCTTGTGTTGTTTTTTCTCCTGCTGTATGATTTGTATAAAAGATTAAAAAGGGAACACATGTTTCCTTCTGGGTCGTGTAATTTCTTTAGGATTATTGTACTGGTTACTCTTTTTGTAGTCAAATCATGCATGTATCACATTATGTATATCCCTCTCCAACTGAAATATTAAAAGCAACATTATATCAGAAAATTATCGCCTTTTTCTACTCATCAGTGCACAGGGGCAGTTTTATATTTTTTTTATTGGGTTGTAAATGAGAGAAGTTGCATAATTCATGCTAATGTAATGGTGAAAAAAAAAAAAGAATATCCTAATATTTTGGTTTGATGGCTGTGCTCATATTCTCATTCTGATTTTAATCCCGTTTTAGTACGTATCTCTATTACCCTATTATCCGATTTCAATTTTATGCATCGATTTTGGTTCTGTTTGGTGTGTTGAAAAGTTGTGTATGATGCTTTGGTGGTTGAAGGCCTAATCTATATTATGAGGATTTGGGGGTATTTAGATTTTATTCTTGTCATATGCAATATTGCATGGTGAAAATCATACTGGAAAGTATAACCTGGTTTCATGTGTTTGTATTTAAATTTGAATTAGGGAATCGACAGAGCTAGGGTTGAACAAATGGAAGCTCGGTTGAAAGAAGACATATTAATTGAAGCTTCAAGGTATTTTATCTAAGAAAAAACGTGTAAAGGGACTTTGAGGCAAGTGAAATAAGTAAAGAGACCTTAGGGTATGGGTTCAAGCTTATGATAGCTGCCTTCTTAAGATATCTGGCACACATTCTATAGCCGTATACGAATTTATTGAACTTTATGAAAAAAAGAAGCTTTAAGGTTTATTATATGTGTTGTGTGTTCCATTAAATAGTTTAATACTTCTTTTTTTTAAAAGTTCATTTATTCTACTCTTGTTTTTATTTGATGGTAAATTTTATTTTCAAATCTGACTTGGCAGATATGGGAATAAGATTCTTGTGACCGATGAAATGCCTGATGGTCAAATGGTAGACCAATGGGAACTGGTGTCTCATGATTCCATCAAATCACCTCTGGAGGTATCAATATTGTGTTAGAGCATTTGAAGGGTACTAGTGGGAATATTATTAGGAATCTAGTAGTGGCATGTTTGTAATTACTTAGAAATTCACTTGTGTTCATAGTTATAAATTGAAGGAGACAGAACTTTTGGGTAGGCAGTTTTTGGACGGTACCTAAAATTTATATTGATATTAAGAGGAAAAATTACACTATCCCAAACGCTTCGAGAGGCTTGGACTCTCCCACAAGCTATTTCTGAAAACTGCCTACACCTTACTTCTGACTCCTCTTCATAATCATAAACACAAACCAATTTCTAAGCATACAAATATGCCCCTGCTAATATTCTCATTATTTCTAATGTTCTAACGCATTAAAAGTCACTTTAAATTTAGTGTTTGCTTTATCAAAATATCTACATTCAAATTAGCCAAAATGTTACTTTTGTTGTAGGTGTATGAAGAATTACAAGTGGAAGGAGTCCATGTAGACTATGAACGTGTCCCAGTAACTGATGAAAAGTCTCCCAAGGAGTCAGATTTTGATATTTTGGTGAGTTATTAGTGTTGTAAACTCTGAATATACCAATTTTGTTTCTTCCTACTTTCAGTATGTATTCATGCGTTACATAAGGTAGATTTGTTGAGACTCTTATACACAAGGAGATGGGAAAAAAATTTCTTTAAGAGAAAGAAATGAGATGTCTCCATGCTTCATTTAGTATTTTCTTTTAACTGGAAAGTTAGAGTCGTAGTTATAGGAGGATAGAAAAAACTCTCTCCTCTCTTTTTTTTTTTTTTTTTCTCTTCTTTTTTTGTTAGGTCTTGAAGATTCAAAGATATTTCAAGTCAAGTAAGTACTCAAGTTCTTCTCTGCAATTTATCTTGGATTTAAGCTGTTGTTGCGTGGAAAACAAGTATTTTTAAATTCAGTTGTCTAATGGTGGATTAACATTGGAAGAAAAGACGAAAGAACAGGAGCTTTCCTCTGTTTCTTCTTAAGTATGGTGTCTACATGTAGTTTGAAGATAATTTGTTGTTATTGTCAACCCCAAGGATCAGATGAACGGTTCAGCCATTACTGGCCCCATCAGGAAGGAATGCGCTGAGCACTGGCCAAGAATTGCAAGTGCTTCTAATGCCTTAGTGTGAGAGTCAGATATCCTAAGAAATTAGGGCGTAGCATGTTTTAGAAATCTTTTTTGTTTCTGTTAGTTTTCCTTTGCTTTGTTTTAGATAGGGAGCAGGCTAATTTTGAAGGTTTCTTAATCTGACAAGTCGCTCGAGTTTGTTTTCTCCTTTTGATTTTGGAACTTTTGCTGTTTTGCTGTAGATATGAAGGACGCATGTTTTGTAACTTCAATATCTGGAGAAATATTGGAAACTTTTGTGCTCTTAATATATATATATATATATATATATACTCCTTGGTCATTTCTTATTAAAAAAAAGTAAAAAGAATTTGGTTGGCTAAGGTCAGAACATTCAGACTCGATCAATTTTAATTCTCAAGAGGGGTTTGCGAAGGAGAGTAAGAAGAAATTAGTTAAGCCAAGTTATGCTCCAGAATCAGAGGTCCTGTGCAGATTTTGTTAAGAAGCAGTAGGGTAGTTCTATCGGCTTCTTGGTTACAAAAGGTGTTTGAGGTAATTGACTTGAATTGGGAAAATTTGATAAGTCATATCAAAAGATTGAATGCACATGATGATTGGGAAGACATTTCTTGTGAGATGAAGAAGACTTTTCAGATGATTTGCTTTTTGAATATTGATGGATGTAATGTGGGAAGTTGAGATTTAATTTAAAGAGTAAAACATGTTTTTTTTACTGTAGAAACAAGAAACAATACTTTAAATTAATGATCAAAAAGTTAAAGGGAGTATTAACGTACGAAGTCTACAAGTAGTAGACGAAGAAAGAAGAAAGCAAAAGTAAAGTAGAAAACAAAAGAACAAGAGTACAAATAAGCCCTCCAATTGGAGCAAACATCAGAAAATGAATAGCCCTTGAAAACCTGAATAGAGAACACCAATAAGAAACTTTAATCTTGATGAGTTCAAAACAAACTTCCCAATCAAGAAACTTATCATCCAAGATTTTCTGGTTTCTTTCAAACAAAATTTCTGAATGAATTTTCTTGGAAGCATTAATCTGTAGAATCTTTGCTTTTGTTGGAAGGGAAGGGTCACAAAGGAGATGTTGAATCCTTGTGCGTGAATCCAAACCAAAAGCTTGGTATATATTAAAAAGATTAAAACAAGCACACCAGCAATGAAATACATAACGATGGAAAAAATGGTGATTCTGATCAGAGTTTGACATGCACAAAGGACAAATTGAGGGAGATAATGGCACGGAAGGGAGCTTTATCTGAAGCCTAACTGAAGTTTTAGAAACTTCTTTTGGGGTGCTCGGTTAAATGGAGCTGGACTTCCTTGCCCCTTCACAATGGTGGCCTTGGAATCGGATCATTGAGACAGAGGAGCAAATGTTTTTCTCTTGAAACGGCTGTGGACATTTGTGCAAGAAGAAAATACTTTAGGGAGGATGGTGGTTGCTAGTATCTATGGCTGTGAGACTCGGGGATGGATGTTTCTTCCTTCTAAACGAGTTTCTAAAGCAAGACCATGGGTTGACATATCTAAAAACATTGCTTTCTTCGTGAATTCCATTAACTAAAAGGAAAATAGTGGGGAAGAATCAAGTTCTGGCAAGATGAACAGGTAGCAATGCGTGGATGGTATGACAGAGCTTATTGGTCCCTCAAAAAATCTGGCAAGTTTACTGCTCAGTCAGCCTTTTTTAAGTTAACCAATACTGCTGAGCTTAAATCACCTTGGAATCCTCCCATTAACTTTTTTACGCTTCCCTCTTGGGAGAAATCAACACGAAAGGCACTTTGGAATCCTCCCATTGAAATATGAAAGATAAGCCGGACGGGTGGAGAAGCCTCCTTTCAAAAGGGGGTAGTGTTATCCTCGCACGATCAGTACTTAATAGCCTGCCTATTCATCACTTTTCTCTTCCAAAGGTCCCAAAGAACGTGTCAACTCTATGGAAAATATTATCAAAGACTTCATATGGAACGGTGGCATGTATAAGTGATACCAAAACTTAGCAAACTGGGAGTGGACTTCTTTTCCCATGACGCTTTATGGTTGGGTATAGACTCTCTCACTCACTAAAATACTTCCTTGCTTATTTAATGGATTTGGAGATTTACTCAAGAAGGAATTCCCCTCGTTTATGGTGCTAATTCTCAAGGGTGGTTGATGAAAGAATTTGAGAATCAAGGGAAAAAAAAAGTAACAAGCCTTGGGTGGACATGCCAAAAAATGTGCTTGCAATCAAATTCGATTTTGGATGGATATTTGGCTTGATCAAGCTTCTTTTCAGTCTTGTTTTCCTGACCTCTTAAGTCATCTCCAACAATAAAGGCGCTTCTATTCTGGAGTGTTGGAATAATTGTAAGCAATCCTGAAACAATGGCCTTTGATGAGGGCTGTTTGGTAGAGAAGTAGACAGTTGGGTGGTGATCATTGAAATGTTGGATTTAGTATGCCTAAGTCAGGCCGGATTGGTTAACTTTGTCCCTTGAGAGTTCTGGAATTTACTCCACAAGGTCAGCCTTCTTAAGCCTCTCTAACACCCCTTCAAAGGCTAATATTCCCCTCACTAGCTTGGTGTTGAAATGTAATTGCTCAAAGAAAAAAATTCTTCTCTGGTCAATGGCATTCAGAAGCTTTCACACTGATGATTTGCTTCAAAGAAGTTTAGATGTTGGGCTTTGTCTCCATCTGGTTGTAGATTATGCTTGAGGGAGATGGAAGTTATTGGTCACTTGTTTCATCACTGTTCCTTGGCTTTTTAAGGCCTGGAATTCTATTTTCAAAAATCTAGGGATTGTAGACTTTCTTCCCCGGCTCAATGGTTGGCTCTTTGAAGGTCTTTAACGGTTGGATTCCAAAGCTAGGATTTGGAATATTGTGCTACTAGAGCTCTTTTGTGGCACTTATGGCTTGAAATAAATGATAGATCTTTTCCAGATAAGTTTCTTCCTTTCAACTCTTTTTATTATTTGTACAAAAATACGGTTTCTTGGTTGGCCTCTTTACCTTTTCAATTTTTTTTTAACTGCAACCTCCTGACAATTATCAGTGATTAAAAAAGCGCTAGTCAAGTAGTTTTTTGTGATGGAGTTTCCTCTACCCCGTCTTTAGATTCTTTTCTTATTCTAATTTATATATTTCTATTTGCTTTCTATAAAAATTCAATTACAAATGGACCTACTTACCCATCATTTTGTACTTTCTCTATCTTCTCGCTTAACGGTTTTACTCGAAAGGGATGAATTCTTTATATCATTCTTCCTTTTCATTAATGATTGTAGATGTCTATGCTAGTTGTGCATTTGACTGATCTCATTTGGCATTTGCTTGCTATTTCATTTAATATAGAATATTTAATATATCAGTGACTAGAGTTTGAATCCACGATTTTAAAGGCTCCAATTTTAATTCAATTAAAGTAAAAGCACCCACATGAACATAGTTACAACTTGCGCCTAAACCCATGGTGTCATATAGTTCTCCCATTCATTTATCTTTAATTGGTATTTTTTATGTTTGTTGGAGTATTTTTTTTTTTTTTTTTCTCATTGTTTTGTTTGTAGCTTGGTTGGAATATCCTGTTAGGTACATTATCTAGTATTCATTCTTGTATACAGGTTCGCAAAATTTCTCAAGTTGACATAAACACAGAGATAATTTTCAATTGTCAAATGGGTCGTGGGCGAACTACAACTGGAATGGTGATTGCAACTTTGGTCTACTTGAATCGAGTTGGAGCTTCTGGTAGTAATGTTGTCTTGTACTCAAATTAACGCAAAATATCTTTAATTTATAGTTATATAATTTTCTTTTAACATTATTTCTTATATAATGTTGTTCGAAGAAAAGTTAGGTTTTTTTTGTTTGGAAACTTAGTGTTAATCATCTATCAACCCAAAAGCCTAAGCTAATAGGCTAAGGTAAATTTACTTATATCAATGCTTTCATTCCCTCTCACTTGTGGGCATGAGAATTTTAGAAGGTTAAACAAGTGGAAATCAATATTAATTGGGGAGGAAATGAAATTATAGAGGTTCAAACACAAAACCTTGTACTCTAGTATCGTTCCTCTTTTTTTTTTTTTTTTTTTTTTGGTTGAACAAGAGATAGAAATTTCCACTTAATAAATGAAAAGAGACTGACGCTCAAAGATACAAAGCATGGACATAAAAAGATAACATAAAAGAAACACCCACAACAGAAATGTCTCTAAGCAAACAAAACAGAAGAGAAACTTTCTAGAGAAACTTGTAAATAAAGTGCATGGAAAATCAAGCATAACTTTAAAGATCACCCTTTGAAAACTAAACCAAAGACAACTTCAGCGAACCATGAAACAAAGGAAAAAGGCCCAAAAATAGAGTTGAATAGAACCAACAGGGGGAAATTCTGAAGGGAGTTCCATCCAAATATAAAACCCTACAAGGAGAAAAGCAGAGCTGAGCTCCAAACCATCAACAGAGAACCAATGAACCCAAACCTCCAAAGAAGCAGAAGTACCAACTAAAAATAATCTATAATCTTGAAGTGAACAATAAAAAAAAATGACATCCTTGTGTGTTCGTGAGAGGAATTTCACGTAATTCGAGGTCACAAGCTTCAATAAGGGAAACATATTTGTCACTTTCATGAAATAATGCCACTAAATTGTCAGGAAATGAACATATTTGTCACTTTCATGAAATAATGCCACTAAATTGTCAGAAAAATGAACATATTTGTCACTTTCATGAAATAATGGCACTAAATTGTCAGGAAAATGGAGTCTATACTCGGATGGTTTTGAACATTGAACTGTTTCCAATGTTCCAAGTATGTGATATCTTGGTAGATCTTAATTAGTATTTCCTGAGGTACGGAACTTTTATAGAGTAAATGAAAGGATATACAAATGCATGCCAAAAATCAGCTCAAAACAAGTGAAGCCAAACCAAAAAAAAAAAACAGTGTCAAATGCACAATAACTAGGGAAAGGCTTCAACTATTAAAAATAAGAAACTAAGGATGGCCTTTAATGTTTAAGAATAAGAAAGCAAAGGATAATATTCAAAACTCTTCAAATGTGGGTTCTCAAAGGGAGATATTAAAGCAGCAGCCTCATATTTTCACTAGATTCTTAAATTCTTAGTCATCAAGTTGGAGAATGTGTTTTTGGATTATTTTCCTTTTATACGGAAAAATGTGTAGATAAACCTGAGAATTATGCCTGAACATCATAAAACTTAGCGAGCTCAGAATAGTTAAAAAGAACTACAAAGCACAGTAAGACACCCAATCTTACATCATCATGAAAATAACACATTTTTCATATTGTGTGAAGAGGGTGTTGTGGCAGATAGATATTGAGCCACGTTTTGTTGTATATGTATTTGGTTCAAGTGCGATTAAAGAATTTTTTTTCAAGGGATTTGAGTGCCTCGTAAGTGTGGAGCATTATTCATTATCTCTCTATGGACCCCATGTATTTCTAATTTAATCAATTTCCACCATTTATTTTTAGAACAGAATGGGTACACTTGGGTTTTCATATGTATCTTGATCACTTTTTTTCTGGGAGGATCTTGCTTTTCTTGGGAAGATCTTTTCTGTGGCTTCTTTTGTTTTTACATGCCTATAGTTGCACATTTCTTAATGAAAGGTTCTCCTAATTTTTTTCAGTATATCATGATTTTTATTGGAGAGAGGGAGAGATTGTGTTTGATGTGATCCATTGGTTATGGGTCAGGATTGAAGTATTAGTTTTTTGTTTAAAGGGAAAAAGGAAAGTATTAGTTTTATCTTTATTTTGCTAGATTAAAGAGCGTTTATCATGAATACTTCTAATCTGAGGTTTTCTTATCATGGTTACCTTTATATATTAGTAGATCATTGTGTTTCAAAGCATGTAAACGTACATGGTAACTGCTTGCAAGCTGGATTATAGTTTTATTAGTTTGTCTCAGAGACCCTGTAAAATATTTATTTAAATTAGGGAATCCTTCTTGTTCAAGATTTAGGTTTCTTTTATGAAATAACTTAAATGGCTAAAAAGAATTCTTGCAAGGACATTAAAATTATTTTTTAGGTCTTATTTGGTTATTAGAGCCCTTTCGTTTTAGTTTGGCTCCCTTTGCTGAGCTCCTTTTTTGTATGCCCCCTGTATTCTTTCACTTCTTCTCAATGTTTTTTTTTTTAATAACCAAAAAAAATTGATAACTAGCAGTTCTTGCAAGGATATTAAAAGTATACACATAATCCCCTAAATTAGTTGGATTTTAGCTGGATTATGTTAGCGTGCCGTTAATGTTAATGTTAATCTTGTTACCGAATCATCTAGGTATCACAAGGACAAATTCAATTGGAAAAGTTTCAAACTACAGTACTAATGTCGATGACAATTTGCCAAATTCGGACGAAGCAATTCGTAGAGGAGAGTATGCAGTTATACGAAGCTTGACTCGAGTATTGGAGGTACTTGATACTCTCTCTTACCACTTTTTGCAAAATTTCTTAGCTAGTATTTTTTCCTATTATAACAAGGATAATTCCCTTCAGGGTGGTGCTGAAGGCAAACGACAAGTGGATAAAGTCATAGATAAATGTGCCTCCATGCAGGTAATCTTTGAACCTAATCGATACTGCTACATCCTCTAATTGATATAGCTGATTTAAGTCAAAAGTGTAGGTTTCTTTTTTTACTTGCTATTCTACTTTCTATATGTAGAATCCTATTTCTTTCTGCTTTATGTTGTATTTTCAATTTTATCATGAAATTCACAACAATAGGATGTGTCGTTAAATTGAACTACAGAATTTGCGAGAAGCAATTGCCACATATCGCAACAGTATTTTGCGGCAAGCTGATGAGATGAAGAGAGAAGCAGCATTGTCATTTTTTGTGGAGTACTTGGAAAGATACTACTTTCTCATATGCTTTGCTGTTTATATCCATTCAGAGAGATCAGCTTTACGTTCTACTTCATCCGGTCATTGCAGTTTTGCTGGATGGATGAAAGAAAGGCCTGAACTGTACAGTATCATACGCCGGTATAGCAAATTGCATTATGTAAATCTTTCCGTTCTGTCTTCATCTTCTTTTTGATTCATGGGGTTGGTCCAAGTTATACACTTATAACTAGTTCTGGTGCCAATTTCAACTTAAATGCAATATTTGTTTTGGATGACACAAGAGATTAAACAGATGATCGGTCAAAAGCCTTGGCATTGTCTTGGAGAAGCTGTGGTAAAAGTTTTTCATGAACTTCTTTTTCTTTTTTAAATCATGGGGGTTGGCCATTGGTCCAAATTCTACATTTATAATTGTTTCTGATACAAATTTTAATTTAAATACTATATTTGATTTGGATGACACAAGAGGTAAAGTGATGATCGGCAAGAATCCTGGCATTGCCTTGGAGAAGCTGCGGCAAAATTTGTTGGTGAACATTTTTTCCGATGGCCAGTTTAAGAAAGATACAATAGCTGCTGGTGGTCCAACCACTTCATTGCATTCTATTATACTGATCCACATTGACTTGATTATGCTAAGTGAGGAGTTAGTTGTTATGTTGGCTTTCTGGAGTCTACCTTCACATGATTTGCATCCAAATATACATTTTTCATACATTAGTTCTTAATGCATCAATTTTATTTCGGCCTCATTCAGTTGTATGCATTGAAATCTTCAACACGTGTTGTGAAATGTATCGGGATACTTCAACAATAATTGCAAATGCGTTGACAAGTACTATCTCGGAAGATTGTTTATGCCATTAATCTTGTTTATTGAATACCAAGTTCATACTGTATCTGAATTCACAAAATTTTATCCCCTCTGAGAATCCTAGATTTCTGGAGCAAACTATAGCTAACTTTCTTGCCACACTATTTTGTGCGTTTGAAGGTTGCTGAGAAGAGATCCTATGGGTGCACTCGGATATGCTAGTTTGAAGCCTACCCTGTTGAAGATTTCTGAATCTGCTGATGGTCGTCCTTCTGAGATGGGTGTAGTCGCTGCCTTGAGAAATGGGGAGGTTCTTGGAAGTCTAACTGTCTTAAAGAGTGACCATTGTCCCGGTTGTCAAAACCAAAGTCTACCTGAGAGGGTGGAAGGTGCACCCAATTTTAGAGAAGTCCCTGGATTTCCCGTCTATGGAGTGGCAAATCCCACCGTTGATGGTATTCGATCCGTCATCAGAAGAATTGGCAGTTCTGAAGGTGGTCGTCCAATATTTTGGCACAATATGAGGGAAGAACCTGTTATCTATATCAATGGAAAACCATTTGTGCTCCGCGAAGTTGAAAGACCGTACAAGAACATGTTGGAGTACACGGTACACCTTACATTCAAGATTTTCATGTTTAATAGGATTAAAACATTAAAATGTGGTCGATGAGATCTTGGGTCAATATCCATGCACCAAAGAGGGATCGAAAAAATCGTATGAATTCTGTCACAACCGGAAAGCTCTAACTAAACCAACAATCATAGCAAATTACGATACGTATATGGGTTAGATTAGCCAGCTAAACCTTGGACAGAAAATTACCTTGACAATTCATATAATGGAATAGCCACACTTGTTCCTTTCAAGCTATTGTTTACTCTGTTTCACCATCCTTTAAGAAGTCACAATTATGAACATTCTTTTCAGGGAATTGATCGAGAGCGAGTGGAGAGAATGGAGGCGCGACTAAAAGAAGATATTCTGAGGGAAGCTGAACGATATGGAGGTGCAATAATGGTCATTCACGAAACAGACAATCGGCAAATATATGACACTTGGGAACATGTGAGCTCTGAGTCTGTTCAGACCCCATTTGAAGTTTTCAAAAGACTAGAGTGTGATGGCTTTCCTATTAAGTATGCACGTGTACCAATTACTGATGGTAAAGCTCCTAAAAGTTCTGACTTTGATGCATTGGCATTGAATATAGTTTCTGCTTCAAAGGATACTGCGTTTGTGTTCAACTGCCAGGTTGAAGTTTCCACTCACGTCAACTTGTGGATCAAAGAATCATGATCATCATTTCTTTTTAATTTGTTTTACTACTCTTTAATCTTTGTTTTATGTTGTTAGATGGGTATAGGAAGAACAACCACTGGAACTGTAATTGCATGTCTATTAAAACTTCGGATGGATTATGGAAGGCCTATTAAAGTTCTGCTCAATAAGAAAACCCATGAAGAAGTGGATGGTGGTACCTCGAGTGATGAAAATACTGAAAGTAACGCTGCATTATCACCCTCCACACATACAGAAGTTAAACAAAAGAATCAGAGCCGTGTGTTTGGTATAAATGACATCTTATTGTTGTGGAAGATTACGAGACTATTTGATAATGGCATGGAATGCAGAGAAGCCTTAGATGCTATTATTGATAGATGTTCTGCACTGCAGAACATTCGCCAGGCTGTTCTGCAGTACAGGAAGGTATTTAATCAACATGTGGAGCCAAGGGTGAGGAGGGTAGCCTTGAACCGTGGAGCTGAGTATTTGGAGCGTTATTTCCGTTTGATTGCTTTTGCTGCGTATCTTGGGAGTGAAGCATTTGATGGTATCTGTGAAAATAGAGAATGTAAGGGGATGACATTCAAGAATTGGTTGCATCAGAAACCAGAGGTCCAAGCAATGAAATGGAGCATAAGATTAAGGCCTGGGAGATTTTTTACTGTGCCTGTAAGTCCAATCTCTCTCTCTCTCTCTCTCTCTCTCTACACTTAAGTTACCCAATGTCAGAAATGAAGGGGCATATACGGAGTAATGTTAAATTTGGAAATTCAGGAGGCATTGAGAGCTCAGCATGAGTCTCAACATGGAGATGCTGTCATGGAGGCTGTTGTTAAGGCTCGTTGTGGTTCTGTTTTGGGTGAGGGCTCTATTCTTAAAATGTACTTCTTTCCTGGGCAGAGAACTTCCAGCTATATACAAATTCATGGTGCACCTCATGTGTTCAAGGTATATGTTTACTTTTCCTAGTTTCTTTTCTATATTGATATCATGGCCTATTTAAAGAGGTTCTATATTTTGTAATCCTAGCATGCGTAGAATTATTAGTTATTAAATAGTACAGAGATTTTTCCCATATGTGGGACCAAGGCATTAGTTTTTCGTATTGCATTATGTTTCTCTTTGGTCTTCCTTTTACTGCCCTTGTTCTTTTTGTCCCATTTTATAATCTGTTCTTCATTCCATTGGCAACTCCTTGGAATTCATATGTTCTTTAACCCCTTTCCCGTTTTTTTTTTTTGCTTTTTTTTGTCTGCCTTTGTATAGTTTTTTCATTTATCTTAATGAAAGTATGGTTTCTTACCTAATTGGTCCCAAGGTTGATGGATACCCGGTTTATAGCATGGGAACTCCAACAATTACTGGAGCACGAGAGATGCTAGTATATTTATGTACTAAGCTCAAAGTCGATGCATCTTCTACTCTGAATGTGGCAATAATTGATCTGAGAGAAGAAGCGGTTGTATACATCAATGACACCCCATTTGTCCTCAGGGAGCTGAATAAACCATTTGATACTCTCAAGCATGCTGGAATTACCGGTCCAGTGGTTTGTAACTACATACATTCTTATTTTTTATGAATATTTAACCAGCCCAGATATCCCAACTTCATTCAATGTGATCAAATGTAGGTAGAACACATGGAAGCACGATTAAAAGAAGACATATTATCAGAAATCAAACAATCTGGTGGTCGTATGCTTTTACATCGTGAGGAGTATAATCCATCATTGAATCAATCCAATGTTATAGGATATTGGGAGAATATCTTTGCTGATGATGTGAAGACTCCTGCTGAAGTTTATGCTCATCTGAAAGATGAGGGACATGATGTTACTTATAAGAGGGTACCATTGACCAGGGAGAGGGAAGCATTAGCTTCCGATGTTGATGCCATCCAGTTCTGTAAAGATAAGTAAGTACCTTCCCCCGAAGATTTCCATGGGTCTCGATGTTAACATATTTTTAGAGTTAATAAACGCTTTTGGTCCATAAACTTTAGGAGAGAAACAAGTTCCTGAATTTAGTTTATAACTATTTAATCCTTATACTTTTAATCTGTTACAATTTAGTTTCTAAACTTTAATATGCAACACTTTAGTCCATGTACTTTAAAATTTATAATGACTTAGTCCCTATATAAAAAGAAATTGTTAAGATTTCGTAGTTTTTTATATGGATAAGCTAATTAGAGAGCTTATGTGTTTATAAACTATAAAGACCAAGTGCTCCAGAAAAAAATGAACACTTAAGGACTGACTATAAAAAGTGTAGGGTGAAAATACAGTCAAAACATTGAATATTTGCCAGCTTTTGAGGATGCCCCTCTAGACCTGATCTTGGCTTCGTGTTCTTAAAGGACCTTAGGATCCATGTTTTTCAAATAATATGCTCGGTTCTGACGCTTCTTAGTGGAATGCCTTTACAACAGTGACAGTATTGCTTCAAGAATTAAAATGCAATAAATAACAAAATTTCCTTTTATTTTGTCTTGATAGTTTATAAGCTTTTCATTATTTATGAGGTTGTTGAGATTCACGAGTTCTATGATTGGTTAAAAGATCAGCATTGCCGGACTATTGTAATTCTCAAGCCCCCATGTGTTATGGTTTCAGAAACCAGCTTTCATTTTTCGCAGCCTTTTACAAAATTCAAATTCTTGAAATAATTTTTTTGCTCTAGCTCTGCAGGATGCTACCTTTTTGTGTCACACACAGGATTTGGAGGAGTGGCATATGCAATGGCCATTCTATGCATAAGACTTGGTGCCGAGGCAGATTTTGTTTCAAATATTCCACAATCCATAGCTAATGCAGATTTATATGAAGACGGTTTGCATGCTCAAGCATCTGAAGAAGCAGCATTCAGACTCGGTGATTATCGTGACATCCTAAGCCTTACACGAGTTCTCATGCACGGTCCTAAGAGTAAAGCAGATGTAGACATTGTCATTGAAAGGTATGCGAAAAAATTATTTATGGCTTTTGCCTTATTGTGTATGGGTGTGCACCTAAGAGAAGATTACCTCCTTAATTGTTCTGTGCCTTTGTAACCTGCTGTTGAGTTACTCCTTTCTTTTTAACAGTAAAGCTGAAATTGTCATTTGCTTTTGAAGGTGTGCAGGAGCAGGGCATTTACGAGATGACATTTACTACTACTGCAAGGAACTTAAAAAATTTCCTGGCTATGATGAGGAACATCGAGCTTACCTCATGGATATGGGTATTAAGGCTCTAAGGTTAGAGTTCAATTATTGATATAATTAAATTTATCGTATACATTAGCTTAACCTTTTGGTATTAAAAAGTAGGTCTTGTTTTCTAATCCTTATGTTGTCATTTTTCCCATTAATATTGATTTTCACTTGGGCTCTCTTCCAATTTTCATGCCCACAAGTGAAGAGTTAAATTATTTACATGATTAAATTTTTTGTAATCTATCAGCATTAGTTTTTGGGTTCAGTGGTGATTTAATCGTTAGTTATCGTTAATTTGCTCGAGCTAGATATTTTGCAGTGGCTAACCCGATTTTTCCATTCACAGTTTACCTCGTTTCATGGATCCAATGAGAAGTTTTGTATTTTGTTTTTTTTTTTTGTTTGGCTGAAATAAGTTGTGTAATTGTAATTCAACTTTGTGTCTGCTGCAGGCGGTACTTTTTTCTCATCACTTTCAAATCCTACCTCTACTGTACCAAGGCAGAGGATATGAAATTCACATTATGGATGAAGGGACGACCCGAATTGGGTCATTTATGCAATAACCTGAGAATCGACAAATAGTTAGATGAACACAAGCTTGTAACATAGATTCCTGGTCGATATCCCTTGTCCTAAACTGTCGTCTGCCTGTACGCAATAGGCGAGTGTTTTCTTGTAAAAGTGTGAATAGAGTTTGCCACATGTAGGTGGCGATACCTATATTTGACAGATTTATGATTTACATGTTCAGCAAACTAGACAATAATAGTTACCAAAGAGACCAATGGGCTGGTCTTTGATTGGTACACCCCTAGTCCTCATAAAATTGCTGTATTCACTGCAATGATATATGATAATGTCGCCCAAGAACATCTAGAAGCTGTATATTTGTCTCCATGAAGTAAGCTCATTCTTCTTTACCCTATAAATTACAAGTCAATATATATTGCAACTTATGTGAGTATGGTTTATAAGGTTATGGCTGTCAAATGGAGGATGTGAAGAGTGTGCAACATCAAGAGATCTCCTGCTAGAGAAACTCCAAGCTCTTTGTTTGTAATGAAATAAAACGTATTTTGCCTTATTGTTGTGAATCAAGGTATGAAGTGTTGAAGAAAATACTATAGCCATTTGTTTGAGTTGGTTAGTGACAAATCCAATGAAGCTTTTGGCAAGAATATTTGTGCTCGAACTATTTTGAACGGAGGAATTTATGGTATTGCGCAGTATAAATCGAGATCGAGATGATTTACATTATATGAATGTGAGAAGAATCCATTAGCTGGTGGTTGAACTGGTTTTATGTGCTTCTTCCCGAATACACATTAGGTTAAGCTTTATCTCGTCACAAAGCCTACCCTCAATAAGTCGAACGGGTAACATAAGCTTTGGCTTTACATCGACCCTATACGATAGAATTGTATTTACTTCTTGATCTTGCGAGTTACCATCGTCTTCGAGTCTATCTTCATCAAACTGCATCAACATAACCAAGTTACGAAATTAATGGTTAGTAATGTTTTAATTATAACTAAAAGGATTAAGAGAAATGTAGGGAAATCTACTGAATTGATAGTGATTGTTACATGAAAGGTAAATGCCTTCTAATAGAAATGTATTGATCTATGCAAAGGATGATTACCTGTTCAATGGACCATTCTCCCTCAAAGAGAGCAAAGTCACCTTCTATCATCTTGAATTTGATAACTCGCCTTGTACCCGAAGGAAGAATTTCGAGGTCGTTCTCATAACAATCAATGGTTCCTTTAGCATTAAATTTGAAACCAAAGGCCAAGTTTTGCTGTCCAACCTATTGAAAGAATGTCAAAGCATGTTACTAGGCATGAAGAAAAGCAATGTGAAGGTGTGGTGCCAAAATTGCATAGGATTGAATCATACTTCTCACTTCAAATAGCATCAAATAAACGGCTTCAATTTTGAGGAAAACAATATTGAGTACTTCACGAAGGTGAATGCGTGGTAGCGTTCGTGGTGGTGCTTCAGGATTCCAATGTTCTGCATCCAAAATCAGAACGAACTTATTGGCGGACCATTGCCGTCCCATTCTTGAGTGAGCAGGAGTGTAGCTATCTTATCCACTGAACTAGCTAGAAGCTATTGATTTGGATCGAAGCACTAAAAGAAAAGGACCAGGAAACGCAGCGGTATAGAAACCACGGGACCTCACCACTAGTCTAGTAAAAGGGAAAACATAAGTGCACTCCTACACACCAGCTGAAAAAGCCCTTTACCCTTTGATATACTAAATCATTCACATATTTCACATATATGAAAGTAGGAGGCAAGAGCACAAACAAGGGTTTCTTACAATTTGTCAAGCAATAGAGCGTACTGGCAGTAAACTAAAGTTGACCACATGAAATTCAATGTTCCAGACAGAGGTAAAAAAGTTACACTAAAATATAGAAACTAAGGACTGAATACACAATACAAAATTGCACATTCCTACAGAAGATTAGAGCTGAACGCACAATACAAAATTGCACATAGCCCAATCGAGAAGGCTGGCTCATTTTGCCCTTCCCTTATTACTCCTTGTGTAAACGTTGGTAATTAGGGGTTTAACCTTTGCTCCAGACCAAAAGACACCTTGTCCCTAAGGTATCTGGGAATTGCTTGCAGTTGATATCAATTCGACATGCCTTTAAATTCAAGAGGAGCCTTCTAGCGAAACAGAATCTCCAAACCAGCAGTCTCGGTGTTCCTCCACACACAAAAGACCTTGGGTGGTTTAACGACCACTCGACTTTGCGAAGAGGGGAAGCCTGAGCACTGACCCCAGCCCCAAGGGAACGTTTGAGCTACAAACATGACGTGATGGATTAAGTGGAGGAATGTCCAACTTATAAGCAACACCCTCAACCCTTCGCAGTAGATTAAAGGGGCTTAGGAAGTTGGATTAAGCCTTTCATTGCATTTGGTGGCTAAAGAACGCTAGCAATAGGGCAGATTTCTAGAAATACTAAGACTTCCACTTCGTAGTTCACTTCATGGTGAAGCAAATCAACAAATGTTTTCATTCACTCTTGTTCTATAGTCGAATGGAGCTTAAGAACAGAGAACGTATTGTGTCCACATGGTGGGTCGGGAACAAGGAAGTCTTCTTCATCCCTGTCTCCTATTTCAATTTCCTTCCACACAAACTTCCCAATTTATTTTCGCAGGGAACTTGTATGTATGTATGTATATATATATAAATAAGAAGCAAGGTAGGCGGGGGATGGGAATAATCCCCGCCCTAACCCCATTTAGCTAATAGAGAAGATTATCTTCCCGCTCTCTCTCCATCTAAATGAGGATTTTCCACGAATTAAATGAACATCTTTAAGTGCGACTTAACGTTGTCATTTGTAGTCTCATCCACCATAAAAACCAAAGAAATGGTGAACAGCCATGAACTGCCTACAATGGGATTGTATCGTACCAAAATTCAGCACGTGGTAGCCTAAAACTCCACTGCTCTGGTTTCTCAAAGCAGAAGCAATGCAGATAGGCTTCAAGACATTTGTTCATAATTTTAGGTTGCCCGTCTATCTGTGGGTGGACGTCATACTTTACTGCAGTTGAGTGTCTTGTAAACGGAATTATTCAATTAAAAAGTAGCTGACAAACTCCTTTTCCCTGTTGGAAACAATGGGTCTGGGAAACCAATGGCAGCGCACAATTTCTTTGGCAAACAGAGTAACACCGGGAGAATATGTCTGTATTTAGTCACCTTGTCCTCAACATACCCATACGATTTTGGGAGACCCTCTGTGAAATCCATCATTACATCCACGTAATTTGCTTGGGGACAGGCAAGGGGCTGAGTATAGTTCCAAGAGAGAGAGCTTACAAATGGGGGATCTTTTTAACCGACAATTTTATTGATGATTGAAATTTACAAAAGGGATGTATAATCCATAGTATTTACAAAAGACTTTCCCAATTTGCACCGAGGGAGGTATATCTGTAGGAAGTAAAAATATTAGACAGTTTATATCAGGATATAGCTTGGTAAACAATATTGTCGAAAAGTTTTGTGTAGCTCTGTGTCTTTTCTATAAATATTCTTTGATTTCTTTCTTTCTACATATTCCAAAAGAAAGCCATGATGAAGTTTTTTTATAATAGAGCTTTTTCATTCTTATAGGGTGGTACATTAAGCCATATCCAAAAATTCCTTTAAATTCATTGATAATATGAAATTACAAAAGAAGAGAATAACCCTGATCCAAGGGAGTTACAAAAAACCTCTCTAATTGGATGGTAAAGAGGAAAAGCTATAGTGAAGAAAAATGAGTGAGCATTGACACCAAGAAGCCATAAGAAATACCATAGCATCAAGAATCAATCAGAAGTAAATTCCTTGTCCCTACAGATTTGCTGATTGCTTTCTTCCCAGAACTTCCAAAAGAAGGCCCAAATAAATGTCAACCAAAGACATTACTTCTTTTTGTGGATGTCTCATAAGAACATATGTAAGAGTCAAAGAGGAGATTCTTCCCCTAAAAAAATGGAGCTTCCCTAATTCATTCAAGAAGGGCGAACTACACATTCAGGCTTCAGAACATTTGATGAGAAGCGAAATAAAATCTTCCAAGAAGGAAACGGATAGGATTTACTTTTGGGTTCTAATATAGTTCTTACGGACACCAAGGAATTAGAAATGTGGGCTAGCAGCACTCTCCTCACATGGAAAATTAATATAAATTCTTACCACGCACTTCACAATATGGCTTACTAAATTAACATAATTCATGGTATTTTGCACAAAATCATCGATATCAGTTGGAAATAACCTCACCCTGTTGAATTTGAATCCTTCAAATTGACATGGTATAAGTTCAAACACTTGAGTACTAAATATCATGGATGGATTTGGATTTGATATTATTGTCCACTTTGAGTATAAGCTCTCATGGCTTTGCTTTGGACTCCCCCAAAAGGCCTCATACCAATGGAGATAGTATTCCTCACTTATAAACTTATGGTCATTCTCTAAATTAGCCAAGGTAGGACTCCCTCCCAACAATCCTCCCCTCGAACAAAGTACACTATAGAGCCTCCCCTGAAGCCTATAGAGCCCTCAAACAGCCTTCCCTTAATCGAGGCTCGACTCCCTTTTTATGGAGTCCTCGAACAAATTACACCCTTTGTTCAATACTTGAGTCACTTTTGACTATACCTTTGAGGCTCACTTCTTTGTTAGATATTTGAGGATTCTATTGACATGGTTAGGTTTAAGGAATGATTCTGATACCATGCTATGAATCACGAATCTCCAAAATGATATGATATTATCCACTTTGAGCATAAGCTCTCGTAGGTTTGCTTTGGACTTCTCCAAAAAGACCCCTCGTACCAATGGAAATAGTATTCCTCACTTACAAACTAATGATCATTCTCTAAATTAGTCAATGACTCCCTCATGTTGTCGTAGCCCAGCTATAGTATATCTAACATTTTGTGTTATATTCATAACCACGATAGGCGTACAGAGAAACAGAAAGATGGAAATCGAGCGCTCCAGAAATCGTTAAATGTGTTCAAATTCCTGAAGAACATACGGAGGGAAAGGGGCGGTAAAGAAGAAGAATAAAAACTACCTGAAAGAGTCGGGCATGGTTGCCAGTCTTAAAAATCAATTGGCTGAGAGCAAGACCAGGTATGAAATCTGCCAATTTCTCATAATCCGTCAGGATATTCCACACAGCCTGAAGTGAGGCGTCAATACCAATTCTCGAGTAAATCCTGCGAGAATTGTTACCCAACTTCTCGATTTGGATGCTTACTTCTCCATCATCCTCAAAAATCGTTTCAGATTCTGAAGCGTCAGAGTAATCGTCATTGTCATCAGTATCTGAGAACGCGGGGTCGGAATTCGAATAATACTTTCTGAATCTGGACCGAAAATGTTTAGCAGGATAGGTAGAATCTGAGAAAAGGTTACTTGATTTGGTTCTGCTGCTACTGGAGACGGCAACACGTGAAAGAGAAGGATCCGCTCTAAAATTAACTGCGACGGCAACAGCGGCGGAGGCGGTGGCCGGAAATGCGGGAGGCAAACGGGAAGGGGAGCAAGAGATCAATGGAGAAGAATACGTTGGGTCTGATGAATTGAGAAACGAAAGCATCATTGTAGGATTAATGTGCAGTGGAGATTTGCTGTTCCTCAAATCCTCGCCCTCTCCGACCTCACCTGCTATTTTTTTTTTTTTTTTTTCTAAATTAATATAATATTTTAAATTTTGTAATTAATCTTAAAAATAATATTCCAATATTTAATAATATCTTTAAACTTAATATTCTATTATATTTAAAATATATATATATATATATATATATATATATATATATATATATAAAATTTTAAATATAATTTTAAAATTTTTAATTTTTTATTACAAAAATTAATAATAGATGTAACATAAATTATTTTAAGGTATTAATGTTTTTTTTTTAATTCATGGTTATTTTTTAAAATGTGATATTAAGATTCCGTGATATTTTAAAATTTTTTAAAAATTTTAAATATGTTTTTGAATTTTTTTTTAAAAATATTTAAAGTTATTTTTGAAAATTTTGAATTTCTCGAACAAAAGTTAATTTCTTTTTTAAACCCTTTTAAAAGTTGAGCTTTTTTAAACAAAAACTATTTATAACCAAAATTAATCATAAATATATTTTATAATTTTTTTAGTTTTAAGGTTTTTTTTTTTTTTTTTTTTTTTTTTTTTTTTTTTTTTTACAAAATGCTAAGTTTAATGATATTTTTAATAATTTATTCTATAATTATTTAAAAAATAACTATTTTAGCTTTTTAATTTTATTAGATTCTTGTATTAAAATATATTATAAAAAAGTATTAAAAAAAATATTAAAATATATGTACTTTGGCCTTCAAATTTGTCAAAATATATATATATATATATATATATATATATATATATATATATATATATATATATATTATCGAGTTATCGAAAGCATGTTGAAAGAACCCGCTTTTGTCTATGAGAATAGTTTTTACTCTTAGAAGTGAGAATTAAGTAACGTGACCATGTCGCAAGGGATATAGGGAAATGGTAGGATTACCTGGTCCTGACTCAAAATTTTGAATCTCGGTTCGTACCCTACGCATGAAGTATTACAGACTATTAAAATCTCGAAGAATCAACCAATTTTCTTTGACAAGTATTGCTTGGTCGAGGAATCCTACTAAGTTTCTCTCGAGTATTTACTCGTAACACTTGGTTCTAACATTTGGACGTATGTATACGATATATTTATTATTTTATTTTGGGAATTTTTTATGGAAATAGCTTAAAATAAAATAAAATTTAAAATTAAAATTAAAAATTGAGAAATACAAGGGAATTTTTTTTTTTTTGAAACAGAAAAAATAAAAAGTAACTGAAAAAGATAAATAAAATACAAAAAGGAAATGAGACACATGTGTATTATAACTTTTCTAATTTTTAAAAAATGACAAATATATATATATATATATATATATATATATATATATATATGGAGAAAAAGGGAAAATAAAATAAAGGAAAATAGGAAGAAATAAGATGAAAATGGTTGAAATAGCGAGAATTTTCGAGCTCTCTCGGTTCAAAAATTCAGAATTTGAATGGAAACCCGTCCTTTTAAGCTGTATTTATTATCTTAAAATTTTAATTTCAAGCTTTTAATTAAGAAGGTTTTTAATAAATCTCGAGCGTTTCCTAACTCAATTGTTTTTTTTTGCTTTCGGTCACTCAGTACATCTCTACTATTGTCCTCGATAAAATTTCTGTCTAACTATCGAGATCTTTTGCTCGATACCTTCGTTACTTGTTTAGCTCGACAAGCAAGAAAGTTTTCCTCAACGTTTCGTTTCCAAGCAAGTGACTTGAGTTTAAAAATTTTATTTAGTTAGTAAGAACGAAAATTTAAATAAATAGTCGAACATTCTGAATTGACCTAATTTAATATTATAAGATTGGATTCATAATTTAATAAAAATCGGAGAAAATGGAGGAAAAGAAAATCAAGGAAAATAGAGAGAAAATGAGATGAAAATTGTTGAAATAGCGAGAATTCTTGATCTCCCGGTTCGAAAATTCAGAATTTAAATGGAATACCGTACTTTTAAACTGCATTATTCAATTTTAAGCTTTTAATTAAGGAGGTCTTTAGTAAATCCCGAGCGTTTCCTAGCTCGATTATTTCTTTGCTTTCGTCACTCGGTGCATTCCCACTACTGCTCTCGACAAAATTTCTGCTAATTATCGAGATCTTTTGTTCGATATGCTCATTACTCGTTCAGCTCAACAAGAAGAGAATTTTCCTCAGTGTTTCGTTTCTAAGCTCGATGACTTGAGTTTGAGGATTTTGTTTAGTTAGTAAAAATAAAAATTTAAATAAATAGTCGAACATTCCGAACAAACCTAATTTAATATCTTAAGATTGGATTCATAATTTAATAAAAATCGGAGAAAACGAAGGAAAATAGAGAGAAAATGAGTTGAAAGTGGTTGAAATAGCGAGAATTTTCGATCTCTCTCGGTTCGAAAATCCATAATTTAAATGGAAAACCGTCCTTTTAAACGGTATTGATTTATCATAAACATTCAATTTAAAGCTTTTAATTAAGGAAATCTTTAGTAAATCTCGAGCGTTCCCTAGCTCGGTTATTTCTTTGCTTTCATCACTCAGTGCATCCCTACCACGGCCCTCCGACAAAATTTCTATCTAACTATCAAGATCTTTTGCTCGATATGCTCGTTACTCGTTTAGCTCGACAATCAAGAAATTTCTCTCAGCGTTTTGTTTTCGAGCTAGGTGACCTGAGTTTGAGGATTTTGTTTAATTAGTAAAAATAAAAATTTAAATAAATAGTCGAACATTCGGAACAAACCTAATTAAATATTTTTGGAATGGGTTTATAATTTAATAAAAATTTATTAAATTAAAAAAAGAAAAAAATGTCTTCAAGCAATCCAATATCGGCACGTGTTTTATCTTCTTCATCTCTTCATGCCCAAACTAAAGAAAGAAAGGAACGGAAAGGAAAGTCTTGTTTTCTGCAGGACGCTGAAATCCTTCAACAATGGCAGCGGCCGCTTATCTGGGGAACCCTGTGCTCACAAGAGTTGCGTTACTTGGTTGTACAAGCAAACCGCAACTGACTTCACTCACAGCTCGGAAGATGACGCTGTGTTTGTGCGCCATGGACTCCAAATCAGTCGGTGTTGGAGGTGATGTATTTTCTGTGACGTCGTCGGCCAAGTCTGGAGTTGATTATCTCGGACAGAGCACTAAAGGAGATATGAATCTCAAACTCGAGCATCTTGAGGCTTTTGGTAATTTTCTTTGATCAATTGAAATGTCATTTTTTGTCTTATTAGTTTGTGTTTCTTCAAACTGATTGTGTAGTCTACTTGTTTCTTGTATTGCGCCGTTGATTAGACCGATAGTTAACAAGAATTTGAAGAACTTAATTTCAGTATCTTACATTATGTACTTACAATCAGTTCATGTATCATCCATTGGTAACAAATTCTGTGAGGTTCAGTGTGGTTATTTTTGTGTAAGTGGCGTTTTCCTTTCTCTTGTAGGCGCAGATGGTGAAGAAACGTTGGAAGGTCCAATTGAGGAAGTTGCGAGATTAGAGGCACAGGAAGCCGAGGATCTCCTTAGTGATTTGGGAATCCTGGTCAGTGGTGAAGCAACATAGTTCCATCATGCTTTTCTGCATTTCTGAAGTTTCAGTATGCTGGCCTTTGAGGATTGAATTTAACTTGACTCTCTACTGCTCCACTGTATGTGCTCGGCTAGAAGGGCGGAATAGAACAACCTGATTGAAGCATGATAATCATAAGTTTTTAATGCTTTATATGTTCAATACTAGGTCCCGTGCTTCGTTCCCTTTTTGGAGATTGTTGATCATTCATCGCTAATTCCTTAAATGCTTTATTTTTGTGCTGGTTTATCCTAATTCATATAAGGAAAAGACAGTTCATTCAGCCGCTTCCTTCAAAAAGTCCGAGGCATGGTTTTGGTAGGCACGAAATATTGGATTTTTCATCTTTAATCAATGCATAGCGCTATCAATCTTCAATTTTTTGCTTGCATGGGTTCTATAATTCGTGGTATGCAGGGAAAAAATGACTGGTTCCTCGAGAATGTTAACCTTTACATAGGCTATTGTACTATGTTTTAAGAATATTAATGAACTTTATGTTTTTTTTATTCTTTATTTCCAAATGGTTTATTTTGTCCTTCCCTTCATCTTTCTTTATTGTAATTTAAAAAAATTGCTAGACAAACATCAACGCCTTATTTTCTCCACTCATAAATGTTTTTGCAGAGTCCTTCATCAAGAAATTCACCACAGGGTATATTTTGTAGCCGAACATTGAATCTTCGATCGATCAGTGTCATTGGATATGACATGGACTACACATTGATGCATTATAATGTCATGGTAATTGTCTCTAATATTTTTGCCCCCCGTAAGCATGGGAAAAGGATTAGGGAAATTTTATAGCTAGTGATCTCTTTCCTATAAGAAGAATGGTCAATGACATCAAGACCCTGAAATATTGCATACTAACTTAACTCTTTCATTAGCCGCCCCTTGCCTTTCACATTAATGACCGTCCATCCTTTAATTATTTTTGGAAAAATAACTTGTACTCCTTCAGGCTTGGGAGGGAAGAGCGTACGACTACTGTATGGAAAACTTAAGGAACATGGGTTTCCCTGTTGATGGACTTGCTTTTGACCCAGACTTGGTAATACTTTTTGAGCTAGCTTAAGAACTGTTGTGGTGGACTTTGTTTCTGATCCTTATATCTTGTGTTTCCATTGTTTCTGCATCTGCCACTTTGATATTTAATAGGTTATTAGAGGCCTTGTCATAGACAAAGAGAGAGGTAACTTGGTGAAGGCTGATCGTTTTGGTTATATAAAAAGAGCAATGCATGGAACAAACATGCTGTCTACTCGAGATGTAAGGTATATGTTTAAGTATAACTTTGTTCTGAACTCCTATTGTGCAAGATAACTATTAGTTTGATGAAAGGCATGCATTCAGTCCTTTAAATTGTAATAAGATGCTAGCTTTACCTTTTTGCATGCTTAAACTACATCTTTTGCCTCTCAGATAATATAAAATACATTTACGCATGTATTCCAGTGTGTACTTCATATCATCGCAATTATATAATTTCCTGGATCTTATGATTGACTTCAAGAAATACTTTGAATTGTACAGCTTTTCGGCAGTTTAAAAATTTCTATTTGTATTAAGGTTTTATTGGAAGTCTTTGTTCTCTGATGTTGCATTTTTTTAGAAATAGGTAATTTGATCCACCAACTTATAATTGGTGTCTCCCCATATTGTATTTTACATGCAAATGTCAATAGTTTAAAACGAAAATCTTGGCTCGGGAATGATAACTATGTTACAATATAGAATAATGGCTCAATATATATTGTGGAAAACCTGACTTGCTTATATCAAAATGCATATTCTTCCTTTCCAGAACCCATGCATTACTATGTGCATTTTTCTTCTATACAGGGTGTTAATGGCCGCACTCCTTGTATTATACTCATGACCTACCACTCTAAGAGAGAACAAAAGTTTTAAACCCATTAAGTTTTCCACCTGGTGCTTGGTAACCAAGGCTTTGGGGGATGTCTCTTCTAAACACACCAAGCCCTTCCCACTAAGACCACCCCTTAAAGAACGTGTGTTACTGTGTGCATGTCTCATTATATTAATATTTTGTTCGTGCTTCTCCTACTGTATGCTCACATTATCCCATAGGATTGAGTTTGGTAGACTAGCCTTGCTATGTTTTTGTTAATATAGACTATATTACACATTGCAAAAAAAAAGCGATAGGTAAGTTTTCTATTGATACTAATGGTCTGTGCATAGTGAGATTTATGGGAGGGAATTGGTGGATCTGCGTAAGGAGAATCGATGGGAGTTCCTCAATACACTATTTTCTGTATCAGAGGCTGTTGCTTATATGCAGGTGGGTATTATGATTCACTCTATTATTTAACATTGCTCTTGTTAGAGATTTAACTTCTTGCTCTTTGTTACAATTCAGTTGCTTTACTTAGGGTTCCTAAAGGATTAAGATTTCTTTTGCATTGCCGAGGGTGAAATCTATAAATCATGGTTTTGTGTAGACAATAAATTTGTACAGATGAAGAGTAGAACTGCCAGCCTTATGCAACAACAATATTATATAAGTGCTCTCTAGTTCAACTACGTCCAAAGCAAAGGTAGGCCCACAAAAAGAAAGGGCCTAATCAAAGGGGAAGTACAACACTCGCAACATTTACCAAAGAGAACTCCAAACTTTGGTGATAAAAATAAAGGATTAATATATAATAAATTTGAATTGATGGCCCAAATTCTAAGCATCTTTCCAAGAACTATCTTGATAAGCAGTTGAAAGTTATTTAGTACTGGTTAATAGAGAGAAAAGTTAATCACAAAATGATAACCACCTCTCTTCCAACTCTTGCTGTATCTTATATACTTCTTCCACCCCCATAACTACCCGTACCCATCCTCCTTATCCTATGCATAACGAACTCTCTAGTTGTTTCACATCCCTTCTTTAGTAACTGGATTGGAAGAGTAATATGCCTATAAATACTTCCTAGCAATAAGTAACTGGATTGGAAGAGTAATATGCCTATAAATACTTCCTAGCCAATAAGTAACTGGATTGGAAGAGTAATATGCCTATAATATACTTCCTAGCCAATAAGTAACTGGATTGGAAGAGTAATATGCCTATAATATACTTCCTAGCCAATAAGTAACTGGATTGGAAGAGTAATATGCCTATAAATACTTCCTACCCCATGTGTGGCCTTGCCCTCCACAACTTAATTATGAATGTAATCTTTAATCCCTACAAAATAATACAGTAAGAGCAAAGTTTTCTCCTCTAAAACTCTGATTTGCTACCATTCTCTTAAGTTGGAATTACCTATCACTGGGACACGGCAGGCTCTCCTGCCTAGGTAATGTTTCCTACTAAAAAAAACTACAGGTGCTAGAAGTAGTTCTTTAACTTTCTCTGTTTTTTCTTTTTTCTTATTGTTTTAGAAATTTATTTCCCTTTTTAATAAATGCTAATTGGAGAGTATTTATTATTCTGTGGTCTCCTTTGGATGTTTGTCTTCTTATACATGGTTTTGTTCAATGAAGTTCTTTTTTTATGTCCAGATGCAGGCTTAATATCAAGTTGTTGCTCCATTTGTATATTAAATGTATTTCTCTTCATTAAGTGATGTGAGTTCTCTCAGATGGTAGACAGATTGGACGATGGAGCCATAGAAGCAGCAGTTGGTCCACTTGATTATAAAGGACTTTACAAGGTATAATGCATCTACACTACATCTTTCACAAAACTCAATGTTATTAGTTCGTGCAGATTTTAAGTTTAATCTTGGGTCACAGGCTGTTGGGAAAGCACTATTCAGGGCACACGTCGAGGGTCAGCTTAAGGTAGATACTCGTTGAACCAAATGTTTTAATTGTTGCTGGTTACATTTCATTACCATATACTGATTCATGAAATTCACAGAGTGAGATAATGTCTAATCCTGAATTATTTGTCGAGCCTGACCCTGTACTACCATTGACTCTACTGGATCAAAAAGAGGTATAACCCTTAAGTGATAATTGGTTATTACATTTGCTGTCATGATTTTGTATTCATTGCTTGAGAAAATGTTATGCAACAGGCTGGAAAAAAGCTTTTGCTTATTACCAACTCAGATTATCATTACACGGATAAAATGATGCAGCATTCTTTTAATAGATTTCTTCCAAATGATATGGGATGGCGAGATCTATTTGATATTGTAAGTTGAGTTTTAGTTCATTTGTTCGTATTTTGATATTTTTTGGTGCTCTTGATAGTTTGTTTAAGACATGAGGGTGATCCCCCATTCTTGCTTCTCTAAAGTATTGCCGTGCACTTGTTTTCCTTATCAAGCTCTTATGCACTGTCTTCCTTGGTATTTGGCTGTAATTATGTACAGGTTGTTGGAGTAGTCTCTATTTCTAGAATCTTCCTGGTTCTCTATATGGGAGTTTTGCCCTCTGGATTGTGGGTTAGGTGCTGTTTTTGTGGTTCGATGGATAGCTTTAGTGGCTCTTGGGTCCTTGTAGTTCTACTTCTTGGATAATTTTGTTTCTTTTTCGGCACTTTGTTCTTCACTTCTTTATTTTGGCTTTTGTAATTCTTGAGTAATTTCACTTTATTGATTGTGTTGCTTCTTCTTTTCACTCCCTTTGAGAATTAGTACCCTGGAACTGATTTCTTTTTTCATATCTAAACGAAAAATTTATTTCTTGTACAGAAAAATTAGGTCTAGGAAGAAATCTTGTATGGTTTTCAAAATGGATTTTGAGTTGTTATTATGAATTTTGGTTTTTGTTGGACTAGTTGTGTTCTTCCAATGAAGGATACTCATAACTCCTGTTGTAATTCTTCATTTTAGGAATGATTTTTTTTGTTTCCTTTTTGTTAAAGGAAAAAAAAAGCTGACGATTTACTTATAGGTAATAGTCTCGGCAAGAAAGCCAGAATTTTTCCAAACGTCTCATCCATTGTACGAGGTGGTGACTGGTGAGGGTCTCATGCGCCCATGCTTCAAGGCTGTTGCAGGTAATTAATGTGCTTTAGTCCCTATCCTACACCTTTTTTCCAGTTTTTTTAATATTTACGATTTTAATTTTGATTTTATAAAAAACTGTACGTCCATCATCAAAAGGGATTGACAAAAGAAGGGGAGATAAGATATCCCCACCGACATTTCAAAAGAGTTACAAAAAACAGAGGCCAACGGATGAAAATTTGACTAGGGCTATAATTACAAAACAAAGTAGAAGTAGACTATGTAGAAGCAAATAAAATAACCAAACCCATACTCTAGAATTTCTCTGGAACCGAAGCCTCCAAAGGAGTCGCCATAACCTTTTGGACTTGTTAAAGTATTGGTATAATTGAATTTACTGTAATCCAACGACTTAAAATTTTGGGTTGATTAATGATTTAACATGGTATTAGAGTAGGAGGTCCTGTGTTCAAATTCCTATAATGTCATTTACTCCTCGATTAATATTGATTTTCACTTGTTGGACCTTAAATTTTTTAGTACACAAGTTAGGGAGAGTGTTAAATTATTGATGTAATAAATTTTTGCAACCCATAAGCTTAAGTTTTTGGTTAGGTTAATGAATTAATTGGACCAAAAGATCTTGGCTTGATCCTTAAAAAGAAGTTCCACTGATGAGTTGGAGGAGTGCATCCAAAGCTTTGCCATGCCAGCATCACCGGAGGCTAAATAAACTAACCTATCTTGCCCAACAACCAGTCGCAAATAGACAGAAAAACAAAAGATGCATCAATGTCTCCTCACTACCTTTGCAAAGGACACACCAAACTTGGGGAAAGCTATGTATTCTTTGAATTCTGTACAAGTATTCATCCTGTCAAATGAGAAATCCTCAAGAAAACCTTCACTCTTTTAGAAATCGTTCCAAACGAGAGATATGGATCTCAAGGCTCAATAAGGTTTGGGTTTTTATGCTTCAATGACATTCTTCTCGGTATTGCCTTGAATTGGGATTGATCAGCTTTTATATATGGATTCTTGGATTGATTTTTTGGTTTCATTTAAAGATGGTTTTCTTGCCAACTCTGACCTCTGGAACGCTTCTTAGTTTTAATATTCAAATTGAGAAAGGTGTGTGAAATTTTCTCCAGAAGGGCAATGATGTTGGAAAAGTTGAAGCATGGAATTAGCTGGATCTTAGTTTCTTAATCTTTAGTTGAAGATGGCTTGAATAATGGGGGTATGAAATGAAACAATGGTACTTTTCTACCAAAAGGGAGTTGGAAATTTGGCCTTCATTCTTCTCCTTTGGTGTTGTAGGGTGTTTAGCATATATGGTTTGAATCTTTTGATTTTCGTTCAGAAAGCAAGATACTTGATTGTTTGAGATACCATTCGATAAAATTTCTAGGCTGTGGAGGTTTATAGAGGTTTCTTTCTTTTCCAAAATGGAACTACTTTACAGGGTGTTCCACTAATGCCTAATTCTTTTGTTTTTGGATGTTGGAATGTATCTTTGGGATCTCAGGTGATTGAGTCTAGCAGTATTTTGGAGGAGGCTGAATTTGTTGTCTTTTGATCTTCATTAACTCTTGGTTTTGGTACATCAAAAGGCTGCAGAAAACAACATTTTAATTTAGAGTGCTTTTGGAGAATGACTCAAGTCATACCATGCTTCAACTTCAATAGGGCTAGTCTTGCCTCTTAGTGCTTCTGTACTATGTTTTAGTTTCTTAAGATGGGATTCGTAACCTTAGGTTAATTCAAATAACCTATGTAATTTTAGCCAATTATCCATTAAGCCTAGCCTACATGTGGCTGCCCTCTTATACACTTTTGATTTGAGAATTAATTAATGCCATTAGGCTTTTTCTCTCCAAGATTTGGTATTAGAGCAAATCTTGAACCTCTGCCTCTGGTTGTATCCAAGAACTTGGACGTGGGTGAGTAAGGAACCAACCCCAACTAGCTTCATGTGGTTGCTCTCGACTTTCAATTCGACATTCTTCCTATGGTAAAATTACCCAATCCTAAGAAATTGTAGAAGAATTACAAATGAATTTGTGAGGATTGATGTTGGAAAACGCTAAGCTAAGTGGATAAGCAAGGGAAGGAAAAACTAGAGGAACAAACCAGGGGTGTAACATCCCAAGCCAACTGCTAACAAATATTATCTGCTTTGCCATTATGTATCGCCGTTAGTTTCACGATTTTAAAACATGTCTACTAGGGAGAGATTTCCACACCCTTATAAGGAATGCTTCGTTCCCATCTCCAACCGATGTGAGATCTAACAATCCACCCCCCCTGGGGGCCAGCGACTACGCTGGCACACTGCCTGGTATTTGGCTTTGATATCATTTGTAACAGTCCAAGCCCACCGTTGGCAGATATTGTTTGCTTTAGCTTGTTACATATCGCCGTCATCCTCACAATTTTAGAACACGTCTTCTAGGGAGAGATTTCCACACCCTTATAAGGAATGCTTTATTCCCCTCTCTAACCGATGTACAATCTAACAATCCACCCCCTTGGGGGCCAACGTCCTCACTGGCACACCACCCGGTGTCTAACTCTGATACTATTTATAACAGCCCAAGCCCGCCGCTAGCAAATATTGTCTGCTTCAGCCCGTTACGTATCGCCGTCAGCCTCACGATTTTAATATGCGTAGTTTAGGGAGAGGTTTCGCACTCTTATAAGGAATGTTTCGTTCCACTCTCCAACCGACGTGGGATCTCACGATCTACCCTCCTTAGGGGCCCACGTCCTCGCTGGCACACTGCCTGGTGTTTGGCTCTGATACCATTTGTAACAACCCAAGCCCACCGCTAAAAGATATTGTCTGCTTTGACCCATTACGTATCGTCGTTTGCCTCACGGTCTTAAAACGCGTTTGCTAGGGAGATGTTTTCACACCCGTATAAGGAATGTATCGTTCCCCTCTCCAACCGATGTGAGATCTAACAATAAAAAATTTTGGTTAATCTGTCAGACTGCCATGCGACCATCCCAGCCAGGACAAGCCTTGCCGAGAACGATCATCAATCGCCGCAGATCCGAGGGATCGTTGGACTGTTAATCATGCTCTAGCCACATGGCAGTGGTTCATCCACCCAATTATGGTTCTTGTATCCTTAGAACTCAAGGACACAGTTGTAGAACCTATAGAACAAATCGGGGACATTTGATAAAATTGAAACGATACAGAGAAGATTAGTATGGCCTCCCTGCGCAAGGATTACACGCACAAATCGAGAAATGGTCCAAATTTTTTATTGTTAGATTCCACATCGGTTGGAGAGGGGAACAAAGCATTACTTATAAGGGTGTGGAAACCTCTCTTTGGGAGACGCATATTAAGACTGTGAGGCTGACGACGATACGTAACAGGCCAAAGCGAACAATATCTGTTAGCGGTGGGCTTGAGTTGTTACAAATAGTATCCAGAGGCAAACACCGAGTGGTGTGCCAGCGAGGACGTGGGGCCCCAAGGAGAGTTGATTGATCCCACATCGGTTGGAGAGTGGAACGAAACATTCCTTATAAGGATGTGGAAACCTCTCCCTAATAGACGCGTTTTAAAACCGTGAGGCTGACGGCGATAGGTAATGGGCCAAAGTGGACAATATCTACTAGCGCTGGGCTTGGACTATTATAAGGGTGCAAGACATGGAGGAAAGGGAAGATATATCATCCAACTCTGTTTGCAAAAAACCCAAAGGCAAGAAAAATGGGAAAAGAAAACTCATGGAACCCTTAATAATTCATCAAGGAGTATAATTTTCTATACTGTTCATTTTTGCTCCACCAAAACATTGAAGGGAGACCTTTCTATGCTATAAACTTTTTAACTTTCTAGGATATCGGGCTTATTTCTTGTTTTAGGGATTGTTACCAAACTCTTAAGAAAGACGTTTTGCACTTTGTAACTTTTCACTACTATAATGAAAAAAATTGTAATTTTAATTGCCAGGTTATGTAAACGTCTTATGGTGTGTTCTTGCTTATGCTTTAATACCGGTGTTTAATTGATCAGCTTTGTATGCAGGGGGCTTGTACTCTGGTGGTAGCGCACAAATGATTGAGAACTCTTTAAACATTCATGGCGATGAGATATTGTATGTAGGTGATCACATTTATACCGATGTAAGCCAATCTAAAGTACACCTGCGCTGGAGAACAGCATTAATTCTACGAGAATTGGAAGAAGAGGTATGGGCAGAAAACTATTAAATAATCTCTAAACTGTTCTTTTCCATCTTCTTTACGCAAACTTGAATTTAGGGAAGAATAATAATAATATTGTATTTCTTCTTACGCATCTAAAACAAATACAAGATCCTCTTATAGAGAAAAATGATCATCAGCCAGTAAAAAAAGGAACATTACAAATATTAATAAGGAATATATGCATAATATACAATCAATATTAGAAAAGATATAACATGAGATCCAACATTCCCTTCAATTTGATAAGTTTATCAAATTGTCTTTTTAAAGACTTTTAGCTAACAAATCAATTGTTTGATCTATCGTCGAAAGATAAGGTATGCATATAACACTTGCATCAAGTTTCTCTTTTATGAAATGTTTGTCAACTTTAATATGCTTTGTCCTATCAAGTAGGCCTGGATTATGAATTATGGCGACGGCAGCCTTGTTATCACAATAGACCCATATGGGCGTTTGTTTAGACAATTTCAATTCTTCAAGTATCTTATTAATTCATATATCTTAAGTGCTGTATGATGATCTAGTGCTTGCTACCAAAAAGACTTGTTAGAGGTGAGTGGCCACTTGGGTTCCAACAATGGGTAGTGGTGGCTGGGGTTTTAGAGTGTGGCTAGAATTTCTAGAGACCGTTGGAGATTGATAATTTTGTGGCTTTGATACCAACTTGAAGTCAGGAAAGAAGAATAATGTTATTGTATTTCTTCTTACATATCTAAAACAATACAAGGTCATCTTATGTAGAAGAAAGACCATCAACCTATAAGAAAAGGAATATTACTAATATAAATTAGGAATATATACACCATCAATATTACAAAGAATGTAAAAGGAAATTCAACATATAAGAAACTAATACTTGCATTACCAAAGGAGTGCAAAAAAGATGGAGATGGATTATCCTCACCAAGCCAAGAGGATTGCAGAAAAGCTTCTAGGTTGGCATAAATAACAGAAAAAGTATAAATTACAAAAATATTTTGATAGGGAGAACCAAGTAAAAGCTTGGATTCCAACGAACTCAAAAGACATCTTAACTAGCCTCCTTCCCTTGAAAAGTTCTCTTGTTTCTTTTTCAAACCACAGTTTACATAGACGCGTTGTCACCACATTTGTCTAGAGGACTCTCATTTGACCTTGGAAGGTAGAAGACTACACCACTCGAGAGTTGAAAGACCCTAGGTCCTATTCCTTATATACTTGATTTTAAAGTAGCGTCTTCACCACTTATTATCTCGACTTTAAATGCCTAATTAATGTTCCCAATATATCTATCACAACCAAAAATAATTTCTCAGAACTAAGCAATGGTGATGTGGCTAATTTATTTTAAACCTGGAAGCTCTTTTGTCAAGCTTTTCCCAATTTAAATCTTCTTTTTCTAGGGCATTCAATTATTGGGCTCGCTATGGTGTTAAAATTTGTTATAAACCTTCAATGAAAAAGAATCTAGCCACCGTTGAACAGGTTTCTTTTAACATTATAAGCGGTGAGCTAATCAGCAATAGTTTTTGTTTTTATGTGATCTACTTAGTTGCTATCTTCATTAATAACAAATCCTTGAAAACTAAATCTATATACATGTGACTTAACATTATTAGTGGTGGGCTAATCGGCAATAACTTTTGTTTTTAAGTGATCGACTTCATTGCCATGTCCATTAATAACAAATCCTTGAAAAATAGACCTCGATACCATGAAAAACAATTCATTACTAACAAATTCTTGAAAAATAAGCCTAGATACCATGAAAAATATATTTTTTAGAAGTTAATATATAGAGAATTAGTTCTAAGGTACGCAAAAATGTGTGGCATGTTCTTCAAGATTAGTGCTATAAACCCATATATCATCAAAATAAACTACCGAGAAGTTTCTAAAAATGGTTGTGAAACTTCATTCCCTAAAACCAAAAATTGTTGTAAAAGCCATTATCTGTGAAGTGTTTTTCCCCTTGTAGAATAATGGCTACGTAAGTATGCTGCTTTTCTTAGGGCTTTTATATTCAACTTCCAAAATGTTTATATAAAGTCTGGTTGCAATGATGCAGAAATATGAACAGAGCTTAAATATTGAACTGAGAATAAACCGGAAGAATAGAGCTTCCAAAACTTTAGCATCTTTCTTGTCTTGAAAAATGAAGGAAGAAATGGAAGATAATAGGCATAAGTGTCATTTACAACTCATTAAAAATAAGTAAAATTCTAACCGGAATTGGGTTCTTATTTAAGTTATTTAGGGTAGTGCTTTTTAGTGGAAGTTCAAAGCTTTGGTCCAAATCACATCTGGATCAATCAATGATTTTCCTGTTCATGCTTTTCTAGCCAGATTATTGTTGAATTCTGATATTTATATTATAATATTTGATTGTGCAGTATAGTGCTTTGATTCGTAGTCGTGGTCATCGAGCATCTCTCATTGAGCTTATAAATCAAAAGGAAGTTGTGGGGGATCTGTTCAATCAACTTCGGCTTGCTTTGCAAAGGCGTAGTCAAGGTCGTCCTGCTCAAGTAAGCTTTTGTTCTTTGGTTCTTCTATACCGTCCTATGAAGATATAAGGAGTATTTCCTTTGGAGAGATCACTTTGCTATGAAAACTTTGGGTAGATTCTTTTTATACTTTTGGCCTTAGTTTGGCTTTGAGTAGCGGTGGTTGGAATATGACCAATGAGGTGCTTGATTTACCCATTCTTCGCAATAGAAGATGTTTGTCTATGGCACACAGATCTCTTTGTTATTATTTGTAATATTTGGTCAAGGATGTAGAAAGTAAATGGGGGAGGATAGTTGGAACATGGCTATGCCAGACCCTTGCAGCGACTAACATGAATGATGATCGATTATTTTGCGTATGCCAGACCCTTGCAGCGACTAACATGGATGATGAGGAGCTCACTGAGAGCATGCAAAAGCTGCTCATTGTCATGCAAAGACTAGACCAGAAAATTGCTCCAATGCTAGAAGCAGATGGAGATCTATTCAACAAAAGGTAAGATTCCATAATAAAGTACAGCGAAGAAGGATATACTATCATTTTGAAAAGAATATCCATGTTCATTTGTTTTCCTATTGTAGTGCTGATTTTTTTCTTTTTTTTTCCCTCCATCTGTCAAAGGGGAATGGGATAGTTGTTGAACCGTACTCGAAGATCATTAAAACCCTTTTTCAGATAAGAACGTGAATTTCCTTAATTACAACATGAATACAGATTTTCTAGAGAACATGAAGTAGGAAAAAAGTCAGCATCATGTGAATATGAAGGTTGAGTGAAATGGAAAGTGCCAATATGACTTGTATTCAAGTTTCGACTAAAAATAACATAGGATTGGCACTTGTCTTCTTGCTGCTGCATTCTTGTTCTCATCTCGACTGTCAGTAATCGATCGTTTTAGCCATACTCGGGGTAGCAGAACAATACGTTACCTGGTTGGCTTTTTTGGAACTTAGATTTAACCTACTCTTAATGTTCTTCCTAGGTGGGGTTTTCTCTCCCGTGCAGGCCTATGGGATAAAAGCCATTTGATGCGACAGATTGAGAAGTATGTTATTTCCCCTTCTGTTCTCAATTTACAGGAATAAAATCTTAGGTCATAATAATATTGGCAATGGTGTTCTTTCCAAACAATTGCAGGTATGCGGATATATACACTTCGAGGGTTTCGAACTTCTTACACTACACACCATTCACGTATTTCCGCTCACAAGAACAGGTCGATATTTTATCTTAACAATTCTCTTAAATAGTGTGGTATTTTCTCTTCGCATAGTATTTGAGAATGACTTATTTTTTGTGCAGACATTGGCTCATGATTCATATTCATTCTACTGTTCGCATGATGAAACTACTGCTGATAGTTAAGGACCAAGTGAACAACTGGTGGCTTATATTACGAGTCCTTTCTCTAAATAAAGTGCTGCAGTTGGTGGAAGGTTCAATAAAATAACGGAGAATATTGTGCTGATTAGTTCAGGTATGTGAATCATGCGTTCAGGATTAGAGTCTCTTATAACTGCAGAAGGACATCATTTTGCCTGTGGTGTAGACTTGAATTTTCTGGACAAATCTCAACTGTCTCAACCAATTTCAAAATGATAAATAAATAAAGTCATATCATGTGTTATATTTGTTAGACGAACACGACTCTCCACAATGGTATGATATTGTCTACTTTGAGCATAAACTCTCATGGTTATGCTTTGGGCTTCCCCAAAAGGCTTCATACCAATGGAGAGTGTATTCTTTAATTATAAACTCATGACCATCCCCTAAATTAATCGATGTGGGACACTTTCATCCAACACCTCCCCTCGAACAATGTATGGTATGCCTCCCCTTAATCGAGGCTCGACTCTTTTGGAGTCTTCTCTAGTCACCTTTTTACTATGCCTTCGAGGCTCACAATACTTTGTTCGACATTTGAGAATTTGTCAATCTATTGACATGGTTAAGTTTAGGGGATGACTCTGATATTATGTTAGACGAACACGACTCTCCACAATGGTATGATATTATCCACTTTGAGCATAAGCTCTCATGGCTTTGTTTTGAGCTTCCCCAAAAGGCCTCCTAAGAGTGTATTCTTTAATTATAAACCTACGACCATTCCCTAAATTAACCGACGTATGACACTTTCATCCAACAATATTTTATTTTTCTTTTCTTTTATTTTTCTCTCTTATTTCTCCATTTATTTCCCTCTCCATCCCATCCTTCTTCCTCTCTTCATCCATTGTGATTGTTGTATGAATTCTACTCCGAATTAGACTCTTTTCCCGTACAATGAGTTTGACCATTTTACCCTTTGTATTCTCTAAACAAAATAAAGTATTTTGAGTATAGTAATATTTTGAAGATCTTTTCATTAATATTTTTAATTTTGGCAAAGTTTTGTAATGGTTAATACGTGTGTTCTATGAGGATTTTTTTTTTTTTTTGCTAGATGTGAGTTAATTAACTAGCGTGTAGAAATTAGTAGAAAATTAATACTATTAGGTAAGTTCTAAATTTAATGAAATTAAAAGTTTATGGTAAAAATTGATACAATTTAATAACTTTTACATTCCAATTCCTTTCCGAATTGGATCCAAAATTGACGGGTTAGTGTGGGCTTATCCATGCGGTTATGCACTCTTCGAACAGGAATCCATTTTCTGAAAGATTCTGCCTTTTGTGCTTTGGTGGGTCTCCGAGATCCTTTCGATACCTATATTGTGTTGAGGGGATATCTATATGATCTGATTGATTGCGTAAAGCTCTAAAAGACAGTTCTAAGAGCAAAAATTGTTTTTTTAAAAAAAAAAATTTATACCACGTTTCATGCCCAGTTATCTATATTGGAAATAATAATAATGAAAAAACTGATAGAAAATACTTTCAAAAGTTTATTTAAAGTTTTGAAAATTTCATGTTGAAAGACAGTAATACCCTTTCTAATATCATATTCATTAAAAAATAAAATGACGGTGATATATTAAAAATTAACTTAATAAATCATATTTTAGATGAGAGGTGAACAAGAATTGTAAAATTAATTTTAAAAAATATTCAATAAATTTCTAAATTTTTAATTTTGGGTTGAATAAATTAAAAATAATTGACCTTTATTTAATAGTATCATAAATTTATAAATTCGTAAATTTCAAAAAGTACTAAATTCTTAATTTTGAATATTAAAAAATAAAATAGACAAAATTTGGAACTTTACCCAATCGTCTTATTTAACCTAAAATATGATTTCAATGTTCCGAGTCATTTGGAATTGGAATCCCGAAATGAGTAGAGGAGGAGGATAAGGTGTGGCGGAATTGCTTCAGAATCAGAACCTATAAGCGTTCCAATCGGTGAAGATTTGGATTTGAATTTGAATTTTGAGTTTTAGGGTTTAGGGTTGTGTTCTTTGTATTTGAATTTGAATTTTGAGTTTTAGGGTTTAGGGTTGTGTTCTTTGTGAAGGTGTTCAGGATGATGAAGAAGCTAAGATGGACTATGGAGGGCCAAAGCTTTTGGGATTTGGATGTTTCAACGCCTAGAACACTCGATGGCTCGGCCTCCCCTGTTCCTACTGATTTGCAGCTACTTCCCTTGGGATTGTCCAGAGGTGTTCGGCTTTCCAGAGCCAAGCAGATCGATTTCATGCAGCAGTTCATGGCTGCTCCTTTTGTTCCTTCTTACACCCCTTCCCATGGCTTCTCTCTCCAGCGCGTCTTCTCCATCCCCTTTTCGGACTCTGGGTAACTCCATCCTCTCTATTTTGTTCTTGGATTTTTCTCATTTCCTATGTTCATGTACTCATTTGTATTGATTCTCCATCAAATCTGGCTTAAAAGCACTGCAGGTCCGCTACTCTTTTAGGTCAGTTCAATGTGCAGAAATTCGTGTCCTCTCTTAAGAAATCTGGCTTTGGAGAGATGGGTCAGTCGATTTCCTCATTGCTGCAAGGCATTGGAAGGCACCTCCGCGACCGATCTTTGTATGCGTTTGGTGTTTCTTCTGATATCTTGTTAACTCCTGATGATGCCCTGTTGATCAGCTTTGATGGATATGGTGACAGTGACATACTTAGAACAAAAGCAGTACTCCACCACAAGGCATGTGTATCCCTGGCCTCTAATTGAATTTGTTAATTCTGTTAGCTGCTTGTTCATTGTTTGATGTAGATTTTTATTCATCCCGTTGCAGTTCTTACATCATGATCTAACAATGGAGGCGCTTTCTCCAGGGCTTTTTGTAGACAAATCTGGTAAATATTGGGATGTGCCTTCTTCATTAGTCATTGATCTAGGTTCTGCTGCTACCGACTCGGGTTTGAGTTATCACTTGTCTATGCACCACAATGCTGGGTCTCCCTCACAATCTGGAAGTGAACAAACCTGTATGGCTCCTTTCTGTTTACTTCCTGGTTTATCAGCCAAGGCTGCGTTTGCCTTAAAGAAGAACTTGGAAATCTGGAGAAGCAATGCCAAGAAGTTAAAGAGGGTGCAACCATATGACATTTTCCTATCAAATCCTCACGTTTCATTGTCAGGGATTATTGGTATGGATTTATGGATTTATCCCCTAAGTTTTTCGCTATGTTTTAATTCTGTGTCAAATTTTATCAAATTCTTAATTCAACTCCGAGGCTAGGAAATCGAACAAACAAATAAACAAAATCTCACCAGCCTCATGGTTTAAGGTTCCGACGTTAATCTCTTTGATTTAGGTGTTGATGTTCATATACAATACTTTGAATGTGATGAGACCATATATTTAGTCAATTTCAATCACGTTAATGAGTAGGGAATTCTTGAAGTTCATCAATATATAGAGGATAACTTGGAACTTTTATAATATTATGGGCAAAATGTTGTGAAGTGACCTCATTTTAACTTGCAATTGCCAACTTGGCCATTGAAATTCAAGGATTTGACAAACTCAGAAACCACCATAGTTGGACCCTTAATTCATGTTCAAAATTCTTCATTTTTGCACCAAGGAAACGAAGGAATTTAGTTTAGGATACTTTTGTTAGTATGCAGTTTAGCAGATTGTATGAAACTGCAAGCAATCCCTTGGCAAATTATTGTTGTGCAATTTCTACTAATTTTTGCATACCATTTCTCTATTGATCTTAAAAGGTGCTGTTGCTACTAGCTACTTCGGAGACATTTCGGCTGGATCGGCAGCAGAAGGCAGTCTTCAGGAGTTTAAAGGACTATACATGCAGACTTCTCGAATAAGATCTACTGTTTTTGCAGATGTATTTGCTTCCATTTCTTTTTCAGCTCAGTATGGGATGTTTCAAAGGAACTTTCTGGATCTTACCCGTTTTTCTGGACGTTTCGATTTCCATTCTGGCTCCAAATTCCTTTCTGGAGCCATGCTCTTGATAGAGGATCTTTCCAATTCCCAGCACCCAAGAACCGAATCCGTGAAAGCGACCTTGCCGAATGCGAGATTTTCCTTCCAGCAGCAGGTATGTATGTTCGTTCTTCATTCAGCTGCTGAGTCTGTGATCTTTCAGAAAATAAAACAAATCTTGCTAGCACATGTACTTCCTCGTATGCTCATCTCTTCTGCTTTTTGGATCTGTGAAGTTCTGGTTTCATGAGTTTCGGAAGTTATTTATGAAATTGTCTCCCGAGTCGAACTCATAATCAATAATAAAGGATCTTCGCACTTGATTGAACTTTTCCATGATTTTGGAGAAGTTTGAAAGGAAAACGATGATAAATGTTTCGATTGAATTCGGTGGCAAAAACTCATGGAAAAACCTTCTTTACATCTTTGTGTTAAGCCCACTGATCCGGGATGGCGCGTAATATGCATCTCTGACTTGTTGTTTGGGACGTTTTCGTGTTTTCGTGTTTTCGTGAAACATTGGTTGCAGATTGCTGGACCTGTTAGCTTAAGAGCAGATACAGGAGTTGCAATAGATTTGAGTAAAGCAGGATGGGGGAGTTTACAAGTGGAGGAGCCTACATTTGCGTTGGAATATGCGTTGCACGTCCTTGGTTCAGCTAAAGCCATCGCTTGGTATTCACCAAAGCAAAGAGAATTTATGGTAGAGCTCCGTTTCTATGAGAACTGAAAGCCCATGTTTCGTTTTCGTTTTCGTGTTCGTGTTCTTGTCCTGTTAGACCAATGTTGCCACTTCTATTCTTTATTTTATTTACTCTTAAGTCGTAATAGTTCGAACTTGAGAGTACGAACTTGAGAGTATATGTCTTAATCAGATAACCGAGTATATCCTCGGTTGACTGTTGGAGGAAATTGCAATATGAACACATTACATCAAGCAAAACAGGCTCTTTTTTTATCTTTTTCTTTTTCTTTTTTTAAGAAATTTTGTTCATGAAGCTCTTTTAATGATATTTTAGAAAATTTGTTATCCTTCTGTTCACATATTCTTTTGAACTTTGTTGAAGTAATCTACTTCAAATCTAATTCACATTTCGACATGATGTCAACTTAAAAGATGTGTTTAGCGACGTCATCCTTCTACCCCACTTAAAAGATTTAGCTATTCGGTTTGCCAACTACCTCCACCAACGTTGAGACGTTCGTTATTGAAAATTATATTTCATACCTACAATTACAATTATAAATTGTGGGACCCTAACAGGATTGTTCCATGAAAAAAAGTAAGAAAAGATTTAGCTATTAGGTTTGCCAACTACAGAAAAGATTTAGCTATTAGGTTTGCCAACTACCTCCACCAACGTTGAGACAATTATAAATTGTGGGGGACTCTAACAGGATCGTTCAATGGAAAAAAGTAAGAATAAGAAAATGAGAATGATCCAAATTTATCACAGGTATAGAAGAATATATAATTTTACATATCTACAAAGCATGCATGAATATGTATACGTGTACACGTGTCGATCTATCTGTGTCTTAACACATTCCTTTTCTATATTGTCCTATTCGTATACATATCATCATTGCTATCATCATTGATTATATGCATTTCAATAGGTAAACTCATCATCATATCGCACCAAATCGCATCTAAATTCCAAATCTACCCAAAGGGAGTAAAAAAAAATGTAGAAGAGACCTTCCATTCTCCATAATTGAGAGAAACCCTCTAAAATACCACATTTTGCAATAATAATATGCCCAAATCTCCAAAAGTTCCAATACAATACTAAAAAAGCCCACTTCTAGCCTAAGAAAAAATGGACAAATAACAAACTAACACACTAAAATTCTAATTCATAAATTAATAAAGACCACCTAATCCAAAATTTTGTTTACTTAAAACTACACTGCTTATCTAATATCTCAGCCTTCTAAGCTGTTGGACACCCTGCAACTCAGATTATTCTGATGGCATAAGAGCAAGAACAGACCCATCATTAGTTCAATAAAAAGGGAGCTTACATTTACTCACACTATGACTCCTGCCAAAACTAGTCCCAGGGCAATCAGATGGAAGCTTTAAATGGTCCTCTTTATAATTAATTCTCACGAGACAGAGACCATGAGGAGGAATGCACGTCGTATACTTGGCAAGCTCCTTGCGATCTCGAGTAGCCAAAATCTTAGGAACAACGTCAGGAGGAATTGCTTCTTTTCCAATTTGAAGCAACAAGGCAACCTGCAAAAGTAATGGAGAATATGGTTACAGTTGCATGAAACCGTTCATGAACTTAAATTTACGGTTCAAGGGAGTTTACTTTCTACCATAAGGTCGTTATAGCGACCAGCATGAGTAAACAAATCAGACAAGGGACTTCGTCTAAAACGATAGGTTTAACAAATATAATTACCATATTCCGAACTTGTCTATACAGGAACCCAGAACCCTCAACTTCTAGCTGAATAAGAGCTCCCTGAAGAAAAGAAACAGTTGCACCCTAAGCATTTAACCTCGGTTTTTGTATAAAGCTGAAAACGGAAAGATTTGCACAGATGACCAAAAGAAGAGGATACATAACTAGCCAAACCGGACTCGTGAGAGGCAGTCAGTATAGAAAAAATGAAAAGGTAAATTACAAATTTAGTGCCTAAACTTGGGTATGTTTCTAGTTAGTCCATGAAGTTTCGTAAATGTTTAATAGATTCTTGAACTTTCAATCTTATATCAAAAGTGTCCCTAAACTTTAAAATTGTCACATAAATCAAATGACATATTCAAAATTTCTATAAAACATTGATTTATTAAATATAATTTTGAACTTGTAATTTGTAATTTGTATCTAGTAGACATATGAGATCTAAAATACATCAAGTAGATGCAAAATTAAAAATTCAAGGATAAACTAGGCACAAAACTGAAAGTTTATGAACATATCAAACCCTCTTTAAAATTCATATTAGACACAAAATTGAAAGTTCAGGAGATTATCGAACACTTTTAAAAGTTAAAAACCTGTTCGATCCACACCTCAAAGTTCATGAATTAACCTTCTAATTTAATCAAACAAATCAAGGATTAAATAATGTTAAAACATTACCATTTCTATGACGTCAAAACGAAAAATGACCTTCACTGGATTTACCACTCGATCATTATGCGCTGCATTAGCAAAGGCAGAAAAATCATGCTTTCCAACGAAATAATTTGCAGCCTCTTTCATGGCTGCATAATTGAGTTTATAAACACAATGGTAAGTGTAGCAACGCTGAAATGGATCCAAGATGGCGTCATTATATATCTTGTAGTGATAAACCTTGCTTAATGTAGAAAACCGAGCATGAAAGTCAGGCACAGCAGGACTGATCTCTCGAACTCTTATATCCGCAGGAAGAAGACCATTCAGAGCAGCATGAATTCTGTCCAAGCTGTCGTAGTTAAATGGTGTAATAAAGTGAGCCACCTGAAACCTGCAACTTGTTGTAAGCAACAGCAAGCATTGTTTTTCAAGGACGTGTTTTAAGACAACTCCATAAAAGCACATCAGACCTGACCCCAGGCATGAACTCCCGTATCTGTTCTGCTTGCACCAACTAAATGGAGATCCTTCCTCTCAAGCCTTGTTGCTCCGGTCAAGGCTTCTTCAATGAGGCACTGAATAGTAGGTGGTGACCGCTGATATTGCCAACCTAATTCAGCATCAACATACTCAAAATTATTTATCAAACTTTTGGGCCAAGAGAGCCTCAAAATTGAAGTAATGAGCGCAAAATTCTCTGAGTTAACGCACAACACTTCAAACCAAACCCAAATCATGTCAAAGCTTTGAGCTAGCTAATATAGAGTAAACACAACCATGGAAAGTTATTACAAGTTGTTTGTAATTAAATATTTGTTATTTGATGAAGTGATTAATTAAATATACGTTATCTCAACGTATCCTTTTACAGTTTTTGTGACTGCTAGGATACAATGAGTTCATTTTCCAGAAAGAACTCTGATTCTTTGAGAGATTCTCTACAATTTCCAAGGAGAAAGAAAAATAATTTCTTCATCCATTCTGTAAGAACACAACGAAAATACTGAATATTCCAACACCGTTTTGGTATTAGCATTTAGAATATATTACGATGATGAAAAAGACATCCAACAGCAACTAACATCATAATCTTAATTCATTTAGAACTACCATCAACCTAACAAGATAAAGCTGGAACACCGACACAAAATCGTTCAATTCATTCGCCTGAACAGACACCTGGAGAGAAGAAAAAGAAACCTGAACCTGCATATCGGGTGCCGTCATAAGCAATGACCAACCGCCATTTGAAGCTGGGGAAATCGGGCTCTGTAACACAAGAAGAATCCTCCGAAATCTTTTTAACAATCACGACAAGACAAATACCTCATCAGAATCGTCAAAATTAAACCACAACAATGAGAAAACGAGATGAGAGATTCGAGAAGAACAACCGTTACCGGAAATCCACGACCAGTGGAAGGTGAATCTCCATTTCGAGATGGAATTGGTGAAAGAGGACGGAGAACGGAAGGAAGAACCGCCGAACCCACCGCCCAGCAACTCATCCCTCCTCTAAACTATTTGTTCAAATTCAAGATTGATAGACAGCTCAATCTATTATATATTATTAGAATCTCCGCCCCATTTTTAAATAATAATTTTTATTTTTTAATTAAAAATATCCAAAAATACATTTTTTATTTTTATAACAAATAAAAAATATTCTTTCATTTTAAATAACTCATTCATATTTTATTTTCAAAAATATCTTTTTACAAAAATATTTTTAAATTTTTAATTTTTTAAATAACACTCTTAAACTTTTTATAAAATAAATTCAAAATTCATTAAACTTTTTTTTTTTTAATTCACAAATATATGAACAGTTAATAGACATTTCAAAATTAATTAATTATGAATTTTCAAGAGCAATATTAAATTTTTTTTTAAATATAACGTAAATAAAGTTTTTTAAATTTCACTGAAAATTTAAATAAAATATATTTTTAGATTTTTTTTAACTTTCTTTTTTAAAATATTAATAAAACTTTTTAAATTTCATTAAAATTTTAAATAAAATACTAATAATTTATCTAAAAAAACTAAGTATTTTTAGATTTTTAGAATTATTGACGAGTAATTTTAAAATAAAATACAAAATTTATTGACATTTTTATTAATTTAACTAAACATATATATTTAAATCCAACATTAAATTACCAATTTTGTATATAATTTTTTTTTAATTTCGTTTATTTATTTTTAAATCCAAAATTTAATCGGTTAGATATCAATTTTAGGTCCAAAATTCTAGAGGTTGACGTGACAATTTTCAAAATAAAAAAAAATATATATATTTTTGTGAATATAATATGTGAAGAGTATAAGGTGAACGCGACTCTCCACAATAATATGATATTGTCCACTTTGAGTGTAAGCTCTCATGAGCTTTGCTTTGGGTTTCCTCAAAAGGCCTCACACTGATGTAATTAGCATTCCTCACTTATAAACCATGATCATTCCCTAAATTAGTCGATGTGGGATTTCCATCATCTTGGGATTTCCATCATCCAAGAAAGAGATGATCCAAGACGTGTGAGGCCTCTTAACCGCATACATACGAACTTCAACCAAAACCGCCCTTGCTAATTTTACTTCGTTCCTCCAAATTTCTTCTCCCAAATTCTTCACTTTCCCACTCCCTGCGTTTCACCGCTCCGTCGTCTTCTTCGCCACCTTTGATTCCTTCACTTAAGCCTTCGCTTAGCTTCATATCAATGCAATAAGTTTGCTCCCCCGGCGGAATGGCTAGCAGTGTGCAGAGGAGCCCTCGGTTGGATCAGATCCATGGCGAAGTTCGTGACAGTTTTCGTGTCCTTTCGTATGTATATTAACCTCCTCCTCTCTGTGTTTCTGTTAATTTTGCCTTGGTGTTTATGTATGTGTGTGAAACGCTTCCAATGGCGATGGCTGCTGTTTTGTATAATTTTTTTATTTTTTAGGTTCTGGGACTCTTCAAGCCCTTGATTCTGTTTGGTTTTTTCTCACCTTCTTGAAGTGTGTGGCGTCGTGGGTAGTAGACCATTCTTTTTATTTTTTATTTTCCCGTCGAATTAATATTTGTTAAACAACTGTTTCATTGGTCGAGTGGAGGGGTTGAAGAAGACCCCATTCTAACAATGGAATTTAAGAAAAGGCGTTCAGTTAGCAAACAAACTGGTTAGGCTTTAATTACAGGTCAGTGGACCTGGTTTTGAACTTTATTTTTTATTTTTTGGGAAAGAAGCGGAGTATTTCATTGATGAATGAAATGGCCACCGAAGGTGCATTACAAAAAGGATATTCAACCACGAAGAAAGACCATACTCTTTGGGTGCGAACATTACACCTATACATTGGATTTGAATTAGCTAAATCCCTAAAGCCCTTAAAAGTTGAGTGATTATTGTTGAAGATCCTCCCATTTCTTTCACCGAAGTGACAATGTGCATGTTTCGTCTCTTGAAAGAATAGAGTGAGCAACCAGTCTCTTAGGTTGAATGTGGGTTAATTAGAGGCTGTTTGAAAGTGTACCCAAATCCTTTTTGAAAAAACAGTGTATGAAGAGATGGTCTTGAGGCCCTTAGTCAGAGTTGCAAGGACAACAGTAATTTGGAGTGAGGCTGGTCCAACGGTGCTTTATTTGTATTCTGTTCACTGTGTTCATGCATTTTAGACTGACTCTCATAGAAAGAATTTAATTTCTACGGAAAGAGACTCGTCCAAATCAGCTTCTATAAGTGTGGAGGATCCCCATGTGGTATAGTTGAAAGAGTATTGTTGATGATTTTATGGTGAAAATCCAAGATTTCTCTAGCTGCCAAAGCCATTTATCCTAGCTGGTAATAATCTAGACGGTAGAGATAATAAGATTCATTTCAATTTTAGCCTTAAATTTAACCTTCAAGATTTTACTACCCATTTATGGCCATTTGAGCCGGTGAGCCTTAGTTGTATATGAATATTTATTTTTAATTTGTTCAATTGGCTTATAGACTATGTCACTTCATCTAAATTTTATCTAAGAAAGTGTTGCATGAGTATTTTGCTAACATGTGTTATTTAAAAAAATAATTAAAAACAAGTATAATTGAAACCCTGGGACATAATCTGAATCCATTGCAATACATCAAAAAACCGACTCGGACCTATATGACATGACCAAGCAATAGAAATACTAGTAATCTATTATTAACAACTTCCTTTCAACTCTTTTCACTGTAAATGAAGGTTGGAGTATAAATTAGCTAGAGGAGAGGAAGCCATTGAAAAGAAAGGTATCAGGGCGGAAGAAAGATAGGCTTGGAAGACCTACTGAATGTAGATACAGGAAATAGCAAACCAAGCACTTCTAGATGCTTGACATTTCACCTTTCCAAGAATGAGAGTACCTATAAGTTAAGGGACATAGGTTGTGCTCTTCTTGAATATTGCTCCTTGCAAATTGAATGCCTCTTGCCAGAACGAACTCATTATAATTTTATCCCCATACGAAATAGTGGAGTTGGGCTCTCATGCAGTCTCACTATATGTTTCACAACAATTCAACAATTGTGCAAGTAGGGGAAATGATGTTTTAACAAAGGGAAATGAGTGTACTTGGACGACTGATCCATCGCCACGAGCATGGTATCCTCTCCATGTTTTAGGCAAGGCCTCCACGAAGTTCATAGACACATCTTCTCATGACATTCAAGAGCCTAATGCCTTCTGGAAAAAGGTAATTATGAGCATCCATGATTCAAATGATTTTAATTTGCATACATTTGGAGTAAACAGTGCAAGTCTTCACAGCCCTTCGGTGAGTGGAGTATTTCTAAAATTTAGAAGAAAGTGGAGTCCCTTGCGCACTTTTATTTTGGAACTGGTAGCCAAATATTCGTTTGGCTTGATCTCTGAATTGATAACCCTCCTTTATAGGTATGTTGTCCTTGTTTCTTTGCTATTTCTTCTAATCTTGAAGGTTTGTTTCTTCATACTGTGATGCTTCAAGTTCTTCATGGAATACCATTTTTTGAAGATTACAAAAGGATGAAGAACTTATTAATTTTCAAGCCCTTATGATTATCCTTTCTTCAGCAACAATTAATTCTAATGTAGAGTCTAGGAGGTGGTCTCTTGAATCTTTGGGTGGGTTTCTGACAAATCTGTGACGTATCATTTGGCTTCATCATCTCCCGTGGACAAAGATCTATTTGCAGCTCTATGGAAGTCATAAAGTCCGAAGAAAACTAATATACTGTTGTGGATTATGCTCAACGGTAGCCTTAATTCTTTTGAGGTTTTGCAAAGAAAGCTTCCTCTCAATTGTCTATTGCCATTGGTTTGTGCTCTTTTGCAGCAAGGGGTTCTCTGAATCACAGTTTCTTTAAATGCCTTACTTTCGTTCATGTTGGTTCAAGATTTTTTAGATATTTAACCTCTGGTGGGGTTTCTCTAACATAATGAAGGAAAGTGTTCCTCAATGTATTGGTCCCCTTCTAAACCCAAACGCGAAGCTCCTATGGATTATTGCGGTCAAAGCCATTCTATGGTTGGAGAGGACTCAAAGAATTTTCAAAACCAACACCTTTCTTGGTTTGACAGATTTGAATCAGCACGATTAAAGTCTTCTCTTGGGGTTCCCTCACAAAGTATTTTGCTGGATGTTCTTTACAGGATATTTGTCTTAATTAACTTGCCTCTATTTCTCCTTTATAGTTTTTTCTATTCTTTGTACTGTTTTTTCTTTTTCTTTTTCTTTTTTTACTTCATTTTACTGATTTTTTTTCATTCTTCATTGGATTTTGTATCTTTTAGCACTAGTCTTTTTTCATTTCCTTAATAAAAAAAATTATGCCTGAACTAGATGAACCATGCTCAACTTTGCGTGTGGCTCTATCGTTGGATGCCTATGTAGTATATAAGGGAATGAACATATGAATGGGTTTTGACATCCCATTCTTCTATTTGTTTGAAGTTGATGTGATTTTAGGTTTGGTGTGCTTTGCGTATTTTGTTCCAGTGAGAAATATTGATATCCTTGTTCGTGGATATTCAATTGTTTATTTTTAAGTTCATGGATTTAGGGATATAGCCTCTCTCTGTGTAACTACACTTTTTTGAGTGATTAGACTTGGGTTGCCCGGTCTAACATGTTCAGTGATTCAAGCATTTGAGAAATGAATTGCTTAAATGTGAGTTGCTGAAGTTTTATAGCTGGAACACAGGTATACGAATGCTCCTGCTAATAGGAGGGTAGAGATGTTTGATGAGAGAGGCATTAATGAACCTACTACTGATGATAACATTCAGATGACATCATGTAAGTCTTTATATACTTGTAAAATCCATAAGCTTGTAGCTAGATACTCATCTGCTCCTTTTTGGAGGAATTTCTACCAGCGGAATCTGTCGGGCTTTCTATGTTTGCATTTGGTATCTTTGTTTTAAAGCTCCTTGTGGAAAAATATTACCAATCTCAAGTTGAAATACCACGGACGGATCTCCAACCACAGTAAATAAGAACTTCGTTTCCATCTGTTCTGTTCTTATAGGTCTGAATGCTCTATTGCTTTGCTTTTATTGATTATATGGTTCCATTCTCTAGTTTTATGAAATTCTACATTCTTTCATCAGCTCTTGTATTTTTCTCTTTCATTTTTTAACTTCAAATAATTAATTAGTTGTTTCCCGTTCAACCCATTCATGTGATCTGTTCACAATGACTGCATTTTTTACAATTATATTTCTTCAGTTTTGATATGTCTTGCTTGACATAAATCTTATAATATAAGAAACTTGACTTGTAGAGATTAGAATTTTGTTACCAATTTTACATTAACTAGATTTAAGGATAGGTCTGCGTTGAAATCCCAGCGTTGAGGACCCAACAATTGAAATTTAAGTCAAAAGAACAGTGGCTTTTGTTCCAAAATTCAATCTTCCAGATGCGTTCAAATAAATATGGTTTAATTTGGAGTGGTAAATTTCTATATTGCTGAATTATAGGAGGCAGAAGGAAGAAAAAAATGACCATACGTGCGGGAACTATGATTTCTTTGAGTTTGTTGTTGTACATGCGAGTGTTTAGAAGTGATAGAAAGGTTGTAATAGAGGTTTAAAGGTGTGGACATAACTTTTAAGTACCCTCTTTTTTTTCTATATATTTCACATTCTATTGGTATGTTTTTGTGCTGCAGCAATAACAAGTCAAGAACTCACCAATGTTGGGAAGAAGACAATGGATGATACTGATCCTGCAATTGAAAGCTCTAAAATGGTGACCAGTTTTTTAAAATGCACATGCCTTTTCATTTTGTTTGTCTTTGTATTTTGTTCTTTTTATAACTATTTTTCCTAATGTGAAGTTTGATGTTTAGGTAGTCGAACAAACAGTTGAAGTGGGAAGGCAATCTTCTTCTACATGGGATGGCCAAGTAAGTATATAAACTGACCATTTCAAACCATCCATTTTCTTAGAAAAAGAAGTATACCATTGGTTTAGCCCTATTAACTAGAATCCTTTTAGTGTGTCTATGATAGTTATTGTTTTCGCCATGTTGTCAAGTTTTAGTATTGTAAAATCATCAAGTTTTAGTATTGTAAAATCAAACTTTCATTGAGAAAAAAAAAGTGGATGGATGTGGAGCTGCATGGGAAACATGAGATGCTGTATTTTGGTTAACGAATACTTTGAGGTAGGATCCTAGTGTTGATAGACTTTAAATAAGGCGATAGACTTTAAATAAGGCGATCTCCCATCTCCTTTTCTCTTCCTTCTAGTTGTAGATATTCTTAGTAGAATTGTCTTTAGGGTGGGATAAGGGCTTATGGAAGCTTTTAGGATGGGAAGGGATAGAGTCCATTTGTGATCTCTCTAGTTTGTTGACGACACTGTTCTTTGCTTTTGTCAAGAAGAGTCTTTTCTTAATGTTAACAGCCTTTGTTCTTCTTTGAGTCTAATCCTGGTTTTAAGATTAGTCGAGAAAAGAGCTCAGTTATTGATATTAATTCATCTAAGGCTTCCAGATGGACCATGTTGGTTGGTTATAATGTAGGGATGGCCTAAACCAGAGAATCATGACTCCATGTTGATAGTAGTGGACCCACTGTCAAAGTACAACCGTTTTCATTCCTTTGCATCATCTATATTCGGCTACTACAGTGGCACAAGTAGTTGAGAAAGTAGTTCACGTACTTGGTATTCCTTGTAGCATGTCATATCCATATTCGGCTACTACAGTGGCACAAGTATTTGAGGAAGTAGTTCACTTACTTGGTATTCCTCGTAGCATAGTCATATCCATAGTCTTTGATATGGACAAGATCTTTACCAGTCTGATTTTGGAAAGGGCTCTTTGTCATCTGAACACTCAGTTACTACCATCCACAAACAGATGATTAGACGGAGGTTGTTAATCGAAGTTTGGAGGCTTAATTATGTTGTTTTGCCATGAACACTCCTTCCAATGGGTTTAGTGGCTGCCTTGTGCTGAACTTTGTTATAATACCTCCTCCCCTTCAGCAACTAAATTCACCTGTTTGAGGTTGTAAATGGGCATTCAGCCAACTACTTTACCTTACAACCAAGACATATCTCCTGTGGCTGCCATTGTTCAGGTATGGGGATGATATGTTGCATTGGTTAAAATCCATCTACATGCAACACAACAACGAATGACTTCTGTGGCCAATGGAAAAAGACAGATGTGGAATTTGTAGTGGTAGATTGGGTTTATTTGAGACTTTGACCTTACAAGGATCCATAGCCCCCATTGGAAAATGCGAAGTTCGCCCCGTTTTTTTTTTTTTTTTTTTTTTTTTTTGGCTTATTTCACATTAATATGAGATTAGGACTAGTGACTTTCATATATCCCAATTGCGTAAACCTATTGGCCATACTTTCCATGTTATTCCCTTAACAACAACTTTATTTGACGACTTAGGTTTTGCGCTCCAACCAACATAGGGTTTAGGACTATGTTCAACTTTCAATGACCCATCGAAGAAAGAAGTTCTCATCATTGGGAGGACGCAGCAAATGATGATGCGATTTGGGAGGCAATTGATGTGATTTCTGTTCCAATTTCTAGAGTCTTACCTCGAGGAAAATGTGGCTCTTTGGGTGCAGAGTAATGATAGATCCAATCGTAAATGTCAGTAGAAGAAGAAAAAGGCAAATGAGGGAGAGAAAATGGGCGGGAGGGATTTTTTCTGTTGATATGGGTCGTTAGTTTAGGATTTCATTTAAGCAACCTGGCCTATTCCTGGTAGGAACTAGACTCATTCTTAGTAATAGGGCATATATAGGTTCATAGGTGCCAATAGGTTGATTCAAGCATTATTTATTATTGTTAGGAATAAGGATTATTTATAATGGTTAGGAATAAGGATTATTTATTTGGTTAGGAACAAAAGAGGTCTTGAAATCTCCATAGAATTGTTTTTTCTACTTTCTTTTAATCAAGAAATTTCATTTTATCAAATTGGTTTTATCACATCAGCCCATATGGATTACTTTGTCCTCATAGGAAAATTTCTTAGAGTTCATCAAACATAAAATTATTCCAAGTCAAGCACACCTAGTTTAGAGTTGCTATGATTGGGCCTCCAAAAAGGGAGGTACACCTTATTGGTATAGGTGGGAACTATAATTCTTTTAAGTCTTGTTTAGCTGTACTTGCATACCCTCAGAAGTCCTTTCATTTAGACGTGGTCTCAGTTCATTCATGTATTGTTCTATGCGGGCCTCACAACTCAATCCATTCCATTGTCTTTGCTTTCTTGAAGTCCAAACCATGAAATGCACCAACATGAACTTTTGTTGGCTCCTTCCCTGTAAGCTTCAACAAAGACTTCTCTAATATTAGGTTATATTAAGTCAAGGTTTAGTTGTAAGGTTTTTTTCTCTTACCTCTTCTTGGTTTTGTTCAGACTTGTTAAAGAACTTGGAAATTATTTTCTTTTCATCGTTCTCCTTATAAAGTGGTGCATCTCCGTCCAATGGTGCCATACAAATCAAATTGTTTCAAATATTTAACTATTGAAGTATCAAGTGACAGGTTCATAGGACTCATTTCCTTGGACTATTTCCATTGGCTTCATGTTATGGATGGATTAATGAACTAACGATCATGATTTGGTCGCCCCGGTTCTACCTTAGAAAATATATTGCATCTTGCATAGAATTGCTTAATGAACTGAAGTTTGAATATTCGTTGTCAATTTTGGTTGGTCTGAAGTTAATGTAGCCTGCTTTGATTCCCTGCCCCCTGTTTTTCTTTTAAGACTCACAATTTTGGGAGCATGCATAATTAAATATTCAAAACAACAATGATCATTTTGTCCTCTCGAGGGTCAAATGAAATTTTGCATAATGACCCTGAATTTAATTTGAAAAAGTTATAAACATTTCTTCCAGCACAAAAGATGATACTTGGTATGAGCACATTTTCAATGTTAATATTGTTCCTTATTTGCTTGTCATTTTCTGCTCTAACCTTTTGTGGTCGTGTCTTGCTACTAACATTTTCTCTTTGTTAAACTACTAACATTTTCTTATCATTAAATTTTACATGATTTATTTTGATTATTGGGTATTGTTTGTAATGTTATCATGTGTGATTGCTTAGGCCACGGCTACGAAGAAAATAATTGCTATATGCCAATCAGGTGGTGAGTTTGTGAAAAATAAAGATGGATTCCTGTGTTACAACGGGGGTGAGGCCTATGCTATAGATATTGACCAACAAACAAATTTAGACGATTTCAGGACAGAAATCGCAGAAATGTTTAGTTGTAGTATTGATACAATGTCCATCAAGTATTTTCTTCCCGGTAACAAGAAAACTCTCATCTCGATATCCAAGGACAAGGATCTAAAGCGGATGATAAACTTTTTGAAGGATTCTATCACAGTCGATGTGTTTATCATGTCAGAAGAAGCTGTTGCTCGAAATTTATCCCATATGCCTGCTAGTAGGTAGTTAACCAATGAATCATGTTTATTTTCTATGCTTATTCTGTTCCATTCATTTTACTTTATTCTTAAATCTGCCCAAATCTTCTCATTTTCAGCTCAATTTAGTATTTATTTGTCTATACTATAAGTGTGGCATATCATGTTTTCTCTTATCAGTTTTCTAACCGATGGAGTTCCTCCTTTCCTTTTTCCTTTTTTTATTTCATTTGTGGATGCCTTATTCTCATATTCCTTTCAATCTTTCCTTTTTATTTAAAATGTGAGCTTAAAAAACAAAGTTGGATTTCAAATGGCTACTGAAGGGAATGGAAGTCGTTGTTCCTTTGTCGAGCATATTCTAATCAAATTCTCCCATTAGGTATTTGTGGGTTGGTTGGGGTTTATTTACTAGTAATTTTTTTTATTATTAAATTTATAAATATTATTGAGTGGTATAGAATTTGGCAATTATGAATATAACTTTTGAAAAAAATACTGTAAGTGGTAAGAACTATTGTGATTTTAAATTTAATTACTAAAATATGTTTGGTTTTGAGTGTGTCCTGTAATTCCCTTTGTTTGGGTTGGTATGTTTTTCTTGTCTAGAGTTTTTCTCTTTGCTTTCACGTAATCTTTTATTTTATCAATTAAAAAGTATTTTTCATTCTAAAAGAAAAAAAAAAATACAAAGAATATATAATTGTAAAACATTTTAAAATTTATTTATTAGTCTTTTAGATTTATTAAAAACCCTACATCTATAAACATTTGCATTTTCATATCTTATGCATTGTGCTTTTCGTTCACCAAAGCATTTAACATAGTGATCCATTATGACCTTTTTCCTTTTGTGACGCAACCTTCAATTCTGCAGGTCAAGTAGAACAACAGTTTCTGAGGCAGTAGTTCCTGTAGTTGAGCCTGTAGATGTTGCAGTTGAGAATATCATCGCCATGGATCAGATTGGTATGGACTTATCTAATGAAATCCCTTTAATTTGTGTTCCTGGGGTGTCTAGTGATGAAAAATATCGAAAAGCTGCACAACAATGGGAAAATGCCATTATTGGTGTAGACCAAAGGTTTAACAGCTTTAACGAATTCCGAGAAGCCTTACATAAGTACTCAATCGCGCATGGTTTTGCTTACCGGTACAAGAAAAATGATAGCCATCGTGTCACTGTTAAATGCAAATACCAAGGTTGTCCATGGCGAATATATGCTTCAAGGCTGTCTACTACCCAACTGATTTGTATTAAGAAAATGAACACCAATCATTCATGCGAAGGGGCTGCTGCTAAAGCTGGGTATCGGGCTACTAGGGGATGGGTGGGAAATATCATAAAGGAAAAACTTAAGGTCTCCCCAAACTACAAACCAAAAGATATTGCAGATGACATAAAACGAGATTATGGAATTCAATTGAACTATTCACAGGCATGGCGTGCAAAAGAGATAGCAAGAGAGCAGCTACAAGGCTCCTACAAGGAAGCATATAATCAGTTGCCATACTTTTGTGAGAACATCAAAGAAACTAACCCTGGAAGTGTTGCTTCGTTCACCACTAAAGAGGATTCAAGCTTTCATCGCCTATTTGTATCGTTTCATGCATCAATTGCTGGTTTCCAGCATTGTCGACCTCTCCTTTTCCTCGACAGCACTCCATTGAACTCAAAGTATCAAGGGGTATTTTTGACTGCCACAGCTGTGGATGGGGAAGATGGCATATTTCCAGCAGCTTTTGCAGTTGTAGATGCTGAGACGGAGGAAAATTGGCACTGGTTTTTACTGGAATTGAAATCTGCAGTGAAAACGTCAGAGCAAATTACATTTGTTGCAGATTTTCAGTATGGACTGAACAAGTCTTTGGCTGAAATATTTGACAAGTCTTACCATAGCTACTGTTTGCGCCATCTAGCTGAAAAGCTTAACAACGATTTAAAGGGCCAATTTTCTCATGAGGCTAGGCGATTTATGATTAACGATTTCTATGCTGCTGCTTTTGCATCTAAACTTGAGGATTTCCAGCGCTGTGCTGAAAGTATAAAAGGAATTTCACCTGATGCTTACAATTGGATCATACAAAGTGAACCAGAGCACTGGGCAAATGCATTCTTCGGAGGAGCAAGGTATAACCATATCTCATCGAATTTTGGACAGAAGTTCTACTGTTCCATATCTGAAGCACATGAATTGCCTATAACACAGATGATTGACGTTTTACGGGGCAAAATGATGGAAACAATATATAGACGCAGGGTTGAATCAGACCAATGGATAACAAAATTAACACCAACCAATGAGGAAAAGTTACAAAAAGAAATATCAATTGCACGGTCATTTCAGGTTTCACTATCCCGTGGGAGCACATTTGAAGTTCGGGGGGAATCTGTTGACATTGTTGATATTGATCATTGGGATTGTAGCTGTAAGGGATGGCAGCTTACTGGTTTGCCTTGTTGCCATGCTATTGCTGTCATTGAATGCATTGGTAGGAGCCCATATGATTATTGCCCCAGATATTTCACAGTCGAGAGTTACCGCCTAACATACGCGGAATCAATCCATCCTGTCCCAAATGTGGACAGACTAATCCTGGATGAATCGACTCCGGCACTAGTCACAGTAACCCCTCCACCTACTAGAAGACCCCCAGGTCGTCCAAAGCTGAAGCAGAATGAATCATTAGAAGTAGTCAAGCGTCAACTTCAATGTAGCAAGTGTAAAGGTCTTGGCCACAATAAGAAGACGTGCAAAGATTCATAGCTTCATTCTAGGAATTCCAAATAGGTAACTACTCTTTAACTTTGTTTCCTTGATTGTTAATATTTACTTGTTGCATTTGAAATTTTCTTTTTTGAGTTCATATTCTTCATCTTGCTGCTTCTTCTTCCTACCCATGGAGATTTTTTTCAAATTCTTTAATTTATTATTATTTTTTTAGTGAAATAACCAAGTTCGAGATCAAATGGAAGAATAAAAGAACACAAAAAACTAACCCCAAAAGGTGTCTAAATAACCTTAAAAAGGACTCTAATCAAGCAAAATATTACCCAAAGGACAACTAGAAAAAGCTTTACAAACAGAGGGTCAATGAGAAGTGTGAAATCTAACAAGAGACCACACCTCACGCCAAGGTCTCTCAAGCCCTCTAAAAGTTCTATTGATTCTTTCCACTCAGAAAAATTTCAAAGATAGAAAAACACAAGAAATTAGGTATCACTTTCTATGAATTATTGTTTTGGGGATCGTTTTAGTAGTAATGCTATGTAGAGAAGTAAATGGTAATGCCTTCTCAATCTTTCGTGGTATTTGGATGGCTACTTCAAAACTTTATAGACAAGTTTGATGAGGAAGTTGCATTTTGTGTGTAGTGACAATGATCGTTTTCTTTTTAATTTTTGGATAGGAAACAATTTAAAGATGATACCCATCCAAAAGGATTACGAAAGACTTCTCCCAAAGATAATTTAGGCTGTAGTTGCCAAAAGAAACCATATTTTTACACCAATAAAGAACATGAAAGAGTGATGCTCTTTTTAAATGTGAGGTTGGCTTCATTGGAAACTGAAGTGAGTGTTGAAAAGACGGCTATTTATATGTTTGGTGTTACATAAATAGCAATTCAAATTCACTCCCTTAGGAGCTCAGTGTCCTCGCTGGCACTCGTTCCCTTCTTCAATCGATGTGGGATCCCCCAATCTACCCCCTTTGGAGTCTAGCGTCCTTGCTGGCACACCGCCTCGTGTCCACTCCCTTCAGGGCTCAGCCTCCTCGCTAGCACATTGCCCGGTGTCTGGCTCTGACATTTGTAATAGCCTAAGCCACCCCTAGCTAGAAATTGTCCTCTCTGAGCTTTTCTCTTCAAGCTTCCCCTCAAAGTTCTTAAAACACATATACTAGGGAGAGGTTTCCACACCCTTATAAAGAATGTTTCGTTCTCCTCCCCAACCGATGTGAGATCTCACAGTTCTTCCTTAATCTTTGCATCCTATGTTGTGTTTGTATTGATCTCTTTCCTTGTCTCTTATTTGCTTGTATCTTGTTTCACCAACATGCTAAGGCTCCCCACCCATGACACTCGAACCTCGTCTTTTCCCAAGGCATTTTCAAATAATTTTAAAAAATTATGCACCTTGTCAATCTAGTCCAGAAAAGTCTCCACATCCATCCAGTTGCAGTTAGAAAAATTCTTATAACGGGAGAACCAAGAAGATTATTGACGTTTAATCGACTACCATCTGCTCTCACTAGAGCTTTCTTTCCCTGGAAAACTTCTTAAATTCCTTTCGTTACATAGCTTCCAAAAGAATAGCTGCGACAACATTGAATTAGAAAATTTTGGCCAAACCACCAAATTTGGTACCGTAGTAAAGTTGAAAAAAGACCATAAGAGGTGTTTGGAGCCAACCAAAAGAGATTAAGATCAAGAGCATGTTTGAGAGTGATTTTAGTTAAAATCATTTTTGTCATGTTCATAATCATTCTGAAACATGCATTTGTTCGTTCAAAATCAATTTAATGTTCGATTTTATAATTTTAAACGTGGTTTTCACACCATCAAAATTGATTTTGAATGATTAAAACCCTTTTTCGAAGTGATTTTAAACCAGTCACTTTTAACCCTTCCAAAATCACTTCCGTTATGTCGTAAATATTCTCTACATACTACCTTTTATGGTATTACGGAAAGTCGTTTCTGAATTGCGTATGATACCATTAAAGTCGATTGATCATTTCTGCTCAACACCAAAAGCGACCTTTATGACGAACAATGAAAATTTTGGTTTGGAATACTTCACTTTGCACTTTCTTTTAGCACTTTCTATAAGTTTTGTTTGGTTGGATGGGTAATTTTCTTGGCTGACAGCATACTCTCACGGTTATTTATGTGCTAAGTTAAATTTTGTAACTTTTAAGCTATACCTCAGGTAAAACTTGAAGGAGCAGTAACATAGCTTTCCCAAATAAAGAGATTTGGTTGGCTATAAGTTATCGATGGGGAATCACATGCAAAATTGGAGGTTAGCCTCAAAGAAAACTGATTGAAGAAGATGATCACCTGAACTGGGCGTGGAACTTACAAGAAAGCCGATCAGGGAGTGCTTGGGAACCGGAGAACTCCAAGGAGGGAAGAAAAGCTGAGAAGGCAGGTAACACTCTGACCTCAAACCCGACCAAAAGTGTATTTTGCCCTTAAGAATTAGAATAAAGGAGAGTTAGAACATAATCAAGGGGAATAAAATTATTCTTTACTGTGGGAGTGTTTACTTAAAGTTTTGTTTGGAAGATCCTATCTTATTCCTTTATTAATTTAACTCTTAACTATTATGTTAGCTTACCTCAACTCGAGAGTATAGAATAACCCGTACATTTGAGTAAATAGGTGGTCTTTGTTCTTTAGGGAAAGTTATTCTTGAAATGCTACTCTGTCTCGGTAGTTCACTGGTAGTTTTTCTTTGTTCTTTAGGGAAAGCTAATCTTGAAATGCTACTCTCTCAATAGTTCACTAGTAGTTCTTTGTTCTTGGGAGAAAATTATTCTTGAAATGCTACTCGTCTCGATAGTTCACTGGTAATTCTTCTTTGTTCTTTAGGGAAAGCTATTCTTGAAATGCTACTCATCTCGATGGATGGTTCACTGGTACTTCTTCTTTGTTTTTTTAGGGAAAGCTATTCTTAAAATGCTACTCATCTCGATAGTTCATTGGTAGTTCTACCTTTCCTTTTAAGGTAGAGTAAATGCTCCAATGTAGACCATAAAGATTCCTTGAAGAAGCTTTTCTCGATCGAGATTTTGGTATGCTCTCTCTTTATATGAACATATACTAGAATATGGTTAGCTCGTATAGGTTAAAGATTCAAACACCTGACTCCCTTACATCGAATTAAAAAAAATAACAGTACAGAATCTCAAAAATATTTTCTAAGCAACAAAATATACATTTTCGTATATTTTTTATTATTATTATTTTTTTTTTTCTGTAAAATATATGTTTTAGAAAAGGTCTCAGCAATACATTTTGTAAATCTCTCCAGAAATAAAATCCACCCAGATAAAATAAATTAAATACTAACAATAATAACAAACAAATAAATAAATAAGAATCTCTGCCATCTTTTTTGATTTCCGTTCTTTGCCAGAATTTTTATTTATTGTTGTGGAGATTTTGTTAGATTTATTTTATAAAAAAAAGATTATTTATTTCAAAAAGTAAAACATTCAATAATATAATATAATAATTTACAACACAATTTCTTTAAATTTAAATGATAATATTAAATATGGTCGGTGACACTTCAAATATATATATATATATATGTGGGTCAAATATATAGAATCTGCATAAATAAACATTTAATTTGTAAACATAATTTAAATGGATAATTTTAGTTAAAGAATAAAAATATAATTTTTTTTTTTCTAAAGCTTTGGAATTTTTTTATTACCTATAGAATAAAATACATATATATATTAATTACCAAAAAAAAAAAAAAAAAAACTTGTGGTTGATTAAATTATTATATTTAAACTTAATTGGCAATAGAAAATTAAACACGTTTAGGGAAAAAAAATATATTAAATACGTTGGTGGGGTGGCCGGTGAGGCCTTTTGAATGTTCGGATATTGTGAAATGTATTGTTTTTTTTTTTTTTAATTATTATTATTAAATGTGATTGATAATAAATTCAACAAATTCATTTCAATTTCAAACTTTTGAAAATTATTATTATTTTTTTAATTGTGAGATTTAAATCTCACCCGTTAATTTGATGATATATGTTTTAATCCGTTAATTTATATTATCATTTTCAAATTAAAATGAGCGGAAGTTTTATAACTCTCAATTTCGAGGTGTAACAATTACACTTTCTAAGTAGTAAACTAGCGATTGTGCGACACTTGTTTTAATCTAGTAAGTAAGTAAGTCGTGTGAAAATTGGATTTTGTGGTCAATTTTGATGTATGGTCTAGCCTCGAACCACGTTTTGAGAGAAAATAGTTTTTAAAACGTAGTCGAGGAAAATCGTTAAATACAAGTTGAAGTTAAGCATTGCGAAAGTCAATTGCATTGAAATCATGTGGGCAAGAGAGGTTATAATACTTGGTCGGTAGAAGGTTTGGGTCAATTCAATACTTGGTCCCCTTTAATATATTTTGAGATGATTTAGGTTTGATACGTCTAGACATGATTTCGCCGATCGATCATACAAACAGAACATACAATAGTAGAACAATACAACATGAAAGCAAATAAAGGGTTTGACATGATATGGGCAACACATCCCGGACAAACATGACCATGACACAAAACATCTACACATATATGCATATATTTACGAGAACTAGCTAGGTAGTGTGTGGTACGTGGAAAACGCCCGAACAACTTGTTTTCTTTTTTTTTTTTTTTTTTTTTTTTTTTTAAAGATGAATTGTTTTATCATAATCAATTAATTAATTAAATATTAACTTTTCATTACCAATTATTTTTAATTAATTATTAATATCAATAAATTATTTTGACGTAATAGTTTTAAATAATTTATTTAAATTATACAATATTATTAATTTCAGTCTTTATTATTAATATTATAATTGATTAATTATTTTTCATTAATTAGATTAAATTAAATTAAATTAATTACCAGCATTATTTTTAATCAACATTTTGACAAATTGTTATTATTATTTTAACAAATCTCAATAATAATAAATTCTCAACTACTAAATTCAAGATTCTTTTGGAAGTATCAACCACCCTTTTTCCCGACCATTTTCTCGAGACAACCCGCTCTTATCTCGGGTGCTTAAAGTACTGCAGATGGTGCTCCAAGTCAGTTTAGAATTCGATTATCAGGGTTAAGGCTCTCCCGATCGACCACTGTTCTCGTTCCTCCTTTTCTACTTTAGAAAATGTTCGGAACAGATGCATTCTTTGAAAATTGAAAAACAAGAAGAGATCGATCAAGAGAAAATCCAGTTTTGAAACAACACGGACTAAAATCGAAATTTGAAAAGGTCGCAGAAGTATAATGACCAAAATGGTATTTCCACACTCGAAAGAAATCTTCCTCAATGGTGAAAAAAAAAATTACCGCAAGGGTAAAAATTTGAGGTTAAATATCGATAATTAGCGAGCCGATAAAGTTAAAAAGACAGCTGAGCTAAGCTAAAAAAGGCGACAAAATAGTGTGACCCAAAATGTGAGACTTTTTTGCTTTAAGCCGACAATTTTAATGTATTTGTTCATTATATCAACCCGTGGACCCTTTAGATGGTCACTAAGCGATAAAGAAGACTTTTTTATTCTTTTTCGATTAATAATTGATTTAGAAACCGAACCATTTGAAATGATAATTGATGTTTTGTCATTTGATTTGATCTGATTCTCGAGACTTCGAATAAGGGATCGAGACATGGATTGACAGACTAACAACGAAAAAAATACGTTAAAATTTTACCCAGATTTAAAAACAAACAGTACGACATTTACACGTACTGTTTAAAAGTTTTATTACGAAACGGAGAACTGGGGATTGAGATCTAAAAACCGACAACAACCCTGATACATAGGATTGATGTCTCGAGACGACCCTCCTTTACGACTGTAAAGCTCCTAAATGCTGCCCCACCTCGACCAGCAATCGACAATCACTTAGAACAAAGTAAGTTGCTTACTGAGTATAAACATGTGTTGGATTTGGTATAAACGAGTTTATTTTAAGATGGATTGAATCTTTGTCCCGATATTTTGATTAAATTACAAATTTAGTCCCTATATTTTGAGTCAATTTACAATTTAGTCGCTCGTAAATTGTAATTTTAAAAAATATAGGGCCAAATGTGTAAATTAATCCAACAAATTTTGTTTTGTAATTAAAGTACTTTCTAAGCAATTAAAAAGTAATTTCAAATCCATCCTAATTATATATCTTTTATATTTATTATTATTATTATTATTTGAAAAGAACAATTAGCTCGCCGTAATTATAGATATATCACATGACAATCACATGGAAAGATATCTTGTAGTGTGTCGGGATTTGAGTTGAGTCGGGTCGAGATACATTTTAGATTTAATATAATTGTTCGGGTTATAAAATTCTTTAGTTAAGATAATCCTTATTTAATAATGAACCCGACCCAATTTAAATAATGTCCCGTTGGGGAGAAGAACAAAACACCCTTGTCTGCAAACCTTCCCCTAGCAGCGTTTTAAAGCTTTGAGAGGACAATATCTGCTAACGGTGAGCATGAGTCGTTGCAAATGGTATCAGAGCCAGACACCGGACGATGTGTCTGCCTTCTCGCTCTCTCACCCTTCCGAGGGGTAGACACAAGACAATGTGCCAGTAAGTACGCTGGGCCCCAAAGGGGGTGGATTTGGTGAGGGTCCCACATCGATTGAAGAAAAGAGAGTGTTAGCGAGGACACTAGGCCCTGAAGGAAAGTATATTATTTTTTCGTATGAAATATTATTAATTTATTAAGATACATTCTTTTAATAAAATTTATATTTTGAATATTTTTAAACAATTTAATTATACTTTTATAAACGGTCGAAGTGTCATCTTTTTAGTATGGGCAAACCGAACCGAACACGTGAAAGGAAGACGGTGGCCGGTCTCCACAGAAAAACGTGAGATGGAAGTTAATGATGGCGATGGGTCCATAAAGGTTAAATTTTGTTGTGTGGATGCGACTCCCTCGTGGTGGGCCTCCTCCCTCGCCACCACATAATTAAAAAATTTAACCTCGTCACGGTATCTAAGATCTTAAACTTTTAAATTTTTTTTTTTTTTTATAACTTCGGGCTGGTGAGTTAGTGAACCGAACAACCCGAACAAAGTTCACAATTCAATCCAACCTAACCCTCTATTTTAAAGTTGAATTGTCGAGCTATTCTTTTTTTTTAAAATTATTTAAAAAAATTACTTATCCACCATACATGTTTCATTATAAATATAAAACATTCACCAGTCATAATGCATCACTAACATCAATTACAAATGTTCAATATTTTTAATTTTTATAATAATTTTAAAAGTAGAGCGGGACTCAGTTGAATTGTAACCAAAAACATAAACCGACATTAATAAACTTATTTTCAATTTGTAACAAATTCGTAAATTTTTTAAAAATCCCAATTATTTATTTATTTTTAATTTCTAATTTGAAATAAACACAAATTAATTGGATTGAAATTTTTAATATTTATTTTTGGAAATATTTATCACCAAAACATGTGGTTAGATTTATAATTATAATAATATATATATAGATATATACCTATATATATATATATAAAGAGAGAGAGAGAGCGAGAGAGAGAGAGAAGATAATTGGGAGAGAGGGCGGAGAGGGGTGAGATGGTGGGCGGCGGCGGTAAAAGAATCGGCGGCGAGGAAAATGAAGATCGGGCGGCGCGTGTGCGATTGGGGAAGTACGAGCTGGGGAAAAGTCTGGGGCATGGGAACTTCGGAAAGGTCAAATTAGCTATCAATTTTGAAACGGATCAGCCTTTTGCTGTCAAGGTCCTCGACAAGACCAAGATCATCGACCTCAATATCTCCGATCAGGTCCTTCCCTTTCCTTCCTTCCAATTCTAACCCGACGGCTCGAAACCGTGTCACAGTGTTCGGGTCTCTAACTCTTTTAAGACACGATTATTCTTAATCTTCTCACATTTTAACTTATACAAGTCAAATTTCTCCTCTCGATATTATCGTTCTTGTCACTCAGGATGACCAGACCCAATCTCGTCTCTTAATCAAATTCAGAATTAGTTCATTGATCCCGTGACTCATTTAGTCCTTTTTGGATTGACCCGGGTTTCTATTAGTTTTAAAACTTTTTTTCCGACATCAAGAACGTCCTAACCATTTGGTTCATAAATACTTTTGGTACGAACAAAATTTTCATCACCATTCAAGAAAGGGTAATATGGTAATTTTGTTAATAAAGGGTAATGTTGTAATTTTGAAGGATGGATAAATGAATTTTTGTTTTTTTATTATATATTAATTATATTTTCTCTGGCATCCATTAAAACGGTGCAGTTTAAAAGGGAAATACGGACGCTGAAGCTTCTCAAGCATCCAAATATCGTGAGGCTACACGAGGTATTATTCAAATATAATTTCCTTTTTAAATATTTTATTTCTATTTTCATTCATTTCAGATCTGTTTTTACATTTTTACCCTCGGCTATGTTCTCCTTCATTTTCTATTTCAAAATTCTTCATTTTTTTTAATATTTATTAAAATTTAATTAAAAATTAAATTTAAGGATAAATAAAAACTATTATCGGAACACGCAAAAAAAAAAAAAAAAAAAAAAAATAATAATAATAATAATAATAAAGTAGGTTGCTCACCCAAAATGTTGACTTTTATTTGCTCTTTTTTTCCATCTTTATTTTTTTTTTTTCCTTTTTAAACAGTGAAAAATAAATGCAAAATAATATTTATAATAATTATAAATGTTAAAAAATTAATGGTGCAATCAATTAAAATCTCAAATTAATAATAATAATATAAATTTAAAATATGAAATTAGTCCATTTATTAGTGTTTTATATCTATTTTTACTAAATTTAATTTAAAATCAAAATTTTCTTCATCAGAATTATTTATTAATAAATAAAGAAAAAAATCAGATAAAAAATCAATTAAATATAATAAAAAAAAACAAAAAACTGCTTGATTTCGAAATTTCTTTCAAATTTTTATTTAATAATTTATTTTCATATATGACTTTAAAATAAAAACAGAATAAATTTAAATTAATATAATTATGAATGGAGTAAAAATAAATGAAATTTTCTCATAAAATAATTTAAATCTGACGTGGATTTGGGTGGGTGGCTGTTTCAGTTCCACAATTTGGGGAGTTACGTGTCAAGATAATTGCTTGTTCTGGAAGAAATAATAATAATAATAAAATAATTATAATTATAATTATTGCTTGTGTTTTTCGTTTTACGTCTCGTGTTTCACGTAAAGATGGGTGGAGTAACGCTCTCTCTTTTTGGCCCAATAAATTTTAATTATTTTATGTCTGCCACGTCATCAGTTTAGTCAAACTATACTTTAATTTTAAATTTATATATTTTAATTATATTTAAATTTTTATAATTACTTTAATTTTTTAATATAAAAATTATAGGTACTCACCGTTCGGTTCGAGAGCACTAAACCGAACCGAACAACGTGTTTGGTTAGAATTAAACCAAGCGGCTCGCAACCTTTGGTTTGAGCGATTCAAATTCTTGTTTATATATAAAAATATTATCAAATTTTTTTTGGAATAAATAAATTAATAAATTAGTTTAATGTATGAAAATAGAGTTTAAAATATAAAATTAAACTTTAATTTTTTTAAAAGAAATTTAAAATAATATATATATACACTAAATAATTAATAAAAAATTAAAATTATTTCAAAAAATTGGATACAATGTTTCTAAAATTTGTAATTAAAAGATAATAAATTATAATTTACACTTATTAATAAAAGAATTAAAATTAATTTTAAAATATAAATGCAATGTATCTAGAAATTTATTATTTAACATAATTGAATTATAATTACTAAAAATAACCCATTCTAAATTAATTATAATTATAATTAATTAGCTAAATACATTTTTTAATGAATTGCTAGTTTTAGCCGTTACTATATCGTATCAATTCATTGCCTTTTATATTATTTATGTTTATAAAGACTTAGAATATTTTAATTAACATTTATCCAAAAATAAATAAATAAATATAATAACTTTATTTTTTAAAAAAATAATTAATCTGTTTATATTGCACGCAGGTGTTGGCCAGTAAAAGCAAAATTTACATGGTTCTCGAGTATGTGAACGGGGGAGAATTGTTTAATAGAATCGTAAGTTTAACGTCTTATTTACTGAGTTGTACTCGAGTTAGCTTAAATGTTGGATTTGACATTCTACGATCGTCAATGATTTAGGCATCCAACGGGAAGCTGTCGGAAGATCGAGGTAGAAAAATCTTCCAACAGTTAATTGACGGTGTGAGTTACTGCCATTGGAAAGGCGTTTACCATAGGGATCTTAAGGTAAGTTAATCCAAAGTTACCGTCGGTAGATAAAAGGTTTCGTATTTTTGGCTTTGATTCATTTTGTTTTTTTGTTATACTATGTAGCTCGAGAACATATTGGTTGATGCGAAGGGAAATATTAAGATATCTGATTTTGGCTTAAGTGCATTACCCGAGCATTTAAGGGTAAGTAGTAAGCCTTCATGGTTTGAATAGTAGCTAGGGCGACCTTACATTCTCGTGCTCTCATTCCCTGTTTCCCGACTTCCTCACTCTCGTTTCTTCTCACATCAAGAATTTGCTTCGGGAAAAGGAGGAACGGGTGCAAGAGAAAACGTAGGAGCTAGAGGGAGAATCAACATAGGAGTCGAAATGTAACGATTCGATAATCTATAACTTTAGATTTATCTGGGCTCGTTACCATATGAATGTTTACATCATTTTAACGTAAACATGCGTACGATAATGGGTCTGAATCGGTCTAGGGTTTTAGAAAGTCGAGTCGTTGCACGAAACAAATGAAAAAATTGTTAACGCTTGCCCTAATTGCGCAGAATGATGGCTTGCTTCACACCACGTGCGGAAGCCCAAACTACGTGGCGCCTGAGATTCTAGCTAACAGAGGGTATGATGGTGCGGCCTCGGATGTTTGGTCTTGTGGGGTTATCTTATACGTAATTCTTACTGGATCGCTTCCTTTCGAAGATAGAAATTTGTGCGTCCTTTACAATAAGGTAATTATTTAATATTCTTTAATTACTTAAAATAACACTTTTAGCCCCTAAACATTAGTCAAAATAACAATCTAGTCCTTGAACTTTAGTTTTATAACAATATAGTCCACGTACTTTCAGTTCTTAAACGTTTGTAGAAATAACAATCTAATCCTTGAACTTTAGTTTATTACGTTTTAGCCCTTGTACTTTAGTTTATAACGATTTTGCAACGGTTTTCCGTGTTGAACTTTCAGATCTTGAAGGGTGAAACTCAGCTACCCAAATGGCTGTCACAAGGGGCACAAAACTTGATAAGAAGGATTCTTGATCCCAACCCTATTTCTCGGATAACCATGGCGAGTATCAAAATGGACAAGTGGTTTAGAAAGGACTACGATCCAGCATACCTTGACGATGACGAGGAGGATATAAACACTCAAAATGAGGTCATCCCGACGCATCAAGAGGTAAGGCTCGTCGATTTAGGTTTGTCGTTGATACGAGAATTTATTCGAGGAACCCATCATAATTAGAGATGTCCCGAGACAGGACGGGGATAGGGAAGTTATGTCAATCTCCATCTCTGCCAAATTTTCCATTTATTTTCACGAGAATTAGGTTTTCTGCAGGAAATTTTTTTCTCGTTTTTATATTAAACATCCCCGTAAATCCAATAATATTTCGGGGGCGAGAACGGGAATAGGGAATACAATCTCCACTCCTAGCCCTGTTTAGCAAACAGGGTGAGGTCACTCCCACCTCGTTTGGAGCCAGTCCCTACGAGTTAAATAGATATCTCTAGTTACAATGTCACTAACCGTCTTGAACAGCTAGACACATGAGAGAGAAACTACAAAAGTGTATCAAACTTATTGACACGTCTCGTATCTACTTCTAATGATTATTAAACACCTGGTCTCGTTATCTTAATGTTTGTGACAAACAAACAATATCTCGAACAGTAGCCACGTTGTGACAACTTCAATTGAGTAATTTTAGGTTACCCTACTCGGTTAACTGATTTTGACACGTGTGTTTTGGGTTTTTGGGCCAGCCATCTTATCTCGAGGAAAGGAGTCCGAGATCTCCCACGACTATAAACGCTTTTGAACTGATCGGAATGTCATCATGCCTAGACCTTTCAGGCTTATTTGAGAAAGAGGTGAGCATGAAATGATGTCCCTTTGTTGATTGTTATTATTTTAATTAAACTATATTGTAAAACTAATGCATGTTATTATTTTAATTAAACTATATTGTAAAATTAATGCAATGTGACCGTTATGATTTTAATTAAACTATATTGTAAAATTAATGCAGGATGTTTCTGAGAGGAAGATTAGATTTACAACCATTCACTCAGCCAAAGAAGACATCCTTAATCGGATGGAGGATCTTGTCAAAGAGATGGGGTTTCTTGTCCACAAGAAAGAAGGAAGGGTTAGTAACTTTTTAAACGTTTTCTTTACCTTTAGAATCGATATCGGGTCGAGGGTCGTAGAAAATTAGGCTCGTAAGTGAGGTGAGGTACTTCTTTCGGTTTGAAAATGGGTCGACCTGTTCTTGGTTGAAGTTGGTTTGGTACGAGAAGCTTTCGTTATCTCAATAAAGAAAGTCGAGTATCCGACCTGACCATAAACTCTTTCTTTCTGACCTACTCGACCCTTTAGTATCTCGAGATTGAGTTTCTCCTGACCCTTTAGTAGATCGTGAGTGGGTTTGTCGTCGTCCTTCTCTTTCCTGTTACCCGTTTCTATCAAAAGAGAATGTAATGACCCAAGCTCACGCCCATCGCTAGAAGATATTGTCCTTTTTGGGCTTTCCCTTTCGGGCTTCTCCTCAAGGCTTTAAAACGTGTCTGATAAGGGAAAATTTTCACGCCCTTATAAAGGGTGTTTTGTTCTCCTCCCCAACTAATGTGGGACATCACAGAGAATATAGCGTTTTAATTGATCATACCTGATCGAAAGCGGACAGTAGGGTGTGGTTGAGACCTAGATACTCGACAAGACCAAAATCATTGACCTAGATAGAAATGTAGGATACGGAACGATATGGTTATCCAATTGGAGCCTACATTTTTTAGGTTATTGATGAATTAACACGATGCTCGGATAAGTTTTCTTTTTCTTTGTAATGTTTACCGTAATTCCTTTATAGTCCAGACCTAAAATTTAGGGTTTTTAGACACGGACATTCCAAATGTATATCCATTGCTCGAGAAGTTATGACATGTTCGGGAGTGATTTTTAAACAGTTAAAACCGTTTTTACCATATTCAAAATCATCCCAACAAATGTCGTTTCCGATGGTCAAACATGAAATTGACTTCGAACTAACACGTTTCAGAGTGATTTTAAATACAACGAAGCTAATCTTAACCATTTCAATCACTCTCAAACACGTTCTTCGAACCAATTGTTTGTTTTGTTTATAAAGATTTCGAGTTTCGGGTTTCGGGTTTCGGACGGTAAAATTAGGGTTTACTTTTGAAGCTATTTTGTGTTCGTTTCAGTTGAAAGTAATGAGAGAGCACAAGGGGCAGAATGGTGTGGCCATTATACTTTCAGTGTCAGCAAAGGTAATTTTGAACCAAAAATTATTCTAAATAAATAATAATCCTTTAGGATTAATAGGTAATTAATTAATTATTTATTTATTTACATTTTTATTTATTTATTTATTATTATTATTATTATTATTATTATTTTTTTTTTTTTTTTTTTTTTGCAGGTTTTTGAGATAAGCCCTTCACTATATGTTATAGAATTAAGAAAGGTGCAAGGAGAATCATCTTCATATAGACAGGTGCCCTTTCTTCCTTTCTCGAGATACGTGATTTTACTCTTTAACCTAATCGGTGGTTCGGTTTTGTTCGATAAGCTATCTTTTGTAGTTTTCGGATTTTGACATTTATGCTCGTTTCCTTCTGATTTTCTTATTAAGATTTCACGGTTCTTCAACAAAAGTTTGAATTCTTAATCAAATTTTAAAAAAAACGTGTCGGGTTGTGTGAAAGTCCCACATTGGTTGGGGAGTAGAACGAAACACCCTTTGTAAGGGTTTGGAAACTTTACCCTAACAGATGCATTTTAAACCCTTGGGAAAGCCCAAATAGGACAATATCTGCTAGTGGTAGGCTTGGGTCGTTACAAATAGTATCAGAGCCAGACACTGGACTATGTGCTAGCGTGGAGGTTGTTCCCCGAAGGGGGTAGACACGAGACGGTGTGACAGTAAGGATGCTAGACCCCAACGGGGGTGGATTTGGTGAGAGTCCCACATTGGTTGGGGAGGAGAACGAAGCACCCTTTATATGGGTTTGGAAACCTTTCCCTAGCAAATGCGTTTTAAAACGTTGAAGGGAAAAAAAATTAATATCGGTTTGATAATCGTTTTTTTTTAGAATTTAACTAGAAATTCACGTGTTTTTTTTTTACAATAAATAAAAATCATATTTAAAAATTTCCGAAAAAAATAAACACAAATATAAAAAATAATTAATGGAATCATTACCAAACAAGACCTAACGTTATGCTAAAAACGTGCAGCTATGTAAAATATTATCAAGTGATTTAGGCATCCCGTCGAGACAAGGCTCAGTGATGACATAGATCAAGTGGCTAGTAGACTATAGTCGTCTATATATTTGTTATTCGTGGGATCACACAGAAAATTGTAATTTTAATTATAAAATTTGTGATTATATACAGTCTTATTATTAATAAATCTATTAATTTTATCTTGAAAAATAATAAAATAATATAATAATATTTTACATTAAAATATACACAATATAAATATATTTGTGATGCGTCAGTAAATGAAAGGTATATGAATGAACCAAGACCACATCTAAATGAGAGTGATAGTGAGAATATGATGACTAAAAACGACCTAAAAATTGAAAATCACCACCATTTTTTTTTCTTTTTGTGGATGATGTTTCTTGGTGGCGGTAGGAGGCGGTGGTAGTTTCCGACTGCACCGACCATGCAAAAGTGAAGTAGAGTGAGGGTATTTCGGTCATTTTCATATGTCACGAAAATTTGGAAAGAAATCCCAATTAAACACTCAAAAACACTTTGCTGACTTTTAATAGAGAATTGTGCAAAAATATCCATAAATTCAAGTTAGTTTAATAAATTAATTATTGAATACTTTATAAAAACTCATAAATTTGAATAAAAATCGAGCTCGATTATTATTTTTAATTAAATTCTTTAAAATTTGAACCGTGCATATATATTTTTTTTATAATATATTGATATATGAGAATTAATTTTGAACGGAAAAAACAAATTTATCGATTGGAAAATTTGTATAATTTTTTTAAAGTTAAAATTAAAATAATTACTTAAATTTACTAACGTTGAAGGGACGGGTTCCTTGTAGTATATACATACACACACATATATATATATATATATATATATTAGACGGGATGATACATATACATACACATACACACACATATATATATTAGACGGGATGATATATATATGTATACATGTATGTATACATATATGTATACATGTATGTATGTATATATGTATACATGTATGTATGTATATATGTATGTATGTATCTATATATATATATATGTATGTGTATATATGTGTGTATGTATGTATATATATATGTAAGTATGTATATATATGTATCATCAGGTCTGCACTCGACCTTCAATCTCTTTTATTGTGAAAAAAATTCTATTTATTTTTGTGAGAAAAAAATTTCTTGTAGGTAACAAAATTTATTTATTTAAAAAAAGCGAGTGGAACGGGGATTTGAACATGGTCGGAGGCTAAAACGAGGACGACTATCATGGGTTTAGCTAACAAGGAAAAATCTTTATCCATTTTCTCCTTCATTAACCAGAATAAATTTAAAATTTTTAATCTACATGTAACGGTTATCGAGAGACGTTGACGTGGTGAACCGGGTGAGGGTGGTGACGGTTTAAAATGGTGGGCGGAGAGAAAGGAAAAGACAAAAATGCCCTCCAATCAAACCCAACCCAAAGAGTCGATGGCAACGGCAACACGGCGCTCTGTTTTCTGCGTCTGTTTCTAAAATTCCCTCAGCCGCTAATTAATTAATTAATTAATATTCCTTCTTTGTAACTTAATTCCAAATTTATTAATTTATTTAATTTTATATTAATTTTTTAATTTATGAACTGCCCGTTGCCCGCTGCCCGCTGCCCATTGCCATTCGCCAGCCTATCTCTCATATTCTCTCTCTCTTTCTTTTCCTCCATGTTCTTCCTCTCTCTCCTCCATCTCCATTTTCGTGAATCAGAGTTCTTCCACTTCCGCCTTTAATTTTGTTTTGAATTCCGCTTTGTGTTCTTCGATTCTCTCTTCCATCTTGCTTTTCACCATTTTTTTTTTTCCTTTTTGATTACACCAAGTTTACTCCCACTCCCACTAGGGTTCGTTCGGATTTTTATTTTTTTTCCTTTTTTACTTTACTTGGATTCCATGCTGTATCGAATTCTGTAGATGCAATAAACTGTATAGATTGTTGCAACTTACACTTCCGGCGAGATGACCAGCGGCTTGCAGATGAATCCTCAGTTAGAGCAGATCCATGGTGAAATTCGTGACAATTTTCGGGCGCTTTCGTATGTGTTATTCACCTTACTCTTGATTTTCTTCGTTTTTTGTGTTAATGTCGGTTTATTGTGCTTGTGCTTTACGTTTTTCTATCTGTAGCTCCTTTTTCTTTGTGTAAAACTCACGACCAATTCACTGTAGATATTTCTCCTATTCGATTGTGTAATTTGTTTTTGGGTTAGGGGTTTGGAAGTCCCTGGTGATACTTGTTGAGAGACTTGTGTTCCTTCCTCGATCTTATGCCTCGTCGGAGTTAAACCACAAAAAGTGATGTTGTTAACACTTATCGAGGAATTCTGGAATCCTACAATCAGTAAAACCTCCCCTTGGGGGATTTGGAGAAGGAGAACTTAGGGCTCATTTGAAAATGTTTTTGTTTCTAATATTATGCTGATTTACTAAAACTACCTTTTTTTGTTTTCGTAATATAATTAAGAAAAATGTAGTTTTGAAACTCCCTTGTTTTATTTTTTAAATTTGAGAGATTTCTAATCCTCTTTTTGAAAAGTGAAAAATTAAACCAAAAAAATGTAGACAAGCTTAACTTTCTTAAAGAACAGAAAACTTGAGTAGATTAAGTACTAAGTACTGTGAATCCGAGGAGCTAAGGTCATACGCATGGTTCTCTAAATTTCTCTATTAAATTGGATGACACTAGCTCGATGAGAACCTTAGAGCGTACAAGTCTTTGAAGTTGATACCATTTATTCAATATCATCCTAAACTTAGTCCTAAATTTGGTTGATTGTGTGGCAATGCTGCAATATCACTTGAAGTTGTTTCCATTTATTGAATATCAGCATTCTTGTGTTTATCCTATGTATCAGCATTATGATATCCTCTTTGATTTCTACTGTCTCTCAGAAATGGGTTTCAAAGACTGGATAATATCAGAGATTCCAGTAGACAAAGTAAGCAGTTGGAGGAGCTCACAGGAAAGATGAGAGAATGTAAAAGGTATGGTAAAACCAGCCCATGATTCTTTGAGCATGTGGGGGCTTCTCTTGTTCAATTATAAAGAAAATTGCTGTTTGAGTCATGCTTACATAGCCTCTGCATTGAATACTGGAATAGTAGATTACTTTAGGTGCTGGCTAAACATGTAAATTGAGAAAAATTGAAGCTCAATTGACACGTTTCCTAGTTTATTAATGTTTTTTTTGTAAATATTTATTGGAGTTCTGGTTTTAGTCACAAAATGGAGCTATTCTTGCAGATTAATTAAAGATTTTGACCGTGAACTCAAGGATGAAGAGAGTAAAAATCCACCGGAAGTGAATAAGCAGCTCAACGATGAGAAGCAATCAATGGTTAGTTCATTGTTATTTTAACTTTCGAACGCTCTAGGATGAAAGTAGCTGTATAAAGTTTGACGGTTAACAGCTTAACTGAACCAATATGAGTCATCTGATATTTTGATTGAGGTTTCCAAACCATTAGCTATAGTGTGGATTGATTTGTAAAATTAATGCATGATGTATCACAACGTATTCAGTATAGAAGATGCAGTTTTCAATCTCCTTTCATGAGCCATTTGACTCAAGATTCATAGGGGAATGAGATGACAATATTAGATGTGTGTATGCACCAGATCTGTCTAAGAGAATTTTTATCAGTTGCGATAAGTTTGTTAACAGAACTGGTAGTACCAGGTCTATTATTATTTTAGAGAATGGCAAAGAGTGCCTAAGCACTGTACAAACTACCTAGCCAATTCCCAATTATTCAAGTTGGGTCTTTTACGTAGAGTGAATAGGTGAATACCAAATACTTGTTTCTATGGGTGTTCACGGGTTGGATTGTTTTTATACGAAGTATATTTTGCCCCAAATATGAAAAATATGTAGAAAGTGGAAAGGCCTAGATTGTTTGTTCTTCCACTGCTCTTTACCAAGTCCAGTTGAGAAAATCTTTGGAGGATCACCAATTCTGTATCAGAGTTGCCCCTCTGCTGTGGTGGGACGCAAGGCAAGACAATTTGGCTGATTGCTGTCTGCATTTCTGTTGTTTGGGATAGGAAACCTAGGAGTTGGATTATTTACGTGGACAAGAGGTAATATAGAGGAGTTAAGGGATTATCTGCCTTTAAATGCCCTTTTCTTTTCATGAGTCATTTGTATCTGTTTGTCAGATTGCTCGCAGTTCAATTTTAGGATAGAATAATTCAAATCATTTATCACTCAAAATGGTTATTTGAATGGAGGCATCATGCATTGTCTATTGTTTGTTGTCAACAGCTTTGGTCATAATTTTAGAAAACATTTTATGTTTTTACGTTCGTGCTGGATAGAATACTGATTTCAAATTGAAGCACAAAATCTAGTTTATATATATATAGAACTTGAGACATCTCTGAGTTCTTTTATTTCTAACTGCTCTGGGCTTCCTTATGTCAATTGCAGGAGCATTGAGAGGATGGAGAATCGTTGGGATGTAGTTATATGAACAGACAAAAATATACATTATTTAGAAAAAAAGAACTGGGAAACATATGAATTGGCTTATTGATTTAGGAAGGCTTAATTGTCATTTTATTTCATCTAGCATTGGGTTCAGCTTGCCTCTAACAAAGATGTCGGAACATTATTTGATTATTGAGGATTTTAGTCTCCTGTTGCTTGTTGATGAAAGTGTATTCTTTTAATGTGTTTTTCCCTTGAGTATTGGACTTTGCAACGAGTTTACCTTTATAATTGATGATGTTGTCTATACCCTGGAGTTACATATATCACTTGTTGATATTGCATGATAGAATTTTGCCAGCGATCTTTTTTATTGCTCTACATATGTTTCATGAGCAACCTGTATTTACAGTGGTTTAGAAGTTTAATTAATCTTCTGCTTATTATTTCTTTTTAAAAGTGATCTTGTACTTATTACAATAGTTTCATTTGCAGATTAAAGAGCTGAATTCATTTGTTGCACTGAGGAAAACGTAAGCCCTCCTCTTTTTTTCTTTTTTTTTTTTTTCTTTTTTGCTCAGAATATGATACAAGTTCAGTATATAATTTAGGAGCGAATGAGTTCTTGGCCAAAAAAAAAAAGAGAGTAATTCTAAATGGGAGGGTAGAACCTTCAAGAAATTTGGGTTGCCTTGAGAATGAAAATAATGGATAAGAAAAAGATCTCTTGAGTTGTCCTTAAAACACCATCCGGAAAGAGATGTAGATTAGGAACCAAGTTTTCCATTTTCTCAATGGGAGGGTAGAACCTAAATTTGTGCTTGACTTTAGTGTTCAAACTGCCGACAAAATTGAACAAGGGAAAATATCACAAAAGGATGATAAAGCTTGTTCACTGAGCCCTTTCATTTTCAAGCGAGAGAGAGGGAGGGAGGAGGGTGTGGTCATAAAATGTCTTTGCTAGATAGAGAAGGTGGAGACATGTATTGACTGTTTTGAGTCGAAAATATGGCTTTAGGTAATCAAAGCTCTACTTTTTGAGGTTTATGACCGAAACAAACAATTGAACATTCAAAGTGAGTGGAAGCAATTGGGTTGATGTCATTTATCTCACCTAATTTGCCTCTCTTGAATAGCGGAAAAGATCAGAAGTAGTATACCCTACTCAAAGTGAACAAATAAGCACTCAGATCCTAGTTGCTTGTTAGACATGCCTTTGTAATTGATTTCCAACTTGTAATTAACTTATTGGAAATGTTCTTCATTTTTCTCAAATAGGGGAGGGGGGGAATCATTACTTTGGTCAAACCTTGTCACTGTGTGATGACTAGTTTTTCCTATTAGAAAATGGAAAAAAAAGTGCAACAACCAGGTCGATTAGCTTTTGATCTTGTTCTAATGTTGTAATGCCACTTCTTTCATTTTTTTCTCATATTTTGAAAACATGGGTTCTCATGTTTAAAAAAATGTTGCCGCTGGAATCGTTAGTTTCGTTTTTCACTGATTGAATGTGGTTCACATAATTCAGCATGTTCAATGGTTTGCTCTATCAGTGTATTGAAATCAAATTGCTTGAGGTATGAGTTGCCTAATCTTTTTTACTGCTGAATGAATTATAGGTACGTGAATAGTCTTGGAAATAAAAGAGTTGAGCTATTTGATGAGGGAGGTGTAAGCGAACCTACTGCTGATAATAATGTTCAGATGGCCTCATGTAAGCTTTATTTTCCATATTTGTTGTTGTCGTAGAAAAATTCCCATGTTGCCTATTGGTGGATGTACTGCTGATATCTGCTCTAGAGGAAAGAAATACGTACAGGACTTTCCTGTTAAAGATAGAATTTTTTTAATTATGCTTATAATTTAAGAATGTGTTTGAAGCAAGGTTCTTATCAAAAAAACTTTAAAATTTAAAACATTTTTAAGTAAGGTTGTTGATGCTGCGGTACCTCATGTGGTGATGAGGTGAAAATCTGCTTCACCCAGCAGCAAGGCAAGGCTATTGCCACGATCACCTTCTTGTTGCTTTCTACCCTTCATTGGCGAGAAGTCTTTAAGATTTTTTAATCTAGAAAAAAGAATGTTTGACTACAGAGAAATAGAAAGCTTTTGTGCTACCTCCTTGTTTAGTTCGTTCTTTTTTTTTTTTTTTTTTTTTTTTTTTTTTTTGCCCTTTTACATTCTATCCTTTCTTCTTCTTCTTTTTTTTTTTTTTTTTTTCTCCATGAAAATTTGGGTTCTTACAACCCAAAAAAAGAAAAAAAAAAAAAAAAAAAAGAGAAAAAGAAAAAAAGAATGAAAGTAAAGAAAGAGAGATAGGAAGCTTTGAGAGGAGTGCAGGGCATGGTGACATTTGGGTTTAGGCTAGTTCCATGCGTTCCTTTTGGACCCCTGTTACTAGGGATTTTTGCAACTATCCTTTCATTTCCCTTTTTCCAATAATGTTTGCAGTTTTTTGGCTTTTGTTCTTTGCCTGCATCATCTTGTGATTCCCTTTTTTATGTTCTTTCTCTCTTCTCTCTTTCATTTTTCTCCCTGTAAGCTAGTTTTTCGTTAAAATTATCTATATAGCTGGAATACATATATTTTTTAGTAAAAAGGAAAAGAAAAACAAATAATTTTTTAATCAAAACAATTCTATGTTTAATCAACTTCTTTTTTGGCCTTTGACTAAAAATAAGGGTGTAGTGACAAAAAATATCTTCATGCTCCCTTTATAAATGTATGCCTTGTCTTTTCCCAATAAGGCAGTAATTAGTATAGCAAGCAATTGAAGATAAAATTGCTAAGCAGCTTCTTATTTTATATGCTTGGAATTCCAGAAGTGTCCTTTTTTCTCATTCTATTGGCATGCTTTTGTACTGTAGCTATGACAAATCAAGAACTTATGGATGCTGGGAAGAAAACAATGGATGAGACCGATCAGGCTATTGAACGCACTAAAAAGGTGAAGAACGAACTTCTGGAAACGGGTGATTTAATCGTTTCTGCCCCTTTGTTCTAATGCTTAACTTCGGTCCATAGGTGGTTGAACAAACTATTGAAGTGGGAACTCAAACTGCTGTTACATTAAAAGGCCAAGTATGTTCATCGTTGAAATTACACCTTATGGTTAAAAGTATATTTTCTTATCTGACCTGATTATTAGAATTCCCCAGGTATTCCCTTAACTTTTCCCAATTAAATTTTCAGACTGATCAAATGGGCCGTATAGTAAATGAGCTCGACACAATTAATTTTTCGATTAAGAAGGCTTCCCAGCTCGTGAAGGAAATTGGCAGACAGGTAAGCCTACCTTATGGCCCTCGCACCCCGACCGCCCCAGAAAAACACATTTTTTGGTCTTCTTACTGGGACTAACTTCCCCTCCCCTCCCCTCCTCTTTTGGAAAGGTTGCTACAGACAAATGCATCATGCTGTTTCTGTTCCTAATTGTTTGTGGAGTGATAGCCATAATCGTTGTTAAGGTAAATTCTGCAGTTTATTTTGTTCAACAAAACCTTGAAAGAAGAAAAGTTCCAAAAGTGTATTCAAATTTAGTGTCTTTTGCAATAACAAGTGATGTAAATTTTCAGATTGTGAACCCCAACAACAAAGACATCAGGGATATTCCTGGATTGGCACCGCCCGTTCCCGCCAGGAGGCTTTTGTATCTGAGGACACCTGAACATTTCGAGTAAATTCTTGCCTTAGAAACAGGTAGATCTTCGTTGTTCGGTCATCTACTTCGAGTAAATTCTTGCTTAAAGCCATCGAGAGACACGACATTGTGAGAATTCTTCTGCTTTGCTTTGCTTTCCTTTCCTTGTATGCAATTCAATCTATTCTTGGCTGAGATGTGCATAGAGCTTGGTATGTTATATTAGTTTTTATTTGAAGAGAAACTACAAGGTGTTCCTGTAAATGTATTACTTTGAGGTGATTCATGTCTTTGCGGATTTTACCCACTTGACATTGTTTTGTACACTAAGTCATTGTGTCTAACAGCATTATGAATTCCATTCCCACTGCCCAGTGGTTGATAGTTATTCTATTTTATTTGTATACTCTGTTTCAATTACTCACAGACTTTTCTCATATTTAGACTATACACAGTTATTGCCCTGCATAAGTTACTAGATTGTACCAACTATATTTCTTGTAACAAAATGTATAAATAGTCTCTTGCCTCATTCCATGCATTAAAACTAGTTACTTAGAAATGTTCATTTAGCCTACAGGAACGAAAAAATGGAGAGCGGAGAGCATTTTTTGCCTTTAACTAGATTACTTAGATCTAGAAATGTTCATTTAGTCTGCAGGAACGAAAAAATGGAGAGAGCGGAGAGATTTTTCGCTGTTAACTAGATTACTTAGATCTAGAAATGTTCATTTAGCCTACAAGAACAAAATAATGGAGGGAGTGGAGAGATTTTCGTTAACTAATTACATAAATCTAGAAACGTTCATTTAGCCCACAGGAATGAAAAATGTAGGGAACGGAAAGATTTCTCTCTGTTAACTAAATGAGACTCGAATGGAGATTATATTCTCCCTTCTACTTTATATTTATATATCAAAACTAAACATAAAACTAACTAATTATATATACATATATATTTCTGGCGGGTAAGGAAAACTATCGTAATATTAAAAATTGAATTTTTAGGAATTATCGTATATATTGTTACCTTTTATTTAAAAAATATACATACAAAAACCAAATATTTTTCATGAGAACCAACCCCACCAAATTAAATATATTATGTCCAATAATTTGTTGCATGTAGCTTGTGAGTTGTGGAAATATGAGAATGGGTATAAGGGAATCATTAATCATTTAATATTAATAATGTAATTAAAATGGATGCCAACGCGGCTTGGGAGGATGCCAAATTTTAGACCAATTATTTCCTTAATCATAATAATAAACATGGCCTAATTACTTGTTATAAATATTATAATAATATTTTCATACAATGTACATTCATTACCACTTATATTCATTACAACTTATATTAATATACTAGATATAGATATAGTAAGACAATATTTATATTTGATGGTTCGTTTTCTGTCCTATAATTTTTAAACTCAATAAAATAAAATTAAAAGATTAAAAAAAAAAAAAACATGATGACCTAATGCTAATGGAAAAGATCCTTTATTACTAGGTTTGATGCTTCTCGATGGAGATCTCCAAAATAACTGTTTGTTCACAAAACCCTTTATCTAGTGCACTATCATTCAAGTTTTTCGTGACAATCCAGATACCTCATTAAAAAAAAAAAGTTATATGGCATCACATTTTCATCTCACATTTATCATATACTTTACAAGCTTAGAAAGGGCATCGTCACTTTGAAACAAAGTATTAAATTATCTTAAATTGTAACCTTTCTTACGAAAATTGTAAGACGGGCAAAGGCAAAACATCCAACAAAACTCCAGCAGTGTTTCCTTGTCCTGTTCATAAATGGAAAACATCAAAAGCTTGATTTAAGTAAAACTTTATCGCCATTAGATTGACTGTTTTTGTTCATAATGAACACACACCAAGGTTGTAAGCTGCCGACAAAACGGGCCTCAATCATAGAGACAAAAAAAAAAAAGGAAAAAAAACAGAACAAAATCCCTATTATCCTTGCCGTTCCGGCTTTGGCTAACAAAACAATGGCTGAAAAGATTCTTGCCAACTGCCTACTAAGCATGCAATGTGCCAAAGTAATAGAGGTATACCTACTAAGCATGCTATGTGCCAAGGGGGAACTCGGTTGGTAAGGGTTAGGAGTCTCTTGGTTTTACTAGCTTTAGAGGTCTCGAGCTTCAACTTCTAGATGAGCTTAATAAAACTTTCGATGTTTCCTCAATCCGTACCTTGAGGTGGGCGGGAGTGCCTTTGGGTATAGGAACCTAAGCTTTGGTTCTTGGTTGTCAAATAAATATTCTATTTTAACCCACGAGTGTCCAAGTCAGCTTGACACTATTACATTTGGTTATTAAGATAACTCGTAGTTAATCATAACTCAACTAATTAATGTATATTCATACTTAACTAAAAAGTCAAAAGTTCAAATTCACTCACTCCTCACGTTAAGTTTAATTCTTGAAATTTTATATTAGTAAGTTAATATGAATGCTATTTTAAGTCAGGCATGTTCGAGATATACATTTAACAAGTAAATATTAGGCACTAATACTAATAACAATAATAATATAGCAAAGGGCAAAATAGTAATTTAGTAAAGTTATGGGCCGAAATAACATTTAGAAAGGTCATGAACAAAATTGAAACAAACTTAAAAGTTAAAAGACCCAAATGAAACTTTGTGTAAGTCAAGATGGTACTTAAACTTATATTAATCATGTTCATGAAAAGACGAAGAAAAATAAAAAGACGAAGAAAAATAATATAGCCAGCGAGGAGATTTCTCTCTGTTAATTTAAGGAGCATGAAATTTATTTATATTTTCTATCTCATATTTATCATTTATTTATTTATTTAAATGTTGAAGACTTAGTTATTATTTTTAAGATTGTGTGGTAGAAACATTGTATTATATTTTTTCTTATAAATATTATTAAATTTATTCGGATGTTTTATATTTTTTTAATAAAAAATATATTAATGAATAAAAACTATTCACCGAAAAGTTTATTTGAAAAAAATATTTTTTCATAGTATATATATAACAAAAAAATCTCGATCCCCATCTACTAACAAATAAATACAGATATTTTTAAAAATGAGAATTGAAATAGGTGACGAGAATATATATAAAAATCTCGAGCTCAACCTACTAAAAAAATAAATGGAGAATATTTTAAATATGGGAATTGAAATAGGTGACGAGAATAGAGACAAAAAAGGCTTCCCCATTTCCGTTCCCCATGTCTAAGCTGGACGGGTAAATCGCTCCTAATCCTAACCAAGCATATAGGTAAAGGTAAAGAAATAGAGCTTTTTCTATTGTTGTGTAGTCTCCTTCCTTGTATAAGGCTTAATGCATGGAGAGTGGTGGGTAAGTAAATGGGCAATTTCACGCTGCTGCCCTGTCTTTTCAGCCTCCAACCCCACACCTTCCTTTCCTTTTGATTAATCTCTTCTTTTCTTATCTTTCAAGCACTACATAAATACCATTCCTTTTCTTCCTCTTTTTTTCTAAATTGATCTTTTACCTTTCATTTATCACATAAATTAAACACTAACCTCCCCTAAGTCGTAAAGATAGTCTAGTCTCGTACTTTTCTCTCTATTTTATTCTTTCAAATATTACAACTTTATCTTTGATCTTTCGTAAACATTTCAAGACTACTTTTGGAGTATACAAATCATTAGAATATTGGACGACAAGTTAACATGTTTGGGTATAGTTCTTTCATATCTAATCCAAACAAGTGTCCAAGTCACCGTGATGGGATTTTTCGTCCAACATTCAAAAGGACGTTACTCCAAAATTGAAACGTTCATGAAAGATCAAAGGTAATATTGCAACTTTTGAAGTAATAGAAGTATTTTTTAACTAATGGACAAAGTTTAAGGATATTTACGATAATCTAGCCCTACAATCTACCTGCCTAAGTCCAAGTCCAATAGATATTTAACCACCAGAATGAAAACAAAGTTTAATATAAAATAAAACCGATTCTAAGTTGTTCTGCTGCAGTTGTCTGCCATCCTCCGAACTGATAGATTTTCTGTATTAAAGAATATATAATAAGATGATAGAGAGACAAATTTGAAGATACAGCAAAGAAGGTGGGAAGATGTTGTTTTTCATTTGATACCTCTCTCTCTCTCTCTCTCTCTCTCTCTCTCTCTCTCTCTCTCTCTCTCTCTCTCTCTCTCTCTGAATGTAATGTAAAAACCAAGGCAAAGACATAGCCCATTTCCCTCTCTCCTCCTTCCTTCCTGGTTACCTACTACTGAAAACTCCATCCCATCCCACCACCATTTCATTTTTCTTCTTCTCCCTTTCTCTTAACTCGTTTAACCTCAGGAGAGGGCCTAGAAGCCAAGCTTGGGACAGCATTCCCAACAACATTTCTCTGCCTTCTACATTGGGAGTTTTTTCATTTGGGTTACCTTAACTGTCGGTTAATCTAAGGAGAGGAACTCTGGGAACTGCATACACTGTTTTCATTTTATCATCAACGCCCATTTATTCACTCATCCGGTAACTGAGTTTGCTACATTCATCAGAAGGTACTAGTTACTCAGCAACGTTTTTTGCTTTTTTGTATATTAGAGGAAAAGGAAATGGCGCCTGATCTAAACACAACACTTTCCAAGAAGACGTTTGTTTTTGGTATGAAGGTATGGGTGTTTACTGGAGTCTTGGTGGGGGTGTTTATTGTAATAGTCCTTGTGGTGCTATCAATATGTGTTACTTCAAGAAGAAAGTCTAGAAGGGTAAGTGGCATGCTTCCTCTCAGCCGTATTTCCATTGCATCAAAGGAAATCAAGGAGATTGGGGTGGATCATGTTTCAGCAATCCAGCAGGGCCCCCGCCCCCATGATGGAATCGAAACGGAATCAGAAAAGGTTCTGCTATATTCAAACAAGGCCTACGATTACAGCATATCAGGCTCAGATGATCACACAGAGATATATGCTATTGGTTCTGGAGAAGGAAGCAAGGAAGCAAGTGCTTTGCATAGACCCTCAGATTCAATACCACCGGACACTTCGCCACTGGCTGGTCTGCCGGATTTCGCGCAACTGGGATGGGGTCACTGGTTCACCTTAAGAGATCTGGAACTTGCAACAATGCATTTTTCAAACGATAATATAATTGGGGAGGGAGGATATGGAGTTGTGTATCGAGGTCAACTTATGAATGGGACACCTGTGGCTGTCAAAAAGCTTCTAAATGTGTAAGTTCTCCTTGTTAACTAATACTGTATTTTCTGAGTGTTATTGGTTGGATGTAACTTTGCTTAAGGTAAGAAACCTAGTTTCCATGGAGAAATATGAAAGAATAACACAGACATACAAAACTTATAAATGTAATGTGGGTTTTAACTTATATAGAGGACAAGCGGAAAGGGAATTCAGAGTGGAAGTAGAAGCGTTTGGGCATGTGAGGCATAAGAACCTAGTTAGGCTGCTGGGATACTGCATTGAAGGAACACACAGGTATTGCTAATGCATTTGATTGTTCCTTCACTTGCTAGCTTAGATTGCTGTATACTAAATAGTAGATATTTTCAGGATATTAGTATATGAGTATGTGGACAATGGAAATCTAGAGCAGTGGCTTCACGGAGCTTTAAGCCAGTATGGATATCTCACTTGGGAAGCCCGAATCAAAATTCTCCTTGGTACTGCTAAGGCGTAAGTATATATATATATATATGTATATAACCTTCATTTGATCATTTGGCTGTATCTTTTCTCCATTGAACTTAAGATTTCAATCTTTAATGGTTTTTTTTTCAGGCTGGCATATTTGCACGAGGCAATTGAACCAAAAATTGTACATCGAGATATCAAGGCAAGCAACATATTGATTGATGATGAGTTTAATGCAAAGCTATCAGACTTTGGGCTCGCCAAATTACTCGGTGCTGGGAAGAGTCACATTACCACCAGAGTTATGGGAACGTTTGGGTGAGTAAACAAACAGTCACTCTTAACTTGCTGCTTCTTCCATATTTTTGTTTGGGGATAAAACATTCTGTTTTCTTTCTCGTCATAGATATGTGGCACCAGAATATGCCAAATCTGGGCTTCTAAACGAGAAGAGCGATGTTTATAGTTTTGGAGTGGTTCTTTTGGAAGCGATTACTGGAAGAGACCCTGTTGATTATGGCCGCCCAACACATGAGGTATTTATTGGCTCAGATAGCTTAGGCCATATTTGATAACCACTTTGTTTTTATTTCTGGTTTTTGAAATTCAAGTTTATAAACTGCCCTGCCCTACTGGTTTCTTTGTTTTTGTAATCAAAATTTACAAGTATTTTGCAAAATCCTCCATGTTTTGAAAACTTAAAAAAAATAAAATAAATAGTTTCTAAAATTTGGTTAAGAATTCAAATGTTTGTATAAGAAACACCAAAATTATGGCAAAGAACTTGAGATAAAACGAACTCAATTTTCAAAAAACAATTGGTTATCAAATGGGACTGTAGTTTCACATCTTTGGATCATTGGATCATGTGGATTAGTTCCCAAACAAACTCAAGAATTTGGAATTTGGGTGCAGGTAAATTTGGTAGATTGGCTAAAGATGATGGTAGGAAGCAAACGATCAGAAGAGGTGGTAGACCCAAACATAGAGAGAAAGCCATCAGTTAGTGAACTAAAGCGAGCTCTTTTAACTGCTTTGAGGTGTGTGGATCCAGATTCTGATAAGAGGCCTAAGATGAGCCAAGTGGCCAGAATGCTCAACTCCGAGGAAAATCCAATTCCTCGACAGGTTGCTTTCATCCTCAAAACATTAATTCTTTACCAGCATTAGTTAACCTCAACTCACTCGCATTTCATCACAACTTACAGGATCGGAGACCCAGAAAGGGCCATGCTGCTGCGACCAAAATGGAGTCTGGGAAACAGGAGAGAGGACCCAGAAGACACAAATAAGATACAAACAATGAGACTTTCAAGTGTGAAAGAATGAATAGATGCAAAAAATAGAAGCTTGTAAGTTTCAAACTTCCAAATTCTCTGTTGGGATTGGTCACTCAAGTAGAGCTAGCAGGGAAGAGAAATGATTTGGAGGTGTTCCCAATCATTGTGTTAATGTACAGTTCCACAATTGCATTGATGGCTATGAAACAGGTCCAAAGTTTTTGTAACTTTTTTTTTGTTCTTTTTCTGTTGGGGTGGCATTATCTCCTCATGTTGCCATTCGTGTATTGAATGGCTAATGTTCATGAGGATCGATACTAAATTTTCAGAGGTAGTGAATTCTAAGCTAGATCTCATTTCTAATCTTTACATTTGAGCTCTTTAATGTTTCTTTGATACACTTCTTTTTTGTAATATAACGATTTGGGCTTTGAATTCTTGAAGTATAACGATTAAGCCTTAATGATTTAGTATCTTGTAACGATTAAATCCCAATGCTAGAACTTAGATTGGTGCATGAATGTCAAATAATCAATATCAAGCCCACTTAGGATTCAATCTACGATTTGTTTTTCTCGTTGTAATATTCAGGACTAGACACAAACAGAAAATAAATAGAATGACAAAAATTTAAAAGAGAAATGATATAACAAATAAAATCAATATTGCTTTAACATCATTTTCTCTAACCTGGCCTCCTTGAAGAAGTTAAGATGGCGTAGTATGAAGAGCGGAGCATCCCTTTCTTGTTCCTCCAGTGACGCGAATCCGCAACCCCTACCCCTCGATTCGCTTACCAGACAGAATCGAACAGAACAGAAGGATTATTCACTTGCAAGCATAAACTTAACCTAGAGAGCAACAAGGAAGAAATTGAGTTATTGGCAGTAGTACAGTACTCGACGATGTTGAGGAACGCTCAATTCAACTCAACATTCGAGAAGGAGAGATCCAAGTGAGAGCTTGAACCGCCATAGCCAGCCGGAAATCTACTCGTTCCCAGTTTGATTGGTTAAAAATGTATTTATACTTTACAAAAAATTTCAACAATACCCTCAAATTTTTTAAATATTTTAAAAATACCCCCAACAACTTTTAAAATCACAAAACTACCCTTTTTTTTTTTTTTAATATTATTGATTTTTTTTTTTTAGTACATAAAAACTGTCTACTGTCCGTTGACCCGTACGTCCTGATTGAGCAATATCCAGAAAAAGCATTTTCTTCGGTTACCATTCCATTAAGGACAAGCTTTCTTATCTCCACGGTCGAGTTTCCCCAATTTCAATACCGTGAAAAGAACGAAGTGAACTCCAAAACCTATCCTGGTCCGTTTGATATCTAAAAATTGCCCACGATCAATTGAATAAGTGGATAATGTCAGGTAAACCTTAACAGTTTCAGCAATACGTAAAATTCAAATCCTCAACTTCTAAATGATGATATACGTCAACTGCGTGTTACTGATGTGTTGACGTAGTTGTTATTATTATTATTATTATTATTATTATTATTATTATTATTATTATTATTATTATTATTATTATTGGTAAAATTACAAATATAATAAACACTCATTTATTGAAAAATTCGAAAAATATTTATTTTTTAGTCCCTCTACTTTTATTCTTTTACGGAAGTAGTCCCTGGGAAAAAATTTATTATTTATATATAATAAAAAATTAATCCATAATCGAAATCCTACCCGAACTCATCCACTTCACTGCTTGAAGCTCTGCGGAGCGAACTCCATCATCCATGGCTGCCTTCTCCTTCTCCTTCTCCTCTTCGCTCCTTCCTTCATCAGTTTCTTTCGATCATGGCTCCTCTTCCTTCTTCCCCATCCTTATTTCATCTTCTTTCGACTCCAATTCTCGCGTTGTTCGCTGTACATTTGCAGCCCCCGCTAGAAAATCGCCTCCTCCTCCTTCTTCTTCTTCTTCTTCCTCACCGGATAAGAAGAGGCACTGGAAGCAAGGGGAATTTCCAGGTATTACGGAGACATCCGCCCCCAGGATGACCCCCGCTAGAAAATCACCTCCTCCTTCTTCTTCGTCGCCGGTTAAGAAGAAGCATTGGAAACAAGGGGAATTTCCAGGCGTTACAGAGAGATTCGACGCCAGGAAGACCCCTCTCAAGAATGTCAAGAAGAAATTAGATCGCAAAATGAACGCCAAAGCTTGGGCTAACACCGTTACTGAAACCTTGTCGGAACATATCACGAACAAACGGTGGATTCAAGCTCTTGAGGTCGCTTCCTCTTCCTTTGATTTCACTTTTTATTTTGGGGTTTTTTGTTAAATTTGTTCTGCGATCCCTCTTTTTGTTACATTTGTTCATTGTTTTGATTGATTTGAGTTTAAATCGATGAGGAATTGCATAATTTTGTAATGTGCTTTGGATTTAGCTTTTTGTCCATTTACGAACAAAGAGAAAAATGCAGAGATTCATTACTTGCTGTTCAAAGTTGAATTGGAGGCATGAAAATTCGTCCTCTTGCCTTAATTTGAAGGAATGAAATGATAATTTGAAGAGCCTGCATTAACTTCTTCGTATATTGTTGTCGAGGATTATTGGGAGTGAGTCCCACATTGGCTAATTTAGGAAATGATCATGGGTTTATAAGTGAGGAATACTATCTCCATTGGTACGAGGACTTTTGGGAAAACCCAAAGCAAAGCCATGAGAGCTTATGCTCAAAGTGGACAATATCATACCATTTTGGAGAGTCGTGATTCCTAATATTGTTTTCATCTTTAACAACTATGGCTGCTTCAATTCAACCGTTCAGGTGTTTGAAATGCTCCGCAAACAGCCATTTTATGAACCAAAAGAAGGAACTTACATGAAGCTGCTTGTTCTTCTTGGAAGATCTGGCCAACCACAGCGTGCCCGTCTGCTTTTTGACACAATGGTGGAAGAAAAATGTGAACCCACCACTGAACTTTACACTGCTTTGCTTGCTGCTTATTGTCGTAACAATCTCATTGATGATGCATTTTCCATTCTTAATCTCATGAAAACCCTCCCTTGCTGCCAGCCTGATATCTACACTTATAGTATATTAATCAAGGCTTGTGTCGATTCTTCTCGCTTTGAATTAGTTGAATCTTTGTACGAGGAAATGGCCGAACGACTGATAACTCCGAACACGGTTACTCAGAATATAGTCTTAAGTGGATATGGCAAGATAGGGAAGTATGACCAGATGGAGAAAGTTCTTTTAGGAATGCTTGAGAGCACAACTTGTAGACCAGATGTGTGGACAATGAACATAATTCTTAGTGTGTTTGGTAACAAGGGTCAGATTGAAATGATGGAAAGATGGTACGAGAAGTTTCGCAACTTCGGTATCGAGCCAGAAACACGTACATTCAATATTTTGATTGGTGCTTATGGGAAGAAAAGGATGTATGATAAAATGTCTTCTGTGATGGAGTATATGCGCAAACTGCAGTTTCCTTGGACGACCTCGACATACAACAACGTTATTGAAGCTTTTGCAGATGTGGGAGATGCAAAGAATATGGAGTACACCTTCACGCAGATGCGTGCTGAGGGCATGAAAGCAGACACCAAGACATTCTGTTGCCTTATAAATGGATATTCCAATGCAGGTCTCTTCCATAAGGTGATTGGCTCAGTTAAGTTGGCAGGAAAGTGTGAAATTCCAGAGAATACCTCATTTTATAATGCTGTTATATCTGCTTGTGCAAAGGCTGAGGATCTGATGGAAATGGATAGAGTGTTTAAGCGAATGAAAGATAAACATTGTCAGCCAGATAGCAAAACATATTCTATCATGATAGAAGCATATGAAAAGGAGGCCATGAATGACAGAGTTCATTACTTGGAACTGGAAAGGAAGCAGGTGATCGATCACGCTCCTACTAACGAGTGACTCGGAAATGGAATAGAGTGAAAAATTGGTGCACGTTTGAGAAGTTGGACGCTACACTATGCCTGTTCCACCAAGGGCTCTAGCTACATTGGATACTTCTCAGAAAATCAAATCCGCGCTTCCAGCCCTTCCAGCTCTGTGCCAAGTGTTTCACCATAGCGTTTTGATCATTTGAAATGATATGAAATCAGGCATCTCAATCATGCAATATTAATGCCACGTTAAGAAGAATTAAGTTTTGTTTATGCAACAAAGGTTAAGGGTTGGAATGTCTCATGGAAGGTTAAGGGTTTTCATTTTGAGGCTATATAAAGTCATGTATCTTATCTTTTGTAGGAGAGACTTGGAAAATGTAGTAAAAGGAGCAATTTGTGCTTTCCTTTAGCCAATGGCTAAGTTTCTTTGCAATTTTGTGTAGTTTTGGTTGCATGTAGAATCATTCAAGCTTGACATGATCAATCTTGCTCGTGGAGTGATTCGAATCTCAAACAAGTGTTCTTGTCTTGAGATATTTGATCAACAAGGTAATCTGAATTTTACTTTCTCTTGCAGTGATTCTTTATTATTACAGCCAAGTGTTCTTACCTTTCCGTTGCATTTATGTATAGATTAGATTGCATGTTTAGAATCATTCAAGCTAGATATAATCGATCTTGCTTGTTGAATGATTTGAATCTCAAACAAATGTTTTTGCCTTGAAATATTCGATCAACAAAGTAATCCCAATCTTACTTCCCTTAGGTTGATTTCTTATCATTTGATATCAGAATTGTTTCTTAGGTTGATTCCTTATCATCCTCCTTCGTGTGGGAAGATTGCAGCTAACTGGTTTTTATGTCTAGAGCTCTTGTCACAGTGAAGTTGATCAGTATTTTGTAGTTATAATAGTTTTAGACGAACTTGCTCGTTGTTCGGGACAAAACGGCGAACAGTGAAAAAAGGTATGAGATTTTCACGTCTTGACGGTATACATTAAGTGCATGATTTTCTAGGTAGCAACAATTTACATTGCGTCCTTGGCTAACAATGAAAATGGCTTGATCTTGGCAGTGTAATGAGGTGGTGGGACATCGGAAGCATATCTTGCGATCTCTGCTCATTGTTTCATATTGGTAAGTAAGCAAACAACGACTAGTTCTATGCTATGATCTTGCTTTTCTTTGAGCATCTTTTGAAGTGCATGCATTTTAGCACACAAATTGTGAAAACTATTATGTGCAATACTGTTTCCTGAATTTGAATTAGTCTCATGTGGACAAAAAGGCTAATTTTTTCTCATTGGAAACACGTTATAAAGTATATATAAATTCTTGGTCGATTACTAAAAGAAATATCCTTGAACTTTGCCTTCATTTACTTCTATTCTTTTAAAAGTTGGAATATTGCATTTGGCCTCTCGTAAACGTTTCTGAAGTATCATTGGAACATATATATCTTGGCCAAAAATTGAGACCTAGAATGGTGTGGCTGTAGCTTGGAATAGAAATTGGGGCTCGTATACTGTCACCGTTGTAGGTCGCTGACACACCTATTCTAGTTCCCAATTTTCATCCCACATTTGAGTGGAGTTTTTACTTTTATGGTACTTTTGAAACTTTTACGAAAAGGGTGAGTGTATGATTACAACTTTGGAAAGAATGAGTAATTTTAAAACAAAAGGTCAAATTTAAGAGTTTTTTTTTTGTACTCGAGAGAAGTAGAGAGAGGTACCGATCATTTCGAAAGAGCTATACACAAAAAAGGAGGAATCATATGTAGCTTAAGTTTATAAGTTTATAGCTTAAGTTTTGGGACTATTTTGAAAGTTTCATTAATATTTTTAATTTTTTAAAAATTTTAAAATACCTTTACATTTTTTTAAAAAATATATTTATTACCATTTTTTTTATAGAAAATTAAATAAATAATAACCCATTTTAAAAATATTCCTAATGCAATTTTTTAAAAATTTTATGAATAGTTTTTAAAATAGTACTTTTCAAAAAAAAAATATTTTTGAAAAAAAATATTAATAGTTTCAATATTTTTTAAACTTTTTTAAAATTTTGATATTATTTTTATTAATTTAGTCTTAAATATTTGGTCGAATTTCATTTATTATCAACTAATTTATGAACTATGTTCTAAGTTAAAATTTTGGTATAATTATTGTTTTATAATATTCTATAATTTACAATATACTACATTATACATATTTTAATTCTTAATTTATAAAAAAACAAATAAATTAATAATATAAAATACTATATTTATGAGAAAAAAAATTCTTCGTGAGTATAATATTTAGAGTAAATATTATTTATAAAATATATCTTAGATATTATATTTTAATATTCTTTATTTATAATTTAATTTATAGTATATTTCATTTTATTCTCAATATTTAATTATTTTATATTTTTCTCAGTTGTATGCATAAGTTGTTGCAAGCTTGTATCTATGCATAAGTTGCAAGCTTGTATCCTACTTAACGATATGAATATCTACGAGAATACATTTCTTCCTAATTTTATTTTTAATTCTCATTCTCATTCTTAACATCTACCATAATTTATCATTTCAAATTCAACATCTAAATACACTAAAAATATGAAAACATCGTTCCAACTCTCACTATTTAAATCACAGAATCTAAAACGAGGTTTAAAATACAATATATTTGTTGAACTCATTTTAACTCAATCAATTGAATACATGAAAATTACAGCCACCAATGAAAATGTTCAACCAAGAACTGAACTGAAGTTCAAATAATGCATTTATTGACATGACAATCGAATTAAACTCCCAAAATGCAAGGCTTACTTGAAATCTGCAGTGCCAGGCTTTGCTATTTCAGTTGGATTTGAAGCACTGTTGCCCTGTCCTCGCCGCTGTAGAACATTAGGCAAACTTGCAAACAGGAACGTGGAACTTCGAGCTACCATTTACAAAGTGTACCATCATTGGTACTGACTATATGTACCAACCAGACCAAAGCAAGCCTTATGTCTCTTGTTGCCTGGATAAATGCGTATCTTTAACTAAATATTGTACGATAATATAGGTTAAATAGGTCTCATAGAATATAAAGGGTCTAATAAATCTCTAAACTTAAAAAATGTGTAATACATTCATTAACTTTTGATCTTGTTTACAAAATCCCTCAACTTTCTTTTTTTTTTTTTTATAGATTTTTTTATATAACTCAATATTCAGATGTTTAAACCTCATCTAATAACTATTTGGTTTTGAATTTTTGAAAATACCAAAAGAGTTTGTCTTCTAACCAACCAACAAACAAACAAAAAAAAATTCTTAGAAATTTTAGATTTTGAAGATATCTCGAGGTAAGAAAACAAAAAACTACAAAATGGAAGTAGTTTTTATAAACTAGATTAAGAAAAAAAGGAAAAAAAAAACCAAAGACGTTAGTGTTCTATCCAGACATAAATTTTAATTTTATATCTAATAGACTTCATTTTAGAAAAGGTTGAATTGCAAAATTAAAATTTTAATAGCCATTTTTTAAAGTTAAAAAACATAAGGAATACCGATGAACAATGAAATTTCTAAGGACTAGACAGCAATTTAAATGTAGGCTTCATGCCTTAAATTCTGTGGTACCTTTATACTCCAAATGGATCAGCCATGAGATATCTCTTTCCCAGAGCCTCCACTTCGGTGATGTGAAGAACTGCCATTAGGAATACGGAAACGAGCGATTTCATCATTCACGCGGGAGAGAAGCATTTTTGAGTGAGCCAACCTCTTGGTTAACTCATCATCCTGCACCTAATTTATTAAAATCAGATTCTCAGCAAGGGGCTTGTCATATCATATAGTACAATAATTCTGGTGACTTGGACCTTACCTTGTTTAGAAATGCATGATGTCTTTCCTGTTGGCTACTTCGTGTTTGATGAAGTGTGTTCGTCTTTCCATCCAGCTCAACAATCTTCCTCTTTAGATTTTTGTTTTCCATCTAATCCAGAACGGCAGTGGAATAAGAACAATTTTGCAACAAAAGAAAGGCTTAGAAAATGGAAGAAGCTCAGCTCAATAGAGTTAAGTCTGTATTATCATGTATATGTGAAGTGTAACAGAATGTACTGGAGATAAAGTAAATGCATACAGAATTACATAAGAAATGACAGAAGCATTGCTATATGGTGTTGAGTACTTTTTGGAATTTTCACCTTCCAAAAGAGTTTAGAAAACACTCAATAGGGGTAAGGGGTCTAACTTGGATAATTATTGCACCATACTTAGCATATCATAGGTTAGGAATCACGACTCGAGCATAAGCTCTCGTGGCTTTACTTTGGACTTTCCCAAAAGACCTCATACCAATAGAGATGTATTCCTTACTTATAAACCCATGTCCCAACGATCCTCAACAGAAACATACTGCATTATATTAAAAATAAAAATATGCGTAAATAGCTCGTGCTTACCTTCAGTATCCCATTCTGTACAGAAAGCAAGTGATCCCGCTCTCGTAGTTTCTCACAAGCTATTTGAGTAGCGAGTGCTTCAGCTTCCTTCTTGCTTAGTACAGATTTGTAACTACGGAAACCACCGCAATGTTAAGATAGGCAGAAAAGCAAATTCAAGCATGCATGATGGAGACATGACGCTGACAGAAGATAGCTAACAACGTGCGATAATATACGTGAGTATCAGGTTCTATCCTCGATCAGTGGTCTTCTCAAATTAGGGACTACGACTCAGAGAACCCAATGCACCCATTATTTACTACTAGTTTATCATTGATTGCAAAACAAAACAACAACAAAGTGGAAACTTCACCCACAAGGTTTTGAGTGAAGGCTGTAATACATTAAAAACAAACACATTTTATTCTTCAACTATTAGGTAGCAATACAAGTATGTTAGGATATTACTTGAAAGATACATTACGGACAGCCAATAGATGCAAGTATAAGACACTCCACCAGCTCGAGATGGTGGTTTCTTTCCTTCTAGGATGGTCTATCTTAATACCCAAAACATACATACCCTGTATTCCCAGAATCCCACAGGTTAAGTACAAAGACTTACTCACATGCTACACGTAAGGAGGGGTACTTTCACTTTTACCCCTTTCTAACATAAGTATTTTCTATTGGGGGTTTAAACATCTAACAAATTATCATCAACTTTCAATTTTAAGCTAAGTAAACATTTTTTTACGAAAAGCTAAATTTCATTGAAAAAAATGAAAGAAGACGAGGGAATTTCAAAAAACCAAGCCCCACAAAAGGAAGCCCCTATTAGAGAAAGGGACTCCAATAAGGAAACAATGTGTAGCTAGAGACATATTGGAGAAATCTAATTTACAGCATTTGGAAAAGCTCTCACCATTCTCTTTCCTCACTTAAGTCATTAATTTGTGTCCTCAAGTCATGAACCTCTTGTTCCTACAAGAAAAATTAATGTCAGCCCAACAGGCATAATCAAAATTAGCTAATGAAAACTATACCCTTTTCCAATTTCTACCTTTTCCCGGAATTGTTGTGACAGTAGATGAGCCTCGGTAACCATTTTCTGAACTTCGTATTGGTCTAAAAAGTTCTATATTTTTCAAGAGCAAAAATTGTCACTAATTACATGCAGGCATAATATTTGAAGTCTCAAACAAAGTGAAATTTTTGTTTATCAAAAAAAAAAAAAAAAAATTTAAAAAAAAAAATAGTAAAAAACTTACAGCATATTTAGTCAAGTCCAATTTGACACCAAGTAAATCTCGAATAACATCATGAGTCATACTTTCCGCTGCTGCCAGCCTAGCATTCAGTATGCATATCTGGAACAGCATAGCGTCGTACATTGAGTTCAGATAAATGTACGTTACTTCAATCTTTCACGAGGATTGCAGATTGCAGATAAATCATTCAGTTATTGAGCCATTTTATATACCTCTTTCTGCCGACTAGTTGCCAGTCCCTCAAGCTCCTCTATACGAAGCCTTGCTGTTGACAGCTCATGCTCCTTCTCCACGTTCATCTGATGCACCAAGTTTGAAATGCATCTGAATGGTGAACTCGAACCCCTCGGTCTAGCTGAACTTTTGTCAACTTTATCTAATGTTGGTGCAGTCATTAGATTTGAATGATCTTTGCTTGCATCCCGAACCATTACTTCCAGATTTGTGTACTGCCCCCAAAGGATACGGATGGAATTGTGATTAAAAATAACAAATAAAGAAATGTATAACCTAATTACCACTACCAGAGTGCATGAAATTTCCAAAGTTGACTCAACAATAAACATGTTAAGATGGCATAAGAGTTGGGATACTGCACCAACACTAGTAGGCTGCCAACTTGATTGGTTGTCATAAATTATAAAACTCATACAAGCCAAGAGCGTCAAACAAATCCTTCATGATCAGGACATTAAATTGATTGGTAATCTTGTTCTTAAGTCTCATATTTTTTGCATTAACAAACATAAAGCAGATCTGCATACATAACCTGGTGCAAAATCATATTCAAGTGTGCATCATTAATAACTTTTCTTTCTTATACAAGTTATTAATGATGCACACTTGAATTAAATTTCTCTTTTTTTCTTACCTTCTGTTGGTATTTCATTGCCTGGGCATCAGCATGCAATACAAGCTCGGAGATGTATTCTTTGTGCCGTTTGATCTTCAAATACAATAAGCCAAACTTCCATCAACGAATAAATCAATTAAGTCTGATTTACCATGATATGCACAAGACAGACAAAATATTTTATCCTAAGAAATGATGTTAAAATATTTTAGTGGTTAAACCGACCTCTTTGTCTTGTTCTGCCCTTTCCTCTTCAAGAATTTTTATTCTACTTTGTGCCTCGAGCAGTTCTACAAGCACACCACCCGGTCGCCTGTACTTGATTTTCTTTATCTCTTTAGCAAACAACAAGTGTTATCATAACAATTCATATTAAATAAACAAAAAGACTTTTGAACCTGGGTTGCTCTTCAGCATGCTCAACAATTTCATCTCCAGAGTCAACTTCAGAGGAATTTTCTACAGCTAATAATCTCTGTCTAAAGATTTGTTTCTCCAATTCTAGTGATTCTCTTAATGTACGATTTTTCTCAACCTCCTCATCCATCTCTTGTACCTGTGAAGAGAAATGGTAGAGAATAGATACCATGATCTCAAGTGATCAGTTAAAGTGGAAATGAGGCATAGATTTTTCAAGGAAGCCATGGATTGACCTTTGTTTCCAACATATTTATGGTACTCTCAAGCTCTTCAACAGAGTGCTCTAAAATCTTTACCTCCTCTTCCTTCTGTTCAGCATACAATTTACTGGCCTCCGATTCCTGAAATTAGTAATGGAACTCATAAGAAGAACATACCTAAAATCAAACCTCAAATCTAGTATTAGAAGGAACCATAAAAATTCTAAGGTAAAACCTGGCGTGCTTCTGTAGCAACAGCTTCCTTTTCATCGGCCAATGCATAGGCTATGTCAAGCTTGTCAGTCAAAAAGCAGACTTGTTCATGGAGTTGGTCTCTCTCACTAACGACTCTACTCAATTCGTTCTCAATATCTTCAACTGATAGAAGTGATTTCTTTTCCAGTGAAGTAAGACGGATTATTTCATCCTCTAGCCTATTAACTACATCCTGCTGCTCTTCCCATTGTTTTTCAGCCTCAGATTTCTTGAGATAAAGATCTTCTACCTGCTTCTTCAACTGTGCATTATGTTCTGAAATTGAAGTCATTGTTTCTTTTGCCTTCTCAAGCTTGGAATTAGATAAGAACAAAGCCTTTTCAGTATCAGTCAGAAGCCCCTCAAGTTTTCTTTGCTGAACTAGCACATGATCAAGCTGACTTGCTTTAATCTCCAATTCATGCTGGAGCTGACTCTGACAATAATCTGTCTCATCTTTCTTATCCTTTGTTTTTGAGGTTGATTCTTGCAGCAATCTAAAGTCAAAGAGTAAGCCTTCTAATAAAACCTCCTTCCTCTTCAATTCCTTCTTGAGTGCCAAATTCTCATACAAAATGTCATCAAAGGAGAACCCTCCATCTGCCTCTTCCAAACCCGTGATCAGTTTGGTTCTTCCTCTGTCAATCTTACTAATTGACATCATGTCGTCCTTACCAGCAAGGAAAGTAGATCCTGAAGTCTTGTTTGATTCCGTACACCTTTTCCGTCTAAGTAGTTGAAACGCAGGCTCTGTCTTAAAGTGTGCAAATTGCCAACAAATTTCTTTCACATAGCACTGATGGAGTACAAATGAAGTAAATTCTCTTCCCATTATTTCCAAGAAGACATCCTCCATAAGGGATTTCCAGTTACTAATAGATTTAACCATCTCGTCTCTAAAGGATATGACATCACAACATATTATGCCAAACTTCTCATCCACCTCCCTTTGTGTTTGTGAAATACAACATTCAAGAGAGGTTACTGAGTTTGCAACCTCTTCCAAATTAAACCCAACTTGTTCGTGCAGCAATTTATTATCTGCATCTTTCATATGCATTAAAGACTTGAGCTGTCCAACTTCTTCAATCAAGTTGTCTCTTTCAATCTGTAACTGCTCCCCAGCTTGCTTAAATATACCGGTTTGTTGCTTTGCATTTGCGTTGGCTCTCAACAATGCATTTAACATAGTATCAGCTTCCTTTATTGCGGCTTGAGCTTCTTCAAATTTGGTAAAGAATCCATCATCCTGCTTAGTTTCCTCAACCAAAATTACCTGCAGTGCATAAAGCATCAGAAAGATGAAGCTTGACAATATCCCTCAAGATCAATATTTGAAGATTAACAAAAGGAAACTTTGTTTCGTTATACGCCATGCATAAAATTTGAATTTATTGTCGACCATACATTATACCTTGCTGGTGTTATTGCAACCTGCTTCAGCTTTTTCTATCCTCGATTTGGAGGGAGTTTTTCCCTGGTCCATTTCTGTTATCAATTTTTAGATCATTGTTAAACAGATTTTACTTCCAACTATTGCCTAATACAGGTACCTACGAAACAAATTGTATAAGGAAACTGTACCTTCTGACAAAGAATCACCACCTATATCATGCAATAGGAGCGTATCTATTTTCATGCATAGTTTATGGATAGCATCATACGTCATAAACAGTTCCCTTCTCAAACAAGTTGTGGATTCTATGTCACCATTCATGTAGTCCACAACTTTCCCTCTTGAAGCAACACTCTCAGTTGAAATGTCAGAGCTTGAAGTAGAACAATCGGAACTCCAGCCATCTTCTTGGACTGGATATTGATCTATAAACTGGTCTCCACAACCAGCTATATTTCTATCAATAGAATCTTCAAGAATATTTAGTCTATTCTTTGCTTCATATATTTTAGCCTTTATTTGATCCAAAGTACTATTTTGGTTTTCAATGTTCCGGTATTTGTGTGCTGATGCAACTTTATCTTTGAAGAATTGGAGACTCTTACAATTTTCATTTGTTGTCTTGGCTTTTAACCTCAATTCACGAATTTCTCCCATCATGTCCTGGACTAACTTTTGATATCCAGAATACAGTTCTTGAATGTAGATATGGAGAGCTGAAATATGCATTTCCATGTCTGCATGAATGCCACTAGTTAGGTTCTTTAACTCCGTTAAACCTAACCGTATCAAATTGTGTTCTGTATCTGGTTCTTCCAACAGTAATACACTTGTATTGGCCATTACATCATCAAAGATATGACTGCTTCGTTGAGACGAAAAATCCAATTTTGAGATGGGCATCTCTCTCTCAATGTTATTACAGAAAGCCAGCTCCTGAGGATTGGATAACCATTCTACTGCAGCGGCTGCCGCATCAGCAGATTTTTCTACCCCAATTAACTGATCGTTCCTAACTAGCCTTTTGAATAGAAACTCCATCGTGATGTTCTCGTCAGTCATCTGAGTGCTCAACTGTTTAGCCTCGGCAGCACATCCATTATTATGCATTTGTTGTGATGCATTTAAGGCGAGTGCTGCTTCCTTCAGTGACTCTAACTTCAGCTCCATTTCTTTCACCATTAGTCGTGCATTTTCCAGACTTTTATGCAATAATAGAATTGTTTCTTCTTTTTCGATACAAACTTCAATGGCTTGCTGTACTTGTTCGCCAATTCCAACATTTACTGTAGGAAACAAATTGGCGATACCTTCTATCTGCCTATGTGCATCTCTGATAGATCTAGAACTATCGAGAAGGAAACTTGTTAGTTCTATCATTGCTGCTTCCCAGTCAATACTTAGCATCCTCATCTCCTCATTTTTTGCAGACAATGCATCTTTTAGTCGTGTATTTTCCTGGGCTAAGCCATGTAACCTATCATTAAGTTCTACCTGAAGGGTTTCAACCTCTTCCTGTAATTGAATAATTGTGCTGGCTGTCTCCATCTCAACCTGTTGACGAACATCTTCAATTTGTTTCTGCTGGTTCTGGTTGTCTTGGTACTGAATGTTAGATAATCTAACCTCCTCAAGTTCCCTAGTCAAGTTTTCCAACTTTACTTGCAAAGTTTTGTTGTAAACAGCTTGATGTTGGTTCATCACATCCCCTTCGTTTTGACATTTTCTAAATAAGCTTTCCACCATGCAGTGTTTGACCTGCTTGCATCCATGATTCTGACCTTGCATATTGTTCTCTGAATCCATTGTTTGAGCCAACATTTTTGCATCGATCAGATCTCTCTGAGAACTTATGGACTTTGCGTTGAATTCATTATCTGAACCTTGACCTATTGCATTTTCCAAGTTCTCGTCACTTCCTGTAATATGAGATAGCGTGTCATCTTGGGTATAACTCTTGATGGACATTGTTTCATCCTGCAAAAGAAACATAAATTTTGCATATTGAGTCATGGAAAAAAAAAACATCATACAATTAAACTTCTCAAATAGATATACAACTAGTTATTACTTTCTAGCTACAGGCAACATAAATTTTGTCAGATGTTTTTCATTTGATAATAAACCTTAAAGCTAACTAGTAAGTACCCAAGAACCTGATATTTATCTCTTTCAGATATGGCTGAGTTTTTTCCCAGAGCAACCAGAAGCTGTATGATGAAAATATTTTAAATAGCTGCCACGTGATTAATCGAGTAGCTGTGCTGCCATAAATAGAAAAGAGAAGAAACATGGACAAGAAAATTTATCAAATATTCCAAAACCTCGTTGCGTAATTCTGCAACTTCAGTTAGCAATGCTTCACGCTCTCCAAGCTCATAAAAATTTTGATACCTGATGCAATATTTAAACAAGAAGATTTATTGGGTAACAAAATGAAAATAATCCTTTAATTCAATAAGATAGCAAATTATTACACTTGAAGTTGCTCAGTGAGTTTAGAATTCTCTAAAGAGACTCTTGTCAATTCTGGATTTCTGTTAATCTTTGCTTGAAGCATCTTAATCTCTACTGCTAAGGCCTTGTTTTCCTCCAAAAGATATTCGTCAGCGGACAGCATCCCACCTATAAACAATTCAAGTTGTCTGATTTTCTCCTCACGAAACTTCAACAACATTTTAGTACGTTGACCATCCTCCTCTAGTTGGAAAGCCTGCATGAAATGTCATAGCTACAAAATTGATCGACACATCATATAATAGTTTCTATTAATCAAGACTCATTTTTCTAATCAAGATTAAAATGAGTCATACCAAGCGCTTCATGTGTTCAAATTCAAACTCAAGCTTTTGAATTGTAGTATTTGCCACCTCTTCCCTCCTTAATGCACCAGTTAAGGAAGCCTCCATGCGTTTCTGTTGCATATATCTAAGTATCAATATTTGGTGACTGCATCACCAACTAAAAATGAAGATGACGTCTGATACTTGGAAAAGTGTTTTTCCATGTTTATGATAAATAATTCAATACCTTAGGATTTTCGGTTTGCATTCTACCTCCTAATGCTTCGTAGCCTTCAAACAGAGCACTTACGCCAGACTCTTCAAGTCTTGGAACGCTACTCAGTATAGACCTTGGAAAATTACTGTGCTTCAGTAGAAAGGACAACTGACCCTGTGCATTTCCAAAATACATTAGCTCTACTGACAAGTACGTTTACAGTACAACTGTTACAAATCTACAGCTTTAGTTCAAACCTTCAAGTGTAAGATTTGCCTTTGGAGTGCAGTTTCATCACCTGAAGCACACTCGTTAACTTTTGCCTACAACAAGAAAAAAGGGCCGAAGGATAGCTCTTAATAAATTGTAGTGTCATTGGAATAAATATGTTGTGTCTGTGTGTGTGCTTGTTGGCAAAATATTGAGTACATTATTCTGAATCTGTTTGGCACGCTGTGCAAATTTAAGAGTGCTTCCTGTTTCATTGGCTGAGCTGTAGAAATAATGTATAAATTAGGATCATGAAAAAAACAGAAAAATACCAAGCACAGGACAATTTATTTTCAGACACAGATTAACACTGACCAAAATGATGGGCTGACATTAGCAATAACAGTTGTTTTTGAGTTTCCACCCAAAGAATCCTGTATCCAAATGTGCCGCTCAGATATTTCCCGACTCAGAGGAACCAAATGATCAATATGTTGATGATATCATATTTAGATTGAAAGCGTTTTAAGAAAGAACCTGAAGTAGGAATGTCAACCTTGAATCTCTGTAAGGAATATGTCTAGGTTTCCCATGAGCCAAATCCACTAATGACATAATCACCAAGCTACAACATAGAGCAGAAAGACGGGCTAAGCAACTAAAAAACAATTGAATCAAATAGTTGCAAATAACTGCTATAGTATAACTTCTGGAAAAATTCTTCCGAGAAAAATCTATTCTACAACAAGAAAGTTGACTATTCAGGCAGCAAAAGAATTTATAGGTTCTGTCATGTAATTCCTTTGGAAATAACCTATTATCATTCAGATGCAAAAAAAAATCTCTATACTCGATAATCTTTCTTTTACAAAATAGAAACACGGCAACAAGTAAAGAAGAAATACAACAAAACCAGCATTGGATGGTCTATTATTAAAATAGGGAACCTCAAAAGAACTTGCCTCCCCAGGGTGAATTTGCATTTTAAATTTTTCTCAACACTATGGTCACTGCTTTTAATATGCTAGATTTGAATAAGAACGAAGAGTTTACCACTATTTGTAGAAAAACAAAAGAAAAAAGAAAACAATCAATCAAGAAAATTTGCAAGATGAAAAAGAAAATCTTGTGAAACTAGTATGACCTTTTAAAAGGACAAGCAATAATGTAATTTTCATGTAAATTATTGTTAGTTAGATTCAGAGGCAACCCAGGTAAAAGCACTCCCTAACATAATGACATGAATGATAGACAACATATAAAAGCTTTACCTCAAGTTCCATTTCTACTGGAAAAACAGTTCTGAATATCACATTACTTTGTTTAATACAGATTTCAGAAGGTGAAATGTATTCAAACAAAATAATGTGCAGTTTAAAAATTATCTTAAATGCTTAAATATAGATGAGAACATAAGGACACATAATGAATATGTAAAAATAAGTATCCGAGGAAACGCATTAGGTTCTCTGACAAGAAACAGCTCTTTGCTTTAATTACCCAAGAGTTGATAATGACTTGTTTATATTTGCAGCTTCTTTCAGGCGATCCCCTTCTGCACCAGAACTTTTCTGCCTGATCAATCAATGAAGTTAGCCAATTAAGTACAAGAAGTTAAGGCAATGAGAAAAGGTTACTAGGCATCCCGTGCATGAAACAGTTTACCTTTCAGAACCAGCTAGGTCCACTAAATTTAACCTCGCAAATCTAAAGTGAGTTTTGGAATCTTTCTCCCAATGACTTTCAATTATACAAGTAAGAACACTGTGGGAGCGGCTACTCTCACTGTTCATATATGTGGCAGCCATCTTTCTATTTGCCACACCCTGAGTATGAAATGGAAAGATCTTGATTGTGTGGGAATCCAAAAAAAATTTTAAAATGTGCCAGTTGAATGCAAAATCTCAAGGTAGAGAAACCTGTAAGAGAAGCTCGACGACATCATTTAAAGATGAGACGCTGTGTTCTGTGAGATTATCTACATATACTCCTTTCTTCGAGTCTTCTCTGATCTACAATGAGAACAGTTACTTTTCGCAACTGTCAGGGAAAGTGGAGAGTAAAACACAGAGTAACATATTCTTAGAAAGCTTAGAATTACTTGCAAATTAGTTGATGAAGGTTCCAGGAGGTCAGTTATTTGCTCATTGTAAATTTCTAGAAAGGAACATTTGCAGCTGTACTTCAATTTGACGTCCTGCTTGCACTTTTCCTCCTGCTCAAATATTTTTTCATGAGAAACCCAGTAGACAACAAAATAACTCAGGAGATGCATTATTACATGCAAATGATCGTATCAACTAAAAGCATAAGGCACTAAGTTGCCAACCATTCCAATTCTTGTAAACAAATGCTCAAAAATGCGTAATGTTAGTCCACAATCTTCGTTGAGCTTGCCCTCCACCTCGTATATTCCACCCATCATGGTATATGTTTTGCCACTACCAGTCTGCAGGGACCAAAAACATGAACACATAAAGACATAAAACCCAAGATCCTGCAAAAGCTAAAAAATGAATATTGCAGCTGAAGTACCTGGCCATAAGCAAACATACAGCTATTATAACCAGACAAACAATTCTCCACCATTGGCTGTCCAGCAACCTTGAAAAGGTTTTCCTAAATTTCATAGCAGGAAGAGGTGAGACCGACATGAAGGTATCTTTGGACTTCAGAACTATACTATACTAATTTTCTTTCCGAGAACAAATGAGTTCGACGAAACCCAGAATAAATTGAGTTCAAGGCCATATCAGGGCAGAAGCTACAACAATAAATTTCTCCAGAAGAGGCACAATTCAACGAAAACAAACAAGAAAAACCAGAGATTGAGAGAGAGAGAGATTTGCACCTGCGATATTGTTTCGCAAGCTATATGATCGAAGGTGAATCTGGTTTCGGGGTGACCAAGCCACACCAGAGTTTTTGCGGATTCCTGTCGCAGGCATCGACCATAACCTTGAGAGTCTCTCTCCGTAGTATTCAAAGGTCGAATACGTATCATTACCTGTTCAGAATAATCATACATCCCATGATTCACATCCACGAAGCTACCCTAACCAAAATGAAGGAGCTACAGAGCACAAACTAACCTGCACGTTGTGATCCTTCCAGAAAGATGGATCTTCCTCAAGGTCGAAATGAGGAACGTCGACCGGTAACTCTGTATCCGGAATCGCTATCCTTCTGAAAAGCCTAGAGGAACATCCTGCCTTGCCATCGCCGAGCTGAGGAGCTTTACTACCAGTAGCGACTCCACCAAACGAAACTCTCAAAGAACTCTTTGCAGGAGTACTCTGAGTTGAGCTAGGCTCAGAGCTAACCCTCCGACCTTGAGCTGAAAACCTTGGCGTCCCATTGTTGGTACCTGTTTTCCAATTAACCTTAAGCGAAACATCAGATTTTCTATCAGAAAACCAATCGGCTTTGGTGGATTGGAGCTTGAAGTTTGAATCAAACACAGAATCGTGAAATTCTTTCTGGAACTGAGCTGGATCTGCAATGAGTTTGAAAGGTGTTCTAGGAGGTGGGAAATGAAGTGCACTGGGCGAAGTTCCGAGTTCATTCTCGTCAGCCTCCGGTTGAGCGTTCTTTGAAGCAGATACATGTTTCGACATTGTTGAGCTCTCGAGTTCCGATCGAAACGAAATTGAAATTCAAGGTGAGGATTCAGCGGACATTTGAACGCAAGACGAAGCTCGAACTTCTCCAGTGGAGTGGAAGAAGAGTGGAACAGAAAATGAAATTGATTACACGATGAGCTTAGAACAGCCCGCCCATTTAAATTTTGAACTATTTTATTTACGAAATGGACCCTGATATTTTTCAAATTTGGAAAGTAACCCAAATAGAAATTCGTTGCCTTATCTTTACTAATTAACTAACTCCAAATTTTGGTCGACAATTTTACAATAAGCGGTCACTACCCGACTTGCGAATCACTTCTAGGTTGGCATTAAATCAAGACCGCGCCCGTCTTTCTTGTACACCTCGTTTATGTTGGTAACATACCCGACCGTGTTGTGCAAAACACTCAAAAAAGTCGTGGCATTCTGCTATTTTATACCCTCTCCTAAAAGTACAGTGGTGGGTCCCTCCAAAAACGGGTAATTCCCGAAAGACTTTCAATGAACTTTGTTCATAAGGTGTACGGTGTCACAGTCATGCTCGTCCAAGGCGTGTTGCCCATAGCCGCATGCCCATAACAAGCCTAACCCTTTATGTCTTTTCATATTCTAATGTTTTACTTTTACATTTCTAAGAAGTATGACATTTCAAAAATATCATGTCTAGGCTTGTCAGATATGAAATGTCTCAAAATGTACTATAGGCGGATACGACTAGTTGTCAACTTCTCCCTACCCAAAGTTATATACTGTGACCCGTTATTATTTCTCTCTTGCTTGCTTATATAACGTCTCTTTCAAAAAAATCTCTCTCTACCCAAACCTTCTCTTAAAACCGAGGCTAGAGGCTCGAGCATACGTTGCTTAGTCGTAGGCGACGCAATAACGAATTAGCTTAGCTCACTTGTCGTTGGAAAGTGAGTGTCGCACAATCGCAAGTCTGCTGTCATCAAAAGTGCGATTGTGACACGCGGCAGGTATTCTTTCATAAATTTGATGCGAGTTGTACATCTCAGCCCATGATCCAAATTTTCTCCCAAACTGTATATGCTCGTGTTTACGAGGTTGTTACAAAGAGGAAGACCGACGTTTATAACATATGTTAGTGATATCTCTCGTTATTCTCGCTCTAATTTAATTTTGTGCCATATTTAATTTTCAATTGATTATTTATTTATTTATTTATTAAAATGAATGAATAAATTAGTGAAATTTGGATAAATGGTAAAAAAAAAGAATATATAACACTTATTGAATTAACACGCAATAATAATGAAAGTTGCAATTAAAATTAATACTATTTACTAAATTTACAAATAAAAATTATTTATTAAAAATAATTAATAAATTTAGGTAATATGAAAAATTAAAGGAATATTTTATTATTTATTTATTTTTATTTTTATTTTGAGGTAGATGGAGGGAGGGCAGGGAATTTAAATTCGGACGCTTTGACCAATAAAGTGGTTAAACGGAGCCTTTCAAATAATGGCTGTGGCCCACAGCTCCAAATTTAACGTTGTTAATCTCCTTTTTCGTGAAGCTAAATATTATTAATAATAAGGTTACTTTTTTTTTTTTAAATACTATTTTATATTTTATTTTTAAAAGTTATATAATTTTTTTAAAATGTTTTACCCATAATTTTAAATTGTTAGTATTTTTTAAACTTTTAAAAGCGTTTAAAAAACTTCTTCGAACCTTAAAAAAATTCAACTAATGGTGGACGTGAACTATTTCAGAGCGAGTAAGAGTGGGTAGGAATCTATTAGTTGGTTCGATATTGAATTTAAAATGTTGTGACAATTCATCGACGGGAGAGTTTAAAGCTGATGAGTTTGATAACTGATATGAATCCAACAACTTATCACTTCCGTGTACCCGAACTTGCAATTACAAGAAGCAATACAAAGAAGATTCAATAATCAAATCAAGAAAATAATAGAGGGACTGATATTGGAAAGTGATTAGAAGACTTGTCTTTGCTAGTTGCCTTATTTTCTTCCATTTGTATTTAATAGCATTTATTAGTAGTCTGTATCAATGCCTTATTTTATTCCATCTGTATTGAATAGCATTTATTAATAGCATTTATTAGTGATTTGTAATTGGTGGCTGAACCTTAAAATGTTAGGGTTATCTCTTGAGTCTATTTAAAGGCACGTAATATTCATTCAATACAAAAAAAAAAAAATTTTGTGTTTTCTTGATACCCTTTGTGTTATTCTTTTTCAAATCTGGCTTTAGGTTTGATATTTAAACCGATTCATTGAATTAGTTTTGTTCAAGCTAATTATGGAGTGAATTATCTTGGTATCTAAGAGTGATCATCATAGATTCCAAGTTCGATCTAAGAGTCATTCATTTTCTAACCCGCTCTTGGCTGGAATCAATCCGTTAAGTTAGCTTTCTCTGTGAGCGTTTTGCAAATATTCTAAAAGGATCTCTAACTTTGCAAATTCCAGCATTGTAGGCGCTTATCAATAACGAGGTACAAATGTCTATGGGTATGATACAGAGGAAAAAAAAAAAAAAAACTATGGGTATAATACAAAAACGGGGTACAAATGTCTATGGGTATGATACAAAAACGGTATAAAAAGTTTCAGATTTTTAATAACATAAGTTGTTACAACCGGCGAAAAATGATATAAAACGTAAATGTTAATGTTTTTGTAAGCTATCGTATCAATTATTTTTTTGTAGTGATTTTGTTTATAGGTAGAAGTGATGTCGTTTAGGGAAGCTGCATGCACGGGAACGATGCCATTAAACATCACAAAAATCACAAGCTTATTGTACACTAATGTAATTGATAGTTTAATATCTTATTAGGCACGAAACTCGAATATGTCTAATAGATTTATTCATTTCAAAATAAAATTAAATATGTCAACGATTGCGGACACAAAATTGAAAGTTCAATAACCTATTTATAGACTTATTAGACATAAAATTGAAAATTACCTTTTACCGAATGAAAATCGTTAATATTTGTTTAAAAAATACCCTAAAATTTTAAAATTATTTCAAAAATACCTTCGAGTTTTCAAAAGTTTCATTAATTACCTTAATTTTTTTTAAAAAAACTTTAAAAACACCGTACCATATTTTAAACCTTATTAAAAGTTATGACCTTGCTTTGGGCTTACCCAAAATGCCTCGTACCAACGTAGACAGGATTTTTCATTTATAAACCCATGATCTTCTACTAAATTAACCAATGTGTAACTTACTCCCAATAATCCTCAACAATCCTCCCCTTGAACAAAGTACACTATAAACCTCCCTTAAGGCTCATGGAGCTCTCGAATAGCCTCTCCTTAATTGAGGCTCGACTCTTTTCTCTGGAGCCCTCAAATAAAGTACACCATTTGTTCGACATTTTAGTTACTTTTGACTACACCTTCAAGACTCACAATTATTTGTTCAATATTTGAGAATTCTATTGTCATGGCTAAGTTTAGAACATGACTCTGATACCAATTGTTAGGAATCACGGATCTCCACAATGATATGATATTGTCCATTTTGAGCATAAACTCTGATGACTTCGCTCTGAGCTTCCCAAAAACATGGTAGATATAGTATTCCTCGTTTATAAACCCAAAGTGTATTTTTAGAACAAAATATAACATTTTTCGTATTTTTTTAGACTTTTTTTAAAGTAAAAATATTACTGAAAACTAAAATATTAAATATTATAGCAAAATTTAATTTTGATTTATTTTTGTTGGTATTTTAATATTAATCTCGTTTTTATGGCCCAATCCCAAATTCTGTCGCCACATTGGAATGGGCTGCCGAGCCAGCCTCGCAACGGATCCATTTTCAGTCCGAGCAATGGTTGCTTGCAGGCTGTAATTGCCCAAGCACTCACCTTCCCGCCCTTTTTTCTCCTCTTCTTCTTCCTCTCTCTTCACTCCCATCTCCTCCGAGGTTTCTGCCTCCTGCTCGCTCTCCGTGTTTGATTGGGGTTTATTCAATACTAGCTGCACTGTTGCGGCCGTCACAGATTCAGAGATTCATGGAAGTTGCTAAAGTCGCTCAAATTCTATCCGAGACGCTAAGCAATGACCCGCAAGTCATCCATGGAGCCACCGAGTCTCTCGATCGCCTATCTTCTCATCCTGAGCTTCCGTCTGCTCTACTTTGTATTGCTACTGGTAAAAGCTTCTTCAAATTCCCTTAGTTCCTCTTGGTTGCTAAACTACTTCTCTTTATTTTGTTGGGTCTCATCTTACTAGCTGTAGTAAGTGTTGAGGATGGTTGGGAGGGAGTCCCGCATTGGCTAATTTAGGGAATGATTATGAATTTATAAGTAAGGATATATCTCCATTGGCATGAGGCCTTTCGGGAAGTCTGAAGTAAAGTGATGAGAGCTTATGTTCAAAGTGGACAATATCATATCATTGTGGAGAGTCGTGATTCCTACCATGGCATCATAGTCATGCCCTTAACTTACCCATCTCAACAGAATCCTCAAATGTCGAACAAATAAGTTGTGAGCCTGGAAGGTGTAGTCAAAAGTGACTCAAGTGTCGAACAAAGGGTGTACTTTGTTTGAGGACTCTAGAGAAGGAGTTGAGCCGCAATTAAGGGGAGACTGTTCGAGGGCTCCATAGGCCTGAGGGGAGGCTCTATAGTATACTTTGTTCGAGAGGAGGATTGTTGAGGATTGTTGGGAGGGAGTAGTCCTACATTGGCTTATTAAGTGAATGATTATGGGTATATAAGTATGGAATATCATACCATTGTGGAGAGTCGTTATTCATAACATTAAGTTGAGCTCGGAGCTAGCTATTCCCCAGGGTTGGTTTTGGTGGTTTCAGAATTTTAATGTATGTTTGTAGTTGTTTGTGTTTTTTCGAACTGGAAGTTGGGAAAAAACATATGGTTTTAATTTCATTCGGAATCACATTAGTTATTTAGAAGATGAATGCAGCGTCTGCAGGTAAAAGCACGAGTACTCTCTAGTGTATTATGGAGATGCTAAGTTCAATTGAATCAACTTTTAGCGTGCGACTCAATTGATTGTGGACTGCAGGCTCTCTTGCCTAAATTTTGAAATATTTGACCATTGGTATATTTTGGCACCAAAAAGAGTAGAATTTAAAATTGACTATTCTGATGAAGCATTGATATGATTTATTTTACCTTAACCCATCTATTAAGCTCTTGGGTTGATTGGTGATTTTACATGGTACCCGAGCACGAGATCTTGTGTTTGAACTCTTATAATGTCATTTCCTCCCTAATTAATATTGGGTTTCGCTTATTATGCCTTATTTAAGATTTGAAGTCCATGATTGGTGGTTTGACATATTCGTACATAGTTTCCCTCCATGATCTTAAATTTCATGGGGTTTGTTTAATCAACTCTTAAACACAAACTGAACTCAGGTTAATTGCAATAAACAAATTCAGTCGAACTTCATTGCCACTTAACCTTTAAGGTTTAGCTGTTCATCCCTTCCATGTAGGAAGTCACGATCAAGGTCAAAAGATAGCTGCTGCTGCTTACCTTAAAAATTTGAGTAGGAGAAATATTGAGGGCGAATTTCCATGTTCAAAAGTCAGCAAGGGGTTCAAGGACGAACTGCTGAGAGCCTTATTCCAAGCGGAACCAAAAGTTCTAAAAGTTCTGGTTGAAGTGGTAATTATATTTCTTGCATATTCTGCATGGCTAGTTTACGGGACATATCGTTACCATCTGTCCGATGTATTCCTTCTTCTTCATCATCTTCTTATATCTCTTTTATAATGTTCTGGCAGTTTCACAGCATAGTGGTCAATGAGTTTGTGAAGCAGAGCTCATGGCCTGAACTTGTGTCTGATCTTTGCTCTGCTATTCAAAACAGCAATCTTTTCAACAATGGAACCAAATGTCAATGGATTGCTATCAACGCCTTGTCTGTTCTCTGTACAACGTGCAGACCTTTTCAAGTACATGACTTTAGTTGAGCAATTTATCAAACATTCAAATTCATGGATAATCTAACTGCCATCCGATTACATACTTAGCCAAAGATAGTTTTGATCTAATGTACGAATTGGTCAATGATTAATGTCCTGTACAATTAGATGACAATTTTTTAGTTCAAATGGCAGCCCGAAATTCCTACTATTTTTCATACATTTGATACTTGGTATTAAGTTAATAAATTAGTGTTCAACAGTGTGAAATGCTGCAATGGTTTTTAGTATATAACTTCCCTACTCTGAACTGATACTCCTCCTATCTGTTTTTTGATGTTTTGATTTGTGATTCTTGAATGTTTTATATAATGCTTGATGGAAGTTTAGGGAAGTTTAAAGCTGACACAGTTTTACAACGTGAGTTGAGGTTCCCTTAACAGCTTTAATCACAATTTATTTTGGCAGTACTTTTTGAATCCTAAAGATTCTAAGGAGCCCGTACCACCACAGTTAGAGCTACTTGCAAACACGATTATTGTTCCCTTGCTACCTGTATTCCATCGTCTTGTTGAACAGGTTCTGGCACACTTTACCCATCCACATAAATCTCGGCTTCCCCAAGCAAAATTAAACTCTGGGTGATTTTGTGTTTCTGGTGTCACACAGGCTCTTTCTAACCATGATGGAAGGGAAGTTGAGATAGATAAGATTCTTTCAATAGTATGCAAATGTGTCTACTTTTCTGTAAGTATTTGTTCTTAAGCTTAGCCCATTTCTTTTTATAAATTTAAAAATTCTCTTAAAATGCCTACGAGATTGTTATTGTCTATTATTTATTATTATTATAATATAAAACTAAAATCTCTAAGTAAAAACTAAAATTTACTTGGACAATGAGAGAGGGAAAGACGTTTCTGTTCTTATGATGCTGTTACTTGTGTAGGTGAGATCGCATATGCCTTCTTCTTTGGTGCCTCTACTTCCATCGTTTTGCCATGATTTAATTAGCATTCTAGATTCCATAAAATTTGAGGCTGCAGTTTCCCCAGAGTATGGCAATGTGAGCAGGTTGAAAACTGCGAAGAGAAGCTTGCTTATTTTCTGCGTCTTTGTTACCCGACACCGAAAGCATACTGATAAGTAATACAATTATCCTAAAATCCCTCAAGTTCAGATCAACTGTGCTGGGTTTCCGTTCACGTTTATCTTTCCCTTGCAATTTCAGGTTGATGCCACACATCATAAAATGTGTCTTGAACATTGTGAATTATAGCAAAAATGCTCATGTAAGTACTATTTGAGTGAGTTAAATGAAATAGGCCGAAATGGGGTTATATCTAGAGAGTGCCCTTCTTTACCAAGTAAGCTGTATAGGCAGTTCTAATCCACCTTCTGTTTCGTGGAAAAGAACTAATATTTTATTATGGTTCCCCTAGCTCTTCATTGTAGGCCTTCTCTCAAAATTTGGATGGCATTGAAATTCCCTCCCCCAACTCATAAGATGCATTCTCTCTCCTGCATGCTCCCGGGAATATGAAGCACTGAAATCCTCCAATTGAGACAATTTGTTTGTGGAATGCATCTACATTGAGAGAAATAATAGAATCTCGAGGAGTGTGGAGGGATATTGGAGGAGGTTTGGTCCCTAGCTAGGTTTAACCCTTGTTTTGGATATCTGTCCCTCAAGTTTTTTTCACTTATTCATTATGTCTTATTCTTTTGGATGTGATCCCTTTATTTTCCTTTTTTCGAGAGCAATTATTCTGTATTTGTCCTATTTGTTTATTTCCTATTCAACATACTGTTTTAATGCTTTAGCATTACCTTCTTTTTCTGTATGTTGACGTACTTTATAAGGTTTTTTCTTAGTTCTCAGTTATCAGTTTCCTTTGGGCAGAAGCTCGACTCTTTATCAGAGAGGATTATTTCGCTAGGCTTCGATGTGATTTCACATGTTCTGGAGACGGGGCGAGTATGGATTCTATATTTTTAACCTTGATTTTGAATTAATTATGCCTTCCTTTCTTCCCTTAGCAAAATGGTAACTCAGTTAGAGGCTAATTAATTGGATGCTATCATTCATATTAAATAGGGATGGAGGCTGGTTTCTCCGCACTTTTCAACATTGATACACTCTGGAATATTTCCATCCCTTATAATGAACGAGAAGGTAAAAGTTTGGAGAGCTTATATATTGCTCTATAACATCCACTTATTGTCAAGAGTTTGTTAACTTATCTTATTTTGTGTCAAATCTCTGAAAAAGGACGTTTCTGAGTGGGAAGATGATCCAGATGAGTACTTAAGGAAGAATCTTCCATCTGACGTAGTAAGATAGTTCAATTTGTCATATGAATTGATCTTCATATCAGATCTTATGTCACCAGTTTTGGTTATTTGTATTTTATAGGAAGAAGTTTCTGGTTGGAAGGAGGATTTATACACAGCCAGGAAAAGTGCATTAAACTTGCTCGGCGTTATTGCATTGTCGAAGGTTGTTACCTGTTTAGTTCATAATGAAATGTGTGCGGGCCATTCCTTTTAGTAAGTGTTATCATTAGTCTAATCCAAGTACCTACAGGGGCCTCCCACAGTGACCCATATGAATGGTTCTTCAGCTTCATCAAAGCGTAAAAAAGGCAGCAAGAGAACAAATAATCAATGCGCTACTATGGGGGAGTTGGTTGTACTTCCATTTCTTTCGAAATATCCTATTCCCTCTGATGCAAATGCTTCCCAAACCAGTATTGTAAATAGGTGAGTTTTTTTTAACATGCAACCTGGCTTTCCAATTTAGTCGTTACATTGTATGATTTGAATATCAGGTGTTATTCATTGATCTCATACAAGTGTGAAGCTCTTGGTTCAGTTGCATTTGTAACTATTGTCTGAATTATTTGTTAATTATGGTACATGGTGCCACCTAAACTGTCTAATTCTGCTGCTTTTTACTAAGTATGTAGATAGCTACCTACTGGTGAGCTTTGTTTTAAAGAACAATGTACTGTTCCGCTCTAGTCAATGATTAAAGAGAACTCTTATTTATGGCCAAAGGAAAAAAAATGTTGTTCGCTCTAGAAGTTCTCATGTGTCATCCTAAACTTCAGTCTTTAAGCTTGAATGCAATTTCATTTCCTGCTTCTTCACTTTAAGTGGACTTTATATGAAAATATGGGATGTGTAGATTCAATCTTTTTGATGCTTTGCTATAAGACCGCAGACCAGTAGTGTTTTAAAGACTGGTTTTCGTAAATATTGTCTTCTAGATGTTATTTCGGTTACATACTTTTTATTTGATTTATTTGTTATTCCATGCCAAAAATATTTGAGTTGTTTGGGGCATTATCAAATTTTTTTTGCAGACTAATGTTTTAAAGTTATTTTTCTTTATTTTCTTTTTTGAAAATTGTTTGGAAGGCTATGCTTGTTCCTTTCATTTTTGTATATCTATTTATTTGTAGTATATTTTTCTCTAATGCTACACTTACTACAAATGCTATACTTACCACAATGCTATATTTGTAGTATATTTTTGTATCAAACATAATATTTTGGATTTAAAATTATTTTTTATTCTAAAGAATATATCATGTTTTTCAGCATGACTCCGGAAGCCTGTAAATATTAGAACAAGCATCATGAGTATTCAACGACTGGCAAGATTGTTGCATTTTGTTTACTGAAGTCACACTTGCTTCTTAATCTTACCCCATTCTCAAAATGAATATTGTTTGAATAAATACTGACTGTAGTTTTTGGAGACTGGGGTTCCCCCGTTCTGTTTTGTTATCTACTGTATTTATCTGGATATAGTCTCTCTGTTGCTTTGTTCCCCTTTCATCTGTTCTTTTTGTTCATTATTCACTACTTTCTCATCTCTTTTTTTGTTTTTACTTTTTTTTTTTAATATCATTGGCTTTCAAACTTGTATCTATTTTTCCAATACGTGTAAGTTAACTCCGCCGCTTTTTGTTATTTTCACCTCTATACTCATTTTAATTCTCTTGTCTGTCAATGGCTATCAGTTACTATGGTGTTCTAATTGCGTATGGTGGCTTGCTTGATGTAAGTAGTTCCTGATTTCTACATTCACGAGTGATGTGTGAATAGTCTATACTATATGTATTATTCTGCCTCTGTATTTCTCTGTATTGCAGTTTCTAAGGGAGCAACAACCTGGATACGTGACGTTTCTAATCCGCACAAGAGTGTTGCCTCTATATGCTGTGTCAACGTGCCTGCCATATTTAGTTGCCTCTGCAAATTGGGTACTTGGAGAGCTTGCATCCTGCCTGCCTGAAGTGAGATATTATACTTCTCCTGCTACTTGTATTGTCCATGCTTTTATATTTACGATCAAGCAAGTTTAAACAAAAACTTCACTTTTTCTATTTTTTCTCCTTAATTGTTGCCACATTGAGGATTGAATTTTTGATGACATAATGCACTCCCACATTTCTTTCTCTAACGTTGACCCTCTTTCAGGAGGTCTGTGCTGAAATATATTCTTCATTGGTTAAGGCATTATCCATGCCTAATAAGGAGGAAGTTTCGTTTTACCCTGTCCGAGTCTCTGCTGCTGGAGCCATAGCCAAGCTTCTTGAAGTAGGCTTCTTGATCGAACTTGTTGGATAATCTGTTGGACTTCATTTTATTTTCTTTTTCCAGATTTGTCACTAAGATTCTATATTTTTCCTCTTCAGAATGACTACTTGCCACCTGAGTGGTTACCTCTTCTTCAAGTTGTAATAGGTGGGATTGGCCAAGATGATGAAGAGAACTCCATTTTGTTTCAGCTTCTTAGTTCCATTGTGGAAGCTGGTAATGAAAACGTCGCCATCCATATTCCTCACGCTGTTTTGTCTCTGGTTGGTCCAATCTCAAAAAGCATACCACCTAATTTGGAGCCATGGCCTCAAGTATGTTCAACTCTCCTGTGAGAATCTTTTTTTTTTTTTTTTTTTTTTTTTTTTTTTTTTTTTTTTTAAAACAAACATCATTGTTGTATTAATTTGAAACAGAGCTAAAAAATGCATTAAGGAAATTGAGAATGCAACTTGGAGGCAGAAAATTTTGTTATCAAAGAAAAAACAATGCTATAAAATTTTTCTAAGATTCTGTTGTCGGAGTTGAGTGAAAATTCTTCCCGCTAATTTGATGCTCATTTTCTTGACTAACATCTCCATAATTTCCCAAAAAGTATTTATGTTTGAAGGAGTGAAGAAAGTTGAAAAATCATTTGTCCGATCCAAACTGTGAAAGTAATGTCGTTAATTTGAATGAAAATGAATCTAAGTTAACCAAATTAGTCACTCAAAATCTATAAAAGCAAACTTAATGTTTCACCCTCTATTTTGTTTGCGTTCTATCTTCATGCTCTTATCACCTTCGTGATCTGTATTTATTGTTTCATTTTAAAAAAATATTTATCACTTTCGAATGGTTTAAAGTGTCATTAGGGAACATTTTCTTCAAAAAATGTGATTAGCATTGATGAATTCGACACTGGCGCAGGTTGTTGAACGTGGGTTTGCAGCTTTATCAGTGATGGCTCAGTCTTGGGAAAACTTCATACTTGAGAAAACTGAGCAAGATGCATCATGTGAACGGTCAACATCGGAGCAAGCCACAATCAGTAGATCATTCTCGTCGCTCTTGCAGCAGGCGTGGCTTGCACCCATGTACTCATTGGTTAGTTATTAACTGCCTAGTTATCTTATGGTGAAGGAATCTTCTGGTTCAGATCTTCTTGAATATTATGATTGATATGTGTGTATATATATATTTTTTAATGAGAAACAAAGATCTAATTCATTGATGCGATGCTGAGATGAAACATACAAGAAGAGGGAAAAGCTATCCACGCCTAGGCAGATAGATTGATTGTACCTAGCCAAACGTATAGATAGATTGTAGCTATGAAAATAAGATGAATTCATACACAAGATAGAGGCTATGAACTTAAACTATTCATAACGCTATCAAACTGACTCTGTTTATGAAGATGTTTCCTTCCGTCCATTGATGGTAAAATTCCTACATGACTAAGTCTCCATTTACGTATTAGAATTCATAATGAGCTGAAATTGGATTAGAACTAATTCAAGTTGGAATGTTGTTTAGTAGGAGTTATCTAGATTTCAAATCAGTAACCCATTGATGTTGCTTACTTCAAATTGTCAAGAATCAGAATAGGAATCAAATGTAATTCAATTACTAGAATACCTCAGGCATATTTTAACTAATTAAAATAGATTACTAAATAATATGCTAATATATTTGTTTCCATGAAATTTCAAAAGAAATTTAATTTGTGGAATGATGCTTCAATGTGTACTAATTTGTTTTGAGTTACATATAAGCTCTTATGTGTGGTTCTCTAATTCTTTCTCTTGATTGTATATTTCATTCGAAGGTTAAACTGTTTGTTCTCGAGGTTGAATCTTCAACTTTGAACTTGTGGAAAATTTTCGGCTTTGAGCTTGTTGAAAGTCTCGGCTTCGATCTTATTGAAGGTCTTCAGCTTGTGGTTTCTTGAAGATGTAATTGGATTCAAATAATCATATGCAACCTTGTCATCAATTTAAAACAATGATGTGACAATTTATGATTGGCGCAAATTTCTCATTCAATAATATTTTTTAAGTAACATAATAATAATCAATTAATAAATTTTATTTTGTTTTATTACTATTTTATTTTATAGTAATATTTTTTTTTATTCTAATGGTTTATTTAATGTTAACAAATAATTGCTTTGTTATGGATACCTATAAAACTTCTCTAAAGTTTAGGCTGTGAATAACTAAAGAGTGTCATTTCTCATTCAATTTGCGGCGCTTTTCTGCATTTATTTCTCATTATAAATTTTCAGTTGTCCCAGGAAATGGATGAAGATCAGGAATTGTTGCCCCCTCCATCATGCATAGATCATTCATCAAGGTTGCTTCAGTTCATCATGGTGTCTGTTACAGGGAGCAATACTATTTCAGAGCTTAAAGTACCTGAATTAGTATCAGTCTGGGCTGATCTTATTGCAGACTGGCATTCTTGGGAAGAATCAGAGGATTTCTCAGTCTTTAATTGTATTATGGAAGTTGTTAGATTAAATAACAAATATGCACTGAAGAACTTTTTTGTGAAGCCAACACCATCTCCTCCAGCTCCGCCAGTGCCTCGACGGTCTATTGTAGAAAACATTGGAGCTTTCATTAATCAGACAATCTCACAATATCCATCTGCTACATGGAAAGCTTGTTCGTGTATTCATATGTTATTGAATGTTCCTAGTTACTCGTTTGAAGCGGAAGGCGTTAAGGAGTCGCTGGTAGTCACGTTTAGTCGGACGTCATTTTCCCGTTTTAGAGAAATCCAAAGCAAACCAAGTGCATTGTGGAAGCCTTTACTGCTTTCCATATCAACATGCTATATCTGTCTTCCTGATACTGTAGAAAGACTTTTGGAGAAGTTTGATGGAGGAGGCTTCACAGTCTGGGTCTCAGCCCTTGGTTATATCTGTAGCAGCTCTTTTGCACCCGGTTTGTCTGCGGAATCGGAGATAAAGTTGATTGGTCAGTGGCTTTTCCTAGCTCTACTGGTTCTTGAATCAAAGTTGATTTTACTGTGTAATGTTGATGGATCTTATCTCACCAATGTTTTTTTTTTATACCCCATAGTTCTTTACTTCCTAACTTTTTTTTTTTTCTTTTTAATTTTTTTTTTTCAATTTTTAAAGACGCATTTGCGTGCTAGCTGGGTTGTATCCATTTTTTTTGCTGCCCACCCTAGCCACACAGCAGAAGAAGAAAAAAAAAAAAAAGCTAAAATGTTAAAAAACAAAGGAAATGACAAGTGGGGTTGGGACATGTGATATTCCACATCGGTTGGGGAGGAGAACAAATCATTCTTTATAAGAGTGTGGAAACTTCTCTCTAGTGACACGTTTTGGAAACCTTGAGAGGAAGCCCAAAAGGAAAAAAACCTAAAAAGGATAATATTTGCTAGCGGTGGGCTTGACTTGTTACAAATGGTATTAAAGCCAGGCACTGGGCGATGTGCCAGCGAGGAGGTTGAGCCCCGAAGGGGGGTGGACACGAGACGGTGTGCCAGCAAGGACGCTGGGCCCTAAAAGGGGGTGGATTGGGGGGTCCCACATCGATTGTAGAAGGGAATGAGTGCCAGCGAGAACGCTGGGCCCCGAAGGGGGGTGGATTGTGAGATCCCATATTGGTTGGGGGAGGAGAATGAAACATTCTTTATAAGGGGGTGGAAACCTCTTCCTAGCAGACGCGTTTTAAAGACCTTGAGGGGAAGCTCGAAAGGGAAAGCTCAAAGAGGACAATATCTGCTAGAGGTGGGCTTGGACGGTTACAAATGGTATAAGAGTCAGGCACTAGACAATGTGCTAGCGAGGAGGTTGAGCCCCGAAGGGGGGTGGACACAAGACTTTATGCCAGCAAGGACGTTGGGCCCTGAAGGGAGGTGGATTGGGGGGTCCCACATCGATTGAGGGAGGAGAACGAAACATTCTTTATAAGGGTATGGAAGTCTCTCTCTAGCGCGTTTTAAAAACCTTGAAGGGAAACCCGGAAGGGAAAGCCCCAAAAAGGACAACATCTAGCAGTGGCTGCAAAAATGGGTTCCACCCAGCTAGCAGGCAAGTGTATATATATATTTTTATGTCTTGCAATTTTGGTTGTTCTGGTTAACAGTTCATGATGCCATCTTTGTCAAATTGTAGGCTGAAATTCCATCTTCTCTAGAGAAGCCAAGTGGTTGCACAATTATGATGGTAGCAAGTGATGTTACCTCATGATATTGGTGCTCGCTTTAAAATATTTCTCTAATTCTCTGAAACAATTTAGAATAGAAGAGACTTTTCATTGCCCGATTGAAAAAAAAATGAAAAAAGCTGCTTTCCTATATTTGGAGGTTGAACTACTTAGTTTCCCTCCTGATTGTTGTTTGAGCTTTTATATGTTAATAGTATAATATAAATATCTTTTTTCTCTCTTTTATTGCTATTCAGTGTTAACATTGGTCAAGGTGGTGGAACGAATAATGGAGTTAGGAAAGCCAAGAGATGATTTCCTATGGAAGTCCTTCAGTTCATTGATGGAGGCTTCCATACGGCTGAAAGAAGTGCGAGAAGAAAAGGAAGAAGAATCTGATGAAAATGAAGAGGAGGAGGAGGACGACAGTGATGAAATAGAAGATGATGAGGTTTGATATCAAGAATGTGTGCTAAATATCACTATACTCACAAATTCTTTTTGTGATTAATTATTAGTGGCATGTTGACGAACCCCTTTCTCTAACACCTTCTGATGTGTTTCAGGATTCTGATGCCGATGAACTTGAAGAAACTGAAGAACAATTTCTGGATAGGTATGCCAAAGCGGCTATTGATTTGGAAAACAATACTCTTATTGAAGAAGGGGATGTGGAAGATTACGACCAGGATATTGAATTGGGTAAGTACATCTATTCCATTGGCGTATTATAAGTGTAGAACTCTTGATAGCTTGTGAAGTTAGGATGGTTTTCATGTTCACATATTATACTGGATTGGTGGGGGCTATGCTAACATAATCAATTGTTAATTTTGATGAACAATTCTATAATTATTAAACTAAATTTATATTATTGGTGTAGTAGCCCAAGTCTACTGCTAGTAGATATTGTTCGTTTTGGCTTGTTATGATCACCGTCAGCCTCTGTTGAGGATTGTTGGGAGGGAGTCCCACATTGGCTAATTTAGTGGAAGATCATGGGTTTATAAGTGAGGAATACTATCTTCATTGGTATGAGGCCTTTTGGGGAAGCCCAAAGCAAAGTCATGAGAGCCTATGCTCAAAGTAGACAATATCATACCATTATGGAGATCCGTGATTCCTAACAGCCTTACGGTTTTAAAACGCGTATAACGGGCCAAATAGGACAATGGTGGATTGTTAGATCCCACATCAGTTGGAGAGGGGAACAAAACATTTCTTATAAGGGTGTGGAAATTTCTCCCCTAGCTGACACGTTTTAAAACCGTGAGGTTGATGACGATACGTGATGGGCCAAAGCGGACAATATCTGCTAGCAGTGAACTTGGGTTGTTACAAATGGTATAAGAGCCAGACACTAGGCGGTGTGCCAACAAGGAGGCCCCCAAGGGGGGTGGATTGTTAGATCCCACATCAATTGGAGAGGGGAACGAAACATTCCTTATAAGGGTGTGGAAACCTCTCCCTAGTATACGCGTTTTAAAACTGTGAGGTTGACGGCGATACATAACGAGCCAAAATGAACAATATCTGCTAGCGGTTGGCTTGGACTATTACATTTGCATCATTCCAATTTCAAAATTGTAATTCTTTATTCGATTTGAGAGCTTAAGTAGTATTTTTAACATATCCAATTAGTCAAGGGAACTAAATGCATTCTCTATAAACCAAATTTCTTCATAATTACATCAAATATTTTAAACTGATCCATTTTAGCTCGAAATTATCATGGAAGCTGAAGTATGTATGTAATAGCCCAAGCCCACCACTAGAAGATATTGCCCACTTTAGGTTTTCCATTTCGGGCTTCTCGTCAAGGTTTTTAAAACGCGTCTACTAGGGAGAGGTTTCAGAGCCAGACACCGAGCGATGCGTCAGCGAGGATGCTGGCCCCCAAGGGGGTGGATTGTGAGATCCCACATCGGTTGGAGAGGGGAACGAAGCATTCCTTGTAAGGGTGTGGAAACCTCTCCCTAGCAGGCGTGTTTTAAAACTGTGAGGTTGACGGTGATACGTAACGGGTCAAAGTGGACAATATCTGCTAGTGGTGGGCTTACAATATAAGGAACAAAAAATGGGATATTGGACGTTCAATTTTTTTAAAGTGCAAAGTTGTCATCGAGTGTACCACACTTCTAATTTCATTTTCACAGCTAGATTAAGAGGGAGTGCAGCATGCCTCTAATAAATGGTTGATTTGGAATGGGAGGTAGTTCGAAACAACCCCACAGATTTCTGCTTTGGATTCTTCATTTTTTTGGGGTTAAATTATAAAAGATACCCTAAACTTTTCCTTTTGTTTCAAAAACATCCATAACTTACAAAAGTTGCAATATGCTTGACCTTTCATAACGTTTTAGAATTATCTATAAAGTAGGAACCTTTAACATTTTGGATAAAACTGGGATATGGTGATGGTAACTTAGAGCAAACATTTAGATCGCCACATTGTTTTAGTTCACCGCCACACCGTTCTAGGTTTTAATTTCCATATGAAATCCTAAAGGATTTCTACTCTTAGGGTAGTTTTGAAATATTTATGAAAGGTTACGGACTATATTACAACTTTCGAAAGAATAAATGTACTTTTGAAAGAAACGACAAAAGTACGAAAGATTTTTTTATAATTTAGCCTGTTTTCCCTAACCATGGCTTTTAGCTGGACTTATGCACTCCCTTGGCTAATTCTACATTACTATTGCATGATCCTTCAGCAACGAATATCTATAAACTTGTATATTTGGGTTTAGAACATGCCTTACAGTGCTCTTAGTTTCCTGGGATGCTTATTATTCTGAATCAAGGTTTCTAAAGTGAGTTGCTTAAGTGCTATAACACTGAAGATTGAGTTCTTATTACATGAGATAGTATCGTTGAAGTGTTGATATAATTAGATTTATCATAATCCATAAACTTAAACTTTTGGGTTATTGATGATTTAACATGCATATGTTTTGAGTATCAGTTGGCATATGTTTTGAGTATCAGTTGCATATGTTTTGAGTATCAGTTGGCATATGTTTTGAGTATCAGTTGCATATGTTTTGAGTATCAGTTGGCATATGTTTTGAGTATCAGTTGGCATATGTTTTGAGTATCAGTTGCATATGTTTTGAGTGTTGGTTCGAAATCCTGCTGTGGTGAAATGCAGGTTGTTATGAAGAGGTAGATGAGGGAAGGATCGTCTACTCTTTACTGGAGAAATATCACCCCATCCTGAGCCAGGGACAGGGATGGCCATCAGATCTCCCAATGAGATTCTTGAATGCACATCCAGAATATACTACGTTTCTCCGACTATCTGGGTAAAGATTATTTGGAAAATTTCCAATATTTATAGCTTGGGTGAAGAAGAAATAACCTCAACTGTTATCTCCTGCAGTTTTGGAAGTGTTCTTCGTGTTCTTGTGCATTAAATTATCTATTTTTTATTTCTTTTTTAAGTTCTTGATCGAGGGTACATGCTTAAACTAGTTGAGTTGTGTTTAGATTGTCGAGATGTCCATGTGATTAATGTGTCAAGCCATTGGATTATTTGTATGTGAGATGTATGGTTTGTTTTTGAGTTCATCAGGAGATGAGATCGAACCATCGATCTTTGAAATAATAATTAGTGTCTTATACACTGTACTAAACTTAGATCGATGTGATAATTTGTGTCAACTTAGATCGATGTGATAATTTGTGTCAACTTAGATCGATGTGATAATTTGTGTCGTTAAATGCATCAACCAAATTATTGTTTCGAATACACTGGTTTTATTCTTCAAGATGGAAGAGAACAGCTTCTTCTCCCTATCTTCTTGCCATACCTTGCCGAAGGCGATTCTTTTGCGAATCGCGCCAGAACGGGTCCTTGAAGAATAGGTCCATCCATTCTGTTCGTGCAGACGGGGCACCCTTTTTCATTATCAGCTGGCTTCAAAGAAAGAAAAGCTCGACTAATCAGTCGAGTCAACTTGTTACTTGCCTATGGCTTTCCCTGCCCCTCCTAACCCACGGAGAAGCTTTGCACCGAACGTATCTCATTCCATAATTTATTTCGTTGAGATTTTTTTTATAAATATTTTTAATTTTACATGGTCATAAATAAATTTAAAGATATATTAAAACTAGAATGAACGCAGATTAGGCGGATTATATGGAAAGTCTAAAAACTTGTTTCAAGATATTTTAAAATTTATATCAAATAGTTGATTGGAAGGTGACACGTGTCACTCATGTATTGGAAAGAATTCATTTACTTGCTGAACAAGACAAGATGGTGTGGTTCGGAAGTTTCTCGTGTTATAACATCCAATACTTTCCCTAGCCAATAACGATCTGCCACGTAGAACGAGTCCAGCCCATTGGGTTTATTAGGGGCAAAATTGTCATTTCAAAATGTTATAGGGGTATTTTCGTCCACCATTGTAATTTCAAAAATTTCTTATGATCTGCCACGTAGACCGAGTCCAGCCCATTGGGTATTAATGATACTCAACAAATTACTTAAAAAAATTGAAAGGATCTGCCACGTAGACTTTGTCTAGCCCATTGGGTTTATTAGTGATAAAATTGTCATTTCAAAAAGTCATTAGGGGTATTTTAGTCAACCACTGTAATTTAAAAAATTGTAAAATCTGCCACGTAGACTAGTGGCAAAATTGTAATTCAAAAGGTCATTAGGGGTATTTTAGTCAACCATTGTAATTTAAAAAAATTGTAGTGGCCTGACACGTAGACCTTAGTCCAGCCCATTCATTTTTTTAGTGGCAAAGCTGTAATGACAAAAAGTCATTAGGGGTATTATCGTCAACCACTGTAATTTGAAAGAATTGCACTGATCTGCCACGTAGACCTAGTCCAGCCCATTGGGTTTATTAGTGATAAAATTGTCATTTCAAAAAGTCATTAGGGGTATTTTAGTCAACCACTGTAATTTAAAAAATTGTAAAATCTGCCACGTAGACTAGTGGCAAAATTGTAATTCAAAAGGTCATTAGGGGTATTTTAGTCAACCATTGTAATTTAAAAAAATTGTAGTGGCCTGCCACGTAGACCTTAGTCCAGCCCATTCATTTTTTTAGTGGCAAAGCTGTAATGACAAAAAGTCATTAGGGGTATTATCGTCAACCACTGTAATTTGAAAGAATTGCACTGATCTGCCACGTAGACCGAGTTCAGCATATTGGCCTAAAATAGTGGCAAAATTGTAATTCCAAAAGGTCATTAGGGGTATTATCGTCAACCATGTAATTTCAAAGAACTAATGATCTGCCACTAGAGCCTTAGTCAAGCCCATTGGGTTCAGTAGTGGTAAAATTGTAATTTGAAAAAGTCATTAGGGGTATTTTAGTCAACCAGTGTAATTTCAAGAAGGGTAATGATCAGCCACGTAGGCCTAGTCCAGTCCATTGGGTTTACTAGTGGCAAAATTGTAATTCCGAAAGGTCATTAGGGGTATTATCGTCAACCATGTAATTTCAAAGAACTCTAATGATCTGCCACGTAGAGCTTTAGTCCAGCCCATTGGGTTTACAAGTGGTAACACTGTAATTTGAAAAAGTCATTAGGGGTATTTTAGTCAACCAGTGTAATTTCAAAAAGGGTAATGATCAGCCACGTAGGCCTAGTCCAGTCCATTGGGTTTACTAGTGGTAAAATTGTAATTTCATAAAGTCATTAGGGGTATTTTCGTCAAACAAGGGATACGCTGCGTAGAGCCTTGGAATCTCCTCTTTCTTTACACACGCAAAATAATACCGCCCTCCCAAATTCCCCCCTTTTTCCATCTCTTTCTCCTTCCTTCTTCTCCTTCTTCTTCCTCTTCCTCCCCTCGCGGTTAGGGTTTCTTCTTCATCCCTTCCCATGTTGCAGAAACCCCGGCCCTTTTCTTCTTAATTCTCAATCTCAATCTCTGTCTCCACCGCTGTAGGGCCTTTTCATGGCTCCAATTACCTTTTCTCTGGTACTATTTCACTCTCTCCCCTGCTCTTTACTTCTCTGTAATCGCCCCTTTCTCTTCCTTTTCAAATTTCTATCATCTTTCGTTTTCCTTGCCTGATTCTGTTTTTGAATGTTTCTTTACGCGATTACTAATTGGGAGTTTGAATTTTCTTGTTCTGTCGATTCCTTATGGTGGAAATTTCCTTGGAAAGTAACTTTACTCGATGTGTTTTGATTTTGAGCTGTGTTCTTGTTATATTCAATTGGGCTTTCGTTGTTGGTTTGTTTTGTTTTACTTGATTGTGTTTCTCGAGGTATTGGATGAGAAAGTGGATGTTTGACTTAGATTCCAGTATTTTACTGTTAATTACTTTTACTTCTCGGTAAGTTTTGATGTTCAGGGACTTGAGTCAAGGACGAGTCTTTTATCTGGCCGTTTAGTCAACTACATAGTGGCTCTGACTTGCTGCTGCCTTCTTCCCCGTAATTGCTAACCTTAGCTTGTAGGTTGTTAGAAGAAGTCATTCATTTGAGTTTCTTTGTTATTTGCCATCAGGGAAGTAGTTTATTTTCATTTTAGTGGGGTTTTTAAAGTTAATAAGACCATTTGTTTTTTTAGACCATCCGTTGAAACTTGCTTCATTGGAGTCCGGTTCTTGATTGTACGAAGTCAGAAATCCTTTATACGGAGTCTGTCATTTAATTGCTTGGTAACATTATTTCTCCCTTGTTTTCGGTACTTTGGATTTGGAATGCTCAATATGTTTTATTTTCTGCTTATCTTGAATAATTCTGTTTGAGTACAACTTCTAATTTTTTATCTTTTGTTCTCTTTTTGGGCCTCGCGTTGGGTTCAGATGTTCTGTAGATTCTCTCAATCTTGACTTCACTGTGAAGGCATTGAATCGAGCAATATTTGATAAATCTGTTTCTTGAGCCAAGTGAAACATGTACAGTGAAGGAGCCACCCCTGAGTTTATTTTTGATCAGGGTGTTTATTATCCTACTGCCGCCAATTATGGTTATTACTGTACAGGTAATCTTCACGAACATATGAAGTAGCAATTTAAATGATGTTATGATGACTTACTTGTGTCTTGACTATTATAGGATTTGAATCACCTGGCGAATGGGAGGACCATTCTCGGATTTTTGGTTTAGATGGTCCAGATATCCAATACGCAGTGAGTAATAGATATTTGCATTTTATATTTTCTTGCTTGAGCACCCAAACTTAAACTTTGTTTTTTATGGCCTTATTTTCTCTCTTGTTCCAGGGTGCTCAAAATGAGAATTCATCTTATGTATATTATACGCCAAGCTATGGATATGCACAGTCTCAATACAACCCGTATAATCCTTACATACATGGTGCTGTGATAGGACCAGATGGTTCATATCTAGGGGCCCAACAATATTACACCATTCCTTCTTACGACAGCTCCGTTTCTTCTCCTGCTTATGTCCCTGTTATTGTCCAGCCAGATATTGTCCCCAATAGTTCCATCGGCTTGGTTGACCCTTCAATCAATAGATCGAATGGAAATGGAAGAATACAAAAAAATGAGAGTTCTGGAAGCTATTCTAGTAACCCCTCCAAACCTGCTGTAGACCAGAGAAATTCTTTTGCAAGGTTATCAGAAGTGCCAAGAGCAAATGTTGGTCCAAGTAAGCAAAGTTCAACACTTGGTAGCATTTCTGCTGGTAGTCATGCTGGATCAGTTTCATCACGCGTTTTTCAGGTAAGTTCAAATGTTTTTCTTGTATTGTAGGTAATTTTTTTGTACTTGCTTGGAAGGAATTTTCATGGTCCATGCTGTTTCTTATGGTTTGATTTGTTTATTGTTGCAGCGAGTATGGTTGAGATGACCTATTCAATTAGTTTTACACTGTAGATGTTGTGTGCATGTGCAAATTTCTTTTCACTTTCAGTGACTAATGGAAATTTTTGGGATTTTGAAATTTGAGCTTACAGGGTAGGGGTGCTTATGGTTCACTTCAACCAGTAGATGACATTTCAAATGGAAAGGTTGTGTCTCAACATAGTCAATTGAGAGTACCTCGTCCTATCAATAATGCATTTTCTGACTTTCGATCAAGTGCTCATGGACAGGCTGTGATCCCTAAACATCAGCCTAAGGTTCAAGTTGGTAGAGTTCTGGATGGTGCAAATGCTAATCCAGATGCTTTAAGTGAGCAGAATCGAGGTCCTAGAATCAGCAGATCTAAAACCCAACTTGTTCTGAAGGCCTACACAACCAAGGCTGGAGATGGTAATGCAGATGGAAACATTATTATCTACACAGATCAATATAATAAGGATGATTTTCCTATTGAATATGCGGATGCAAAATTTTTTGTAATAAAATCTTACAGTGAGGATGATGTTCACAAGAGCATTAAGTATAATGTTTGGTCGTCTACTCCCAATGGGAATAAGAAACTGAATTTTGCATACGAAGATGCACGGAGAATAGTTTCAGCAAAATCAAGAAGCTGTCCTGTATTCCTTTTTTTCTCTGTAAGTTCATTGTTTCTTTTCAGATTTTCTGATATTAAATATTCTTTTTTCCTTTGAGGTTTTTGATTTAATTTCTTTCTATATAGGTCAATGCTAGTGGTCAGTTCTGTGGTGTAGCAGAGATGGTTGGCCCTGTGGACTTCAACAGGGATATGGATTTCTGGCAGCAGGATAAATGGAATGGAAGCTTCCCTGTTAAGTGGCACATTATCAAAGATGTGCCAAACAACTACTTTAGGCATGTCATTTTGGAGAATAATGAGAACAAACCCGTTACTAATAGCAGAGATACTCAAGAGGTAAGTAGATTTGTTATTTTCTATTCAGTCTAGTAGTATCTTTATTCGTAGAAAATATTTCTTCGATTAGTTCGGCAGCGTACCATCCATGTTCTTATGTTCTGTTTAGGAGTAATTTGGATATCTTGCCACCCTCTGATAGGTTACATTTGCATTCATAAGTCTTGTGGATTGATCGAACTTCTTGTGGATGTGATTCTATTGAAGCGTTTATGGAAAGCATAGCCTTGCTACTTGGTGTTCTTTTTTGATGCTGAAACTGTTAGTAGAGGAGTGAAGTGCCAATATTTTGGAAGTTTGATGTGTTCCTTGATAATTTGATTTGATTGGCGTCCTACTCTAGAATTGATTTACTATCTAGTTAGTAGCGGAACTAAGTGCCAGTACTTGTTTTTGAACAGTCAAATTGGTTCTAACTTCTTTCAAACAATATGTTAACTAATTATATTTTCTTTTGCAGATACCGTTTAAAAAAGGTCTGGAGATGCTAAAATTATTCAAGAGTCATACATTAAAGACCTCTTTACTCGACGACTTCATTTATTATGAAAACCGTCAGAAGATCATGCAGGAGGAGAAAGCGAGGTTGGTTATTAGAAGGCTTGAGCGCCCATATTTTGTACCTGCATTAGATCATAGTCGACAGCTAAATTGTGTAATTGAGCTGCCTTTGAGAGATGATAAGAACCTCAACAAGACCAACGATGGTTCGAGGGTGTTGGAACGGAGTGTAGCCTCGAGAGCTGAGCAGCAGGTCTACTCAAATCCTGGCAATACTGGTGCTGTGGTAGTGAAGGAAAATCCCCCCAAGCACGATGATGGCGAAAAAGTTGATGTTTCGTCGACTCTGAAGATGGAATCTCTTGAAATTGGCCAGAAAGTGGCTGAGAAGCCTTTGGAGGGTGGTACACCAGCTGCTGCGAGTGATGCAAATTCCAAGCACGCTGAAGTTGTCACTGTAGGCTCAATGCCGATCGAAGTTAATGGATATAACACTGAACCTTCTGATGTTTTGACGGTGGGAACCATTCCGCTCGATCCAAAAGCTCTGCAGCTTTGCAAAGAAGATGCAGTTCTCAAAAATGGGGCTCAACAAAACTGATGGAAATAGTCGAAACGGTATACTGGAAAATTTCGGGCGGCCTTAGACGCTATTATCGCGATTGTCTTCGTTTATTTGGCCAATGTTGTGATGTAGTAGTTGGTGGGTGTTTGCTGGGTTTCTTCTTTGTGGCATGTTGATGTTTTACTAAAGCAATTGAAATTTCCAAATGTATTATCAGCCGCTTCATCATTTCCCCATACATCTTAAATATATAATGTTGTGAAAATTTGTTTTGAAGTTGAACTACCAAAGGAATCTTCTCTTTTGTAATTAATAAGCGTTGATTCTGAGATTTTTGTTGCAAGTTTGGGACGGAAGAAGACAGGGATGTAAGTTAGCAATTAATTTATCTACTTGGAATTTAATATTTTAGAGTATAATTAGAAGGTTGTTTTGAGTATTTACACAACAGTTCTTGGTTATATTTTTACAAGGCCTTAGGATGTGGTGTTCAGTTGAGTTAAATTGTTTAATATTTTAAGTTGTTTAATTTGAATTTATATAGGTTGTATATTCATAGTTGTTTATACCCCATCTTGTCTAGGATTGTTGGGAGAGGATCACACATTAGCTAATTAAGAGGAAAGATCAGAGAGATTATGCTCAGAGGGTTTTGCTCAAAAGGATAATATCATACTCTCAAAAGGATAATATCATACTATTGTGGAGAGTTATGATTTCTAACATGGTATAAAGTCATGCTTTTAACTTAATCATGTCAACAAATTCCTCAAATGTCGAAAAAAAAAAGTTGAGCCTTGAAGGTGTAGTCAAAAGTGACTAAGTGTTGAACTGTACTTTGTTCGAGAGCTCCAAAGAAGAAGTTGAGTCACAGTTAAGGGGAGGTTCGAGGACTCCATAGGCCTCAAGGGAGATTCTATGGTGTACTTTGTTCGAGGGGAGGATTGTTGGGAGGGGACTCCCACGTTAGCTAACTAATGGGAGAATCACGAGTTTATATAAGTAAGGAATACTATCTCTATTGGTATGAGGCCTTTTGGGAAATCAAAAGCAAACCCACGAGAGCTTACGCTCAAAGTGGACAATATCATACCATTGTAGAGAATCATGATTTCTAACCCATCTATCACATTTGAGTGATAGCAAAGAGATTCTTCATCATTGCATAGCTTGATCCTTGAGTCCATCAGTTCAAACTTGTTCCTATAGAGTCTAAACAGCTAGAGTGCGTGCCCGACTACCCGATAATTCACACTCAAGATGCTGGAAGTAGTTCAATGGAAAGGCTTCAGTCACTCAAGTATGTTTTCAGACAGACACTTTGGGTTATCATCTCTCTGTTTTGAAGTCTGATCCCAGAAGGGTTGGCTGTGTTGTCCATTTTCAGTGTAATTGGTCGGGATGAATTTGCAATGTAACACCTCAAGCCCCACCGTTAGTAGATATTATCCTCTTTGAGAGGACATTATACTCTTTGAGTGCCCACTGTTAGCAGATATTGTCTTCTTTGCGTTTTTTCTTTCGAACTAAAACGCATCTGCTAGGAAAAGGTTTCCACACTCTTATAAACAAATGCTTCGTTCTCCTCTCCAACCGATGTGAGATCTCACAACTCACCCCCTTTGGGGTCCAAAGTCCTCGCTCTCCTCTCTAACTAATGTGGAATCTCAGAATTTCGATTGCCAATGTTTTGCACGGTGTTAGGAATACCATGGAAACAAACAAAGAAGCAACAATGTCCGCCTCATCTTCTTGTTCTAATGATATCAAATTCACAGCCCAATATCAAACTATATTCTATTGGTTGCTTATAGACATTCAGTCCCTTAACTCACTTATACATCTCAACAAGAGAAAGACTCACTCTTTATTCTACATTCTACAACAGCGCATCACATCACTCAATATGGGAAGCTTAAAAACAAACCCAGAAAGGGATGAACTTGGAGCCTAAGCCACAATAAACAAGACCCATTTGCTCAAAATGGCTCTTGCCTGGCTCTGCTGTGGCACTCTTTAGCAGCTATATTCAGGGGTCTCTGCAACATTCTGAGGCTCACCCTCTTGCAAGCAATCAATGGGAGGAATGGTCAATGTCTTCTGAACCCCAAATGCATTCCAACAAAAAGGATCTTCCACCAGCTCGCCTTCATGTGGCAGCAACTCTACTTCAGACATGGTAATGTTTGTGCAGGCCACTGTGTCACTGCAAGCAAAGTGAATTGGAGTGTTCCTCATGTCGTATGTTCCTTTGATGTTCTTGTACAAGACCTGGTTCACAAACACAGCTGATGTCTGGTTCAGACAATCCTTTGTTAAGCAGTAGTATTGGTCTACTATGATGCAGTTCCTAACATTCTCCATTTGTATGTTCTCGAACGAGATGTCGCTCACTGAGCCCGACCCTCCTTGCCATGTCTTGATCCTAACACCGTTGTCTGATTCTCTAATCATTGCGTTTCTTACTGTTATGTTGGATACACATGCCTTGGAATTGTGGACTCCCAGGCTCCCTATGCTGCTCTTTTCCAAAATCAAACATACAACCATTAGTTACTCTATGTTTGATTGTGTTAAGACGAAGAAGTGGAGATTGACATTGATGGATTGTTAGTTTGTAACGGTCGAAGCCCACCGCTAGTAGATATTGTCCTCTTTGGGTTTTTTCTTTCGGGCTTTCATTTGAGGTTTTAAAATGCGTCTACTAAGGAGAGGTTTCCACACCCTTATAAGGAATGTTTTGTTCCCCTCTCCATCCGATGTGGGATCTCACAATCCACCCCTCTTGGGGGGCCAGCGTCTTCGCTAGCACATCGCACGGTATTTGGCTCTTATATTATTTGTAACAGCTTAAGCCCACCGCTAGCGGATATTGTCCGCTTAGGCCTGTTACGTATTGCCGTTAGCCTCATGGTTTTAGAACGTGTCTACTAGGGAGAGGTTTCCATACCTTTATAAGGAATGTTTCGTTCCCTTCTCCAACCGATGTGGGATCTTACAATTGGTTGGAGAGAGGAATGAAACATTTCTTGTAAGGGTGTGGAAACATCTCCCTAACAGACGCGTTTTAAAACCTTGAGGGGAAGTCCAAAAGGGAAAAGTAAAGAGGACAATATCTGCTAGCGGTGGGTTTGGGTTGTTACAAAGGGTATTAGAGCCAGACACAGGGCGGTGTGCTAGCGAGGACGCTAGGCTCCCAATGGGGTGGATTGTGAGATCCTACATCGGGTGGAGAGAGAACGAAACATTCCTTATAACGGTGTGGAAACCTCTCCCTAACAGACGCGTTTTAAAACCTTGAGGGGAAGTCCAAAAGGGAAAAGTAAAGAGGACAATATCTGCTAGCGGTGGGTTTGGGCTGTTACAAAGGGTATTAAAGCTAGACATAGGGCGGTGTGCTAGCGAGGATGCTAGGCTCCCAACGGGGTGGATTGTGAGATCCCACATCGGGTGGACAGAGAATGAAACATTCCTTATAACGGTGTGGAAACCTCTCCCTAACAGACGCGTTTTAAAACCTTGAGGGGAAGTCCAAATGGGAAAAGTAAAGAGGACAATATCTGCTAGAAGTGGGTTTGGGCTATTATAAAGGGTATTAGAGCCAGACACAGGGTGATATGCCAGCGAGGACGCTAGGCTCCGAAGAGGGTGGATTGTGAGATCGCACATCGGTTGGAGAGGGGAACGAAACATTCCTTATAAGGGCATGAAAACCTCTCCCTAACAGACAAGTTTTAAAATCTTGAGGTAAAACTCGAAAGGGAAAACCCAAAGAAGACAATATCTGCTAGCGGTAGGTTTGAGCTATTACAGTTGGTACCTAATTCCATGACCCGGCCCACAAGTGACGCCTTCAATGTCCACATTGGTACAGCCAGGCCCAATTGAAATGCAGTCATCACCTATGTTTTCAAACCATATCAGCAAAAAAAGGTTGATAGTTGAAAAGAGTAAGTCATTGATCAAAGTTTGATACCATTGGATATGATGGAGTTGTATATTCCAACCCCTTTGGTATCTTGTATGTGGATGCCATCAGTGTTGGGACTGAGCTTTGGGGAAGATATTGATAGCTTTTGTATAAGAACATCTTCACAGCCATCAAATTTTATATGGAACTGTGGACTGTTTTGGATTCTCAACCCATTCACTGCCAAATTGGTGCTCATGAAGAATCTTATCAGCTGAAAAACCCAAATGATGTCAGAATTGAGTCACCCTTTGTGGTTCATATGTATTGGATGAAGATTGAAAATGTGCTTTTTGTATTCTCACCGCAGGGCTGTCACATGGTCCGGGGAGAGTCGACCCGTTTGGACCCTGCAAGGAACAGTTAAGTCGTTACCGTCCAAACCCACAGTTAGTAGATATTGTCTTCTTTGAACTTTTTCTAAAGGTTTTTAAAACCTTGTTTCCACACCCTTATAAGGAATGTTTCGTTTCCCTTTCCAACTAATTGTGAGAATCCAAATCAGTTGGAGAGGGGAACGAAACATTTCTTATAAGAGTGTGGAAATCTCTCCCTAGTAGATGCGTTTTAAAATCGTGAAGCTAACCGGTGATATGTAACGGGCCAAAACGGACAATATCTGTTAGTAATGGGCTTGGGCTGTTACAAATGGTATGAGAGCCAGATACCGGGAGGTGTGCCAGTGAGCATGTTGGGCCCCCAAAGGGTGTGGAAACCTTCTCCAATCGATGTGGGACCCCCCAATCCACCCGCTTTGGGGCCAGCATCCTTGATGACACACTGTCTCGTGTTCACCCTCCTTCAGAGCTCAACCTCCTCGCTGACACATCTCCCCGTGTCTGACTCTGATACCATTTGTAACAGCCCAAGCCCACCACCAGCAGATATTGTATTCTTTAAAACACGTCTACTAGGGAAAGGTTTCCACACCCCTTATAAAGACTATTTTGTCCTCTCCCGACGTGGGATCTCACATAAATAAAGAGGTATTCAAGAGCAAGCAAACAAAAAGTGAAGTGAAATAAATGCAATGCAGGTACCCTATGTGGTTTGCATGGCAACTCCCACCATTTCTGGCCATTCCCTTCAATGGTTCCACTTCCAGTCAATGTCATTTGATCCAACCTGTAAAACACAAGCCATTGTCTTGGACTGTCCGTTTTCAGCCACGACTCCGGTCCATCCGGTGGCATCAGGGTCCCATCCACCTACGAAATTCATAAAAAGTCATTCCAAACAGACCCAAAGATTCAAAATTGAAGTAACACTACTAACCTTAAACACGAGTCCCGGTTCGCAAGGTCCGGTGAAGATAGTCGAAGTAATTTTAAAGCAACGATCCGAAGGAACTAAAAGAGTGGCAGATTCTACAGCACAGGCTGCTTTCCATGCTGCCCTGAAGGCAGCAGTGTCATCAGCACAACCATCCCCAACTGCTCCAAAATCAGTGACATCAAACACACAGTCAGCAGTGGAGTTTCCAGGACCATCAGGATAAGGATCAGCTGGCACTGAAGGAGCTGACTCAGCTGGAGTTGAAGGAGCTGGCTCAGCTGGAATTGAAGGTGCTGACTCAGCTGGAATTGGAGGAGCTGACGCAGCTGGACTAGAAGGAGCTGACTCAGCTGGACTTGGAGATGCTGACTCAGCTGGACTTGGAGATGCTGACTCAGCTGGACTAGAAGGAGCTGGCTCCTCCGGTGGTGAATAAGGCGGCGGTGCATCAGAACAAGGGTCTTCAGCAGGCTTCTGTGTCCTTTGTCCCTTATGAAAATGGTACCTTCCATGAACATTGTTACAGTTTTGCACCAACACAATGGCTGTAATCCAAGCCACTACAATGAGAGTCCTATTGAACTCCATGGAACCATAAGCTATGGCTGGACAGAAGCTTTATATATATAGAAAGAAAGAAAAGTACTGACCTATAGAAAGAGAACACTTGTCGACGAGCAGGGGAGGGTATTATAGTAAAAGTAAATTATAAATGATAGGTTATATGGCTGCAGTTCATTTGCATGGAATGAACATGGCAGGTCCTGAGAGAGAGATCTCAGGCTCTGTTGGATTCTGAGCACTTTTGGTCGGTCCACGTCGTAAAAGTAACAAATTAGTCTTTACGCTACTTTTGGTGGTAAAAATTTAGTCTTTGTACTTTTAAAGGAGGAGTCTACTGTATTTAACCTTAACCATCGGCTAATGGCTCTAGTCTTGGTAAATTGGCAACTTTCTAACTACTTAATATCTTCGTATGAGTTCACAATCACTATACGACATGAATGTTGGTTTGGTGAATTGAAGTTGGCCTTGGGTGTGATAGGATACTTAGTTACTGTGTACGATCGTATACTGAGGTGCTCCTTGTTGGTTGTTGGAACTGAAAGCGTTTTCCTTCCACTGCCTTCGTTGTGGCATGAGGACGGATAAATTGTTGATTGAAGAATAGAGATCAAATTGTTACATAATAAAGCTCTGGGCAATGTTCGAGACTAAGTTGTTACAGGTTAAACTTTCAGTCCTTTTACGTTTTAAGGACCAAAAGTGTTGTTTCAGAAAATCTTTAACACTCGAAGTCCACTGCAAGTAGATTTTGTCATATTTAGGCTTTTTCTTTCAAGCGGTTTCCACACCTTTATAAAGAATGTTTCGTTCTCCTCTCCAACCGATGTGGGATCTAACAATCCACCTCTTTCGGGGGCTTAGCGTCCTCGCTAGCACTCGTTCCTTTCTCCAATCAACATGGGACTCCCCCATCTATCTTCCTTTGGAGCCCAACGTCCTCGCTGGCACACTAGCTCATGTCCACCCTCTTCGGGGTTGAGCTTCCTCACTGGCACATGGCTAGTGTCTAACTTGTGGGATCTCACAAAATCAGTCGAGAAGGGTAGGTGAAATATCGACAACAAAGGCGAGATGGCGGGCGGGTACAGAGTGTAGGCGTTTGTAGACCAGAAAATTGATGTGAAAAAGAATGGAAAGTGCAAAAAGTGAGAAAGAAAAGGTAATGTAGAGAGAGGGGCAGAGTTAGAGTCTCGTGATTGTATCTTGTTTTGTTGTTTAGCTTTTCTGGTAAATGCCTTGTGTTCACGTTTTGGTTTCAATTCTGTATATTCTTCTATGGAATTATAATCCCTCCTCCTCACGGGCTGCTCTTTTCAAATCTCCTGGTTCTCCAACTTCCACCTGTCAAGGCCAAAAGGAACCTCAGTCTCCGTTTCATAACTACCGTCGTACTTGTTAGATTTGGATGGAAATTGAGATTTGAAATGGGCGTGACCGTGACTCAGAATGACGTGTATTGGTCTCGATTTTGGTCTAAGTCACTGCATAGTGCTCTTAATCTCGACCTTCATTCAACGTTCTAATAGATTTCTACTCTAAAATATTTTTGATATTGTTGATATTGTTTACGAAACGTAAAGGGTATTAGGGATATTTTTGAATAAGTGACCAAAGTTGGGGGTGTTTTGGTAATTTGGCTAGAGAGAGAAATGAAATGAGCAAAGTTTGAGGCATCTTTCATGGTAATTTAATAAATGATATATCACGTGTAGAGAAAAAGGAGAATGGCTTTGTAATTTGTGCTAGTGTTTTGGGGAAGAGAATGATAGATGACACGTTTCAAAGCTCGTGATGGAAAGATGACACGTTTCAAAGCTTGTGGAATCACAGTTACATAGTTAAAAGGTGTTTTGAGTGTAGAATTAAGTTGTTAAGTCTGAAGCTGGTTTAATATGGAGCGATAAAGTGGATGCGTATAAATGAGATAACCGTGGTTCTTAATCGAAATGAGTAAAAGTAAGGTCTAATTGGATACTCACGATCTTGGAGTATATCCTAGAAAGACTTAGCTTTAATGCATTCCCATCTCTCATGTGCATCACATGCTTTAACCATAACATGCTTACACGTTTTTCGGTTTTCATCAAACGCTTTGAGCAAGTACGTATTTGGAATTTAAGTGACTTTCTAAGTGAGAGAAAATGCAAAGAATGAGACGAAAATATTTTCAATACGTAAAATCAATTTAAGAGAACTCTTCGTCCTAGCCATCTATTTTAATTCTCATCCCTCCAATCAGGGTAGTACAAGACCTATCTAGCTAACAACGATAAATCTCTCTTCATTTCCTCCCTCATTCTCATTCTCCGTTTTAACAGGAGTTTCTACGAGCCCTATCCCACAGCTTCAATAAACATCTCTACCTCTAAACAGGAGTGTCACAAGCTCCTACCTTGCAGGGTAAATAAATATCATTTCTTTAGTTCAATAATATGAGAGATAAAAATTCAAACCTTTGATCTTTTTGTTGATAACACATACTTTATACCGGCTAAGCTATGCTCATATTTGGTAAAGATGCCTTAATCCGTTGAGTAACAACCGTAGCTCCAAGATTTGTCTGTACACAACAGAAGAATGAAAGATAAGTGCTACAAGAAATCTTTCTGATGGTAGGAGACCAAGATTTACATCGAAGCATGATTTGCAGTTTTTGTCAGACAGATATCAGAATACGCCATGGGCACACAATGAACTTCCAAATCATCAGAGCCGACTGTACTGCCTATTGGAAGTGATACGCACAAGAAATTCAAGAACAACCTTAATACTTACGGCACATTCTCCACAGAGCTTGCTTCTCTTGATGGTTTTATTAATCATGGCTCCTCTCGCATATCAGGCCTCCTCCTGGCCTGCAGAGCCAACCGTGCATCCCTCTCTCGTTCGAACTCCCTGTAATCGGCTCGCTGCAAGAACGAAACTTTATCGAGATACTGGTTTGAGCTCTTCTTGTAAGCATCCAAGTCCTCTTCCAACCCCTTGGTTTCTTCCTTGAACTCTCCCCAGTCCTTTTTTGTCTTGTCAAGAACACTAAGCTTTTGTTTCTTCTTGATTTGTTCCAGGATTGCATCAACAGCTGAAGTAGCAGGTGCTTTCATCTTCTCGTATGCTTCCTTTGAATCAGCATCTACAAACTTCTTAATTTCAACATTTTGGCCTGCGAAGTCCCTAATCTCTGTGATCTGTTAAAAGTAAAAAGACAATGGTTTGTGTTCATCAACTAACAGATAATCAATATAAACAATGCAAAACTTGCTGTTTTACGGTTATATAAGAGATGATATCATAAGATGATCAATATAAGAGATGATATCATAAAGCAAGAACAGTTATCAAATATCAGGACCATCAACTTCTTGGAGGACTCTCCCATGCATCCCACCCAAGCCCCGACTTACCGAACTTCACCCATGAAGTCGTAAAATCTTGATTTGTACCTTTTGATTCTCCTACCCACCAAAACTAGTAATTAACCAAAGAAAAGGGGATACCACAACAATTATTGTCCTAAATGCCGGAAGAAACACGCAACGATTATCCATAGATGGGCTAGGTAGTCATATTAGGAGAGTACAAAGTAGCACCCAATTATCAGAGCTTACAAAAGGAAAATGTAAGCCTAACCAATCTCATTGTATAAAGAAAAACCCCGAAGTAAAATTTAATTATATTGGAGGTATGGTTACAAAGTAAAATAGACAGGCAACACCAAGAAGAGGCTTGATATTTTGTAATATTCATTCTCCACCAATTCTAAAAACTTCCCTAATTTGATTTCTTTCAAATCAAATCCTCCCAATGATTGATCTAATGGCACTCCATAACAATTTAGCTTTGGCTTTGAGCTTTATACTACGAGGTTAAGGTTATATCATATATGTTACCCTCGTTAGGGAATTTTTCCGACCGCTATGAAACACCAAAATACATAGAATTATCCCAACGTTTTCTGCCATAAGAGTGTAGAAAGACAAGTACGTTTGATCCTTCCCTGCCTGTATGCAAAAAATGCAGTAGGAAGCTTAAAGCAACAAGGACCCTTTCTTTTTTTTTTTTTTTTCTTTTTTCTAAAAGCAACAGGGGACACCTTTTCACCAACTAATATGTTGTATTAATGCCACCCAATTGTAGTACACAACAAAACAATTACTTCTTAAGGATTTTCAGTTTCTAGCAAGTTTCTACCCTTCAGTAAAGTAGCTTCACCAAAAATTTAACCAAGAATGTTCTAGACAGATCCCCTTTTTAATCTCTTTTATCTTTCCTTGATTCATCTCATCAATCAAGTCAAGTACAACTCCAATCTCTTTTCCTCCTTCCGTAAGTTTCTTCTCACACCCATTCTCCAAGAATGAGTTTCTTATTCCCACGCATCGAAGACCAAAACATTTTTTGGTAGAAAAATCACCAAAAAAGGACAGAGGGAGAAGGAGAGGGAGGAAGAGAAAGAGAGAGAGATGGAAGTAGAAGGGTGTTTCTTACCTACCCATGCATCATTACAGAAGGAAGTTCTCCTTCATTACCAACAACGAAGAAATTCTCTAAACAATTATTCAAACAACTGACGAAATGACATACAAAGATAAATCCATCTTCAGCTCTATATGTCTCGTAACAATAGAAAACCAAATGCCTAGATAATCACACGCCTAAAAGGGTAGAAAAACAGATAAAAATAGATATGAAAGTATTGGCACCTCAACTTTCCCCCTGCCGGAAATGGTAGCTGTAGCATCCCTAACAGCTGAGAGAGCAGTAGCAGCAAGCATCTTAGCATCATCCATAGAACTGTCCTGCAGAACCTTGGGTCCTTCTGATAATGTATCTTTTTCTTGAGCTTCAATCTTCTTTGACGCCATACCTAGATATGCAATCCAATTCTAGACACGGGGAAGATGGAGAGAGAAAAAGTAAGATTTTTCCTAAATTTTGAGCTGCCTCATCATGAAAGAGCAGAATGTGATTTTTTACATTGGATGGTTTCTTTGAGTTTTTATTCACCACTGGACTTCGTTTGGTTGACAAGCATTTTAGTGTTTTACTAGACACCCCTTTATTCATTTGCTCCCACATGGCATTGACACGTGCTTTTATTTCTAGCATAATAAAGAAGAATATCATTATACCTCTTAATCAACAAATTAACATGCAAATAACAAAATGTATAGCAAGGAAAAGAATTAAAACAATAAACGACTTATAGTCCGCTTCCTATGCTCACCTGTGTCATTGGGCTTTCCCTCTGAACTCATATGACCAGATCCTTCTTTAGCCGATTCCATTAGCATTTCATTCACAGAATCTGACATATAATATGAAAAAAGTCAACCTTCTGAGGAAAAATAGGAAAAGCTGCAAACCTCGCATTTAATGTTACTATACATGAATCGATACTTGATAAAAGAGGATCAACTAATGCTTTGATAATGAAGTGAGATAAAGAGTATAAAGTATTAATGGAAATTAAACACTTAACATGGTCCAGCAAATAAAGATAACCAGAAGACAACAAAAGACGATAAAATGCCAATCAACAGCAAGACTCTTCTTTCCAGTATTTCAAGGAGAACAATGACTTTCGTTCACTCAAATAATCTTACTCATAAGAGAAATTATCTTCAAAATATAAATTCCACATCTCAGAGCAGATCGAAAACATAATTAAGAAGGTCAAAACATGAAATAATGAAAAATCCCTATAGGTCTGGAAATTATCTAATGTAGCATTGAAAATTGAAGGAACTCTTTATAAGAAGGTATTGTAAAAAAAAAGATAGTAAACAGGATGTACTTATGAAATTTAAGCAGCTAGTTAGGGAAAGAAGAAAAAAAAACCAAAACTATACATTATAGTTTATATAATCCGGAAGGCCTGAATACAATTATAGCAAACAAAAAAAAAAAAAAACAAAAAAAAACAAAAAAAAAATCAAAAAGAGGGTTAAGGTAAGTTATTTGGAGCACCCACCTCCAAGTACCGCAAATCTTTGACGACTACAACTTATGCAGACTTAACCACTCAATGAAATTCCGAAAAATTTTACCAATACCAAAAGACGAACATACAGAATTAAACTACTTTTCTCCCCTCGTTTATGAGCACACACAGAATTCATAACTTTATCTCAACACTAGAAATCCTCAATACGCTTCTTAGACTTCAACAAACAACACAAGGTTCAACTCAAAGAGACAATTATAGCGCAACTAAGAACAAGAAAAATCGTCTATCTTAAATAACCTGCTGGATGTGAATTCCGTTCACGATCATACATTTCTGGTAATATGACAGCAAACAGGAAATTAAAAGGAAGTGAAAAAGACAAGATCAATAAACGTGCCTCCTTTTCGTAAAGGATTACTCAATTCTAAAAAATCTACACCACATAACACAAAGGAAACATGGAAGGAAGAGGAGTACCAGAGCCATGGAGGTTGTTGGTCGTAGCCATCCAAAGATTTCTCCCTCGCGAGGTTTAGGGCTTTCAATGGAATCACCTGAACTACTTGTCCCGGTTCGGACTCGGCCCAACATAATTTATAGCCCAATATAAATAAATAAATAAATATATATATATATATATATATATATTATTAAAATTGTAATTTCATTAAATTTTAAATTAGTCTTTTAAAACTAATTTTTATGGAAAATGGTTACATAATAATAATAATTTCCATGCAAAAAAATGACATTTTTTTTCCGTCAAAATATTAATATTTTAAAAAGTAAATAATAAACTATTTTAATAAGTTACTGTCTCAACTCAAATATTTTATAATTAAATTGAGTTTATTATTTAATTAGGATTATTTGAGTTGAGACAAAATAAAAAATAAATAATAAACTATTTTAATAAGTTGCTGTTTCAACTCAAATAATCCTTATTAAATAATAAACTCAATTATAAAATATTTATTTATTTATTTTTAAACCTCGAATAAAAATTTCAAAAGTTTATTTTAAAATAAATAATCGAAAAAAATAATTATGAAATTAAATAAAATTAAAATATAATTCTAACCTAAACAAAAAAAAAAAAAAAAAAAAAAAATTCTAAATTTGTTCCGTTTAACTCAAATTTAGTTTAGATGAACTTATAATTCAACTTAGAAAATAAAACTTTCATACTCAACCGAGCCCGGATAAGTTATAACCTAACTCGAACCCTAATCGAGCTGGATTAATCAAAATTTTCAAATCCTTAATTGAACTTTAGTCTAATATTTTAATCTAATAATAATAATTAAGAATCGATTTTCACATCGGTCAAGATGATTACGAAGGGTTGACATACGGTCTTCCGACCATATATTTATAAATTATATTTACGATGATAATTAATATTTTATTCAACGATTAAAAATATATAATTAATTAAGAGGAAAAAAAAAATAAAGCAGAAAAAGGAAAGGCAGCTAAAAACAGCCTTATTCATAAAATCTGAAAAGTCAACGTGGTGGCCCCCACCAGAGGTACCGTACATAAAAGCTTAATTAAGCACACACAGACTTAAGAGCTTATAATTAATAATTAATTATACATAATTTAGGGATTATTAATTTAAGCAGCTGAAGGGGCTGTGATATGGCTCACTACTTCAGCTTCAGACAGGACAGACATCAAAGGTGTGAGCTTAGTGTCCTGTTTGGTCTCAGATTTGATGACATTTTGGTAGTCCAATGACTCATCTTCATACACCTCCCACCATTTCTTCACCAACATTTTTATGTCCTCTCGATCCATGTTCTCTTCTTCTCCCGTGTACCTCCACGGTTTCGATCCCTGTACGTATGTTTTTCGAGGGTGAGTTTAAGATTTTATTCAACGTAGTGAAATGAAAGTACTGGTCTATTAGAAATACGTACTGCAGCACAGTAGTGGACGACTTTGACTTTGTCAACATCGACGTTCTCGGGATGACGCCATAACATGGCTAGGACGAGATTGTAAATTGGTGGAATGGGCTTGTATATGTCGTTGAAGTATATGTTCAAGAAGTCCTGTACGAGAAACAAACCAGAGTTGAATTAAGGTTATATTGAAGTTTTAGTTTTGTATTCAATGAATCCCTGAATTTGGTATTTTTCACGGTTTTGACTCATTCTATGTTGTTTAACTTTACGTACTTTCTCGACCCATAATTTTAAAAAAAAAAAATTTAGGGTTTTCTTGGAAATATATCGAGTTCAAGGATTTATCAGATACAAAATACCTAACGTGGATAAATTTAAGAGTAATACTTGACAACGAGCTAGAACCCTAATTCACTCAGGTGCACTCGTGTTTTCGAGATTTTCCAATCTACCTGTGTACTAACTAAACTGTATCGACTTTTTGTGCTCGAGTCTAGTCTCATGCATCGTGTGGTTGGATTGGGTTGGAAAAAAATGACGGGAAGCTAAGTATTACTCTAAACGATTACCTGCTCGGCGAACAAAGTCGGAGTTGTGGCCTTGCAAGTCTCAAGAAGATCCTTGTAGGTGAAGAGATCAGGCTCATACACAAAGAACCCAGCGTTGAAGTAAAGAGGTGGAGGGTTTCCCATTTCCTCCACAGGCCATTTCACTCTATCAGGGCATTGCTGGCAATACCCTATCTTGTATTGTGGAGAGTTACTCCATGTCTTCTCACAAAAGCAATCCATCACGGCGTAGAAGTATCCATTCGGCATGTCGAACAGATGGTCGATGTTTTCGAACACTTGGATGTCCCCGTCCAAATATATGAGCTTCTCGTATTCCACGAACTGCAATCAAATCGATCGATACCGATCGTCTCAAAAGTTTAACCTGATAGATTTTAGTAAGGTTGATAAAAATGAACAAACGTGCATAGTATTAGTACCTCCCAGATCCTGAGCTTAGAGTAGTTGATAACGTAATAAGCCATAGCGAACTGGGTTTGGTTTTCCGGAGGGTAAACAGGTTCAATCTCACGAACGATACAACCCTGATTCTCGAGGATTTGACGATGGTCTTCAGGAACATCAGGGAGGACAGCTACAATGAGAGGGTAGATGGCTTTGGCCTTTCTAAGGCCCTTTGCCAAACCTACCACACCTTTCCAATAGTCACCATTACCAGCTAGGAACGTCACGTATGCCCTCTTCGGGGCATCGGACGACTCGATGGGGCTATCAGGGGCAGCTGCGGGAGACATGTCGAGGGAGGGACGGAGGAGTTAGAGGGAAGCTTTCGAGGCGTTGGTTGGTGGTTGAAGGTTGAGTTGAGGAGGGATGGGGAGGGAGGGAGGTATTTATAGAGCTTAGTTTGTGAAACAATAGAAGATAAAGAGAGTTGGAATCCTATCCTTAAGCTTTGGAGGGCTCCATGGAGTTTAGAATTCTCAATTTTTTTATTAAAAAATAAATAATAAATAATAAATAATAATAATAATAATAATAAGATTCCCAATGTGAACACTTTTATTTTTCTCTAAGATAAAAAATGGACAAATTTGAGGTAGATGAATATAAGAATCTGTTCACATTTGATTTTAATATATTATACTTCCATATGAACAACACTAACTATATATATATATGTATATGTATATCTATATCTATATATATACACGTTTAAAGTTAATGATCTTAGATGAATTTTAAAATTGAAAAATTAAGCAAGTTTGTTCGTAGAAATGTCTACGGGATGGGACAGAGATGAAATTAAGTATATGTACGTTTCTGCCTCCTATTTTATTTCTTATCGACACGAAATTCTACCTTTATTTTTGGGAGGATTAGGATCGGAATTTACGGCGAGAAAGCTACTGAGATCGGGTTCCCGATGGATATTCTACTTTTATATATATATATTAAATATTCATTTTAAATAATTTTTAATAGATAACTTTTATCTTACAAAATAATTTCTATTAAAAAAAACGTAAAACATACTAATAAATCAAATAATAATTCATAGGAAAAAATATAATATAATGATTAAAGTAATTTCTCAAAAAATAAATTTGAAGCGGGATGGAGTGGGATTAGGATTGGAGCGAGGTTGGAGTTAGGGACAAGGATTGTAATTTCCGTCTCGTGTCTCGTTTAGCTAATTGAGAGAAATATCCGAGAATTCTCTCGTCTTAGGTTAAATGGATATCTCTACTTATACATAATATTTTTATCTACAATTTTATTATTTTATTCAAAAACCCAATTTTAATTGTGAAAACTAAAAAAAATATACATAATTTCTAACGATTCTATTTTATTCAGCGATGGAAAAGCTCACAAAAATTATGAGGAAACGAGCATAATTTTTGGTAAACCGGGCTAAAATATTTCAACGATGGTTAAAATTACATGTATACCCTTATCGTTAAGACTAAAATTTATTATTTAATCGAGCTGGCTAAATAGCTTCTCATATTTCGAGTGTATAGGCATAATTGAAACCTATTTCAGAACGCTCGGGATTTCGTTATAAATGTCGTTTTTGAGAAGGAAAATGAGAAGTTGATGGTTTTGTAAGAATTGGATTCCATAAAGGAAATGATCAAATGGGCGTTTGTCTGAAGTGAGGATCCAAAATTAGACTTAGCCGCTACACAAAGTAAAAAGGAAACCCATATGATTCGATTCTTGTATATGCAAATATTATATGCAATGATAATGAAATTTATCCCAATTTTGTAATATTATTTTTTACATGGAAATAGGGACTCTGACACGTGCAACTCCATCATATCAAATAGATTCGATGTATGATTATCGAACCTTTGGAAAAAGAGAATAATTCGCAATACGAGTGTATACGAGTTGGGTTGAGTAAGACGTTTTTCTTTTAGCAACTTGAAATTTTGGGTTGGTTAAGTCGGTGATCCAAATAATCAGAGTTCATAACCCAAGTCAACCTATCAAACATTTACAAGTCATAATTCATTATTAATATTAGTTACAAACGTTAACTATTCTTGACTTTTGAAAGTAGGATTAGGTTGGGTTGGGTTAAGTTGCGAGAAAAAAAAAATGTCAATTTGCAAGCGAAATCGAATTTTAACACAACCCAACTTTTATGGTTTTGATTGGAAAATCCAGGTTGGTCGAGTTATCGGGTCATATGAACACTTCAAAATATAGTTTCTACACAGAAACTAGGAGCAAAGAACCAACCAAACACTGTCTTGGTTAATCAATTAGGTATACAGAAACAGAAATAGCAACTGAGCCAAAATCAAACGAGCAAAATCAAAGTCAAATGTCGACTTATGAAGAACCGTTCTAAATAGTAACGGAATTTTTTGAAGTGTTCATGAAAGATCAAAGGTAATATTACGAGCGATAATGAAGATGAGAATCGTTTGGAGAAGAAGATGTCCACACGATTCAATCACCTTAGCTTTGTGGAAAGTGTCCCCGTAGGAATGAGGGCATCCAAATATGTGTGTTTTTATTTGGAGAATACGACGTATAAATACATTGTCTTCTTCCACAGCTAAGTGTATTCCATTCCCTCAAACTTGTTATTTTCAACTAAAGTAAACAACATCAAATACGAGTAAAATTTGGTAAACAATTTCAAAACAAACATGATTACAATAACGCCAGCTTCGAAGGATAGCTTGGATTGTCGTATAATATATGAACATGTTCGAGAGATTTATTATCCTCGATCTCAAAAAATTACACGGAATAAAAGAAGGTTAATTAAACTAGAAAATAAGGCATCACAAAGTTTAGTCGGATAAATCAAATTATCGTATAATTTATAAGCACGTTTTAGGAGTAATGAAAAGAGAGAAAAAAAAAAAAAAAAAAAAAGGTTATATCATTTTCGGTTTATTCTTTCATTATAACAACTGGGTATTAAGATCAAGATAGGATAGGCAATTTTGTGAAATGTATAAAAGTAAGAATATTCCGAGCTTACGACTTCGTATTGGTCGATACTTTAATAAACTTTAGCCTTTATCGACCACTAGGTCAATCCATTAATGTTGATAAAGGTAATTGAATCAATAATACATGCACACTAGTTTTTGAAAATTTTGTTTATTTTCTTTTCAAACGATTTTCATTTGAATTCTTCGTCAAATTCCAAAAAACATTACAGTATTTTATTTTCAAAACTTGGTTTGGAGTTCAAAAACGTTACAAAAATAGCATCTATCAGGTTGATTTCTAAAAACCAAATGATTATCCGAGATTTTAATTATCTTGATTATCCAATTGAGAAGAAAATTAAAAGTAAAGTATCTACAAATCTATGTTAGAGAATAAATACAATCAATTATTCCAGTTCAAGTACCAATACCTTGTAATTGAGAGGCTCATTGTGAAGGATGGCCATCATAAATCGCCAGAATCACTCTTTCATCTATGAATTCTGCCAACAAAAGTTACAAGCAATTACTAATTCAAGATTAGAAGTGCAAAAAAGCCTCAAAGAAACAAGAAATTATGACTAAACTGAAAACAATAGAAGATGATCCAGTTTCAAACTGTATATGACAAGAGTAATGATGATCATAAATGGAAATAGAAATCAAGTAACAACTAAAAAAGTTCTTATTGAAAATTAAAGGTGTCCTTGGCTGTAGTTGAAAGAAATGCTCAAATTGAGCTTTCTATACACTAACTAGTTGAAAGGATCATGCAACTAAAGGAGGATTAATATTGAAACGAAGTTATCCATGTAAACATCGGTTTACACTGTTAATAGAGGAAAATTTTGTAAGACTACAAGAGTAAATTTTATCAATGCTGATTAGCGGGAAGACCAGAGATCATAAATCAAGGATGGGATAGGAATAGAAGCATTCCAGCCCAACATACTCAGGTGGATGGGTCGAGAGAGATAGGGAGGAGAGTGGGATAGAGGAAGTCTAGTAATACGTGACTACAAGGTTTACTCTTTATCATGTTTCATTATTCATAACTGTTAAAATCGACTACGGAGGGAGGTTTCAGCAAGTGGGTAAACCGATGCAAAACTGTGGTAGGTCGAACATCGATCATCCTAATCGCATCATCAGCATTCAAAAATAACATGGACCTAAGAAATAATATAGCATATCATAAAATAATGATGTTGCTAAAGATAAATGGCAGTATGGTAGTAAAGGAGTACTAGAAATTTGTCCTACAACAAATCTCGGCAGTTGAACTAACACATCAGAGATGGGAAAAGAAAGATTTTTAAATTCATCTACTGGTCTAATTTGTAAAATAGCTTCTAGCACCAGAGAGTGAGCACTGAAGAATTGAATTGGATTGTGAATCAGGAAAATGATACTTGATGATAAGATTGACCATCCGAACCTAGTTAGTTAATTTGTGGATTTTTTTTCATGGTACTTGGGCTTTGGAAAAATATAGTAGTGAGTCAGGCAAGGTCAAAGCCCAGAAAGTGTCGACGTATGTACCCTATAACTTTGGAAGGGCAGCACGTTTTATAAGATTAGGTCCAAATTTTTTAAATTAACTGTGGAACTATTAACTTGAGAGAAGCAAGGAATAATAACTACTCGTTGTTATTCTTTGGGGGAAACAAACAAAAGTGATATCTACAACCTCTGCAGGCAACTCAGGGGTATGTCTACTCAATACCCCATCGAAGCTGAGTCAATCCATTATCTACTCTGGCATTGAGGAGTTAATTACGTTCTAAAGTTTTCAATTCCCATTCATGAATTGAGTTGAAAAATCCAAGGCAGGGAAAGAAGTACCTCAGGCTGAAATTCGAGAAGCTCTGCACGAGCCATTGCTTCTGCTTGTGCTATTCTTTGCCTGAATGTTTGAGCCATCTCGTCCGCCTAAAATTGTATACAAAAGATAAGAAACTTCTACTCTATTTCAGTAAGTTTGGGAAAAAGAGATTCAAGAAAATACAAGCTATAAAGGTTGTAGTCATGCTAGGGGTTAACCTGTAAGGAGAGGGAAAAAGACGACTGGAATTGGGAAGTACAAAAGGAATACACTCTGAAAATAAAAGCAATGCACATCATAATAGTAAGAAGGGTAAAGTGCAAAAGAAATACCTTCTCAAAAACAAGCTTTGGATTGTGAAGCATGTCTCCAGGAGAAGGTTCCAGTTTCTTGGTAGAAAGACTAATACGGCCTCGATCGCGGTCATAGCTCAAAATCATGACCTACAACCATAAAAAATAATTTCAATGTGTTTAAGGCTGTACACTGATGAAGACCTCCATCAAGCTCTCATTGACAATGAAATACCTTTAGCATATCTCCTGGTTGAAGAACGGCTGCAATATCTGGTATGTGATTTTGACTGATTTGACTAACATGAAGAAGCCCATTAACTCCACCGATGTCAACGAAGGCTCCATATGGTTTCAGAATCTGCACAATTCCAGTAACTACTGACCCAATTCTTAGCTCTGACTGGCTACTGACAATTGCCTTGGAATTACTTAGGATTAGCCGAGATAGTTTTTCATCAACCTCCACAAACTTCAGAAGTAGCTCTTTATTAAGCAGCTCCTCTGCAGTTGATTTCTGATAAATCGACAAGAAAAAGAGATGCATAGCACAGTATGCAATTGAGTAAGAACCAAAAATTTATGAGCTTAAAACTGATGAAGAATATAATGAGCAAAAGTAACGAGCATTGAATGAAAGAATACAGAAATAATAATACAAGATAAATTCGTGAGCTGTGAGGAAAAATCAAATCATGGTCTTTAATGGTCTGAAACATGAGCATCTAATCATATAATCACATAAACGTAAAAATGTATGGGCTTTCAGTATGACAGCAATGTAAAAATAATAAAAATTTAAAAATAAAGTCAGCTAGAGAATTAGAAGTCAGCAGAAAGAATGTTAGTTTAGTGAACATACTGCTGATATTTGAGAGAAAGGAACAAATCCTTTAAGGCCTTCCACAAGAACAACTACTCCACCTCTGTTTCCATCAACAACCTGCATTTAAAGATCTTTTTCTGAGAAAAAAAGAAGATATAGAGAAAGTAGAAAATGGTGAAAACAAGTTCAAAATCTTAAATTATTCCGTGAATGACAAGGATAATTAATATTACATAAAACATGTTTGTAGTGGTTGACAAAGATGATAAAACATTAGTTGCCTCCGCCCTGCAACTAGGTTATGAACTTAAGAAGCTTCAAAGAGATGAATGGCAATTGTCACATGAATACTACTTCACAATTCATCAACACAATTGTACGACATATAGAATAAATCCAGTTCAAGTAAAGCCGTGGCAATGGTCACATGAATACTTCTGGCATAACAAGATTGAAGAATCTGAACCAACAATATAAGGAAAAAATGAAATTACAGAAGCAAGATATATTTTGCAGAACCCACCTTACCCTTGATAACAAAATCCTCAGCTTGAAGTTGTCTGCATCGCTCCCAAGCAAGGCCATACTGGACACTTCTCAAGCTCAGAATTAGGCTGCCGTCATCTTCCTGATCCTGTTCACCAATAATTACAAACTCCTCTTCTAAACCAGGATATATGCCTGCTTCTTCTACATGTCTTATATTAAAAATGCATGCTTCTTGGGTGGGCAAGTATGCAGTTCCCTTTGCAGAAGTATCAACTAGTGCCCCATTAGCATCGGTAGAGAATACAGTACCTTTCACCTGAGAATACAAGACACTGGTAAAAGTCAATAACTTGAACTTATTGAGAAGCTAACTGTTATCCATTAGCTCATGAGATGCATGAGCAAACATCAAGGAAATTAATGACACACAGATTTATGTTAGTTATCTGATACTGGAGCCAAAAAGTTAGTCGGTTAACGTTTACCTATCTAAGCCGGTTTATTTGTGGTGGCTATAAACTGATGGGTAGTTAAATAGTTGCATAGCTGCAGCTGTAAGACACAAATTCTCGAAATGTTTAGCCCAATTCTTTCTGTAATCAACTTATGCTCGGTGGAACTGTTGAAAACTCTCAAACTTTGCACGCTTAAGGATGAACGTTTCTTGAAATTTGGAATGATTGATGACATTTGATGTATCCAGATATCACAACCACCGAACGAAAGAAAATCTTCCAGAAACAAAATTCTTCGCAAATCCAGTCACGTAGTGATACTTTTTTCGATCTATGCCCAAAATTCAACAACGGAATGCTCAATAATCATAACCTCCTACATGACAAGCAGTACCCTAAAACGAACAAAGGCGTATAATTCCATTATTTCCTAGTCGCCTTTACATAAACAAAGATAAAAGTGATTTTGTAAAGCGATGATTTCCGCTAACGTAATCGACGAATGCACGAGTATGGACAACGCGCAGTTCTGGAAATCGAACAGAAAATTATCCACGACTAAAAACAACAAATACCTAAACGAAGAAGAAAGAAACTGGAATAGCAGATTAACCTTGGTTCCGAGTTCCGAAACGAAGTCGTAATTGGCAAGAGCATCATGGAAGTCCTCAAGCGTGAAGGAGACGCCATCCATGGGGGTAATACAGCAACGTTCATAAGCTTCCTTGAAGAGTTGCTTGAGCTTAAGGCGCTCTTTGGTCTGCGCATTGGAAATGGGAGTAGGGGAAGCTGCAGCAGAAACTACCGGAGAAAAACGCTTCTGAGTTGAAATCGGCGTTGAAGAAAGAGGGGAACTCCTCAATCCACAAAGTTGATGCGCCAATGAGCTCATATCCCCTCGCCTGATCTTCTTCTCCGGCGAGAAATTTGTATTCCGCGTTTTATATTGTCAAAAAATGTGAGCTCTCAATTCTTTATTCAATTGATTGAAACCATTCTTGGTTCCGGTTCGAACCCGGTCGGTTTTTATAATTCAGTCCGGTTCGAGTTTGGCAAAAACCATACCAAAATATCGAGCCGACCCATAATGTATATTATTAAAAATCAAAATCATATAAAAATTTGTGTTCGATTGAGTGAGTCATTGTGATCGAAGCTTAAACCACCCACCCCTTGACCTAACCCAACACTAACCCTAACCATATCGACTAGACCGTGGGGTTCTATTTAATTTTCACCTTGACCTAACCCAACACTAACCGTATTGACTAGACCGTGGGGTTCGATTTAATTTTCAAACTTTTTTTACAAATTTGGTGGTTCAACTTCTTTGACTCGTGACAGATCAAACCAATTACAGCTTCGGTTTGACTGATATTGTCCTCTTTGGGCTTTCCCTTTCAAGCTTCACCTCGATGCTTTAAAACGAGTCTGCTAGGAAAAGGTTTCCACACCGTGGTTTGTTCTCCTCCCAACCAAAGTGGGACATCACAATCCACCCCCCTTCGGGGCCCAGCGTCCTCGCTGGCACTCTTTCCTTACTCCAATCGATGTGGAACCGACTCCAAATCCACCCCCCTTTGGACCCAACGTCCTTACTGGCACACCACCTCGTGCCTACCCCCGTCAGGAAACAGTGAGAAGGCTGGCCCATCATCCGATGTCTGGCGCTGATACCATTTGTAAAGGTGTGGAAATCTTCCCCTAGCAGACGCGTTTTAAAGCCTTGAGGGGAAGCCCGAAAGGGAAAGCCCAAAAAGAACAATATCTGCTACCAGTGGCTCTGGGTCATTACACATACCATCAAAATAATTACTAGTACATCAAATTACACTTCATTTCCATACCAAACCCGTTTCACTTTTTTATTATTATTTGTGTTTTTCTAATTATTTTAGAAATTAAATTATTTTCAAGCGCTTAAAAAGTCATTAAAAAATAACATAAACATCCCGGGGAAAAAAACTCGGGATTTGTAATATGTGATCTGTAAGGCTACATATTAATATACAGACATTGCAGGTTTTTTGTTTAAAGGTAATAATATAAGAGATCCACATGCAAAATTATGTGACAATGAAACTAGAATTGAAGCACAAAGGTTCCTTTGTAAGATGGGTGGGATGTTAATAGAGGCTGCTATAGCTAAGGCTTAAACAGGAAAGAGAGATTTTTTGCCCTTTCACCAAAATACACACCTCAAGATGGAGCTAGCTAGCAGCAGCTCCTTGTTTGCTGCTTTTCTTTCCCTTTTTTTGCTTCTGCTTTAACTGAGTGAGACCCGCCGCTGTAACCCGAGCATTCCCGATGATCGCGCTCACCAACTCTGGATCTGTGCATGCTTTAATCAGTTCTTTCTCTCTGGTTGTTGCTTCGGGCATGTGCGCGAACAGGTTCATGGCAGTTTTTGCAGCTAAAAACAAGTGGACAAAGAGGTACGTTATGGAATGGAATCACTAGAACATCAAACGCCATTGGCTAATAAAGGTTTGATTGAGTTACATGTTTAGTCCTAGACTTTCAGGTTTGTGTCTATTTGGTCCCTAAACCTTACGAAGTGTGAGTCCTTTACTTTCAATGTTGTGTCCATTGAGTTCTTGAACTTTAAAAAGTATCTACCAAGTTCTTAGCCTTTCGATTTGTGTCCAATAGATCCCTAAATTTTTTATTTTGTGTCAAGTCTTTGACCTATGCAACATCTCTTAAAATTCACGAATATTGAAAGGCTAAGATCTAACTTATCTAATAGATCAGATACTTTTTAAAAATTTCGAACACGTCAAGAAACTATTAAACAAAATTGAAAGTTTAAGATTCTATTAGACACCGACCAAGTTAAAAAGTGCGAAAAGCTAGTTTACCTTTCCCTTTCTTTAGAGGGCCTGGAACAATCTTAACATGGTATTTGTAAGATTGCACGGCATTGTACGGCCCACACACCGGCACAGCATACAAGATAATGTCCGTAGGCAAAGGATGTCCGGTCAAGTAATCCACGTCATTCAGTTTTTCTCGCTCATCTTCACCTATTTCATGAATATCATCCTCTTCCATAGTTATTTTGTCCAGTTCAGCATCATCGTCCAATGCCACTTGGCGATCGACTTGCGTTGCACCATTCGAGTGACTATGTGAAAGATTATCAGGATGTTCGGGGCAATCTCGAGACAAGTGACCTGGCTTCTTACATTTGTAGCATATTTTTGGAGCCTCTTCAGCGCCTGTCATAGCAAAGACAACTCAGACGTCAAAGTATATGACCCCATAAGATCATGCATTATCAACATAGGCCATTATCTAAGTTTATTTATTGGGGGAAAAACTAAAAAACTATAACGATCATAAAGATGTAAATCTGCATATCATATAAACGAACAAGAATACGAGGCGATCTAATCAAGTGGTCAAGAAAGACTGCATGAGGTATCAAAATCGAGCTACTCGGAGTCCACATAATCCATCCAGGCTAGAATTCAATATATTCATTAAGGAAATCTTTCCACCAACTGTAGTTGGAATGCTTGAAAGAACAGCTTGAACAAGAGTTAAGGGTCCTCGTTTAGATAGGCACAGTTTTCTATCACTTATCCAGCTTCTCCTGAACTTTTTTGGGTATTTGGCTTTGATTAACAAGTCTCCTTTTGGAAATAACCACATTGAGCAACCCATGGAAAGCATCTTTCAAGGACCATCAATGGTCCGGACAACCTCTTGAAAAGAAAAGGAAAAGGTTTTCAAATACCCACCGTCAAGACACAGTCGCTCGGGAAAACAATAGAGGAGATCAAAGAAATTCTCCAGCTCGAGTTTTCAGTATCATAAAAGCAGAAAATTCTTATGTCACATACAAATGAAACAAGATTTACCCTTTGCGTAGTTTTTTCCCACATCCAACACCTGCAGTACCGGTCGAACTTTTTATAGATCTTTGCTAGTAACTTTTCAAATATCCTGCTCTCCCACAACTTTTAGGGGCTTTGTTCATAATGTTTTTTTTTTTTTTTTTTACAAAGTATATCTTCTTGTAATTTTAGGGGTGTAAATAGTTTCAGCTTTGCACGCTTTGTTATGTTTTCTACAAAAACACTTCAGCTTGTAACTTCTCAAATATCAATGAGAAGTTCTTATTTCTTAGGGAGTGTCCAGATAATATGCTTCACTTTCATTTGACCAATTCATAAGAAAACTATTACTTTTATAACGTTTGGCGGCAAGTTCAACAAGACATTAAATATCTAAGAAAATGCCACTGAAATTTGAACACATGGCCTCAGGAGCAATTTTCAGCTATTCCTTTTGACAAGGCCAATCCATTTGTTAATTTCAATCGCCCATTTGAAATACTAGATAAAAATTGGAGATTCAGAATCCACTAGAACATATTCTAACAGCCTCCAACATTGGTTTTATTTTATTTTTTATTTTTTTTTCCTAATAATAGCCTCTAACATTGATACTTGGTAATTGTAAACTAAATGGTCACCCTTTTAAAACAGTAAAAACCGAGAATATTTACCTCCATCACGTTTCTTCACTTCAGAAGCTGTTTCCTTCACATTTTGTGGCCCTTCATTTTTCGGTAGCTTACCTGAGGACTGTAAACCAAAAATATTATCAATAATGGAGCGATAGATCAACATTCAAAAGTTTTAAAATACACTTCCACTATTTTCATGCATCCTCTCTCAGGAGATGCATTTCCATTTTCAAAGTGTGAAAGGACAGTAGTTAGGGTCAAAATAGCCATAATTTATTTGTGGATAGAGATCGGGATTAGACGTAAGAAGTTTTAGATCAAGATTCCAAATAGTTCAGAAGTGGGAGAGTTAGAAAGACAACTGGTTCTCTACTTCATAATCTTTTCCTTCTCTCGGTACATAAATAAATATGGTTCCTATAAAAGTATCTACTAGATCAAGGGTTCCATGCATGCAAATCAGAAAGTTGGAGAGCTGTGATCAAAAACATCATCCACAGTTGGTAAGCTCATAACCGTATTGATGAAAGAAAATTAATTTGGAATAGGGGGAGCAGGAACCACTCAAAATTTCTTCCCCGTTTTGTAATCTCTCCCTTAGCGTACAAATATAAATTCAATTCCTATCGAAGCATATACGAGACGAAGGGTTCTATGCATACAATTCACAATTCATATAAAAAAAAATGCACACACTTCAGAAAGTTGGAAAGCTAGGTTATCAAAAATATCATTCACAGCTGATGAATTCACACTGCAGAGTTCGAAGAGAATTAAATGAGCATCAGAGTGCAAAGCTGAGAAGAAGATAAATATTGAACATAGATATTACACTTATTTGGACATATTTCAATGTAATGGTATAAGAAAAATAAGACATAGTCATGAGCATGCAGAGCAGAGAAACATACAAAATAAGACATAGTCATGCTCTTGCAGAGCAGAGAAACACGCAAAATGGATATTGGCTATCACAGTTGTGGGATATTTCAATGAGGAAAACACATTGCTATGAGGCAAAGAGAAATGTAGATTGAATTTTTCATCAAGTGGAACTAAAAAAGGAAAAAAACGAATGAAACTCAATCTCAATTGAAATATTCAACCATTTGAGATTAAAAAATGAATGCTTACTGCCAATAAAGCCATGCGGATACTTCTTTCTTCTTCATCTTGATCAGCATATTTTTCTTTCATTTTCTTCAGTTTACCCTTCTGACCACGGCTGACTTTTACAGAACCTGACTTCGGATTATTAACCTTGTTTGGAGGATGATTCAAAGAAACATCAATATCTCTTGATTGCTCAGTTTCCTGCTTGATGTTGCTGTCTGTAGAACTGCTATTCTGACCTTTCTTAAGTTTTCTTCTTTCAGCTTTTGAGATGTAGGGTTTCTCTCTCACTGCAGGATTATTATCATCTGGATGGGGTTCATCGACCAAATCAAACTTAGAAGTCTCTAAAATATAATTTTTGCTAGATGCAGTGCCAGATCCAAGCTCAAGAGCTTTATCCATGAGATCTTCAAGTTGTGGTGTGACAAGGGAAACATTATCTGTAACATCAGGTTGGTTATCCTTATTGACACCATTCAAAGCCATTTTACCTTCAACGGGAATGTCAAGTGATTCAGTGCCCGCAGGTCCAGGTAAGTTAGGTATAACTAGTCTATCTGAATTGGCAGATGTATTGGATACTTCTTCTGATTCCCTCTTCTCATATTCAGTATCAGATTCTTCATTAAGAGGTTCATTTTCTTCAACATCATTCACTCCATCCTCCTCACCTCTTACCCTCCTTTCATTTAAATGTGAACCTAAAGAGCTCTCATCCAAGCGAAATAACAATCCAAAACCCATGACAAGAGCATGTGGAGGAAGAAAATTCTTCTTTCCACGAATCATAAAACTCCCAACTGTAAGATATTCCCCTGTAGGAGCAGTTTTGCTAACCTGGTGAGGATAAACCCACCAGGCACTAGTTACTATCTTTGAATCCCATGCCTGGCTATGACAAACCTATGACAAAAGGAGGGAAAAAAGAAGGAGAATCTTAATTCAACCAATGAGATGATTCACCATTTAACTGAATCCAAGTTAGTCTCACTAGCGATACCTTACCGTAAAACATCCTGCTTGGTTCAACGTGAGTGGAGGCACTGGTTGTTCAGGCTTGTGATTCCTAATCACAGTGCTAGAAGCTCCGTGCAAATCAGCATGAACATACCTATGAGATAACGGAACACCATCACAGGCAGAAGCCGATGTTTTCAAATTGGAATCACAGTATTACCAGAATTATGAAAGCCAATATTATGTGTAAAACCTGGACATCGAGCTACTACATCTCGCTAGGGATAACTGACTATAAAATAACTTTAGAACCTTAAGAACAGAATAGTCATTACTGTTTATTTGTTTGAGCTAGGATGTGGAACAATTATGAACAGCAAGAAAATTACTCACAAATCTCCCTTTGACATGTAACGTTTAACTATCATCTCATTTTGCTGAGCATCACGTCCACTGATAACCAAATAATTCTCACTGCTAATGAACCAATTAAATTTCTCAAACCAATGAACTTTGCGCATATGAGATATCGTGGCAACTTTCTTTTCCTGCACATTTTTAATTAATAGGATTGAGGATCACATAATTAGTATAAGAGAATATCATAATAATAGAAAAGGAAAATCAACATAATAGATGCAAATTTGTCTTTTTTGGAGAGATACAATAATCAAACCGTCTTTAAAGGAAAATCAAAATAATAGATCAATACTTTCTTTAAAGTTGAAACTCAATAACGTTTACAATCAACTCTGGATTGGACTCTTTATTCTCAAGCATTCATAGATTCAACTTTACGAGTATTAAATTTGAAAGATTTGATTGTGTGCATAGGAAGATATAGATATTTTTGGGGAAAAAATCAATAAGAAAAACATGAACAAGTGACCATGAGTAAAATTTTGTTTCCTGTCCCAACAAAAAATCATTCTATGCCCCATACAACATATTGTAATCATCTGAACATAGAACAACAGATACCAAACTGTAGAAGATCTAGTCCAGAAACCAAATCAAGATCCATTTATGGCATATTGCTAGTTTTGACCTGTAATACAATTTCAAGCATTCAACCAGAAATAAACTAGATACAGCAAGACTAGCATCAAGTGTGCTAGTATCAAATTGCTAAAAAGTTTAGTTGGTTCTTGCCAGAAACAGCACATATTTTCAGAGGTCCATGCCAGATATGACAAATTTTATGACTACGAGATGACTGCCGGTCCACTGGTTTAAGCATCAAGTGTGATAACGTCATCACATCATGCCCATTTATAGACCACAAATAAAATAAATGGTATTTTATCAGCACTACATGAAAGGGGAAAATACCATTATTGTAATGCTACCTGGGAAAGTTGAAGACGAGTTTTTCTTTCAGCAGCTTTAAAAGCTTTTTCATGTGCAGTAATAGTTTTCTCCTGTTTGCTCTCTTGTTTTTTCTTAAGTTCATACCATCGCCGAGCATTGGCATGAGCTGAAAGTGATATATCCACCTCTACCTAAGAAAGATTATGAAATGTGAAAATTTATAAGAATACCAAAAAGCACATAGACAAAATGCATATCAAAAGCATCTAAGACAAATAAATAATGGTGATAGCGACGCAAAAAGTAAAAACAAGGTAATAGAGGATATATAATATGATGAAGTAGTTTGATTATAACCCGTCTTCAATACATCAAGGAATCAGAACCATCCAAAGAGGAAGATTTTTTTTTCACACAAGCAAAGTTTATATAGAAAATAGGAAGGCTTAGCCCTAACAGTAATATAATTTTCACCTTATCAGCTGGTTGTGTCTTTTCATCATCATCCATTTCATCAAGATTGTTGCTCAGCAGCAAAGTCATGCAATTCCTTTCAAGATTAAGTTTGTCAATAAGACCGGCCACTGGATTTCCAGATTTCTTTTCTTCCTTCACCATTCGTGCAAGATCCTCCCAGCTCATGCCTTTAGCAAGAGCAACACGGACGGCTAATATAACAGCATCCACATCTTCTAAATTATATTCTATTAATTCTGCCATTTTGACACAATGATCAACTTCTTGTTTTAATATCTCTACACGATTTCCCTACACAAGTAAATTGGGAGATATCAATACACACAGCACACAACTCTAAGAATGATGTGATGCATATAGCTTAAACGTAAAATATAAATCGTGCCAAATAATTTTTAAAGTAATAGATAGAATGATATGCCCAAAATGGAGAACACCCTGCGATAAAAAAATGTTCTCAGAAGGTCTTTGAATTAGTACAAATATAAATAAACCAATAATTTCTAAAGGCTTGTAGCATTACTCAAGAAGCAACAATTCCTGAAGGCCTGTCTTCCTCCAAAAAAATTCTTCAGTTTCTCTCTAACCATAAAAACCAAAGAAACCCCCCCAAGAAGAAATTTGAAATCCATTGGTAACACACTTGAATAACAACTGTGATTACAATAGTCTTCTTGAATACTCGATGAACACTGTAGAATCTAAAAATACATTGAAATGCACTTAATAAGTAATCAAATTCATTGGACAGACCTGATCCATGCGTATTTTATTGAGTTTTTGAGTTGCAGAGCTCTCCTTGGCCTTTTGTTGCTGTTCTGACTTTTGACTCTCAATTTTACTGTAGAATTCATCCAAAGCTGCATCAAATGTCTCAAACTTTGTGTACTTTCTAGACATGAATTGGTTTAATAAAATTGGGCAGAACTCGTCATAGATCTGCAAGTAAAAAGAAAATGCTGAAAGAAAGAGAATAGCAAGTTTCTTATATATGGGTACGTCACATTTGTCCATTAGTGTAGAGACAGGAGAAAGAATTCTTCAGCTTAAAACAGCTCAAGCAAAACGATACCTCACTATCAGTTGAAGCCTCAGATTCTTCTTTTTTAACATTTTTCTTTTGCATCAAAATGTACCCTTCAGGAACTCTAGTACCAAATATTACATCCTCTAGCCAATCCTCAAAATTTGCAACAGCTTGCACTAAGAGCTGAAGACTACCATCGTCAAGTTTATTATCATTACAAAGTTTCATATTTGGAATCAGACCGGCATTTAATATAATGTGCTCAGACAGCGCAGTTCCATATCCCAGTGCCTCCCCAAGAACAGCTTTCAAAGTAGTCTGTTTGGCTCGACTGCCATCACCTTGGGCTTTACTTGAGACAGAAGGCTTCGAGACCTTGTGGTTACCCGGCTGTTGCTTTGAAGGATCTGTTTCATTATTTTCGTTACCAGTTAGGTTAACTACATTGTCACTCAGAGTGAGTGCTTCCTGCAATTTTGCAGCCGTCGTCCGCTCAAACACTCGAGAAATTTCAGTTGGATATCGATGTCGTGACATGATTGCTACCCCCTTATTATCATCCCTGAAAATGTTCTTTTCATAATTTATAAACTAAACTTAATGAGATAACAAATCATAAGAGAATGTTGTTATCCACCTTACATGAAACATAGGGCCACTAAAAGGAGGAAATATAAGGCTAATAACCAATATATTGACAAAAAAATTCTTTTTTTCCCTTCTTTCTTTCTTTCTTTTTCTTCTTTATTTTTAAGTAAGAAATAATTTCATTAATGGGATAAAATTATACAAGATGGGGAGAAGCCAAACCCCAAAAGCTAAAGAAGATTAAAATGAACTCTTTGGAAAGGTACAAAGTGCAATTCAAGAGATAAGTGACAGACATCAAAACATATACATTCAATAACCAAAAACACATTTCTCAAATAAGCTGGTTGATGGTCTTTCTTCTATATGAGGACCTTGTATTTGTTTTAGATGGAATAGAAGAAATACAATAATATTATTCTTCTTCCCTAAATTGAAGTCTTATGCTTGTGCATATGTCGTATCATCATGTATGAATGTGTACATGCTAAGTAAACAGAAAAGAGACAGGAAATTATCTTCACATACCTGTGAGATCGAAGAAGCGTTAAGACCATAAATTCAGAATCCGTAAGAAGGATATTACCCTGGGCATACAGCTCCAAGATAACATAGTGTGCACTAGCACCTAACCCAAACTGAAATAGGATGATCTGAAAAAACATAGAAAGCGCTTCAAGAATGAGGCCTGTAATGAATGAAGATATATGTGACGGAGAATTGAACAAAGAAAAAAAAAACATACCCGATCATATCCAAGTTGCCGCACATCCTCAAGTCTTCTTGTGCGTATATGCCTTCTTAGTTTGAGAGTGAAACCAGAAGGAGTATTGCTTTTGTCTCTACAAGAGCAAAAATTAATTGATCATCGGCTACTATCCTCTTACAATTCTTGCAAATACATTCCAAGTATAAACAGCAATGCTTAATGATGTCTTACCGAACATATTCCGTCGTATGTAGTCTGACTCCACTTTCCATCAACAGCAATACCTTCTCACTCTCACCCGATTCAGTGACTCCACTACTGTTCATAAGCTTGAACATGTATGTCTTTACAACCGATAGGGGAGAGATGACAGAGAGAGAGAGAGAGAGAGAGAGAGAGAGAGTGTGTGTTATTATGCAATCTCAATTTTGGAAAACAAAACTAAAATCTAACACAATCAGTCAAAGAAAAAAAAAAGTAACTGTTTGTAACAAGAGTCCACCCAAAACATCGAAACATACAGCAACAACAATTCATACTCATCCATGCATATGTTAGGATCAAATTCTACAGGGCACTTCCAGAAGTATGATGTGCAATCCTCAAGAGAAAATTAATCCAAAAAACAGGAAATGAATCATAAGCTAGGTAGAGAAACAGGTGATTGATTGGCTCATTAAAAAGATCATTGAGAGGAGGGAACCAAACCTTGGGTGAGAGATCATAGACATTGGCGCATCGCATGCCTATCAATTTTCGGAGGCATTTCACCTCGGCGGCGACATCGGCGGTGTTCATGCGTACCTTCACCATGATTGATGTTGTTCAAGCTGGAATTGACTGTGTGTCAAATCTGTGGAAGTGTTCGCGCGTAATCGAATGGGTGATTGGAGGCAGAGAGAAAATTGAATAGAAGAAGAAGAAGAATAAGGAATCGTTTTGAGTTGGAAGGAGGAACCAGGCCAGGCGCCGTCTCAGTTCTTTCACCAACCCGCGGCAGCTTGCTCCCCACGGCCCTTGTTTTTTACCATTTTATTTTATCTTCATTTTGTTCGAAAAAAACTATTAGGCTGGTTTGGCTGGCATGGACACTATTTTTGGGTTTTTTTTTTTTTTTTTTTTTTTTTTTTTTTTTTTTTTTTTTTTTTTTGTAGATTTTTATAAATTTTTAAAATTGAGTATGGTTGGGAAGCTCATAAAACCTCAAAAATTTTAAATTACTACCAATATTTTTAAATGGTTTTGTGAAGAATATTCGAATTCAATAAGAAGTAGTTTCACTTTCGAGTCTTAGCGTGTCATTAGGACGTTCAAAAATGTTTCTTTTCTCGAATTGGTCTTTTACCATATTCAAAAATGTTTCTTTTCTCGTTTTGGTCTTTTACCATATTTACTAAACATTGTATTTTGGGTTTGTTACAAATATCGACCAATCAATTTTGATATTTGTATTAAATTATAATAAATATATAAATTCAACACCATAACCAAACTAGACACCACCTTATCTTTCTGTTCAATCAAGAATCGGTAGCGGCAATCGGCTATGGAGGGAGGTTTCAGCAAGCGGGTATTAGGACACCCTGTGTTTTAGAGAGAAAGAAGGGCGCGCACTTTTTATACACCGTAGAGACCAGAAAGGATAGGAAAAGAGTTAGGGAGAGGAACGAAGGAAGTGCTCGACCGAAATGTGAAATTTTGATTCGTTTACAGTCTTTGAAGGTTCAAAAGGGACACGCCTGTCAAATATCAGAACTTAAAAAGTTAAATCAGGAAAAGGTTTGAGCTATGACAATTATATATAACACAAGAGCTATGACAATTATATATAACACAAGAGCCACCTTGTTCCTCCCCTCACCTATTTCAATTTCCATTAATATTTTGCATAGAACGAAGCAAGAAATTTGCAAAATACAATTCTCCCCAAGGTTTCACAATTTGTACATACATATCGATAATAATTTGAGCCAGACATGATAATTTTTCATCATCCGGCTCAAGCACAAATTAAACGAACAAGGTTGGGGTAGGGAAAAACCCTCGTCACTCGCTGTCACACCTCGTTTATACAGGAATTTCTTGCTTGTTTAGGGTAGGTCTATAAAGTCCTGACTCCACAGATTAAATGGACATCTAAACTAAAAGCTAAACTAAAAGAAGCTCTCGGTAGGAAAAACGAGTGAGATAACATGGAACAATAGGAAGAAGAAACTATGAAATACAAGAATGTACAAGTAAAACTGCAATAATGATTGGAGACTTTATTTGTCCGCAAGATTGAGGACAAAAATATACAATACATAAGAAAGAGCATAAATTTAAAAATATATTATTATGTACACTCATTTGAGTCACAGTGTATTCATAGAATTCCTAAGATCCTACCGACCCTACTCTCTCTATCAAACTTGACAGACATTCCAAACACAACCCTAACACCAATTTTTGTACAAAACCTTATTTCATCGTCATAACTGGCTTGGCACCCCCAATCTCTGGCCGTATCTTTCTATTTTTTTAGGCATTTTTCAACCAAAACCAGTGAAACTAAATCGGCACTGGCCCGAAATGGGTTTTCAAGAATCCGATCTATGCTCGCTCAATCTATATTCCCTCTGGGATTAGAACATTTGCACTTAAAAGGTTCCCCCTTCTTGTAGCTTATCCAGTCCTCCAACTTGCTCTCTACATAGAAGCTATATAGATATCTTTCCTCCTAATGCAAAGAACGAAGCAGGGAAGAGAAGGAATATTGAGCAGGTACCATTTAACATTAGCTTAGATCAAAACCGGCATCTGCATTTATGGCATACATCAATTTGTTTGCCAGTTGCTCCTTGCTGCATTGCAGTTCACAAATCAGAGTCAACAAAAGTTCTTTCAACTTTAGCTACTAAATATATATATAGAATAGTAGAAAACTTAACCGAACAGCCATAGGTACATAACTGAACCGCCTCAAACTGATTAATCGACAGTTTAGTCGGTTCAATCTGTGGTTTGTCGTTCGGTTCAAACCATGTACACTGCAGGTGTTGGGTCTAGGGAATGGTCTGTTAGGCCAATGCCAATTGGGCTGATAAGCTGGCTGGACAAAGGCATTATGATATATGAATAAAAATGATGCCGACCCGTGAATCAAGCTCGTGACCGTGAGAATACAAGCCTAAATTTAAAGCCAACTCGACCACTATACTTTATTTTGCTTTTTAATAAAAATCACACCGGACAGTTCTGCCAAACTGGACCGGTTCCAACTAGAACCAAAGCAGTTTTGGTCGGTTAAATGGTCTTTTTGAGTTTTTGGTTCACTTGCACCCCTACTCTCTCCACTGGAAAATCTAGCATGAAAATATTTTTTGCAACAATTTTTATTTGATTATTTTTTTAGAGAAAAGATTAAATTTTTCAACAATTTAACGTAGAAGACAAACACTAGGCTACACCTTTTAGTTTCTTAACAAGTGACACTTTTCTCATACTGCCCGCATCTCTTTTTTTAGTGTGTTGTTTCCTAATATCTGATTGCTTGCATCACAAAAACAAGATTCATAAAAACTAAGGATGACATTTCATTTTTTCAGTTCAACAAGATAAAGAAGAATTATATTGACGCACCTTCTATAGGGTGGAAGCTTCAAAAGATTCATACAAGTCGCTGATGTAGGTAAGCGATCAAGAGCTTCTTCATTTGCATTACCAGCAGCCCTGAAACAGAAATAAGAAACTAGTGTCAAATTAATAACTCATCCATCTCGATCAAAGAAATATAAATCAGATACAGCTATCCTTGACAAACCAACATATTCGTGTCCGTGGGTATTAAATTGAACATTAAATAGCAATGTTTTTTTTTTTTTTTCCCCAATGCATGATAATCTATGTGCCTGAATACAGTTTCAACGTGTGAACAGGAATGCCCCACCAAGTCCTCATTAGACAACAATGTACCTTCTCTCCTACTGAGTTACAGTTTCACATGACACCTCACTTGCAGGGTAATTTAAATTAAGCTCAAAAACGAACAAGATTATCCCCTTCCCGGGAAAACAAAACAAAAAAATAACAATTGTGATGACACAGTTTTAACAAAAGAAAGCAAAAAAATAAACAAAACATCAATTACCTTTGTATGCAAAAGCATGGCTCAAGATATCTAAAGCCAAGAAGTGGTCCTCGAGAGCAACCAGTCACAAACCTGATGAAAAAGCACAATCCAATTTTATACTTCTAAATTCCGGTTTTTCTTTAAGCCAACTAGAAACGAGATGTAACCAACAGCTAGTGTAATAAAATGACTCACTTCAGAAATTTCTTTTGGTTTACCACTGAGAAACTTTTGATAACTTCCCAAAACATCTCAATGACATAATGTTCCTGATAAGAATTCAACAGAAGAAAAAAACATGATTAAAAAATATAGGAGAGATTTTTTATTTATCATGGTTGCGCCTGACCATGCAGTGATTTCTAGATAATGCGAGTTTAAGTTTTGTTGCCATTGTCATAGAAACATAAGATGTGACTACAAGTACGAATAATAGTAACCAACAGTCTACAGCTATATATATATTTGTAAGAAACTAGCCGTCATTTTTCATTTAAGAAAAACCAAACTTCGGTTAAAAATAAATAATAAATAAATAAATAAGAGGATAAGTCTAAATAAAGTAAAGTATAATGTGAGTTAACACATAATTACAAAAAGAGGACACCAGGGCACAAAAAGAAACCGATGATCTAGCAATGTCCCAGACATCTGTAGAAGAACTCTCTCGTCCTCTAAAGATTCTATTATTTCTCTCGCCCCACAAATACCACAAGGTAGCACACACCCTAACCTGCTTCAAAAATAGTTTCTTCCCCTGAAAGGCGGATGGAAGAGAAACTCCTCAAGAGCCTCCCTCAAACCTTAGAACATCTATAGTTGAAACCGAACTCCTTGAAGAGACCAAAAGAAAACTCACAATTCCACAGAATACAATCAAGGTCCTCAGTTGCCCTTCTACACAAAATACAACAATGCGAACAAACCAAAAAGAACCCTTCAATCGAGAGATTATCCAAGGGGTAAAATCCCAAAGAGACGTAAGGGGAGTGATCATCCTCCAATAAGATAGAGACCACTGAATGCTCTTATTAATTGATATAAATGAGGAAATAGAAAGCAAAGATGCTTGTCACCCTTTTGTTCCTTTTGGTAAGAAATCAAACTTCCATTCAGAAAAAATGAAATAAGTACAAGGGCATAAAAAATAATAAAATAATAAATAATAAATAAATAAATAAAAAACAAGGCACACGAGAAACCAGGGAACCCAAAAACAAACTCCAGAAAAGGGCTACCCGTAAAGCAAAATCAAAACAAAATCAGAATTACAAGATTTGGTGAGAGCCCAAAGAGAGGCATTAGATCTAGCCAGCTCCCAAACCTTGCCACACGATCTCTCAACCTATCTAAAGATCCTTTATAACGCTCAAACAAATACCCCAAATGATAGTGAAGATATAGTGTGCCACAAGACTGTTATCACAAAAAGGGAAACAAAAAAAGCATATCCTCCACCGTGGTGAACCTGATTATATTACAAATCTAACAAAGCCCAAAGAGACAGAGCAAACTGATATATCAAAAGTCTTCAACCTGACACTTGCAAAGAATGCACTATGGTGGGGCAACACCAATGAAGAGAGATGTTGGACATGGGCCAAGACTCTCCCACGTAAAATTTAACACACAAAAAATTACATTCCTACAAACTTTACGGTTCCCAAGCAAGGAGAAAGCAGAGATAGGTGGGGCAGAGAAGGCACAGACAGCTTATGGAAAAAAGAGCTACAGGAAAAGCGCTTCAAAAGAACTAAAATATGATGTCCCTTCAATCACAGAGAAGAGAAAGAAGGTCCACCACCTCTAGAGCCTCTCTTCTAGAAAGAGGGCAAGAGAATAACGAAGAGGAAGAATCGAAGGTTGATAAGGCAAAAGCCACATAATGCAACTTCTTACTCGATATGTGTTATAACCGCAAGAGACTACTCAAAATCTTCCTCAAAGAGATCTAAGAGCCCTCCCCAAAAAAGGATTCACAAATTGAAAAGGCATGGGGAAAGCCGAAGCAATAGCCAACCAGCAATTTTTATTAGAGCCCTCAACCCTAAAATCTACTACCCACTCAAACAGATGCAAACCACACCTATTCACAATAATCCTATACAACAACATATTAGTCTCCCTCAAGAAACTTCTTCGTCAACAGCACTTCATTATGTAATCTCAGGCTATCGATACCCAATCTCCTCAGCTCCAAAGGCTTCAAACTAACCCAGTGAAACCCGCCAACCTCATATACAATTATGAGATTTAAATGAGTCATCGTAATTCAGATTGCATGACTATAACACATGTTATATTCAATATCTTCAATCATGAATTATTACATTCAAAAAAAGATCAATCCTACTAATCTTACAAGATTTCAAAATTCTCTTAGAACACATACATAGAAAAGAAAATAAAAGAAAAATATATATGAAAAGGGGGTTCAACAGAACTTACTTTATGATAGCCACTTGAATAAGTAGTATGTGTCCGTAGGTCATCCACATCCAAGCCGTCCAGTGAACCCGATATCAAAAGCTGAAAAGTAGACCAGTCAAGGGCATCAAAATGAATTATCTTGGACCCACAAGACTAGCAACACAACTTTGATAGTATTTAGCAATTGACCCATGATGTGCACTAAATTATGGCTTATTTTTATGTTTTCCTTTTTTTTCTCTGTCATAAGGACTTTTGTTCCCTCATCTTTTGCCGTCATAAGGAATTTAGTTGCTGCAGCTAAAGAGTCCATTTAGGGCTATAAATGATCTAGTTTGCTTTGTATATTTTTCAGGTTTTAATGATTTGTAAAACTGAGCCTTTACACTTCTTTTAGTCATTAGCCTGACGCCTCTTTGCGAATGATCAACTTGAATCTTAATGAATAGACTAGTATCAAATCATCAAGGTTTTTGATAGTTGTAGGTGATCAGAAGTCACGCGATTGAACCTTCAAGTGAACCCGATAGACAAAACCCTTGATGTCTTAGAGTTCTGGCTTTGGGTGAAAGTTGAGGCAGGGCTCCCAATACCAGGCTATCAAAGGAAATGGTCGAGAGTCCTCCTAATCATTATAGGTTCTTGCTTCAATTCATTAAGGGTTTCACATCACATGAAAATTAAAGCTCAACATTATCAAAACCACTGTCCCCCTACCCATAAACTAAGAAAATATGAACTATGAAGAATAAAAATCCAAATCTAGGTGCTTAACCAAGAATTTATTGTACGTTCTAGGAGAAAAGACATTCCTCAAATTAACATTTTCCCAAAAAAGTATTGTAAGTACTAATATGAATGAGACAACGCTTGTATAAAGCCAAGAGGAGATAGTTCTTGTTCAAAGAAGCAAGATTCAAGATTCAATGGAAAAGTAAGTTGATGTGCAATGAAAAACAGGTCATCAAAAGATGATACAGCAGCAACCTTTTGATGCAAACCACGTTCCTAAATTCTGTGAATCGTACCTGGAATTCATGTTCATTGAACATATCGATCCATTCTTTCTGTATAAGTTGCTGAAACCCTCTCAAGAAATGAGAACTTTGCTGCCGTATCTGTGGATGACATTTTTTTCTATCAAAGTCAGAAAAGGGCCTAGGGAGGACACTTTGGATAAACCAAAGACAAACTACGGCAATACCTGAAAGTTCAAACGATGATTGGCAACAAGATGAATGAATGTGATGACATTTTCACTTGTGACACGACGGTTTTTTCCTCCAGGGAGTAGCTCTTCTTCTGTTTGCTCTCCATATTCATTGTTTATAATAACAAAATATAGCTCCAGTTCAGAAATGTCCCCTTCAAAATGCTGTGTCCAGAAAATCAGATGGGAAGATCCCCAAATTCAAGGTAAGGAGTGAGAATGAGATTCTACCAGGATACTATTTTGATCTAGATCATTGATCAGAGAGGGAGTTCTTTAAAAGTAGTTACAGCTCTGATCACATCTGATCTTTCTAGAGATGTATTGGAAGTGGTATCAGCTAAAAGTGATATAAGGGAATATATACCTTCAAGAAAATAAGGTGGCGATACAATTCAGGGTCTAAGGATGGCAAGTCATTCAGATAGTTGTACCTGTGGTGATAAGCATTGGCAAAATTCAAGTTTGGTTAAAGATTAACATATTTTCCCCACACGGAATAGAATTTCCATGTTTTTATACCAGGAAACCATGCAGTATTAAAATCTAATAAATCATATAGAAAGCAATGTACAACTCAGATACTGAAATCAAGAGCAGCCTTTATTCTAGTATGGAGTAACTCTGTAAATGAAGACGTATGACATAATGAGAAAATGAATGCAGCATCAAACATCCTAAATTCCACAATTAGAAGTTAGCTACTGACGACCTCATCAGTGGGCAGTGCACCCAGAATAAAAAGTAAGATTTTTAGAACCCTAAACATGTCTAATAACTTGCAACCAGCCATAGCAACCCTAAACATAGCAAAACAGTAGACCAGCAAGTCTTCTAAAACCTTACTTCTGTTTTAGCTTGCTCAAGAAGAATGTTGCAAAAGGAATATCAACAAGAATTCCTTCAAACATTGCCTACAGGAAGAAGGGTAAAATAACATCCCGTCAGAAATCGCTTAATGTGATTAAGATTTCTACGCATGAGAATTAAAGAAGGATTTAAAACGTGAAGCATTGGAAAACCATTGAACTGAGCAGCAACTTCTATAATAGAAAAGCATGTAGAACACAGGATGCAATCAAGTGGGTGAACACTTTCCACTGTAAGAATACCGCAGATTTTAAACTACTAAATTGTATTTATATTCTTGTCAGGCGATACATTAATGTTTCAACATCCAACCAAAGTAAACTGCATGTATGCTTGGGCGTTATAGACATACCTTAGCCAAAAGAACTCCAAGGAAATGAAAAAATTGGAGATGTTGCTCATGTATCATTCCTGAACCAGGATTGGGGTAGAGCAAGTGATCAGCTGTTTCCTGGATTCCCAAGCAGAAAATTACTCAAATTAGAAGAATTGAACACTATGTGCTCACGTATCCCTTAAGTTTTAAGAAATAGATCTCGAACAACCAATTTTTATTTTGAAAAGTGATCTCAAACAACTATGGCAGTCTTATCGTAATTCATATTGTCCAATGACTCCGCAACAATTACAAAGTCATCCTAATAATAAAGAATGTCATGATGACCTTAAATAAACCATACTGCACATCAAAGGCTGCCCGTGTAATGTTCTCCATGAAATCTTTGAAAATACCACCACCATCAATTCCAGCCTCCTCAACTCCAAATTCATTAACAAATGACACACGTATCTGCATGCAGAAAACTGAAGCAATTGATCCAACAGAGGCAGATAAATAAACAATTACAACTAAAAGATCCAAAAGAGGGAGGGGGGAAGGGGCTATTTCACAAAGGCAAGGAAAAAGTGAAAAAAAAAAAAAAAAAAAAAAAAAAAAAAAATGTAAGGTCGCAACTAAAAGTGCTGAAAGGTCTCAAATTACCGATCCTCGAAGATCATCTTCAGACAATGCACTCATCTGACTAAAAGCATCCTCCAATATATGATCTCGCCGAATTCTAAACCGGTTTCTAGCAAAAACCGCATGAGATCCATTCCTTTGCCTAGCTGCTGTTAGTTGTGACTGAAATGGGTTTTAGGGAAAATAACTAAATAAAATACCTTAAATATTTCTAAAACTCACTCACCCCACGAAATATATATTGTGGATAAAGAAATCAAACAACAGCTTGCTTACAGTGAAAATCTTAACCCTGCTTGTAAACGGTACTAAAAAGGGAGCTTGCTTAAGTATATCATGTGCTCTGGTATTTTCTATCACGGCCTACAAAGAGTTAAAAGCCAAATAAATAATTAGAATGAGGGACAGATAACAGATCATTAAAACCTGCATATTCAACAAGAATAATTACCTGAGAAATGAAATAATCATTCACGGCATCAGCATGGAAGTCACTGGGGGGTGTAAATTGCCGTCTATTGTTCCAGTCTTGCAACTACAATAAGGCCATTTAATTTTAGTAGACAAACAAAACGAGGAAATTAATAAGATACAAGCACAAGCCTTTCTCAAGAAATTTCAATGAAGCTAAACGAAGGAAGAAAAGACTTTTTCTGTCTGGTAAATCTCTTGCGCTCATATAACATAGAATGGCATCATAAAATATCAAATGGGGATATAGAATTTAAAGCAGCCAACAAGAAAATACACTACTCAAATAACTGATATACCTGTGACAGGAGCTCTGAGGCAACAATTGTAACCCTGTATTGAATGAATTCAACGGTGTGCCTCTTAGTAACATGGGCAGTAGCGGCAGGTTTTGCAGAATTACTAGGAGCTGTAGGACTCACCCATAAAAGCTGCCATAGGGCCTGCAGAAAGTAGAATAAACGGCAACATTACAAATATGACTACCCTAAACTAAGTATCCCCTTCTAATTCTTTCTCAAAAAAATCTAAAGCAGGAACTATTTTTATCCAGAAATGAAGAAGAAAAAATCTGAACACCCATGTTAAGAAAGTCTCTACTGAGCACGGCATTGCAGCAACGTAGTTACAAGGTGGCTTTCAAGAAAACTTGCCTGCCTCAAAATAATAATTAGACATCTGATATCCTTCAATGATAGTGGCTTCTCCTGCTCATAAAACTCCTCATTGTCAATTATTGTCAACATGTGCCTGATCCATAATAAAAAAAAGCAATCAGGACATACCAAATCTTACAATATTACCACACATAACATCAGATCAGGGATCAAAACAAAGTTCAAAAAGTAGATAAGCAGGAATAAAGTAGGTAATATTACTTGTACACAGGACAGAAAACAGCCAAAGGTAATAGCCAACCAGGTGCATCTCCTGATAAATATGCCAACTTCTCCGAAAAGGACGACCATTTTTGGTTCTCATGGCACTTTTTTATAAAATTCCAAAGTACTGGAACTAACTCTGTTCTGTATGCTAGAACGGTCATAATTTGCTCCAGAGGTAGTGTATTGAAAGTGACATGCAGAAAAGCACAGGCTGTACCAACAGCTTTGACCTCTTTATCATCAGGACCATCATAAGGCCCACTAACTTGGGAAATCTGCCCAAATAAAGCATTTGCCTGGGAAGCACAAACCAATTCCATATTGTTAAAAGAAATATAGATGTTCTGATTAATTAAAATGTTGCCTTCGAGGAATGAGACCAGAAGATATACCAACTGCAAGAGAAATCGTGGATCAATAGCATCACATATCTGCTTCTCAACATTTTTATTCAATGGTAGCTCTATTTCTTGATCAGACACGACCACATCGTCGTCACCCAATGCAGCACCTATTGACAACATACAGATGGAAAGACTGATGAATTAGATAAAAAAATTCATGAACCAAAGCCTAAAACCAAAATGAAGATAACGGTGAATACATACTCTCTTCCATATCTCTAAGAGGTGATTTCATCGAAGGAAGTAGTTCCAACAAGAATGTTGTGATGGAAGCAAGATCTACTGCCTATCCACATCAAGTAAATAAAAAATGGGCTTAAAATTATAATTTCAATAACCACGGATCCTTAGAGTGTACAGGATTTGAGCACCAATAACTGCTCACTACAAATCTGTAAAGAGAACTTTTTTTGCATAAATCATATTAAAAAAAAGAATGAAGTACATGCATATTCTATTTCTCTTCAAAGAGAAAATGTGATCTTTAGACCCTCAGTAACACCATTATATCCAAACAACAAGGTTAATGGGATTCATTACTTCACTTCAGATGGATGAGCATGGGAGAAAAGATTTTGTGATGACAAGCCACGATAAAAGGTTGGGATAGCTTAGATTGTGTCAAAACATCAATTTTAGTCAGTATATCCCAAGAAGAGGAGGATGACACGTGCAACTTTATCAATTGGGTAAAGAGATAGAGGTGCTAAATGTGTAAAGAAGAGCTCAAAAAAAAGTAATATACATCAGCTAGTTACCAATTCGGATGAGCAGTCAGGCTGAGATAGAGCAGTTCTGGAAATTTCTAATACATTTCCAAGAAGGCATGCATAGCCAGGAATGTCAGCTGTTACATCCTTTGGGAGTACATTTGCGTAATGTTGAACACATGATGCCATCTGATGAATGTAATGTCCAATCAACCCCCGTCTAGCGAAAACCTAAAAATAGGTACGCTAATTTGTAAGTAAATAAATAAATAAAATAAAAGGTACACTAGTTTGTAAGAAAAGGAATAAAGGAAAACAAGTTTGTACTTAAAAAAAGTTTAAAGAAGTTCAAAAGTCCAATCAAACTCTAAATTTCAACAAAATTATCTGTAAAGTAGGAGGATAAAATCAAGCAAAGTTGGTGAATGCAATGTCCAATCAAACACATATTTTTTTAATAGAAACTTATAATTGGATATATTGTAGCCATAAGAAGCAAGACAGCCTAAAGGCTGAGGGTGGAGGTAACCCCACCCACAAAAGAGCTTTCCAATTTTTAATAATCATGGAAAGTACAAGAAAAATCTTTCTGATTTGAACTCCACCAAGTCAGGGAATATCTGCAGGTATAAATTAGGAAGAAACCTACCTCCTTTAAGTAAGGGAATGTCTGCCACAGTAAAGGAAGAGTAAGAATTTGGGAGGAGAAGCTCCAATTGGGATCAACACGTGGGCAACAGCATGGCTTCTCACCAACATGAGAACTCAAAAGAGAAAGCAAACGTTCTAAAGAAGGCACTGAACTGCTGGGATGCGAATCTTTAGTTTCCTGCAATAGCTTGAATGTGAATTAGTTCTCTCTGAAAACACCAGCAGAGGATGATACTGACAAAACAGAATAGCTCAAAAGACCACTTGCAAGTGAAACCACAAAGCAAAAATTTACACAAGGTAGAAGAAAAAGGAAGTACACATATACCTTCCCCGCCAAAGTGATATCCCTAATCAGCACATATGCATTTCTTTCCAGAAAGTAGCCAACAATCTTACAAACCCATGGGAGTTCGGGTTGTAATAAGAAAACAATTGCATCTAACAATAGAGTCGCAGGTGTGCTAGAGTTCTCGGGTGCAGCAAAAAGTTGATTCCTCAATTGGTTTCTAGTCAGAATAACACCAAGTAAGAATAATTTGCAAAAAAAAAAGAAAAAAAAAAGGAAAGAAACAACAACAATTTATCATATAAAAATGTTGAATTTCATTAGATCATGGTTAAAAGAAGTGAGTCAAGTATAGCTGCCTAAATAAAATCTATGAAATATATCATATACGACTAAAGGAGCATAGTAAGCCAACAAAATCAACAATGACAACCGTCAATTTTACCATTCAAAATGTTAAAAATCAGAACTTTTTTATAAGGAATATTAAAATGGAAAATCTTATTACCTATTATGATATACTGTCTGGATGCAAGCGTATGCAAATTTCTTAACTCTGTAATCCACTAAGGCCTTGTTGGATAAATAATCCTTGCCAGCAAAGATGCTCAATACGTCCCCTATTTATGTGATGAAAAGAAATGTTAAAAAGCACCAGCAGTAAGAAATACTATAACGGTTATCAATCTGAGAACCTAGTCCAGAGGCAAAACTACAAATAGCAAAAGAAGGGTAATACAGTGGTTCAGAAAGCAATCAATACTTTAAGGATTTCCATTTGTCACTTATATAATAACTTCCCAAAAGAAAAACCTCATAATAAACTTGAGTAGCACCCAATAACATGCCTAATGTTTCCATCAGCGAAAATGAGTAGTCTAAATACATTTGACAAGGAAATATATCAACTGGCTTCCAAATAACAGTTATATGACTAGAATTTGTTTTGTCCAACTTCAAGAAAATAAAACAGATAAATATAGATTACAGTACAAAAGATGCTGCAAAGGAATGAAGTTTCTGAAAAATGGTACTACCCCATTATCTAATAATGACAACATATACGGTTCCTCCATATTGAAGGAAAAATTTTAAACAAACAAATAAATAAATAAATAACGCATATGCAATTCTCTTATTCTTTAAATGTGAGAGAGGTGAAAAAGGAAATACAATGCGAACTACGAAAAAAGCACTCACAGAAATGGAGCAAATCTAGACTAAGTAAAAATGGTCTATGAAAACACCAAATAATTGGCTCGGTTTTCAGAGAAGAAAATACTTGTGTAGTTACCATTGTCTTGAACAAATTGCTGAAGTAACCGACAAGCCTCTACAAGAACCGAAAAATCACCGGTGTGTTTTGCATTATAGAAAAAGAGTAGCTGGTGGAAAAACTCTGAATCAGGACCAAAACAATGCCTGAGTTGAAGTGACAATTTGAGATTAAAAATATATATATATATCAATGATCAGATTAAAAATTGGCATCTACAGTTGTTGTCTGAACAAATAATGTCAAGAAAACTAGAGGAACTCAATTGAAATAGGAGGAAGGAAAAAGATTATTGTTGTTAAATAACAATTATATGTAGATCTTAAGTTCTACCTGTCAACTTTCTCACAATGCTTTCCATAAGTATCATGAAATTGCTCTCGCATCCTACAACATGCAGCTTCAGAGACCTTTCTCCCTCTGAAGCATTTCTGTAGAAATAAACTAGTCAAAATAAAGATTAGAATATAAATACGTGACTTGACATGATGAAAGTCCAAGAAAGCCATTTAGTAAATGTAAAATCCAAAGAGGAACTACTCTCAAGGGTATAAAGTAAATAACAAATCAGTAGAGTATATAATAGGAATCGAATGATCCTGCTCCAAGGAAAAAACAAAAGACAAAAATCCTGTTAGAGAGGAAGTACATAATTAACTCTTTATCTAATTATCCCGAATGTTGATATAAGCTGGAGATCCTCTTATCTACTTTGAAAACAATAGGTAAGTATGAGAACTGAGGTAAGCATCAATATCCCAAACATGCCGACTCTGCTGAGACAACGATGAGCTTACCTTGATCTATTTTAAATTTAAATTCGTTTTATATGTTCTTTCCTTCATGTATATATTCATACATCTCTAACTTAGATTTACAATATGATAAAACATGGAAATAAACCCAACGAAGAATAACTGGGAGCCTTTAATCGGTACATATCGAATTGTCCAGCTAGATCAATGCCTGTAAGACATTTGCCAAAAAGGACAAGGTGTTGATTGTCCAGCGTATATAAAAGAAGAGTTCGACATTTTATTTCCCCCGAAAATGAAGTGGCAGAACGGCGCAATTCACCGCCCCACATTACACGCTATCCTAGAACAGGAGACAGGCAAAACAGGCTAGCAAACCACACCTCTATCTACGATAAGATACCGTGCGTCGAATATATCGAAATCCTTAAGGAATCAGACATGAAGTTCGCCAATTATCAAAAGTGATTTTCACATCCACATCAAGAAAATATATATATATATATATATATATGTGTGTGTGTGTGTGTGTGTGTGTGTGTGTGTGTGTGTGTGCATGTATAGAGGGGACAAGAGGAGACAAAGACCGCTGCAGTCAATAATCCTCGAGCAATTTGGCGTTGCCATATAATGCTGGAAATTACAAATTCACAATTGAAATAAAGAACCAACAGCAAATAGCAAAACACACACATAACTAATCGACTCGATTCATGATCAATATGAACTAAACATGAAATTGAAAGGTCGATCAAGAAACGCAATAGGAAAATGAAATATAACCTGAATTTTGAGAGCAGCAAAATTTTGCTGCCTCAACGACAATCGGCGGTTTCGCTCCAATCTAGTCTGCTCAAGAAGCTTCTGCCTATCTCTTTCCTTGGAACTGCGGCCACCTAAATCAACTCGCTTGCGAGTAGATGAATCGCCCGTGAAGAACATCTGCCGAGTCAGGAATCCAACTAATTCAGACCTAGCAGAGCAGCAGTGGGGAGGCGAATTCAGTGAGAAACGATTGCGATGAAGATGGAATTTGAGAAATTGAGGTAGACGTAGAACCCTAGAAAAGGAAAATCGGAGCAGAGGACGAGTTAGCGTGGCTCGATGGCTGTCTTCGGGGAGAAATGGAAGCGATGCAAATATTCAGAGCGAAGGCGCAATTTCGTGGAAGTATAAAAGAGAAGGCTTAATTGTCAAGAAAGGGCGATAGCGAAGAAGAGTTCATTCATTATTGTTTGGTGCGACTGTGCGCAGGTACATTGCTCCTCAATAAAAATAAAAATTAAAAAATAATAAATAAATACACGACTCTTCGCAATTGTTTGATATTGTCTACTTTCAGCATAAGCTTTAATAGCTTTGCTCTGGGCTTCTCCAAAATATCTCGTACCAATTGAGAGAGTATTCTTTGATTATAAACTCATGATCATTCCCTAAATTAGCCGATGTGTGACTTTCATCATCCAACCCTCCTTTTTCTTTTGAGGTCATTTGTTCAACATTTGAGGATTTAGGGCATGGCTCTGGTATTATGTGAGATGAACACGACTCTCCACAATGATATGATAATCAAAAAATACTCTTTCCTTGGTACGAGGCCTTTTGGGGAAGCCTAGAACAAAGTTATGAGAGTTGTGTTTATCTAACAATGATAATCAATATATGGACGAAAATCGTTTATCTACGCCTCATATATTATTTTTTTTTTTAAGATTTTGAAAAGGTGTTTTTAAATATATTTGAAATTTAATGATATTTTTTAAACAAAATTTTAATGTTTCCATTTATATAAAATTTAATAGTATTTTTATTTTTAAAAAAATTAAGAATATTATTAAAACTTTTCGGATATTTTTTTAAGGTAAAATCCAAATTTCAAGAATATTTTTTTATTAATTTAGATTTATTTTTATTTGGGTTTGGTTAATTTTTCAAAAAATGTAATAATTTATTTTTATTTTTTAAACATTAATATGTTTGAAGTTATCATTAAAAATAATAATAATTAATATTAATGATACATTTTTATGAGATTTTGATTATTAAGTTAAAATAAATAATATTCTTTTAAATAAGGTAAAAAATGAACCATTTGAAGCGTCCTAACATATATATATATATATAGTGTAAGCATAAACAAGTCACGCAATTATAAAAATACGATACATATAGGGGCCACAAAATAAGAGTTGCTCATATAATAAAGAGTCGTCCAACTAAACCAACAAAAAATACGATATCGGTAGGGGCCACAAAACAGGCGTTGTTCATATTACATGCCCACCAACTTCTCCCTTAGTTCGTCCCCGAACCATATCTTATGAGCAAGGAATCAAAAATATGACCATGTCGCAAGAGATGTAGAAGAATGTCGGAATCATCGAATTTCGAATTTAAATTACGAAACTTTATCCAAATTAATAATCTTTAATATTGTCGTATTCCGCCCAATTACTCAATATTATATATATATATATATATATATATATATATATATATATATATCAGTAAAATAAAATAATAATTAATTTTAGACAAATAAAAAATTATAATTTTTTTTTTTTAACGATGATGTGATATTATACATTTTTTTAGACGGGTCAATCCAATCAACTCGAAAACGGCGTTCGAGTTTTATAAATAGTATTTTTTTAAAATAATTAAAAAAATAATCCATTAAATATTTTTCACTTATTTCTATTATAATTGGGCTTGGGCGAGAGTCAAAGGCATGTGGTCTGGGCTAGAAGCTGTGGAATGAAAGTGAAAATGGGCAGCGCCTTTTTACAAGAGGCCCGTGAGAATCCTCAACGTTCAATTTTGTGTCTAGAAGGTCCGTGAGCCTTAAGAAATTTAAACGAAAGCTCAGGGACTAAATTGTAATTTTAAAAGTTCTGAATCATACTCGACCGTTGTCGACGTGTATTACTTATTTGTAGCGATTATTTATTTGTCGATAAATAAATTTCTCGCGATTATATATTACAAATTTTTTAAAATTATAAATTGAGAAAAATATATTATTAATTTTTTTATATGTTCGGGTCATACAAAATTTGAATTTATCACAATTGGTTGAACACACGTGTAAAATTCAACCGACTTTTCACACTGTAAGTTAAAAAATGAATCTGTTACAGCCAACTACTCCGAGTCTCAGCCTCTCATTCGTATGTGAGATAAGTCTCTACCTCATACATCTCGGGCAAAAGACTGGAAAAAGTTCAGGAGAGATAGAGAAAATCAACAGCTACAAATCGAAGCTTATCCCATGTTCCTTTACTTTTCGTCCTTTTTGTTATCTCGTTTGCTTTTCGAGCAGGTGACTCGTCCGAATGTAAGATGTAACGAGTGGTCGGGTGTGGGGATTTTTTTTTTATTATTATTATTTAAAGAAAATGGGTTTTCTAATATATTTTAATTGAAAAAATAAAATATGAAGTATATTAGGAAACATTTTATAATTATTACATAAAAAAAGAAAGATAAATATGCATTATTAGCATATTATTGATATTATTATTATTATTATTTTCTTTGGAAATATTTTTATCATGATTTTATCAAATTCCATAAAAAGCAACCTAAAATTAAAATAATAATTTAGATATTTGCAAATATATATATATATATATATATATATATATATATATATATATGGGAACATATTTAACTTTTTTTATTATTATTATTATTATTATTATTATTTTCAAAATAGAAAAAAATTGAGTGGAGGGGAATTTGGATGATTGGGAATGAAATGATGAGAATGGTGAATTGAAACTCGAACTTTGTAGCTTTATTGTTGTCACTTCTCGTGATTCTCGTCACTTTCATTATTGGACCATTTCGATCTTAAAGGTCAATGAAGCGCAACAACCCTAAAGCAACGTTAGAATCCGCATCAGATCAACTAAATCTTCAATAACTAAGATCATGACCGAACACCTAAACTTAACTTAGACCGATCTATAGGATTAGGTCATTGGTTAACTTAATCTTCAAAATAGTCATTCCTATTTTGTTTGGACATGACCAAATTGGTCCAATTTTGACATTTGAGGAGCTTAAGTTAGACATAGACTCCTTAAGCTCGTAAGCTAGAGTCGAGCTTAAGTTGGACTTAGACCCATAAAACCGGATCGATCAAACTTTGACTTTTGACCGAGCGACTTAGACACGTGTTTGAAGTTAGCTCCTCCGTTCTCGTCTCCACTTAAAGACAAATTAATAAAAGGAATTTAGCTTTACCCAACCCCACTTGTGCAACATAATCATTATCTGCCACTACTCACTATGTCCTCTCTCTCTTTTGCAGCTTTACCTTCCCTCCCTTTTTTAACCTTTCCTTACCCTCCATAATTCTTTTGTAAAAAATCTTTAATATATATATATATATATATATATATATATATATATATATATTAAATATTTAAATTATATTCTAATAATAATTTTGAAGCGTTTATGAAATATCATATGAAAATTTATTAAACACGAGTAAACCTTAGGCAAACTCATAAAACGTAAATTTTAAAATAAAAATTTCAGTAAAAAATAATTTAATTTAAAATTATAATATCGACACATTTTCATTATCACGAGAAGATGGGCCGTACCTATATTTTAAAAATAGAAACGAGTCTAAATAAATATCTATTTTCGAAAATATTTTTAAAATTAAAAAATTAAAAAATTTAGTTAACAATTAAAGAATTTTTAGAAAATAAAAAAAAAATTAATTAAAATTAGGATAAGCTAAAATGTATAGGGACGAAAAGGTAATTTCACAAAAAAATTGGAATTTTAAAATAATTAATTAGTCAATTATTTAAATAGTGGGAATCTTTATGAGTAAAACTATAAATTTAAAATTATATTTTTTGGGTAAAGAAAAAAAAAAGGGTCACCATCTCAACCGTCCTGTATATGAAATAATAATAATAAATAAATAAATAATAATAATAAAAATTATTATTATTATTATTTCTTTCACGAAAAATACGAAACCCCGTGAATCATTGCTAATTGCCCCTTTGTATTTCGGGCAAGTGGGGCGTCAATATCAATTCCATAATTAAATTATTATTATTTTTTTGTCATTTAATTAATATTTTCATAAATATTTAAAATAATATTCTTTTCCATTTTTGCCCTTCTATTTTAGTCCATTGACGGTCAAACTTTTACTAATTTATTTCTTAGGAGTCCTCAAATAAATATTATTTAATTTCCTCCAATTTCCTATTTTACTTTTAAGAAATAAATAAATAAATAAATTTATTTAAAAATATAAATAACAATAAAATAAATAAATAAAAACCCCTTTTTGCTTGCTAACTAACATTTTGAGCCAGTGACTCACATGAGCCAATAATTATTGACATTGACTTTAAACATGCTCAGCTACCTCAAAAAGTTTTTGCTTTTTTTATTATTATTATTTTTAAGTAATAAATAAAATTATTTTCATACTGAAATTACCTTTTTGTCCTCGTATCGACTTAGTTTATGCACTTCACTAAGTGACGATTTAGTCTTTATCGTAAATAAAATTTTAAAATTTAATTAAATTATTTATCTATACATAAAATTATTTAGTATGAGTTTTTTTAATTAATGAATGAAATAAAATTTGAAACTAAAGGGTAAAATTGTAATATTTCGAAACAAAGACCCTAATCAAAACTCGGAAAACTAAAAAGCTTCATGGATTTTCTCTGAGAAAGAAGCTTTTCGAAACTACCTGACTAAAAAGCCAACGACGATACTCGAGTAGAAAATGAATAAAAAAAATTAAAAATTAGTGATCGAGAGTGAAATTGGGTGTTCGGTCTTCGAACCTACTAAAAAACCAACGACGGTACTCGAGTAGAAAACGAACAAAAGAATTAAAAATTAGTGACGGAGAGTGAAATTGGGTGTTTTGGGTCAATGATTTTACCCGTCAAAACCATCAAATTTGAACGTAGAAACGTTGAAAATATTAACGATAAACTCGTTAGGGTTAGGGTTATACACAAACGTACAAAGGGATGAGAATTGAGCAGTCACGAGTGGGACTCTCAGAGAGAATATTTATTATTCCCTTTCTCTTTCCTCAACAATAAGAAACAACAAAAACAACACATAAAACAAAACCAAACCAAGCCACTGATCTGATGCTTCGCGCTCACACCCTATTACTCTGCACCACTGTTTATTTTCCTTTTTTTTTTTAATAATTATTACATAATTTAAAACAAAAATAAATAAATAAATAAAAATAAAAATAAAACTCTAAATTCTTCTCTACTTGATCATCGTCATCATCACCCTGCGCTTTGGTTGCTTGCTTCTTTGGTTGGCTGGCTTGGAGGGATTAATTTAATTTAATTTAATTTAATTTTTAATAATAATATTATTAATTATAAGTAATTAATTAAATGCAGCTCAAGAGGGATAGACAAGGAAGGAGAAGATGAGTTGGGTGGAAATAGGGATAGATTGTACTCAAACTCCATAAGGGTATTTCCCGAAATAGAGTAAGAAATGAAAGGGATGGTAAAGGTAAGGAGTTCAGAGTTGGGTCTTACAAGGTCAAGAAAAGGTCTTACAAGGTCAAGAAGAAACTCTGTAAGTGAATGAAAAAAAAAAAAACGGGGTAAAAGCTCAGTTAGGATAGCGTCATGGCTACCGGGAATTCGGGGCTAAATGGCGAACCCACGAGACATTGTTGTTGTTGTTGGTTTGTTGAGCTCGTTGTTGTCGTTGTCGTCGTGTGGAAGGAGAGACGGTGGCGGCGGCGGTGGCGGCCATGGCTGGGTTGGTTGGTCCATGCATGCGACCAATCTGAATCTGAGGGGCTTACCTGCAAATTTAGTTAATTTAGGTCTTGTGGAAGAGAATTGGAGGAGAGATTTGGTTTTGCCGGAGAGAGAGGCGGAGAGAGAGAGAGAGATGGTTGTTGGAGTGAGAGAGATGAGAAGGGGAATGATGGGATTATATGGAGGTTGGAAGGGGGAGACAAGAAGAAGTGGGATTGGGCTGCCCATCTAAAGGCCCATTAACAATGGGAATGGGCTTGGTGACGTCATCGTTCACGTCGCGGGTTTTCTCGACCCGGGTATAATATATTTTTGGTCCTTGAAATTTCAACATAGCTTTCAAAACTAACACTCCTCGGTTGGAATAGATATAAATTTATGCAATGCTTGTCTATGGAGAGTGAGTCAGTGCCTAACAGTTAATGGACTAGGGATTCCGCTGAAAGACACAGTTGATGGACCAGGGATTTAGCTGAAAGACACAGTTGATGGACCAGGGATTTAGCTGAAAGACACAGTCGATGGAACAGGGATTCAGTTGAAAGACACAGTCGATGGACTAGGGATTCCGCTGAAAGACACAGTCGATGGACCAGGAATTCGGTTGAAAGACACAGTCGATGGACCAGGGATTCGGTTGAAAGACACAGTCGATGGACCAGGGATTCGGTTGAAAGACACAGTCGATGGACTAGGGATTCAGTTGAAAGACACAGTCGATGGACCAGGGATTCAGTTGAAAGACACAGTCGATGGACCAGGGATTCGGTTGAAAGACACAGTCGATGGACCAGGGATTCAGTTGAAAGACACACAGTCGATGGAACAGGGATTCAGTTGAAAGACACAGTCGATGGACTAGGGATTCCGCTGAAAGACACAGTCGATGGACCAGGAATTCAGCTGAAAGACACAGTCGATGGACCAGGGATTCGGTTGAAAGACACAGTCGATGGACCAGGGATTCGGTTGAAAGACACAGTCGATGGACCAGGGATTCGGTTGAAAGACACAGTCGATGGACTAGGGATTCAGTTGAAAGACACAGTCGATGGGCCAGGGATTCAATTGAAAGACACAGTCGATGGACTAGGGATTCAGTTGAAAGACACAGTCGATGGACCAGGGATTCAGTTGAAAGACACAGTCGATGGACTAGGAATTCAGCTGAAAGACACAGTCGATGGACCAGGGATTCCGCTGAAAGACACAGTCGATGGACCAGGGATTCCGCTGAAAGACACAGTTGATGGACCAGGGATTCAACTGAAAGACACAGTTGATGGACGGTGAATATTCTTGTTCTACCCTTTGTTGGTCTTAGGAATAGAAGAGTCTATGTGTTGACACCTGAGTAGAAGAGATGTAATAGCTCAAGCCCACAGCTAGCATATATTGTCCTTTCTTTTTTTATTTTCTCTAGTAGGTTCCCTCAAGGTTTAAAAACGCGTGTATTAGAAAGAGGTTTCCATACCTTGTAAATAATGTTTTGTTAAGGAGACGTTTATTAGGGAGAGGTATCCACACCCCTATCAAAAACGTTTTGTTCTTCTTTCCAACTAACGTGGGATTGCACAGGAGAGGTGAGAGGTACGTGAATAAATCGATATCACATCTGAATAAGAGCGATCCCGATGATATAATGACTAAAGAAGGCCTATTCGAATGAGAACGATCTCAATGATAGAGTGATTAAGAAAAACCTATATCTATACCAATAAGGTGCTCGATAGCTTAATCATAAGAGTTTTAAAGGCTAAACGAGCAAACAACGTGACCATGTTGAAAATTAAGCTGTTTCAAAATCAAACTTATTCCTTTATAAACTTGGTCAAAGATATTAAGGGAGCGAAATCCGTGCCGACGTTGCTATTGGTCTCTAATTCAAAGATTTCCACAAATCTTTTGCCCCCAACATCCGGCTTTTTATCCGTCTAATATATTCGGCTTTAAATAAATATATATTTTTAATTTAATATAATTAAATAAATAAAACAGAGGACCAAGTCAATAATAAATATAACTCCAAAAACAGAAGTCAATAATAAATATTTTTTTAATTTTTTTTTTGGTATTTTTATTAATTTAATCCATTTTTATTTGCAATTCTTCATAGATTAGAAAAATGATATTTATTAAAGATTTAAGATAAAAATGATAATTTTTGCGTAAATTTAAGATAAAAATAATAAAATTGATATTTTGTTTTATAATATATATATATATAGATTCAAATCCTATGCCTATTTATTGTGACGATTGCAAAATTATATATATATATATATATATATATATATATATATATATATATATATATATATATATATATATAGAGGTTGAGTCGAGTTGGGTTGGATCCGAGAAATCTTTTGAACCAACTGATATCTCGAGATGGTTATATTAGTGACCCTAGCAATCCAGATAGAGTCCACAATCCAACTCAATCTAACATTATATTTTTCGTGTTGAATTGTCGGGTTATCATATTAATAATTAAAATCTTATAAAACTTAAATATCAAACATTCACTCGTCCAATGCATCACTAACATCGATTACAAACGTAAAATATTCTTAATCTTCATAATAATCTTAAAAATGAACTTGGGGTCCGTTAACTCATAACCCTATTTTCGAAATTTAAAATTTTTCAAAATTTTCAACTAAACTCAAACCGAAATAATAAAAATCCAACATAATCCATGTTTGGGTTGGGTAATCCAGATTGGTCGGATTTTCAAGTCATACGAACACTCCTATCAGTGTCGATACTGCTTCAAAGCTGCACAATCAAACTGGCTCGAGTTTCTAATAAGTCGATAATAGAAGCACTGCTCAAAGCACTCGACATGATATATTTGATCAGATTTCAAGTAAAGATCGTGACTTGTTCATCGTTACGTTAATACGAGCGTAAATTTAAATATAAAAAAATTGATATAGGGAATGTGAAAGTGGTTGTATTTTAAAGATTAATATGATATTTAAATGTTAATTAAATTAATGTTTGTTTAGGAGATTGCGCGAAGCCGCACTGTCACAAGTCACAGTCTTCGAAGGACGAGGCTAAGTCAAAGTCAAATAAACACACAGCCGATTCTTGGCCTTGGCTTGCGCTCTAACATTTTTTTATTTATATACTTTTAAATATTTAATTCTACATTTCTTTATCATTTATTATTTAATTAATTTCAATTTTAGCTATATCGAAACATGTACGGGTTGACATCTTTGTAGGGGGTTAGCCAAAGAAGGTCAGTCGGACTCGGTTACGACCCTTGATCCGGTTCAGTTAGGTTATTCCATGCAAGAATGTATGCATACTGGTATCCTCTTTAGCACACACTGCTTCCTCTTTTTGTTTATATGTTCGGAAAATCTACTAACCCGGCCTTTCTTATCCCGAGTGATTAAATATTTAAGTTCAAACTTTCCTACTGTCCCGAAAAGAGTAAGAGTACGACTACCTTTTTCTTTCCCGAAAAATCCGCTAACTAAAATAATAATAATTTTAGAAGGGCATCTTTTGGATTGTGCACACAAGTAGCATTATTTAAACGTCTGCTCGTGCATCACAAACACAACATTGCAAATGAACTCACCTAAAGAAAATAAATAAAATAATAAATTACAAATTACAGTACTGTTATTTCGATGTCCGAGGTTCAAACTGTCGTAAAATTTTGTGTATTAATATTTTTTATTTTTTTTATTTGAGCTTAATTTGCAATATTTTAAAAGGTTAAAATTTTAATTTCAATTAATTTTTTTTCACAAATAAATGAATTATCAACCTGGGATGTCAAACTATTAAATTATATATATATATATATATATATATATATATTATATTATATTAGAAATAAAATATATGTTTAGAATCTCAATCTTATAAAATAAAACAAAAATCTGATTTTGTAAATGGTGGGAATGCGAGCCAACCCAAACGACGCCGTTTCAAGTCGAGGAAAAAAATAGAGATGTTGGATGGGTTTTAAATTCTCTCTTTATTTTTACAATAATTATTAATTATTATTATTATTTTTTTTCATTTTTATATGTAGTTTAAAAAATTATTAATTTTAAATAATCGTTTGAGTCGGTCATTTTATTTTCTAATATACTTTGAAATATTCTAATAAACTTAATTGTAACTCGTAACGTAATATTATTAAACTTTTTAAAAAAAATTAGAAAAAATTATTATTATTAGTTTGAGATGAAAATAATTAATAATTTATTTAAAAAATACTCTTAAACCTTAAAAAAAAATATTTTAAAAAACAGTCGTGTTACATTTAATTATTAAAAAATCTTTAAAAATATGAAAAAAAAAACTTCAAAAATATCTTTTAACAGGTTTATAAAATTATTATTGTCAATATATTTTTTTAAAAATTTGTAAGTATTATTTAAACGAATAATCTTTTTTTATTTTTTCTAAAAAATATTTAAAGGTGTTTTTGAAGTTTTTTTTTAAATAAAAAGTATTAATGGAACTTTTAATGATATTTTTTGAAAATTAAAATAATATTTTTTAAACGGTCTTGAAAGTTCAAGAACACTCGTTGAATAAAATATTAACTGTTTTGATTCCGTATTTTTTTAAAATTTATTTTTAAAATAAAATACTAATTTTTTTTTAATATTTTTGAAAATAAAATAAAAGAAAAAAAAAACGAGATTGGAGAAAGAAGTGACGATTGGATAAATGGAGAAAGGGAATAACAAATAATTAGAAGGGCAATCCACAAAAGGAAAGTGGAATTGATGGGTGAATGAGGGTATTTACGTAAATAGACAAATTGGTATTAAAAATAATTAAAAAAGAAAAAACCAAATCAGGAAACCAATAATGTTGTAAATCAAGAAAAAGCGGAAAGCATTCAAAAGCCTTGAAAGGGAAATGGCATCCGACGAATCGTACCCTTGGATTTCGGTTGCCGTCATGTCGTATCGCATTTCCCTGAGTTTATTTGGGCCTCTCTTAAATTGTTATGGGCTTTTTAAAATAGGCCCATTAAGCTAAGCCCAATGGACCAACCTCCTTCTGCGCTCTGAATACGGCCCGTGATCTGCCCGCGACTCCGAATTTAAATTCGGTACATTATTTAATTTTTTTTTTAAATATAACTTTATTTTATATATTATTTGACGTATTTTATATTTTATTTTCAATAAATGGCTAAAATATGAAGTTTGTGAATAATACAAAATTTAAAGAACAAAAAAAGACAAAAAGAGTGGGAGAGTTCCACACGAAATTCTAAATTAAAGGGCTAAATTTGTAATTTAACTAAATTGAAATGGCTCCATAAATTTAGCGTTTTATGTTTATTTGCATTGGACCATGAACGAGCGTGACTCAAGATTGTCGATATGAACTAATTTTTTCGAGGTTGGAGTCGGGAACTTCAAATTTACATGTTCAAAATTCAGGGGCTAAACTTGTAATTTAACTAAATTGATATGACTCCATAAATTTAGCGTTTTATGTTTACCTGCATTGGACCATGAACGAGCGTGACTCAAGATTGTCGATATGTATTAATGTTTTCGAGTTTGGAGTCGGGAACTTCAAATTTACACGTTCAAAATTCAGGGGCTAAACTTATAATTTAACTAAATTGATATGACTCCATAAATTTAGCGTTTTATGTTTACCTGTATTGGACCATGAACGAGCGTGACTCAAGATTGTCGATATGTACTAATTTTTTCGAGGTCCGAGTATCCAGGGGCTAAACTTGTAATTTAACTAAATTGATATGGCTCCATAAATTTAGGTTTACCTGCATTGGACCATGAACGAGCGTGACTCAAAGTTGTCGATATGTACCAATTTTTTTGAGGTTGGAGTCAGTAACTTCAAATTTACATAATTTACCTGTTCAAAATTTAGGGGCTAAACTTGTAATTTAACCAAAATTGGAATGCCGAGTGGATTTTGCCGGATAAAAAAATCGGCGCGTTTAAACCACGGCTCGTTTTAGTAGTGACACGTGGATATACATGACAGAAGCGGCAGCATCCAAGTTTCAGTTAGTCCATAAATTATCGCCATTGGTCCCTTCACATTCACGGCTCTCTGCTGCGTTCTCATGACGCTTGTGGCCCTCTTTGCTTCTGCGACTAAGCTAGCCGGCGTTTTGGTTACTATCACCGTCGCCGCCAATGCCTTCTCCTTCAATCGCTACCGGAGAAAGAATCTCCGCCCGTTCCGTTCCCCCATTGATGAGTCCTCTGATGTTCTCGCCGACTTCACATCTACCGGTATTTCTCTTCTCTTCCAATCGCAACGTCTCATTTCAATTCCGTACGAATTCTTTTGATTCTTCAATCAAAAACCCTAGAATTTGGTGTTTATTATGCGCTGTGCCGTGAATGGTGAGTGGACCTTCATTTCTGAGGCGTTTTCTTGTTTTATGGTGTTATTTTGATCTTTTAGCGGGAAAATATCTGTTGTTTGATTCTACTCCGACGCATATGATTTTCCAAGTGTTTCTTGCTGTTTATAGGATTGAGATTGAATATGTAATTAGAGTTGGCGCGCATGAATGTTCAATGTGGTTTTGTTCTTTTTCAATTTTGATTTACTGTTTCTGTCTGTTTGTACTTCTGTATAGAGGGCGAACGGGAGTTCTTCTTCGGCCTTGCGACAGCCCCTGCCCATGTTGAGGATCGCCTCAACGATGCTTGGCTTCAGTTTGCTGAAGAACAGCCCTGTGATACATCAGAACAGGGCATGCAGCCAGCAGTTGCCTTGATGGGATCTGCTGCTGGCGATGGTGGGTCTCAGAAGGCTGCAAATTTTGAAAAGGGAACTGATAAAGGCAAGCCTGTTAAGATAGCTATGGAAGCCATGATTAGAGGATTTAAAAAGTATGTTGGAGAAGAAGAAGAAGAGGTTGAGCCAAGTGATGAGTGCCATCATAACGTAGCTGCATGGCACAATGTCCCTCACCCGTAAGCCCAAATCCTTTAGCTTGATGTCTCGATGCTTGAAATCAACGTCATGGTTTAACATATCTTGCTAAATTACGATTGGTTATTAAGTAAATGCAAAACATTATTTATGGATTTCAAAATGATGAATGAGTTATTTGGGCTTGTTTCAGAGAAGAGAGACTTAGGTTTTGGTCTGATCCTGCTACAGAGCTGCAACTGGCTAAAAATACTGGGAGCAGTGTGTTTCGAATGGGAATAGATTGGTCTAGAATCATGACTCAGGAACCAGTTAATGGGCTTAAAGCTGCTGTGAGTCCAATTTTAATTGTTACCCTAGCTACACTTTGATTTGCTCTCATCCCTTATATCGAGTCCAGATTCTGTGATACACAAATACTCTTTCATATCTTTGCTCGCATGCATTTATCATTACTTAGGGATAATACAATTAGTCAACGCTGAATAATTTTTGTGAGGCACATTAAATGACCTATTCTTTTTTCATAAATGATTTATGCACCAAAGAAAACATTTGGACAGTTTTTAATTGATATATCGTGGTTCAAGTCAGTTGCATGATGCTACCTTTCAGGTTAATTATGCAGCATTGGAGCGGTATAAATGGATCATCAACAAGGCTCGTTCATATGGCATGAAAGTGATGCTTACACTGTTTCATCATTCCCTTCCCCCATGGGCTGGGGATTATGGAGGGTGGAAGCTAGAAAAAACCGTTGATTATTTCTTGGAATTCACTAGGTTGGTAATCGTATTCCTTCTGGTGGTGCTTTTACTTGCCTTCTCTACTGTTAAGTGCCTGAAAGGGCTGTATGCGCAACGTATCATGTAGATGAACTTATGCTATATGTAGGACTAGAAATAAAAATATTATTCAACTATCTGAGTTTGACTGTACAATATGGTAGTTTGTTGCTAATTGGGTTTAGCTGTTTTTTACTCTTTTTTTTTGTTTCTTCTAGTACCTCCTTTTTATGTGGGTAATAGTTTTCTTGATATTTTTGTTGCATGAAACGATTGGGGTTCAATCCCAGTAGTCCTTAATTAGAACATGTATCAAACCAATCAAGATGATTGAAAGATTTGGAGATGAGGGCTTCAAAAGGTTATAACCTTATAGGTAGTGAATTCAAGAAAATTAATCTCCCTTTTTTGATACAAGATAAGGGTGTTTTAGTTACACATTCAATGACAGTGGATTGTGAAAATGGTATTGGAACTCTGTCGTGAAAGGCAACAAAATACATGTCCTTGCAATGCAGTTGGTTAGCATTTGTGAATGATGGTGGTTCCACTAAATTCTATCTTTAGGGCATGATTATGATTGGGATTGTGTTCCAATCCTAGGGCGTTGATGCCTTGTAGCTACTGGAAATGCTATGATGGGTTTTAGCTAATAGAAAAGTTACAATATGCCCTGTAGCTGCTGGAAATGCTGCTGACGAATATATCATTCTTTTGCAGTCTAAATTACTGTAAACATTTAGGCCTTTTTCCTTTGTTTCTAAGCAAATGGTCCGACAGTAGTGAACTGTATAAGTTTCAGTGATCTATTTCTATGATTCTTCTTTTGGAGATGCAAGGGAACACATTTGAAGCTACTTTAGGTGGCACCTTTTGAGAGATATGAATGTAATAAAATGCAGGCTTATGGAGTGAAGTTTCGGTTTATACTATCTGTTTGTTGACGGTACTTGTGTAGCTCAGCTATCACCCGTTGGTTCTTTTGTTTTGGTATTGGTTTCAATACTATTGGCTCCTATTTTGCAGGCTAGTAGTTGACAGCACATTGGATATGATAGATTATTGGGTGACGTTTAATGAGCCTCATGTCTTTTGTATGCTTACTTACTGTGCTGGTGCCTGGCCTGGAGGTCATCCTGATATGCTTGAAGTTGCCACCTCCGCACTGCCTACTGGTGTTTTTCAACAGGCTATGCATTGGATAGCCATTGCACACTTGAAGGCCTATGACTATATCCATGAAAAAAGGTCTGTTTCACTCATAAAAACAAACGAAAATGTGTAGAAATACTTTGAGCACCAATGTGTTCTCTAAATATCTCTAGAGACGCATGCTCACCTATGCACATATTTTCTGGTTACCTATATTTCACTCTAAGATGTCCAATTTTCGTAATTCGTTGCAATGGTGCAACACAGTTGGAAGAACTTCATTTAACCTCTGTTCTGTTTACTCATCGCAAATTATCAATGGCTTCCATGTACTTTTTTTTTATTAATAAAACCACAAATACATTTAAAAATTGGCGATATTTGCTTGTGATCAGGAGGTTTTAACGGTCCTATCTGACTGCGAAAGTGGAGATTAGAAAAAGAGCTGTCTAATTGGAATTCATATTTCATTCTGTTTCTTTTCTATCTTCCATGTGTCCTTTCTCCCACATTTATTAATTGAAGTTCGTTTGTTTTACTATTTCAGTAACTCGTCAAGTGCCATTGTCGGAATCGCACACCATGTCTCTTTTATGCGGCCGTATGGTCTTTTTGATGTTCCTGCTGTTACGTTGGCAAACTCTTTGACACTTTTCCCATATGTGGATAGCATTTCAGACAAACTTGATTTCATAGGCATAAACTATTACGGACAGGTTATTTATTTATTTATTTATTTATTTATATTTGATTATTATTAATATTGTTTTTATCATTTCATTTCTTCTCATATCAAGTTCACTTGTAGAGTAATGTTTTTATACTCATCCATGTATGTCTTGAGATTGCTTTCCATGAATCAGGAAGTGGTATCTGGGACTGGACTTAAACTCGTAGATTCAGACGAGTATAGTGAATCTGGACGTGGGGTGTATCCTGATGGGTTATATCGCATGTTGCTTCGGTACCATGAAAGGTACAAACATTTAAATATACCATTTATAATTACTGAAAATGGGGTATCCGATGAAACAGATTTGATCCGTCGGCCATATTTGATTGAACATTTGCTTGCTGTACATGCTGCCATGATCAAGGTATTGTTTCTGAGTTCAGATTATTGTTATAAAAATTAGTTTATATTTCAGACTTAGCATATACTCCAACTCCATTTTCAAATTCCTTTGGTTGGTTCATGTAGAATTCTTTGTCTAACTTTCAGTGTTATAAATCATTCTTCATATTCCTTAGATTTCTCCTCCGTCTTTTGTGGTAGAATTTCTTCAATGTTGTCCAAGTATGGTAATACTTTCTTCTCCGAGGCCACCTGCTTCCATTGCGCCACTTTGATTGTCAGTCATGTAGTTTGAGTAGCCTGAATCAACGATCCAGTCATTCTTGTAATCGATATGCTCTCCTATCAGCGCCATGAGCACTAGCTTATCTTCTTCTATGCCACATAATAACTCTACATCCCATTCATTATCCATTTCCTTTTTGGAGGTTTTCATGTTGCTTTCGACGACCTTTTTCCTTGACCAACAATCCTTGGATATGTGGCCCTTCTTTCTGCAATTGCAGTAAATACCTTCAAATCTCTTCCTTTGAAAATTCTTATTCGTTCTTCTGAGCTCTCCAAGGTTGTGCAGTTCCTTGGTGAATTCTTTCATTATCACCATTTTTGTATTCACGTCTGGTAGACAGCTTATTGTTGCTCCGACTTTCATTTGTGTAGAGTGCTTCTTCTTCACTCTTTAACGTGATGCCTCCCATTTGCTTAGCGATGGTTTCTTAGCTGGGTAACAAATTTTCAAACTCTACAAGTGATGGTTAAGCAGACCATTCTTGTACAACAACAACGAAGCTTCTATATTCTGGTCGCAATCCATGGATAATGATCCTCTTCATTCGAGTCGGATCTAGTTCACCAATCGACTTGACCCTATGGAAGTATTGAGCAATTGTCATGTCACGTTGTCAGATTGATAACAGCTCGTTCTCCAGAAGTTGTAGCCTTGTATCGTTTTTCTTTGAGAACAACATCACAAACGTGTCCCATACTTCCTTCGGTGTCTTGTCATCCCAACTTTTCTCTAACATCTCTTCTTCGATCGTTGTCTTCAAGGCAAACATTGCTTTGATTCTTCATTTGCGCAAGGTGCCATTGGGATCCTCCTCTGGCAGCGTAGTATAACTTCTGCCAACGACCTCCCAGAAGTCTTGTCCTTGTAGATAGAACATCATGCATGTTGCCCATGATTTGTAGTTGTTGTTGAGTTTCTTAATTCCTTCAACGATTTGGAAATCACCTATTGTGTTGACTATTCCCCAGTAATACCAAACAAGTTTTTTCGACACAAAACTTGCAGAGTCACAAACTACTCACGACACGAAGAAACTCACTCACTAATAATCTCAAGAAATCGTCTTTGATGTGGAAAATCAGACAGAGCTGCAACCACATAGTATATTAAGAATTTCAAGAGATCAAACAACCTATACCAACCTCACTCTGATACCAGATTGTTGAACAAAACTCTTTGTGGGAAATACTCGCACTCTTTGCACTTCTTTAAATCCAGTTCTAGGTGAGGATTGTGACAAAAAAAACACCTCCTTTTTCTTCATCCATGCCAACCAAATTTGCTCAATCGATAGAAGACGTGGCCTTAAGTGTCATGGTTTAGCTTTGTAAAGTTTTATGTCGTCTTCTCTGAGATATTTGGACCGACTTGCGTGAAGAGATTTTCTTTATTTCTTTGTGGTGATGGTTCTTCCAAACCTTTTTTCAATGAGTTAACAGTTTTCTTAAAGCTGACTAGTTTTTTTAGAGGTTGCTTTATGATGAGTTTTAAAAAGGGTTTTGTTGGTTGGTGGTCGGTTCTTGGTTTTCTTTCAAAGATTTGAATTAGCTATCGATTTCCCATGTTTTGTGGAGGTCTTGTTCATAGTTTCACCATTCATATGCAAGCTCTCTGTCTTTCACACTAAGTTTATGTGAAAGTTCTTAGTTTTTTAATATTTATTTATTTTCATGGCTAATCTCTACTTTTTTGTATTTACTGTTTGTATTTGTTCTTTTTCACTCCCTTTGGGAGCTTGTATCCCTTGAACATTTATTCCCTTTCATGTCTCTTGTTCAAAATAATATATAATTTACTACCGGACTGCCTATTACCTTTGTAGGGTGTTCCTGTACTTGGTTATTTATTTTGGACCATCTCTGATAACTGGGAGTGGGCTGATGGTTATGGTCCTAAATTTGGACTTGTAGCAGTTGATCGTGCTAATGATCTCGCCCGAATACCACGTCAATCGTACCACCTATTCTCTAAAGTAGATGATATCCTTCTCTTTGTTTCCCAATAAAAATCCCCCTCACGTAAAATTGTTTCCTGATATTTAGAACACTTGGTGGTTATCATAAACAGATAGCAACCTCTGGTAAAGTTACCCGTGAAGATCGTATACAAGCATGGAATGATCTGCACAGAGCTGCCAAACAGAAGAAGACCCGGCCATTTTATCGGGCTGTTAATAAACATGGTTTGATGTATGCAGGTGAGTTCTAGGTAGTTCCGACTCTCCACAATGGTATGATATTGTCCACTTTGAGCATAAGCTCTCATGGCTTTGCTTTTTTTTTTTTTCCAAAAGGCCTCGTACCGATGGAGATGTATTCTTTGTTTATAAACTCATGATCATTCCTTAAATTAGCCAACGTGGAACTCCCTCCCAACGATCCTCAACAATTATGATTAATTTTTGCTGCAGGAGGCCTCGATGAGCCTATTCAGCGGCCTTACGCCAAAAGAGACTGGCGGTTTGGTCACTATGAGATGGAAGGCCTGCAGGATCCATTAAGTCGCTTATGCAGATCCATTCTCTGGACTTTCTCTGTATTCAAAAAAAAGAAAAAGAAGACCGCCAAGGATAAGACAAGGTTGCTTCTTAGACCTCTTGAATTCTAAACTCAACTCATTCTATGGTCTTTCTCCTCGTATCAGGTAATGTACTACAAGTCTATAAAACTAAACTTAATCAATGTAAAGTAAATTTCCAATAGTATACTTGCCTAATAATATGTAGATCTTATTCTTCTTTAATTAATTTCTTGCAATTTACAAAAGGGACGTGTTATCCATGGTGTTTACAAAAGACGAGGTAAGAAATATTACACAGTCTACACTAATAGCTTGGTAAACAACATTGTTGAAAAGTTTTGTGTAGGTTTGTGTCTTTTATGCAAATATTCTTTGATTTCTTTCTTGAGAGTCATGATGAAGTTTTTCCATAGTAGGCTTTTGCGTTCTTAAAAGGGTGGTACGTTAAGGCCATATCCAAAAGATCCTTTACCTTTCTAGAAAATGTAAGATGTCATTTGAATATATTGAGAATCGTTTTCTTTTTTAATTAATTATGAACGACTCTGTTTATTGATGGAGATGTTATTTGTTAGTGTGTTTAATATTTGGGGCTTCTAGAAAGTGAAACATTTATTGGAGGATTTGTTTTTAGGGTTTGGGTGTTATGAATATCATGTTTTATTTGTTGTGTAAAGGTTATTTTATTTTTCGTAAGTGACGAGGGTGGTGGATTTGAACCTCTTAATACGAGTTGAATTAGGCTTGGTGTTTTTTTTTTTTTTTTTTTCATAAATTTTGAAGTTTGTATCTATTTGGTCTTTGAATTTTTGAATGTCTAATTGAATTTTAAATTTTTTTAGTTTTTTTTGTCTAATAGATATATGAATCTTCGATTTTTTTTTTAAATTTTAAATTTTAATTTTTTTTTTAATTTATAGATCTATGGGATTTTTAAGTTTTTTTTTTTTTTTTTTTTTTTTTTTTAATGCTTAGAAACTTTTGAGAACTAAGGTATTTTAAAAACAAAATATTAACGGGTTCGATCCAAGATTAATGTGTTTCTGAAGTTTTTTTTTTTCTTTTTTTCTTTTTGAAAGTTATAATTGAAACTTTTGAAAGTTAAAAATGTATTTTTTTACTGGTTCGTTGATATTTATATTAATTTAGTGTAATTTTTATTATAAAAATAATTATACCTAAAAGATAAAATTATTGTGATAATTTAGTCTAATTGTTGTGATATTTAATATTTACGGACAACGTGCACAAAATTATGGAAGTAATTTTTATAAGAAAAACATAGACTACTCTTATTTGTATATATATTATTTAATACAAATATTTTATTTTAACAGTTCATAATTAATAGTATTTAACAAAATAAATATAAAATTACAATTTTATAAAAATTAATCAATCAATATGCAATAAAAGTATAAATTAGTAGTTTTTTATTATAAAAATTTGTCAATACTTTAATGAAAATAAAAAATTATAAAATAATCAATTAATTATATTTACGTATTTTACTAAACTTTAAATATTTCTATACAAGAGTTTATATTATATATCAAATTGAATATTTTATATAATTTTATTTACTAATTAAGACATATATTATCGATTAAGATGATAAATATTTAAATTCTCTCACCATCCCGTGTTTAAAATAAGATTTTGAAAAATTAAATATAATAATGCACTAAACAAAAATAAAAACCATAATGATAATTTATATAATTTATATGTCATGATTTTCATATTTTTAACCACATGAAATGTATTATTGAATCACATGAACGTAACTTTTAACTAAAATAATAATTTAAATATATTTTATTTTATATTTTTTATTTGATTAAAATACTTTAAAAAAAATATTATACTCTAAATTTATTTAAAAAAGTAACCAATAATTATATATTTTAAAAAATTAAATGTAATAAATATTATACTCTAATAAAAAAAAAAAAATTGTTATTTAAGGAATCATGTGGGAATTTTTAGTCACGTGACATTTGACGCGTTGTTAGAAAATGATTAAATTTATCTAATTTTTGATTGGAGCAGGCTGATCTCCAACTCTTGTGCTTGCCGTTGATAATGGGGACGGCGACATAGCTTTAATCGGCGTACGGAATTCTCACGTCGTGCTTTCAACGCAGCAATTCGAATTGCGACGGATTTCAGCCGGACCGGGTCCTATTCTTCAATCCCATTCTGCTGCCTTGGTCTTCGGACAAGGGGGCCTCTTCCCGGTACTCCTCTCCGGCCGCCGCTGCAGTATCCAACTCTTCGTCCGCCATTGAATCCGTCGCTTCAACTTCCTCCATATCAACTGCATACTTCATGAAGATCTAGCCTCCAATTTCTGCTTTGTTTATGCTCTTCTCGACTTCTGGTTATTAGGGTTTCTGTCGCCTGGGCTGCTCCTTTCTCATCTCCGTCGGCGGCGGACTTCATCTCCTAGATACTGCAATTCGAGGTTTTTTTTTTTTTTTTTTTTTTTTTTCATGTTTGTTTCTTTTGACATTTGAGGTTCTTCTGCTGTTTACTTTTTTTTCCCCCTTCTCTTTTCATTGGATTCATCGGAAATAACGACTTTCTCTCTGGTTCTTATTCAACTTCGGTTTGAAATTTGCTTCCTTCTCAAAATTACAGTCTTTCTGGAATCAGCAATTCAGAGAAATCAGAAGAACAAAAAAAAAGTGTCTGCCACCGGAAATATATTCGGAAAAATGTTATTCTTGAATAGCGTTCTATATGGAATATTTATGCAGTTGGTACTCTTGGAATTAACTTTGTTCTTGATTTTTGTCACTTGTAATCAACGCTCTGCTACACTGGTACTGGAAATGAGGCATTTCCCTAAATATGGATTATGAACATATATCATCAATTAGTGTGATTTTCGTATTAGTTGACTCTAATTTTTTTATTTTCCATGTATTTGGAAGTTTTTCTGTCCCTGTTGATTTCCCTCCGTTTAATTATCTGTTCTGCAAGTGCTAGATTACGTTTCCAATCCATTAATGTTCTTGTTTCGTTTTTCTGGCAATTATGTATTTATTTTCTCGTGAACATATTTGTTACTTTAATTATCATCAAAGGAAGAAAAATTCAGCTTTGATTGTTTACTTCTTTTGTCTACAGGCTATAGCCCCTGCACATTATCCTGCTTGCTTGTTTTGGACCATGTATTGTCATTAGAAATGATTTAATCGAATACTTCTTGAAATTGAACCTTAAATTTACGAATCAATGGCTCGTAAGGGTAACCAACAGAAAACAGGGTCCGAGCGCCATGTATCGAACAATAAAAAGAGAGGTTCAGACTTGCAGTCCAAGGGACAGGGGAGAGCACGAGAGATAAAGGTATTCCCCGGAGAGGGACTACCGAATGACAACCACCACCATAGTAGAGCCTTTGAGGAAGGTATGGTGAATAGAAACTCTGGGGAGGGTATAAAGAATCTAAAGAAATCTGAGAAGTCCTTGAGAAAAGAAAAACAAGGAGTGGAAGGATTTCATTCTCCAGACGAGCCAACATGTCTCCCCGAAGAATCCGGGAACTGCAATGGAAATAATGAGGATTCTAGTATAGGAGAACAGTACAATGGGTCTGATAAGGAGCAGGATCCTTTAGATGGTAGTTTCAGCTGCTTTTTGAACGGAGAACACATCAGAAATGTGATGGGTAATCTAAAATTTTCAGATAATGTTTTCGTGAAAAGCTTTGTGGAATCTATGTCATCGGTATTGGAAGCAGCCCATGTGTTGCTGGAGCAACAAAGACCTTTGTTTAATTCTATGAAGAACAACTTGCTAAACGCAAGTGCCTATGTTGGAAAGAAGATTATGAAAGCATATCCCATTGTTTTGAAATGGATGATGCATTTGGGGAATGTAATGCTTCTTTTATCAATTGTATGGTTGGACTGTGCCCTCAGGGGCATCGATTCCTTTGTACGTATGGGGACAACATCCTTCTTCTCAGTTATATGGTTCTCCATTCTTTCAACAATTGCAATGGTTGGAATTATTAAATTCCTTGTGATCTTGGTAAGCACTTCCAATACTCTTGCATAGATGTTAGTTCCTATCTTGTTTTAACGTGTTTTATTTACTATTTTTTCTCGTTCTTTGTCTTGTTTATTATCTTAAATAACAATAGTGATTTTCCCCTTAGAGAAAGTCTCTAATAGCTTATGGATATTCAAAGGAATTAAATCACCAAGTTATTTTTTATTCTAAGCATGTAGTTGATGTTATATGGATGATACCAGTTGAAGCATGGGATTAAAGAAAAATTATACTGTGTGGATGTACGGATGGCTGTTTTAAAGCATTTTTTTTTTAATTTAGATTCCTTGTGGGCTTTCCATAAATAGTTACTTTAAGTAAGATGGTGTTATCCATTTTCAAGTTGAAGTACAGTTTAAAAATCCTCTAATGACAATTAATTTATGAAATCTAATCAGGTGGTAGCTGCTTCCCTTGGAATTTTTGTTGGGTTTGCTTTTGCAATTCTGGTCATCGCCATCTCTGGAGCAGCTTTCCTTTGGTTTTTTGGAAACTTTTGGATAACAATGCTGATCATCTGTCTTGGAGGTGATTTTTTTACCTTTAGAACGTCCACAATTTTTCCATTTATACTATCATCATGTCAAGGCTCATTCATTGTAGTGTTGCATCACAATTTTCAGGGCTGGCATTTATATTGAGCCACGAACGAGTTGCACTCTTTATCACCACATTGTATTCGGTTTATTGTGTATGGGTATGCACTGGATGGTTTGGTTTGCTTTTGGGCCTGAATTTGTCATTTGTTTCAAGTGATGCTCTGATTTATTTCCTAAAGAACAACATAAATGAGCATAGGAGATCGAACAGATATCCTGAACAAACTGCTGGGATGCCAGATCAGCCTCGCTTCTTTCATGATGATCCTATGCAAGCATCATCTTCTGAATTTAGTGGTGCGGGCTTTGCTGCTGATCGGAGTTCAGGCACGCCCTCAACCAGTGGAGCTGATTCTGAGCTATCTTCTGAAGATGAAGTCATTCGTTTGCTGAATTGTACAGACCACTACGCAGTTTTGGGATTGTCTCAGTATGAGAATATGGATCCGTCCCTACTCAAGAAGGAGTATAGGAGAAAGGTAAATTTGCATTAATATTGCCACAGTTTGCATGATCTATTAGTATTCACCCTTCACATTGTTATATTCATTATGCTCTGTCTCATGTATTTTCCTGATGGATCGGCTTATTGTTTGTTTTTAATGTTGTGGTCTTCTGTTATTCAACACTGCATTTTGTATAGATTAATGGAAGAAAATCTCATTTTTATTTATAAGTGGTGTCATACATCCAGGAAATTTGATATTTTTTGAAATATTATCTTGATTATCTGCAGAAGTGGTAATGGTATATATCTAGTTTGTTGAATGAGCTTGTAAACTGGTTATCAGGCAATGTTGGTCCATCCTGATAAAAACATGGGGAATGAAAAGGCTGCTGAAGCATTTAAAAAACTTCAAAATGCATACGAGGTAACGTTTTTCTTTTAATCTTGCAGGTATTATGCAATACTTTTGAGTTTTGTATTATATTGTTTCTTGAGAGTCGTATGCATTTTTTTTTTCTAGGTGTTACTTGATTCGACAAAGCGAAAAACCTATGATGATGAACTTAGAAGGGAAGAGCTGCTAAACATTTTCCGCAGGTTTCAGAGTGCTTCACGAAAGGTATAACTCCATCCATTTATAGAATGGTAAAAAAGAAAAGAGGGTGGGAAGCAAATTATTTTTAGGAAAAAGGTATAACACCAGAAATTTTTTCAGTTCAATACACTTCTAGGTAAATTATACTTGAGCAATGAGTTAAATACTCGATGATAGCTTATGCGTCCAAATTTTTAGTTCGAGTATCTTATTTGGCTTTTCACAAAGACGATGCATTTATTTTATAGAGTGGAGGGAGTGGTCCATTTGCATTTTCACGTTCAACAACGGATAGAGAAGATCCTTTCGGTGAATCAAGACGAATAGCTTGCAAAAAGTGCAACAAATTTCATTTATGGAGATACACTAGCAAATCGAAATCTCAAGCTAGATGGTGCCAGGTTTCTCTCTTCTATTTTAGACTCACTCTTGATTTTGTTAGGTTTGATTTAATATCCTCATGTTGGATGCTCTATGTATCGTGTTTTGTACATTTACTTTTTCTAAAGGAATGCAAAGATTTTCATCAAGCAAAGGATGGAGATGGGTGGGTGGAGCAATCTTCCCAGCCTTTTCTTTTTGGATTGCTGCAGAAGGTATGTTTCGCTTACACGTGGATTGGCTTCTTATCAAAACGTTGCATTATTTGATGTGTGGATACGTGTTGAATTTCTCGACTTACCAGTTCTCACTTATATAAGGCTTATAAAAAAAGCTATAATGGTGCTCGTACCAATTGTTCTAATGTTAGTTTTTAGCGTATTCACATCGATGTATTTGATAGAACACAAACTAGGTAGTGTGCTTTACTGAGAAATTCAGGAAAGATATAGTATAATTGACTTTCGAGAGCTTCGAACTCCCCAAGACACATCGTGCAATAACTTACGTTTCTAGTGCTAATAGTTATATTCTTATGTAGGGTTCGGCCTATCGGTACTACATTGTACCTATTGTGGTCTCTGAATATAGTTTCTGTAGAAAAATCATGTGAAATATGGTTTTGTTGAAGGATGTATGTTATGTCTTAACACTAAACTGTTAGGTATTCGTATAGACATTCACCTGTCAATCAACACAAATAATAGATGAAAGGAAAGCCTGAACTCTTTCTTCCACTCAATATCACGTGCTCCAGGCCACCACCTCCCCCCTTATCGTTCTTCTTCTTGTGCCACTGCAGCCTGCATCCGAGGAGTTTGCATTAGTTTCCTACTCTCTTGTTGTTATTGTGTTGTTGTTGCCACCGCCACGACCTTTCTTTTGCCTGTGCAGTCGCGACCTTTTATTATAGGAGATTCGTTTAATTTGTTTATTCAATACTGCTATCATCGACATTAATGTTGATATTGAGCTGCTGATTTCTCTTGTTTGAGCATCCCTTCGGGGGTAGGTGGGGGGACTTTAGGAAGAAGTCGGGATCCGGCACTCAATCAGTTATTTGTAAGAGAGGTCGCCTTACCCTCGCTCAATCAGTTATTTGTAGTCTCCCTCGTTCTTCTTTTCGATCCTCAAACCATCAAAGGAAGTTACTATTGAGATTCATAGATTGGTCGGAAATTTCTTTATATTCTCAGGTAAGACGTGACAATATCTGTTGCAGCTAGGTTAGTCTCCAAGCTCTTATGTTTCTGAAATCGGCTCCTACCTAATCTTAGAGCAGTGTATATACCTTGAGTACTTGCTTAAGGCACTATCTTTGACAAACCTTGGTACATGTATGTGGGCTTTTTGCTTCGTTCCTGTCAATCGTCCGTCTCCAATGCAATGTCTTTCCGTTCCGGATATATATATAAAATCGAGGCATTTGACTCTTCCATTAGTGCCCCTTGACCTTGATGAGTTGGCTTACAGGAACCTTCTCGGTCTTGTACTCGGTGAATTGACGGGAAACTTTCCTCCCTTCGTGTTATGGAGGGCTCGGTAATGGTGCTTTTCAACAGAGGAAAAATGCCTTATTACTCAAGTAGTAGTTCAGATTTATTCAAGCAAAGAGTGCTCTTTGGCGTAGAGTTATCTTTAGTACTTACGGTGAAAAGCCAAATGGGTGGAAGATTATCAAGACCATTGGCATTGTTAGAATATTGCTAGCAATTATTCCTTCTGGTTTTTGACTTTCTTGGCCAAGAAAGAAAATTTCATCCGTTTTTTGAAGGATAAATGGGTTGGGAACTTCACTTTAAAGGAGAGATTGTCAGATATTTTGTTCTCTCTCTCTCTCTCTCTCTCTCTCTCTCTCGATGAAGCACGATGTCACTATTTCCGATTGTTAGAACGTGGTAGCTAGAAACACGCACGAGCGGGCACGAGCGGTTTCGAACAAAGTGTAAAAATTGGTCTTTATCATCCCCCTCTGTTTGTTTCCTCTGCCTGAATAGTAAAGAGAATGTGAACCACATCTTTCTTCCATTGCCCTTTTGCTATCAAAGGTTGCAACATCTTTCAATACTTTCAGTTTGAACGTTTTTCTGCCTAAATCTATCTAAGGGTGCGTCTTCGAGGTCCTCTCGGGCCGAAAACAAGCCATCATTTTCTGGAAATTTGTGGTTCGTTCCCTTTTGTGGACGATTTAGTTGAAAAGGAACCAAACACAGTACAATAACACAGAAAAAGAGCTATGTTCTTTTTTTTTTTTTTTTTTTTTTTTTTGTTGCCTTTTCATGTATATGTTCGCATCACTGGGAGTCTCACATAAACACACCATGTTCTCTGTTCAGGTAGATGCTCCTTCTGCCTACGTATGTGCAGATAGCCGAATATACGATGCTACTGGATGGTATATTTGTCAGGTAACGTCGATAAAACAGTCGCTTTCAAATTTAACACCTCGTGTAATATTGATGTCATGCTGCTCTTCTCGATCCCGCAACGGTTTTGTATATTTGTGCAGGGAATGAGATGTCCAGCCAACACCCACAGGCCGAGTTTTCACGTAAACACGAGCGTAACCTCGAAGCAAAACACCAGAGGATCAAGTTCCAGCCAAAGAGGAGGCCAAATGCCTGCATCAAACATAGAAGAGAACATGACAGAAGAAGAATTCTTCGAGTGGTTTCAGAATGCCGTGCAGACAGGTGCGTTCGACAACGTCGGTGGCAGCAGCGCCACGGAGAGCTCACCTGCTAAAGCAGGAGGAAGTTTTAACAAAAGTAGTAGCAATAATAGTGGGAGTGGGAACAAGAAAAAGAAGAAGGGAAAGAAGTAGGGAATATAGTTGATTATTATTGAGGTTATTTGGTTAAACCTGCTGCTACTAATTTTGAAGTGTACAAGGTAAGGTAAGGTAAGGTAAGGTAAGGTAAGGTAAGGTAAGGTAAGGATGGCATCAAGAGTTTGTATATATATGGCCTGATTTACACTAAGTAAGTCCACAGCCCTAAGGTATTGCACTAACCTTAAATATGAAGAATTATCTGGAAGATGGACTCGGTATGGCTCTGCTTCGTCGGTTGCCCCCGAGCCTTTTCGTTTGCATTTTTTATTACTCGATAAAGGCCATTGTCTAGTCTTCGTTCGTAGGGAATCATTTTAGTTAGATTGTAGCTAAGTCTGCCTCCGTTTCCTTATGCAAAAGAGGTCTTGTTTTATGAGACCGAAGATGTCAACTTCTCTCAATAGTTATATGCAGTAAGTCGTTGTTGTTGACTTTTTTGTTTACATTCTCATATAACACAAATTTCAATTTCTCAAATCTTGCTTTCAAAACTCTCTTTCGAAATCTCTCTGTCCCGTTTTCTAACACTTTCTTCTTGAATTGGGGTTAGAAGCTCGAGCATACGTCGCTTGGCCGTGGGCGACGCAAGGACAAATAGTCTTAACTCACTTGTTGCTGGGAAGTGAATGTTGCACAATCGCAAGTCTGCTATCATCATAGTGCGATTGTGACTTTATAATTAATATAGTTTTAATTCGGGAGAGTTTGACTTTATAATCGGTTTCAAAAAATCTTAAACATGAACTAGTTTCAACAATATATATATATATATATATATATTTAAATTCAATTATGGAAATTAAGTTTAATTATAAATTCAAAGAAATTAATATTTACTTTGAATAAATAAGATTAAATTTTTTTTAAAAAAATTAAGGATATTAATAGAATAAATTTTAAAGATATTAATGAAAATTAAAAAGTTGAAAAAATGTTTTTTTTTTTTTTTTTTAACAAATACACAATTTTAAATATTTTTATTAATTTAATTTTTTTTTTTTTAATAATGGAGCATTTAATTTTTTTTGAGTATAAATATCTTAAGACGATTACAACGGTATCGTTTCAGTCCATCCCGGCTTCTGCCATTTCCGTACACCATGGATACTCTTCTTTTCTCCCCTTCTTCTTCTTCAGCTTATCCTTCTCTCAAGGCTCCCTCTCTGTTGCCTCGAAATGGCTTCTGGGGATCACGAACCCTTTTCTCTGATTTTCCCAATGTATGCTCTTCCTTTCGCACTCTCAATCCACCGACTGGATTCGCAAGAAAATCCGTGGTTGTCGCGGCAAAGAAAACCAATTCTAACAAGGACGACGGCCACCGTTCCGTTCCCAAACCTGATGAGACTACCGGCTTCTTCCCTGAAGCTGTTCTGCTTAAGGAGGTGCAGTTTTAATGCTTCTCATTTCTTTTTAATCTTTATATATTTTTACGTGTCTGTCGTCATCTGTTCATTATCTTCAAATTTCGGCGATTCTTTGCTCTTTGAACTATTTCCAACTGGTTTGAATCTATGAGCCGAGAAGCGGAAATTTTAGAAGCCGAGAATTTGTGGAGGTTTGTTTGAATGTCATTCTCTTCGATACCTTCTTTGCTTCAAGTGCTTTTTGAAGGTTCTCTGATATGCTACTCGAGGAACTTCTAAGAATCGAGAATTGAAACTCCTAAGCGTAGATATTGGAGGCCAGTACAAAAATTTGATAGGAAGCTGCTCAGATATACTGACGTTTAACCTGCTTATATACTTTGTGAGTGTGAGAAATTTCTTGAGTGGACTTTTGGTTTTGATTTGCAGAAAAAAGTTGCTGAAGATGGTCAATTTCTCCCCGAATTTGCTGATGCGGAAGAAGGTGATCATTTCTCTTCCATTTTGATCCATTCTTTGGCTTTCCTTTCCTTCTAGAAGATTATGGTGACTATGAACAGGAGATATCAATTTCACTTTTGCCCTAATTTTGCAGAAAAGCTTTATGAATATTTGAACCTTCAGTTGGAAAGTGAATCGAAAGTTCTACAAAGTAAGCTTACTTTCTGCTTGTTCTGGTCAAGTATGATTAATACAACACAATGAATAGGGAGTTGATGTTTTTATCATTAACACAGGAAGAAAAAGGTTGTATTTATTTAGTTTGTGTAATTTTTCTCGCCCAACTATTGTCTAAAGAAGGCAATAGTTTCATCCTGTATTTGTTTATATTTCAAGTGGTGTATTTCCTTTCTTGTCACTGCAGTGCGTCACTATGAGGTAGTCTTCTTAATTCACGAGAAGAACGCAGAAGAGGTTGAGAGTGTAAATGAGAAAGTTCAAGGTAAGGCAACTATCTTGACAATTTGGCTCTCTTATGCGACTTTGTGCTGCCTGCAAGGCTGTTTTCTCTAAACGGTGTTGTAGCGAACATGTAATGTGAGATCCCACATCGGTTGGGGAGGAGAACGAAAAACCCTTTATAAGGGTGTGGAAACCTCTCCCTAGCAGACGCGTTTTAAAAACTTTGAGGGTAAGCTCGAAAGGGAAAGCCCAAAGAGGACAATATCTGCTAGCGGTGGGTTTGGGCTGTTACATGTAAATTCCATGTCTTGTGCAAGTCATAACTTTTGACCATCAGGCTCAGCAACTCAAGGCCAGCTTATTGATCCGAGTTGCATCAATGTTTCTTTGGAGTTGTGTTGAATTTTCCTTCAGTTTCTGATTAAAATAAAAATTCTGTTGCAGGTTTTATAAGGGAGAAGAAAGGGAAGATATGGAGACTGAGTGACTGGGGAATGCGAAGGCTGGCATACAAGATAAAGAAAGCCAATTATGCACATTACATATTGATGAATTTTGAACTGGAGGCCAAATGGATTAATGAATTTAAGAGCATGTTAGATATGGATGAAAGAGTAATTCGACACCTTGTGATTAAGAGGGATGCTGCTATCACCGAAGATTGCCCTCCACCTCCCGAGTTTCATTCCCTTCGTGCAGGAGATGACTACAGTGAAGAAGAAGAGGAAGAGGACATGGATGATTATGATAGTGAGGATGAACTGGATTGGGATGGTGAAGATGAGTTGGATGATTATGGTGATGATATTGAAGATGGGATTATTATTGTTGACGGTGACGACGACGACGATGACGACAGCGGAAGTAAGGCCATCAAATCTTCTGCAGGCAGCAGAGACTTGAGAAATAGAACTAAAAAATAATTGGATAGTTTCAATTTGGCAGTAGAAGTTGAGGTGAGTTTCATGTAATGAGGTTTGTTTTAGCTGCGTTAGATTTTGTCCTTATCACGTAATGGCACATGATTGATACCATCTGCATTGGCTTCGGAGTGGGCCGTGAAGGCATTGAGCTAATTCTACAATTCTGTGATGGAGTTTTGCTTCACCTCAGGTATTAAGTTATTGAAACTGCCATTATTTTCCCTGAATTATATGCCCTTCACCAGTTAAAATACTTGTAGGTTTTAGGTCATGTCAACAAACCACACGTGACTCGATGTCGAATTATCTTCATTGCAACTGTTTCTCCATGGGAACCAAGTTATTAAATGTAATTCATCTTTCATGTCGATTTCAAACTTATGAATATCTGAAAATGTCAACATGTTGGCGAAAATTTAAAATCCTATTAGAAACATTATGATGCGTCTGTTTTTCGGTTGGGTTTGTAGAGCTAGACTAATGATTAATCTCATACCAATTTGTTGAGGCATTAGCAATTTAAGTGGAAAAATATGGTTGGAAGTAAATGATATGCACAATTAGTTACAATTTTCTGGCTGAGTTGAGCTTTCAAAGTTGGATGTGTTTGTAAGATGGATCATAGCTATCTAATTTCAAATTTCTAATACTCTGCCCGATTGGAAACTTTACCTATTCATTATTGACCCAAGTTAGACATACTGGGATTGTTCTTGCTTCTTGTTAACTGGAAATCTGATTGAATCATGAATGCTGCTTTTGATGAGTATCAGTTCTTCCCTTCATTCCCATCTTTCTTCCAAAGTTGGTCTGTTGTATATTTTGAGTTTACTCCGAACCTTTTAAGGAATACGTTATACTTTGAATTTATTCTATTTTAGTCTCTGTATTTTCATTACATCGTGAACTTATTTTTATCTTGTTCGAAAGAGATAAATTTGTATATTACCAACTCTACGAGCAACAGCCTATATAATGCTCATAAGAGAGGGCTGAAACTCATATTATTACAAAGATTGAGAAGTGAATATCAAAGTATGGCAAAATGTGGTATGAGCATTACCGCCATTGCTGTAAGCTTCCTCATCCTCCTCCATCTGCCATCTCTTTGTACTGCAAGTATCAGAGAAGCAGCCCATTTCATTCCCCCATCAGATGTTGATCTTTTAGAATTCCCTCTGAATTTAGAGTACCTGGAAGCCGAATTCTTCTTATTTAGCTCTCTGGGACATGGTTTGGATAAAGTTGCACCAGAGTTAGCCATGGGAGGGCCATCGCCTGTTGGTGCTCAAAAGGCCAACTTGAGCCCCTTCATCAAGGACATCATCACGCAATTCGCCTACCAGGAAGTTGGTCACGTGAGGTATTTTTCTAGTTGTCTTTTGTCGGGTTATGGAGCCTGCTGTCTATTTTAGGTTATTCAATTCTTTATATCCTCTCTCACTTGAAGTCATCCATATAAACCTTTAGCGAATATTATTTCTTGCATTTTCTCTGCTCTTTGTGTTCATCTAGATCGAGTATGTGCGTTTTTGTGCAATCCTAACTAGACTTTACACACGAATTTATGCAGGGCCATTAAAGATACAGTGAAAGGATTTCCAAGGCCATTGCTGAACTTGAGTTCAGAATCATTTTCCAAAGTGATGGATAGAGCCCTTGGCTGTTGGACGAACCCACCTTTCGACCCGTATGCTAATGACGTGAATTTCCTTCTAGCTAGCTACATCCTTCCTAATGTTGGACTCACTGGGTATGCTGGAGCAAATCCAAAGCTCAAATCTGCTGCCTCCAAGAAGGTATTCCCTGAAATTCAAAGACACTTCTCAATCTTACATACATACATGACACTAAACACACTCCTACGAGTCGACGTTTCAGCTTGTTGCAGGTCTTCTAGGAGTCGAATCGGGTCAAGATGCAGTAATCAGATCTCTTCTTTATGAACACGTAGGGGAGAAGGTTGAACCATATGGAGTGACAGTGGCGGAGTTCACAGAGCGCATTTCAGAACTGATGAATAAGCTAGGACATGCAGGCACAAAAGATGAAGGCATTGTGGTACCCAAAGACAACGGTGGCATTGTGACACCCAAACACGAGGGTGCTGAGGGTAGGACTTCAGGGAACGTGCTTGCTGGAGATGAGTACTCACTGGCATACGCGAGAACCCCCGAGGAGGTTCTAAGGATTTTGTATGGTGAAGGTAATGAGCATGTTCCTGGGGGTTTCTATCCGAATGGTGCCGATGGTCGGATCGCTAAATGCCACTTAGCGACCAAGACACATAGCAAATAATGCTGCTGCTGTTGCTGTTGCTGCAGTTGCTTTCTATTTCTAGATCACCAAAAAAGTGGTCATCAATAAAGAGGTAATTTTCCGTACTCATCAAGATTTACGTTAAAATGAAGGTTATAAACTATAGATCGTGTTACAATGAATGTTAAAAATTCTTGAAATGCCTCATGAAGAGTCGAGAATTTCATTTTGAGAGGCAATATAAAGTCATGTATGTTATATTTGTGCTAAGTTTCTACGCCATTTTATATTGCATGTTTAGAATCACTCATGCTTGACCTGATCAATCTTGCTAGGAGACCTACGTCCAAGAGTTGGAGCTAAGAACCATTCGAACTAAATATATATATTTTTTATATTTTATATATTAAATATTAATTTGAATCATTCTAAATTTTTAAAATTTTTAGTGTATATAATTAATTTATTTATATTTCTTTTAAGGTCATCCACTCTCATTAAATATTAAATATTACTGATCCTCTAATAAATAATTTGTTTATGATCTAACCATAAACTCTCGAGCCGTGAGACACAATTATTCAAGTCCAGAAATTAGTACATATGGGAATTACTCATCTATTTACCCTACATCGAGAATGAGTGAATTTCATCTCATGAAATTAAGTTTCCAACTCTCTATTGGTCAAGTCTCGGAGATATTTTTAGTACAAGGAGAGTTTGAAAATAGAAGTTACGACCCCAAGGAAAGAAATACCTGTCAATCAGCTATGCTTACGTAGACAAATAGAAGTGGTTCACTGCAGGGTTATTGAAGGCATTTGTTTTAGTATAATAAATGAGGTATGAAAATTAAACTTCGATCCCGAGTAAAGAAATACCTGTCAATCAGCTCGACAAATAATAGCGTTTTACTGCACAGTTATTGAAGGTATTTCTTTCGTTATAACAAGTGGGTATAAAAATTTAAACTCCGACCTCAAGGAAAGAAATATCCGTCAATCAACTATGCCCAGTTCGAGAAGTAAAAGCATCGTTAATGAAAGTTGAATTTGGGTGCAAATTTTAGTTTAATAATCAATAAGCGTGGCCGTCGGATGGCCATGCAAAGACAACATCCATTCATGTCTAAGTTAGGGTCCACCTACTAAGCTTGTTTTGTAGCACGAGCAGCTGTCGGCATCCAAAAGAAGGTGGCAATGGAACTTCAAGTCTGCATCCTTAGCCTGCCATCTATTCTACAAGCAAAGAGCTTATAAAATGGACACAATATCATTACAAAGGTAGAGAAGTGGATATCAAAGCATGGCAGGGTGTGGTATGAGTATTAGAGCCATTGTTGTAAGCTTCCTCGTTGCCCTGCAGCTGCTAACTCCTTGTGCTGCGAGTGTCAGAAGAGCAGACCGTTTGATTCCCCAATCAGATGTTGATCTTTTAGAATTCCCACTGAATTTAGAGTACTTGGAAGCTGAATTCTTCTTGTTTGGCTCTGTTGGATATGGTTTGGATAAAGTTGCACCATATTTAACCATGGGAGGGCCATCGCCTATTGGCGCTAAGATGGCCAATTTGAGTCCTTTCATCAAGGACATCATCATGCAATTTGCCTACCAGGAAGTTGGTCACTTGAGGTATTTTTCTAGTTGATTTTACTTCCGCGGGTCATTTTGTTGAGTATTGTTGGGTGAGGAGTTTCGGCTAATTAAGGGGTTAATCATGGGTTTGTAAGTAATGATACGAGACTTTTGAGGAAAATAAAAGCAAAGTCATGAGAGTTTATGTTTAAAGTGGACAATATCATGTCATTGTGGAGGTTTGTAATTCCTAACATGGTATTACAGTCATGCCCTTAACTTAGATATGTCAATAGAATCCTTAAATGTCGAACAAAGAAGTTGTGAGTCTCGAAAGTGTAGTAAAAAAGTGACGAACAAAGAGTGTACTTTGTTCCAGGGCTCTAGAGAAAAGGAGTCAAGTCTCGATTAAATGGAGGTTGTTCGAGGGCTCCCATATACCTCATGAGAGGCTCTATAGTGTACTTTGTTCAAGAACTCTAGAGAAGGGGAGGTTATTTGAGGGCTCTATAGGCCTCAAGAGAGGCTCGGAGTCCCACATCGACTAATTAAGAGGTTACCGTGAAGAATACATCTTTATCAGTAACTCATTTCACATCACACAATTTATGCAGGGCAATTAAAGACACAGTGAAAGGATTTCCAAGGCCATTACTGAACTTGAGTTCAGAGTCATTTGGCAAAGTGATGGACAGAGCCTTTGACAGTAAGTTGAAACCACCATTTGACCCATATGCTAATGACTTGAACTTCCTTCTCGCAAGCTACATCGTCCCTTACGTTGGACTCACTGGGTATGTCGGAGCAAATCCAAAGCTCAAATCTGCTGCCTCCAAAAGGGTATTCCCTGAAATTCAAACATAATTTCAATCTTTTATACATACATAACACTAAACACAATCCTACGAGCCAATGGTTCAGCTTGTTGCAGGTCTTTTAGGAGTTGAATCAGGTCAAGATGCAGTGATCAGAACCCTTCTTTATGAACGTGCAGCGAAGAGGGTTGAACCATATGGAGTGACAGTGGCAGAGTTCACACAGCGCATATCAGAACTGCGGAATAAGCTAGGACGTGCAGGCGTTAAAGATGAGGGCATTGTGGTACCCAAAGACAAGGGTGCTGAGGGTAAGGTCTCAGGGAACGTGCTTGCTGGAAATGAGTACTCAATCTCATACGCAAGAACACCCGAGGAGATTCTGAGGATTGTGTATGGTGGGGGTAATGAGCGTGTTCCTGGGGGCTTCTATCCAAAGGGCGCCGATGGCAACATCGCTAAAGCCAATTTGGCGATCATGGCACCTACCGAGTAATGTTGTTGTGGTTGTTTTCTATTTCTAGATCATTAATAAAGTGGACGTCAATAAAGAGGAATTTTCGATACTGTTTTCTTTGAGGATACGCTCTCGTAGCTTTACTTTGTACTCAAAATTTAAATCCCGAAATCAGGGCTGGACCAACAGACTATGCAATGAAGCTAAGATGAGATTACAAACAAAAAAAAAACTTTACCAATTATGTAAAAGGTTTGAAATCCGAAACAAGGTGTTCAAGTATGAAAAGCACGTAAACGGTTTACAAAACAATGCATGACAGATCTAAACAAATTATGCACAGACTCCTAGATGCCCCAGGACACTCCTCTGTGGAGTTAAGATTCATCGTGCATTCCCGTTTCGATCCATGACATCACTCACCTGAAAAAAAAAAAAAAAAAGTAGAAAGGAATGAATATAAGCAGCTTAATTGTAGACTCTTTTCGCATCCTTATCTTAGTAGATAAGGATCTTTCTCGGGTTTCTAAGGAGAGTGATCTAAGCTCCAACTCTCTTTTCTGTCCCTTAAGACCCTAGAAGACTTCATATGATCTAAGCTGCAACTCTCTCTTTTCTGTCCCTTACGACCATAGAAGACTTCATGATCTAGTCTGCAACTCTCTTTTCTGTCCCTTAAGACCCTAGAAGACTTCATGATCTAAGCTGCGACTCTCTTTTCTGTCCCTTAAGACCCTAAAAGACTTCATAGCAATGTAGATGTATTCCTTCCTTGTAAACCCATGATCAAAGACTTCATACCAATGGAGATGTATTCCTTTTTTGTAAACCCATAATCATTCCCTAAATGAGCCAACGTGAGACTCCCTCCCTTGAGGCCTATAGAGCCCTCGAATAGTCTCCCTTTAACAGAGGCTCAACTCCTCCTCTAGAGCCCTCGAACAAAGTACACCCTTTGTTCGACACTTGAGTCACTTTCGACTACATCTTCGAGACTCACAACTTATTTGTTTGACATTTGAGGATTCGATTGACATGACTAAGTTAAGGGCATGACTTTGATATCAAGTTAGGAATCATATACCTCTATAACGGTATAATATTGTCCACTTTTAACTTTACTTTTGATTTTCCTACAAGGTCTCGTACCAATAAAGAGTTACCCCGTTGGGGTCAGCTCTATTACCCACCAATTCACCCATTTCACCCAACAACTTAGATTGTTACCTCAATTCTTTCTTGTTTACACATCCCATCAATCAAAGCATGATAAACAGTAAAACTCTGGTTTAAAATCCTCCCGCTAGCTCTCTAGAAACATCAATTTGACCTACTTACACACTGAAGACACCATAGTCGTACAGCAAACGTCGTCAGGTGGGCAGGCCTTACTTGACATTTCAACAAACACCTTGCGTGCAGTATCAATCGGATCATTCTTATTCAAACAATTAACTTTTTAATAAAGTTCGAAGTTGTTTATTAGAGGTATTAATGAAAATTTCAAACACTTTTTTTTAGGGTCAATACCAGTTGTTAGCTCTGATACCAATTGTTAGGATCGCTCAACAATACACACTCGATGATGAACACAAAGAATAGAAGAGAGAAAATATATGGAATATATTGGCGGCTAAAGGTTTAATATCAATTACCATTGTACAACCGGAATACAAAGAAGGTTTTGTACGTAGGAGAAAGTACATTTTATATAGAGAAGGAGAAAGTGTACGTTTTATACAGAGAAGTTTTATACAGAGAAGTATACCGAAGGTGAAAGTACATTTTATACATAGTAGTAGGAGAAAGTACATTTTTAAAACACCGCTAATTATATATATAATTTCAATTTACTAAATATAGCTTCTAAATTTAAATGATTTTTACAGGTATATATAAGGTTTTAATTTACTAAATATAGCTTCAAAAGAATATCTTTATCCAATCTTTAAGTACATATTTATTATCTTTCAAATATATCTCTTGCAGTCACTCTATATCCCAACATTTTTTTTTTACATTTTTTAATTTATTTGAATATTAAAGGGTATTTTTATTTTTTTTAATTTATTTGAATATTAAAAGGTATTTTTGTTGAGGATTATTGGGAGTAAACCATGGTTAATTGATCATGAGTTTATAAGTGAGAATACTATCTCTATTAAACTTTTTGAGGAAATCCAAAGCAAATGAGAGCTTATCCTCAAAGTGGACAATATCATACCATAGAGTTGTGATTTTTAACATGGTACCAGAGTAGCTATGTCAATAGAATCCGAGGCCTTTCAAAGTAGACAATATCATACAGTTTCGAATAGTTGTAATTTCTAACAATTTTGAAACTCTTCTCAAGTAAATTTTAAACAAAGTATTATCTAAAATTAACAGTAAAATATTATAATTATTTTTAAAAAATTGGAAGATATTGTTTGAAATTTTTAAAAGTTAAAAAAAAAAATAATAATAATTTTGACTATACAGTTTTTATATAATATATATATGTTAATTTAAAATAAATGGAAATAAACGTAAAAATGTGAAGATTTGTTATTTATTTCACTATTTAAAAGTAACGAATTTTTATTGAAAGTCAACAAACTCAATGGAATACAAAGACCGTGGCCTCAAATTATGAATAAACTATGCCCTAAAGTAGTGGCTTATTTCATTTAATAACCCACTAACAATACGGTGGATTAACCCTATAACACAATTTTCTTGTTTTTCTTCCCTTCTTTTTCATCACGAAATTTCATCCTTCCACAGAAAATTGTAGTGCCCTTCTGTACAATCTCTTATTATCTTCAATTCTCAAACCTGCATATTGAATACAAAAACGAATGAAGAAGATGTTAGACGAACACGACTCTCCACAATGGTATGATATTGTCCAGTTTGAGCATTAGCTCGCTTTGCTTTGGGGAGGCCTCATAACAATGGAGTTAGTATTCCTCACTTATAAACCATTCCCTAAATTAGCCGATCTAGGACTTTCATCATCCAACCGAAGAAAGTCGATGACAACCGTCGATCTTAAAATGGTTAAAACCACTTTTGTCAGGTTTAAAATCACTCTCGAACGTGTGCTCATACTTCAAAATCAATTTTTATGATACGAAAATCGTGTCTAAAAACATAAAACTAAACACTAAATCGATTTTGAATTATTAAAAGCATGTATAGAAGTGATTTTGAATACGACAAAAGTGATTGTAATGATATCAACGTTGTTAGTGTTCGGGACTCTTACCATCATTGGAGGGACTTTAAGGAATACGAATGACAAGGCGTATAAGATGGCCATGATTGCAGCTGCGGCAATCATGTTATACATAATACGCTTATTGTCCTTGCTAGGTACAAAGGCCGTTTTAAACGTATTTGTCAGCTCAGAGAGCCTGTAAGAAGTCTGCAAGCAAGGCAAAGGCAAGCAAACGGGGGATCATCAAAATTTAGCACAGTCAAAATCTTCATGACGTTAAAAGTAAATAACTAATATTTACCGTCAGAAGTATGATAGTTGTAAGCATGAAGTTCAGTAAAGGATAATCTGGGATGATAGTGAGCAACAGCTTTGGCTGGGCGTCCGGAGCATTTGATCTGAAAGATAAGGTTAAATTGTAGAGATGTTTTAGTGTAGGATTGGTTAATGATTGTTGTCTCTACCTATGCTATAATAACAAATGCATTTGCCACCAAAACTTGTTGGATTTATAGATCCAAAAAAACGTACTATGGTTCTTGTAAACTAACTAAGAAAGGTCCAAAGTGGGTTGGTTATCATTTTATTCAGTTTCGGGTTTCAAATACTAGTTACAGAACTTGGCTTTGCCTTTGGGTAAGTTGATGTGAGATCCCACATTGGTTGGGGAGGGGAACGAAGCATTCTTTATAAGAGTTTGGAAACCTCTCCCTAGCAGACGTGTTTTAAAAACCTTGAGCGAAGCCGGAAAGAAAAAGCTCAAAGAAGACAATATCTACTAGTGGTGGGCTTGACCCGTTATAATTGAACCATTAGATGATTATTTGTAATACTTAAAGCTTGCCATTTATCTTTTTGTGTGTCATGCTGAGGAGAACCTAGGAATAGTTATAGCTAATTTAACATTATTCACCAACTATTTTATGCATGGAACAAAACACCAGCTGAAAAAGGAGGCTCATACCTTAACCAAATATGGAACTGCGAGATGTATGTGTCCAGTGAAATCTTTCCAATCCAACTGGATGGGTTTAAAGCAATTAAAAGTTAATTATATGATAAAACAAAGAAGTAAATGGGTTTAAAAAACAAAATGATATACCCGAAAACGGTCAAAGTATAGCTACGGGTACTCTGGCTGACATTTCGTATGCATATGTAGGCTCTGCTCCACATGAACAAAACAATGCTTAACTAACATATATAGCTTTTCTATTTCAAGCTCCATATAAGAAAAGGTTCACATACGTGATGGGAATCCAAGAAGTGTAAGGATGGTATTGGTTGTAAGTAAGGCTGTCCAATTTGAATACGTACTCAAACCATAGATATGCGGCCTGAAAAGTCACAAAACGGCTTGAATTAGAGGGGAAAAAACCAAGAAATGAATATGGTACACATTAAAAAACATTCTACCGTTGCGGATGTCACAACAATTGTCGTTTTGATCAGTATCCTGCGCTTCAGTTTTGCTTCGTCTAGCTTTTCAATCCATTTCTCAATCTGTCAAAATCATTCCATTATTAAGAATTTCTTAAAGGGAAAATGCAATAATGATGCCCTTATTTGGATTGGATCAATCAAGTGTTAGGAATAACGACTCTCCACAATTGTATGATATTGTCCACTTGAACATAACCTCTCAAGGCTTTACTTTGGGCTTCCCCAAAAGGTCTCGTACCAATGGAATGTATTCCTTACTTATAAACTCATGATCATTCCCTAAATTAAGTCAAAGTGGGACGCCCTCCCAACAATCCTCAACATGAAGGACGCCTTATGATGGCATGAGACAAACTAACAAATTTCAGGTAGAAAAAATGTGATGATAGTACAAGTCAAGCACGTTTAAACTTACAGTTGAATAATAGTAAGCATACACCATGCCTAATATCCAAATATAGCGATCAAGTCCTGTGCGGAAGTGCCACTCATACATAGGAGGCAACTGTTCTTTCAGTCGATTTGGATCTTTATATCCTGCAATAATAATTTGAAATGTTAGATTGGTTGGAGAAAATCGTTTATCCTTGAAAAGTTAAATAGATCAAGAGCTACCTAGAATGAAGGTAAATGGTTCCCAAAGCACTTCAAACACTCCAGGTATTTCCCACACTATGATAACGACCAAGAAGCAAACGAAAAATTTCACGACAATGACGGCTCTAAGCTCATTGTACTTGTGCATAACACCAACAATACCATATACCACGAGAGAGAAAAAAGTGTGCAAGGGGCAGATGTAGTATAGCATGTAACTGTTGTCAAGGACAATGCAGCACATAAACACCAAGAAATTAAGACGCCACATCATCTGCTCAGCAGAAAATGTAAAATGTCAATGAAATAATAGTTTTGATCACAAATAACTTTTCTTTCTTACGAGCAAGAAATTGAAGGATGAATAGGAGAGCATGCCTGAGCAAATCTAGGAAGGCTAAAGTCTTTCCGAGCATAGTAATATGAAAAATTCCCGAATCCAGTCATCCACACATATGCAGCAACACATACGCGACCCACATTGTAAATTTCTCTTGCAGCAAAGTAATGGTACATCAAAAAAATCACCTATAGAAAAACAAAAGAAGCTTATGAAGTTAGCTTGGGTAACTTTATAAGCAATTTCACATTATGACTTGCAAGATTTGAGATGAAATCAAGGAAAAACGCAATTAGGAATCATGCTTCTATATATATATATATATATGGTAAGAAACTGCACTTTCATTCAGAGAAATAACGAACACTAATAATTATGTGTGCGAGTGACTGACCTGCATCCATCCTTTCCACTCCTCAGTTTGATGCCTATTCAAGAAGAGTATAGGTTTCACTGAAAACGGTGATTTATCGAGATGTATCTTGAACGAAGTAATTGCTGCAACTAAGATAAGAAGGATCAAGAGGAAGGCGAAAAGATCTCGATTGTAACTCTGCAAAAATTAACCATGTAAGAGAGATATTAGATCGGGGAGAACTGGTGTAAATCAACAAAATGTAGTTCACAAAAATTACAATTTTCAATCTTAAAAGCAAAAAAAAGAAAGAAAAATTTGAACTTTTTTTTAAATACAATTGATGTTGAGGAAGTACAATGCAATAAGAACATATCTAAATGGTTTTCTAATGAACAATGTATTAGAAATATTACTAAAAGAAATTGGAAGAAAAGAGCTCCGGAAATTAAGACACCTTTGTTGCCGATCCAAATGTATCAGTACGGTCACAGATGTAGAAGTATGCTAAAAGAAGACCAAGTTCAGATCTGTAAGTGAAAAAAGAGAGAAATATATTAACAAAAAAGAGATAAAACTCAACATTCAAGAGATGTCACATAAATATTTAGCTTAAATTCTATGCAGGGTTTTACGTACGCTGCTCGGAGTAACATTCGATTTTCTATCAAGAATGACTCTTCCAGCGTAATGAACCTAGCAGGCGAAATAAACACAAGCAAACAAACATAAGTAAACCTAAAGAATCAGCAGCTTCCATTGGAAGGAACTAAAGCTTCCTTTTGTGAACCTGACAACAGTAGAGAAGGTAGGTGGAATTCGAGCTCCAGAAGGAATGGACTTGATAGCCCCCCCTTCTAATAAAACAGCTTTATCATCTTCCTTTCCAGCATCACTTTCTACCTCAGCAAACCCAACATCACTGTGCCTTCTAAAAAAGAATCCAGTTTCAGTATGGAACAACATGCTACAAAATGAATAATTTTCTACCAAAATATCCTCACAAGAACACATATATGACTAAAAGCAACAAATACTGTCACTTTCTAACAATATTCTATCAATTCTATTCATCATTATTGTTTTTTTTACTGATTAAGCTGGTTTACTTTTTCAATAAGAAACAAATCTTTTCAGTGATCGATGAAAAGTTTAAAGGAAGCAAGAATCAGGGAGGGTTCAAAAAGGAAAAAAATAATAATCAAGCAGTTGTTCTTAATATCAGTAATGTAGCTCGTAAAATGATTTGCAAGATTGTTGCTGGCAAGAAATTATAGATGTAGATGCAAATTTGGAATTGTTGGAAAGGATAGATATGTACTAAGTCAAAAAGCTTTCGTGCAGATTCTATTGACACTTCCTGATAAAACTAATTTCAGGGCTCCTCTTACTTCCTCTTCACTGTATTCCTTGTCTTGTTAATGTTGTTTGTATATGTGTGTGTTCATATCATGATTAATACATAAATATGAACATGTCTTGAGAAAACAGAGAAGACAGCAAAAATTTATGGTTAAAAGGATCAATCAACTTACAGTTTGGAAGCGATCGACTTCTTTTTAAATGCTAAGTACTCCGAATAAATCCAAGCAACGACAATGGTTAAAAATCCGATAAGAAACGAAACCTGTATCGATCAAGTGAAAGAACCAGTATAAATCCATACTCGTCGTTCAATTCATAATGAAATGGCATGAACTGATAGTGGAGCTGGCGAGCGAAATTATAGGAAAATCCACAATAGAAATGCACTTCTTTCGAATCACAGGACTAAAATAATCGAACGAATTGAAATAGTTGAGAAGTGATTAGAATACAAACCTGAGCGTGAGTCACAGGGCCTAGTAAAGCCATTGCTACAAGTTACCGACAAAATCCGGAATGGAAGAAGTCGATCAGAAGAAATGCTTACAAGACAACCAGAAGCATTACCGGCGTTTTGGCGCTCGCAAGAACAATCCAAGTGAAATGGATTGAAAACAAGAAAAAAGAAGAGGATGAGTGAAGAGAAGTGTTCCATTGGAAGTATATATATGCAGCAAAGAAAGACGAACAATCAATACAAGAAAGAAGAAAGCGCTGAACAATTAATGGAACCATAACCAAAAATTAAAAAGTTCTAACGTTGAAGTTTCGGAGTAAAACCGATTCAAGAGAAAACGCTACCAACGCCGAAGATCTCCATTACAGAATACTTCTAGTTTGCATTTGAGATGGATTTGGTTTCGGAAAACCGCAGTGAATCTGAGATGAATTCGGTTTCGACTTTTGGAGACGCTGCCGGAGTTTCTCGGCGGAGATAATTTAGCACGGCCATGGCCGACGGCACGGAGGATGCCACATTAACGGTCCAGTCAACCTCGGTCCCTTTACTTCCTACGTTTCATGCAGAGTTTTACTAAACCATAATTTTCAAAGAATTGAAGCTTTTTAATCTAAATTAATAAATAATAATAAAAAAATATATTCAATTTTAAAATAAAAAAAATAAAAAATAAAAAAAATAAATAAATTTCTCCTCCTTTAAAATTAAAATTAATAACCCTAAATTGTATAAAAAAAAATAAAAATTTGGAAACTATTTATCAACTCATCGGTATATTTAAATGTATTAACAGTATTTTAATTTTTTTTTTAATTTAAGATATCAATGTTAATGTATTAGTAGTAAAATTACGGAGACGTCCTTGATGTAAACGAAGGGATTCCTCCCTTCGTTACAAGCCGAGCAAGAACAAGCAACAAGCAATAAATGGGTGGAACAAGGAAGAAAATCGTGAAGAGAATAAAAACGCTACTACTATTTTAAAAATTACAATATTATCCTCAACCTTTTACAAATGTCTCAAACCATAAGCTGTGACGTGGAAAGAGTATAACGATGATTCAGAAATAGAGTCAGGATTTTTATTAATAAATAATTTTGAAATGTTTAAGGAATTTTAAATATAATACCATAATTTATATAAAAAATAGAAATATTTTTAAGAGAAAGTTTGGAAGTTTATTTATTTATTTATTATTATTTTTCGTAATTTAGCGATTTTAATTATAAATCTTATCCTTGATGGGCTCAAAATAAAGCCGATTGGGTTTAATGGGCCCACTTACCTTCCGGCCCAAAGTTCTGTCGGGCCCATATTAAGTATATATATATATTGTTTACTATTTTATTTATTACAATTATTTGTACTTTCCTTCTTCAGTTCTTCCGCGACAGCGCGGGATTCCTCTTCTTCCTCCCGAGTCTGACTCCGTCTTGTCTTCGCGAGTTCTAAGATTCTGGAATTTCGCTTCACTTCACTGATTCGTTTTCCTGAAGAGGACTGCGCAAATTTGGGCTTCGATTTCTCAGTTCCGCAAAGCTGGATAGGCATAGAGAAGACCGCTATGGTTCCGACCAAGATTCCCACCCGTACCGTCACTCTGCAGCTCCTTCTCGCTTTTCGGACTCCCCGATGAACCATCAAGACAGTCGCTGGAGCCCCAATAACTTCCGTGGCGGCGTTGCCGGAGGTAACCGTCGGCCTTTCGACAGCCCGCCGCGCTTCTCTACTCCCGGTGCTGCTAATTTTCGCCCTATGGGAACTGGCGGGGGGTTCCGTCCAATTCCTGGTACTGGCGGTGGTTTTGGGTCCAGTTTCCAGCCGCCTCCTGTTGCAGGACAGAAACGGGGCTATCCTTTCGCCGGCTGTGGAAGTTCTCCAGGTTAGATTTTGTGGATTAATTTAGTTGCAGTTTCTTTTCTTTTGTTGATAAGAACACCAGTCGATCTTTTTTCAGTTACTTTCATGCTGGTTTTCGCTTTGTTGCTTCTATATCCCTTGGTTAGTTTAGTTCTATCAAATCTGTACACGAATCACATAGAATTTATGTTATAAAGGTCAAAGAGCGCATTCTTTGGAGGATGGTGCTCATGATGTATGCTAAGAACCTCGGAGTTAGATTGCATATTTCCTGTATCATACCAGTTCTAAAGAGTGTTTTTTTTCCCTCACTTTCTCTAACCTTTCTGGGATGTTTGAGATATGGTTAAAACTTCATCCAATGTCTGAATTATGTTCTTGAAAAATCGAATTTATTGTCAGTGTGAAGTTCTATTGATTACCTTTATCATAATTAGCTCCCATTTGAAGGGGGAAAAGAAAAAGGAAGTTCCCTTCTAACCGTTAGCTATCAAGAAACAAAAACTCTCATTAAGAGGTTAATTCATTTCAACTTTCAGTGTGATCAATATAGGAGATATTTTTAGGGTAGTTCTCATATATTTCACGCAGCATCTTCACTAATCTTGCAGCTTGCTAATATCAACATCTTCCATCTTCAGATCATTCGGACAGAAGCAGTTTTGCGAAGCTGTTTGTTGGATCTGTTCCAAGGACAGTTACAGAAGAAGATGTAAGTCTTAAGTATTCATTAAATTGTTGAAAAGCCATGAATTCATTTCCCCACTTTTGTACACTGTATTTACACATTGCTGTCAGACATGTCTTGCATTCTTCTATTGATATGAGAAGGTCTAGGTGTGGCATTTCTCCTAGAGATGAAATGTTTTCGCATTATTTGACATGCATTATTGAAGGGAGCGCTTGGTGGGTTGGGAGGCTTTAAAAGTTGTAGGTTTTCAGACATTATTGTTGTATGAGATTCCTATTGGATCTCTTGTTTAGAAGTGGTGAGAACAAGTAGGACAAATGTCTATCTTGGCAAGCTAGGTTTTGTTCTACCCTTTTGAGGACATATGGTTTGAGAGAGATAAAAGGATTAGGAGTGAGGGATCTTGGAAAAAGAAATGTTTAGTTCATTTTCAATTCTACGTTTTGGGTTCATGTGACCAAGTATTGTTGTTGTCATCCTTCTTTGTTTATGAACACTTACTCCTGGAGCCTTTATAATTGTTTTTTGGGCTCAGTTAGTGGTAGGGTATGTGCTTACGAGTGACTTTCATTTGGTTTTATTTTGATTTTTTTTCATGTAAATAGGTTTCTTAGATAAAACTATGCTTGTTTGATACCAGATTCGCCCATTGTTTGAAGAACATGGAAATGTGATTGAAGTAGCTTTGATAAAGGATAAGAGAACAGGCCAGCAACAAGGTAAGCATAACTTCTATTTTGTATGAATCACTTTTGGTTCATACACATGTCATTTCAGGTTTTGAGAGGCTCGAAGAAACCGTGAGCTCGTTTCCGTTTGTTTTTGCAACAAGTTTGGTGCTTGTTGGTTTTCGTTGCGATCCTAACTTTTTGTCCATCATTTCAAACAAGAAGAGGACAAGGCATGTAAACCTGCTATAATATCAAGTTTTGTATGGCAGTGGAGCACAAAAGACCGTGCCTTGTGATAGTGGCTGGTGCTGCGGCAATGAGGATATAACCCCCTTTTTTTTTTGTAATGGGAGTGTCTGCTGCCAGCAGTTTAGGTTTTTTATTTTAGGATTTATAGTAAGACAAATGTACAGAATTAGAAAATACTGGTTTTTTTTATAAAATTTTTATGTTAATATATATTGTAAGTTTGGAAGATTTGAATGTGTGTGTGTTTTTTCAAATTGTGGTGAATGTGATTCGTTTAAATGGTTTCAAACTTTGAATTGTTATTGATGTGGAATATAAAATGGTGATGGGTACGGAGTTTCATCTCCTAGTGGCTTGCAAAGGATTTTGTGAGGTGTATGTGTTGTTGGATAGTTGGTAACTGATAGCTCACTTTTTACGTTATCCATTGAATGAATGGATGAGTCTCAGGATTTTCAGGTTGCTTGTATGTCTCTCTGAGTTGGTTTAGTCTATTGTAGTATGAGGCACATGGATTGTTTTGTTGCCTTGTTGATGATATCTTCATTTTTATCCAAGCAAATGGAAGAAGACCTGTCATGTTTGATAATAGACGTGATTTTGTAACGTCTTATTCTGTCTCAAGTCAGACTCTTTGGGAGTTCTGCTGCAACATGAAACTCTGCCTTATTGACCACGTGAAACTCATCCTCTCTTACCCCACATATCTCTTGTGATTTTTCACAATTCCCTTTTGTACCTGTGCTTAGTAGCGTGTTGCTAAACAGAACAAGTAGCTTTGCTTCAAACTTGTCACTGTTGCTTGTGTATGGATTGCTGTGTTATATTTTTTAGGAGATTGTTGTTCTTGATTAGTTTTATCTGGTTTGCCCTGTTTTCAAAATTCATGAACTCGTGAGTTCGTTCTAGCGTTCAGCACTGATGTTTATTGCCTGTTGTTTGAAGTCTTGACCGTTTCTTCTTCTTGCAGAAGGAGATCCTGTATCTTTGTTGGTTGTGGTGTATGATCATGCATTTTTTTGGTTCATATAAATTGTTTTATTATTATCAACACTATCTTGTGTATCTTTCTTTCTGGAAACAAGTAATTTTGTAAAACGTAAAAAATAATAATATACAAAGACCTAGACCTTAGGATACTTGGTAAAGCCTCACTGCAGAATTGATTTGAGCAAAATGATACAGCTGTTAATGCAACTATGCTGAGTTTCTGAGGGATATGTCCTTCCATCTACTCAGATTGGTTCATTTTTATTGCACTGGCGTGCTGAGTGGCATTTTTAGTGTTGAGAGTTCTATGCTGAGTATAAATTTCGATACTTTTGTTGGATGGATACTTGTTTAATCCCCTGAATTTACACATTTTGAAGTTTACTCTATTTTGCATGATATTGTGTCTTCTTATTCAAGTTTTCCGCTTTAGTTGGATAGGAGAAGACTGTGTAATTTCATTATTAAACCTTTTGCAATATTGTTATTTAAGGGTTTTGATAAGGCAGAATAATGTGGTTGTTGAGTTTATAGTTTCTGATGGCTTTACTTAACATATTTCATGGCTGTATGTAGCTGATGATCAATGTACATTTTGTGATTCAATTACAGCAAGTTGTGGATTTATTAACCGAGTGAATGTGTTATCTGATAGAGGGAGTGATTGTGATTAATATTTTCACGAGTTTGTAGGACGGTAGGTTGTTTGACCTCGTTATTACTAGCTTAGCCTATTAAATGATATTTTTAGTGCTGGGATATGATAGTTTCTTCAAGTTTGTTTAAAGTGAGACATTCTCTAGCTAATGTAAGACTGATATATATGTCGTAGAAATGTAAAAAAATTATCGATGACCTCCTAATAGCGAGCTTTTGGATTCTTTGTACCATCATAATCATTTGTTACCAATGTTGGTTGTGGTGGTGGTGCTGAAGGCAACGATTGCGATACAAAGATCATTTAGGCAGTCATAATGTGCACGCTAGTGATTTTACTAGCTTATTCCGAATGTTTGGCGTTGAGAAATTCTTGATAGCCCGTCCTATAGTTTCTCTGTTTCGCCTAAGTTGGTTAATCTCCTATAGACCATGGAATGTGTACTATGGCCATGACCTCATGCTGAAACATGCTATAGTTATCTCTATGGTTGGTCCTGTTTGTACTGAACGAATGGAATTCATGTTGTGTGCTATTCTCTGGATGGATTTTGTGGCGTCTTTAGTAGGAAACCGCCTTTAAATCCTTATGAATCTTGAGGGATTCTTGGTGTTCTTTACCTATATCTTCCTGTGTGTTTGTAGATGGCAGGTTGTAACCAACATCTATGTGTATTAATTTTCCCTTTTCATCTCTGTGTGTGTGTTTGTATCATTTTCTACTAGATTTTCCTGATTTCGTAGTTGACATATTCTTTGTAATGGTAACTGTAAAGTTGGCCTTTCATTTGATTGTAATGAAATGATAAATGTGGATGTAGCATTAATTTTACGTGCGCTGTATTTTAGCCTCTTCATTTGCTCGTGGTTATGGTTAGGAATAAATGTAACACCATTAATACAAAGTTATGATCCAATGTAGTCAAATCAGAACATCCTTTACTCATGCAGGATGTTGTTTTGTAAAATATACAACCTCAGAAGAAGCTGATAGAGCAATTAGGAACTTGCACAATCAACATACCCTTCCTGGGGTGAGTTTCCTCCCCCAAATGTTATCTATATATATCTCGTGTGCAATGCTACTATGTATCTTAAACATGTTTACAGGGAGCAGGCCCAATTCAAGTTCGATATGCTGATGGAGAGCAGGAGCGTCTCGGTAATTGACTCATGGATCTGGCTTTTGTTTTATTTATTAACCTTCATCCATCATCGTCATCTTTTTCTTTTTGTGTGTGAGGATTAAATTTCCGAGGCAGTACTATAACTTCGTTTATTTTTGAACCTTTGGTTGTTATGTTGGAAAAATTCATTTTTGAAACGACAAATAGAAAGTCGGAGTAAGATATGAATTTCAATCTGGACTGAGCGTTATTGAAGTATAATGTGTTGTAAGCATTAATACTTCAGAAATGTCAGCGTTCCAAGTCAGTAGAATGGTGAATCGACCTGTCTGCTAAAACAATTTCATTTTCTATCATTTTATTGATTTTTTTCTTTACTTATTTTCTGCAGGTGCAGTTGAGTTCAAATTGTTTGTTGGTTCACTAAATAAACAAGCCTCAGAAAAAGAAGTCAAGGAAGTATGTTATAACCGTGTCGTTAAACACTTTTCATCTCAATTGTTATCCATTTCTGCTTCTTTTCCTTTTTCTTTTTTCAGCCATCAAATAAATTATGAACTTTGGGCTCTGTTGAGCTCTTAGAAATTTATTTTCGTCTTAGTTTCGAACTTACGTATATTGCCCTTTGTTTTTTTGGCTGTGGAGACGTGTATGCCTTTTCTTCTTAGTGTTTTTGCATGGAGTAAGATCATATGGTAACTTCCAATAGTTCAAGAAATTAATCAATATTTTTGTTCTCAGATCTTTTCTCCATATGGAGTAGTTGACGATGTTTACCTTATGCGGGATGAAATGAAACAGAGTCGTGGTATGCTTTTCAAATCTATTTGATCTTGTTAATAAACGTTTTCGATCCCTGTTCTTGTTCGATATGGAGAATGCATGTTGTTGTATGGTAAATGATTTAGATTTTGAGGCTCTGTTGGCTAGGGATTTTAATTATTTGATACGGAACGGAGTTGTAGATGCTGAATGGTTTAAATGAATGGATGATACTCGACTTTCATTCAGCATTTATCAATATGGAATTCTAGGATTTGATTACTTGTTTTTTTCTGTGAAATTCTAAGAGAAAGAAGATTATGCTAGGCCGTTCGACTATTAGATTCAAACTTATCATCACCGTCATTATTACTCTCTCTTCCATTATTCTGGTTTTCCGTATCTTTACGAGTCGCGTTATTTTGAAGGGTGTGGATTTGTGAAGTATTCACAAAGGGATATGGCATTGGCGGCTATAAATGCACTTAATGGAAGGTTTACAATGGGAGTAAGTCTATTCTTGAGTTTATAATATCTTTTTGTTCTGCAGTATCTATTGCAAAACCCATTACTTAATGAATTTCCTCGACTACAATTAGGGTTGTGATCAACCATTAAGCGTTCGCTTTGCTGACCCAAAGAAGCCTAGATCTGGAGATTCAAGGTTTGATATGATGTGGCCTTTATGATCAAATTTTGAAATTGAAAATAGATCCTTTGAAGGCCTTTCTTTTCTAGCATTATCTTAAACCTTTATTTGAACATGGCTTTGGTGGGTAGTATTTAATGTCTTATTCTGAAATTTGGTCCACCTTTAACCTATATATATATATATTATGACTAAGAACCTTATAACTTAAGGATCTTGCTTTTTCAGGGGCACTCCTGCATTTGGAGGTCCGGGTTTTGGTTCTCGCTTTCAAGCACCTGGTCCGAGGTAAAATTCATTGTGGGAGATACCTTTCACTGGCCATTGTCTTTAAGTGTGTGTGAATGAATAGAAAACTAAGCACAATTTTTCATTGATCAAATGAGAAGTACCAACAAATGGTGTAACCCCAAGGAATTAAAACAAACTGCTATGATCATAGTTGCAAAATGGTTTTGAAATGGAGCTCCAGTTAGAGCCAAAAATTTGGCGAAGTACCAAGCATTTTCTGATCATGCTGTTGATTGTTTTGTGCTTTTAGCAGACCAATGCCTAATTTTGGTGAATTTATGGGTGATCGAGTTCCAACCGATGTACGAGGTTTCAGGCCACCTGTTGATGCTGGTGCTTTTCCCTTTGGGGGTCAGTTGCCTCCTAGGTCCAGCGAAACGGGACTATCTTTGAATTTGGTAAGTTATTATTACCTTTTGACATGTAATTTCAAGTGCTGTTCGTGTTGTGAATTACGTAGGTTTATGTATAGCAAAAGTGGCATTTTGGTCAATTTACTCCCTTTTAACTAAACCATATTTGTAATCGGGAACTTGTAGGATATTAATATTTTAATACGTAGCCACCTCACAGCCTCAAAATTTTAACTTCCTCTGAGGATTAGTGGTTGACCTATGATAGTTAACATGCATTTTATCTCGACGTTAGATGTGGGGACCTACTTATAAATCAAAAGGCATCGACGCAAGGATTTTGTGGAACCTTTTCTGTATGATCTTCGTATTGGATATTTCCATTTTTTTTTTCTAGATAAGAAACCTCGCAAGAAAACTTTGTAATGGCCCAAGTCCACCGCTAGCAGATATTGTCTTCTTTGGGCTTTTCTTTTCGGGCTTCTCCTCAAGGTTTTTAAAACATGTCTACTAGGGAGAGGTTTCCACGCCCTTAGTTGTATAAGCACGCATAATTTTTAGGGTGGTCCTGGTAGTGGGTTTAGAGGTCTCAATCCTGGGTTAGCCTCTCCAGCATCCTCTGCTTCTCAACAGGTAAATAGACGTCGGTTTATGATTTTTTTTTTACTCTACCTGCTAGATTATATCCTAGGAATTCCCAAAAATCTCCAATGTTATCTGAATTTGTTAGAATCTTTATCAGTCTGCCGGCCAGCATCCATCACTTGGCCTCCAAGCGTCGCCCGTGCTAAAGGCCATTCAGTCAACAACACAGTTGCCGCCTTCAAGTCAATTGCACCCTCATGGTCCTTCCTATTCTCAGCCACATTCAACTGCAGCATTAGCACAACAGCATAATCAACCACAAAATTTCAACTCTTCTGGTCAACTGCCGTTCAGTCAGCCCGCACCTTCCCAAGAGTTACCTAGCATTGGTGCACAGTTTCCGGTATCTCAGGCTATGGTCCAGCCGGGTGCCTCATCAGCTGCCCCTAATCAACAGCAACGTCCTACACCGATTCAGCCACGGCAGAATTCACCTTCTCAGTTAGCACACATGTTGTCACAACAAAAACAAACTCTCCATGCTAGTTTTCAGTCTTCCCAGCAGGCATTCTCTCAGCTACAGCAGCAGTTGCAGTCGATACAACCATCAAATCAAAGCTCAACGTTGCAGCTGAGTTCCCGGACTATTAATCAGCAGGTAACGAGTTATCTCTATACTATTAGAACATGTTTGGATTCGTTGAGGTATATAGGACATTTTGATCCCAACTTAAGGTTAAGATAAATATTGTCTGTCGTTTTAAATGCCCGTGCAGTCTCACTGGACAGGGGTTATGCCACACACAGATACCAGGGCCACTTCTGCAACATCAGATACACATAAATCTACGGTTCCTCCTGTAGCTATAAATACCAGCAATTGGACAGAGCACACTTCTCCTGATGGTTATAAATACTATTATAATAGTGTTACTGGTGAGAGTAAGGTGAGAGTTTCTTTGAAGCTTTTGCTGTTATTTGTGTGGTTAGAGTTCTCATGTGTGTAACCTGCAGTGGGAGAGACCTCAAGAGCTTTCAGCGATCGAGCAACAACAAAAGCCACCAGTAATGCAGCCTCTTAACCAGTCACGTCCTCAACTACTACCTACCCAGCAACTCTCTCAAACTCCCCAAGCCCAGCTTCAAACTCGGTTCCAGACACCGGTGTCCCACCCTCAGCCGCTACAGCAACCTTCATTCCATTCACAGGTCTGTCTATTCTATTAGCAATTCCAGTTTTCATTATTGCATTTGAGAGTTTTGGCAATTGTATCTTTATTCTGATTGGTCCACTTTATTGTAGACGGTAGACTTTTTAAGATAGTACAATATCTTTGTTGGATTTCGTGAGATCCCACATCTATTGGAGAGGAAAAAGAAACATTTTTTATAAGATTATGGAAACCTCTCCCTAGCAGACACGTTTTAAAAATCTTGAGAGGAAGCCCGAAAGGGAAAGTCCAAAGAGGACAATATCTGCTAACGGTGGGCTTGGACTGTTACAGATTCTTTTACGACTTTATTCATCAACTCATTTTCCTTTGATTTTTCTTGGGGTACAACGGCCTTTACACTGCTACCACTTCGATCTTCTTCAGTTAATGTATTTTGAACATAATTTATTCTGTCGTTATGCAGGAAGGCACTTATACAAAATTGCAGACAGCTAATAGCTCAGTAAATGATCCTACTCGCTTCCACCAGGTACATTGTACTTATATTTTAACGCGACTACCTTTCTTTCCCCGAGTCAACATCACGTAAATGACTACTTGCCTCAGGGACTTCAAGCGAGTCATGAATGGGCATGGAAGAATAAATAATCAACAGGTTGGTTTTCTAATTCCATATGTCGTGTATGTTTGGCTTGTAAGAGTCGAGTCCATTGGGATTGGGATTAGGATGGATACGAAAGACACAAAAAAGAGGTCGTTTCAAGATGTTTCTTCTGATTAATTATATTAACTGACAAGACATGAATTAACGAAGCGTCACGTGCACTGTCACATTGTCAGATCAACGTTCGAGATGTTTCATTACACGTTCTTTATAACGGGACAACTTAAGCCTTACTTGAGAAACGTTAACTGGGTCTACGTTAACCATGGTAGAACTATTTGGTCTTCAGGAGCTCGAAATGGATCAATGAGATCTACAGGTCAGCTGGTGCATCTGCCTTTGAAGTTGTGAGATGAAGATATTAGGCTGCTGCTGCCTTGAAGTTCTAAGGCAGAGAACAGCTTTGTAAGGTACAAAAACCACATATAGGATGATATTCTGTTGCAGTTAATAGCGTGGCACTGTAGAGAACATTTAAATGCATCGGCTTAGTTACAACATAATGCTATGAATGTATCATATTGCTAAAAGTCTATGTATTGCTCATAAACGTGTTTGTCCTTATATATTACATCTTAGTGTCTCAGCAGATACCGGCGGCTCTTTTGTTTCATTACATCTTAGAAATTGGAGTTGAAGAGAATATGTAGACTTTCTTTTATAGCTGTGATTCATTTATACTAGTCGAGAATAGTACCTTTGTTTATGTATTGCTCATAAACGTGTTTGTCCTTATATATTACATCTTAGTGTCTCAGCAGATACCGGCGGCTCTTTTGTTTCATTACATCTTAGAAATTGGAGTTGAAGAGAATATGTAGACTTTCTTTTATAGCTGTGATTCATTTATACTAGTCGAGAATAGTACCTTCTCCAATATAGCAAGTTATCTCCAAGTGTTCGTTTTTTCCGGGTCGGTATATATTGAATTCGAACATAGTCTAGCTAAAGTTCGGTAGGAAGTTTGGATCAGGATATGTGTTTCGGTGGGTAGTTTGAGGCTTCCCATTTTCACCACTGGGTCGAATGTGTAGGTTCTGACTATTTCTCGTCCCCAGTCGCATGAACCTGATCAGACTAGAGAAACCACTTCAAAGAGAGGACTCATGTTATAATGGTTGTCAAATGTTTGGCTTATTACGTATCACCGTTAGCCTCACGATTTCAAAACATGTTTGCTAGGGAGAGGTTTCCACACCTTTATAAAGAATGTTTCGTTCCCTTTTCCAGCCAATGTGGGATCTTACAATCCACTCTCTTGGGGGTCGGCACACCGCTTGATGTCTGGCTTTGATATCATTTGTAACAGCCTAAGCCCACTGCTAGTAGATATTGTCTGCTTTTGTGAGTTACATATTGCCATAAGCCTCACAGTTTTTAAAACGCATATGCTAGAGAGATGTTTTCACACCCTTATAAGGAATGTTTCGTTATCCTCTTCAACCAAAGTAACCAAAGTAGGATCTCATAATATGTCACTGGCCTTACGATGTCGAGCTATGCAGTCTAGAACGGAATGAAATACATCTGCTTTTCCGGGGCGCACATCAGCCTCACATAAGTGTGTAGAAAAGTAAGATCAATGAAAAAGCCAAAATCTTTTACAGCAACCATATCTCTGAGAGAGAGGCCAGGTTGTAGAGGATAGCCACAGTGGAGTTTGGGCCAGGGAATGTTGTTTCTGCTAGCACTTAGGCTATCTCTTCTGAATTCCACTTTCCAAAAGCGTCTTCCTGACTGCAAATTGTTTGGAAAAGAGACAGAAAAAGTAACTTGATTGTCAGAATAACATTGTTTGTAACTGCTTTGACATCATCTTGCAGCACAGCACAGTCTCTGGCAGCAATTGCTAGAATGTCTGCGGGCAAACAGCTTGGATCTCAGATTTCATGGCATCATTCACTTCTAATCCCCTAACAGAGCAAAACAGAACAGATGCACTGAAAACAAGAAATTGATTCATATTCACACGAAGCTATCGATGCATCCTGAAAGCAGGGAAAAACAACGATTTTCATTGACAAACCAGTTGGTAGAAGTGGAGTCGACGTAGAGATGCTGCCATTCGGTGGTTCTCGGAAACGATGGTTTGACCCACGAGGAGATGATTGTTTTTACCTCTAGGCAAACGGGGGTCATGTCGATGCAAATATTATTCTCAATTCTTCAAAAACGTTCAAAAACTATTATTAAAATAAAAATTCGTTAGAATGTTGGTTGAAAATTAAGACCTAGAACAAATGCGACAGTTACTTGGAACAACATAACAGTGTTTAAATTTCAATTCGTTAAGAAGAACGAACAAGATGATAATTCTTTATAATTTAGCCTCAAAATTAGTTGATGGGTGATAATAAAAAGCGGGTTTGTGCCCAAAATGTTGGTCGAGAGCTTGGATTTGATGAAGAAAAGATGATAGTTTTGTTATTTCATCCAAATGTTGTTGAAAATGATTTGATGTTCAATAATCCTATTTGATTGATTGTTGGTATTGATGGGTATTGATGGGATGGAAGTGGATGTCCAAATCTATGAATTTGTGTGATTAGCTATCATTTTTCATACCATATTGATACCATTTTATCAATGTTCTATCTTTTTGTTGCCAATGCTTTCTTCCCCCTACCTTCCTTTCTATCTCCTCTTTGATTCTTGTCATCCCTATTTTAGACACCAATAACTCTAGATTCCCCTCCCACTAACCGAAGATTACGAGTTTAATACGTTAGAGGTAGCTTCGTACCTGATATGATCGATCTTTTGGGTGAAAGTAGAACAAAATCCATGAAAACGTAGGTTTGGAATGGATAATATCATAAGATCATGAAGAAATGAAGCGGTTTAATTGCGTTGGTTTCTGAGATATGCCCTGATCTGCTATATTCACGTTCAATTATCAGGAACTGAGCAAATATGGTGAGTCACGAAAAAGACGGTCATGTCTAGTTTGTCATTGAACTCTATTGGGTAGACACGGACAGTGTACTCTTTAAAAGCATTGGACTGGAGAAAAAACGAGACGATGGGTTGGAAGTGCAATCAAAGCTTCACATTGGCTACGAAAAGAAAGATCATGAATATATAAGTGATGAATACGACTTCTCGATAGATATAAGAGCTTTATCTTTTTTAACACGAGCTAAAATTAGGGTTTACAATGATTCTAATATCACATGCAATGACAACAAATATATCTTTTGACATTATTCGAATGGTATCTCTTGTTTAAAAAATTGGTTAAGAACAAGTTCGACGATGATTTTGATTTTTATCATATTTAAATTAATTAAATGTCGGATTAAAATTTTCTAAACCTAATTTTTATACCATCAAATTTAATTTTAAATTATTAAAAATATGTTTTGGAGTGATGATTTGAACATAAAAAATAATTTAAAATAATTTCCAAATTTCATTCTTGAATTTATTTCATATTTAAAATATAATATTTTGAAGTTATAACTTTTTTTTTTTTAATTTTTAATTATACAAAGCACACTCACATTATTATCGCCAATCTGCATGCATTATTTTTCATCAAATAATACAATAAATTATTTATTATTATTTTAATTTCCCATATTTATCAATAAGATAATTAATAAAGCTAAATAGAATATTCACCATTTCATCAAATTAAAAAAAATAATAAATAAATAAATAAAATAAAAAACTGGATCATTCTATATATATATATATATAGATGAGCCCGTCACAATGTGCTCGATTTTTACAGATATACTCTCTAATAACCGTTAGATTTAAAAAATTATACATTCATTTCTATAATATTATTTGGTTATTTCTCCATTTCTGAGCTCTCGAGCGTGAGCTCTCGAGCGTGAGCTCGACTCTATCATGTTCTTCATCCTAATCCAGTATATTGATATAGACCACTTTGAGCGGAATAGATTCTCCTAAAATCAAAACGTGTTTTTTAACAATTTTTTAAATGAATTAATTGATAATAATAATAAATGTATTTTTTAAGGTACATTTATTTCTTTTAATACATAACAAATAAATTAATCTGCTAATTTACTGACTGAAATTATAAAATAAAGTACAAAAATAATTATTAGAAATTCAACAACTCTAGTAGAAAAGTTTTGAATGGAAGAGATATTAATTACACCTATTCTATTAGAATTCCAAAGAGGGGCATTTTTGCAAAGCGAAATAGACGGAGGGCATCTCGTGTCAACGTCAAAACATCAGATAAAATACACGAGAGCATGTCGAACTCGGGAAGAAACTAAGCACAGGCACAACCGAGAAACGACACCGTCTATTTCGACTTACATTCCATTAGTAATCACAAATCATACCTAAAGGTTATTACGAGACAGTCACGTTACAATGACCCAATTAAACAATATACCCAAAACAACCCTATACTCTACCTCGACCTCGAACCCGACCCCGACCCCGAATTCTAGGTTTCCTCGCCCACACTCGGAAATTTCATCCCTTACCCTAAATTTCTCATATTCTCTAGTAATCAAAACCCTATAACCCTAATTCTTTGAGATAGACAACAAATCAAAAAGTAAAACTATAACTCTACACTACTTGCATTGGCCTTCCCTAATGGCTTTTAAAACCCTAAACCCTAAAAACCCGCCCCTCTCGAGAGCTACGTAATACTAATAATCAATAACACGATCCATCTAAGTCAATAGGTAATACACAAAATATTTAATAAAACGATATATATAAATCGAACCGTTTCAAGGAACTGGATTCTTTGAACCGAAAAAAAAAAAAGACCAAACCGAAACCAAAACCCGAACCAGCTACGTAAATCTGGTCACCTCCATCGACACGGAGGGAAAAAAAAGAAAAAAAAAAACTAATTAATTATAGAAATATTATACAGTGATGGGATTGTGTGATTACTGAACATGATTAATGGAGAAAATGCCATGAAATTTGTTAAGAGTATACGACGACGTACCGTGGAAAATTAATTTTTTAATTTAATTTTTTTTTTTTTTTTCTATTCTTCTTCGGGGATGTGTAAGGCGGAGGACGGTACGATCATATCTTGCAGAAGGCCATGGTCTTGGAAAGATTCCTCAATACGACGTCGTTCTTCTCCAAAACTATGAAACGCCGCATCAAATCGGACATCCACTGGCGGCGCCGGAGTGTACGTATATTGCGGCTGTGGGAAAACAAGAGACGGTTGCGGTGAGGCGAAGGCGGCGGCGGCGGCGGCGACTGATAAAGCTCCACGTGGCATGATTGGGCTTTGATGGATGTGTTGGCCTTCGTAAGTGGTAACGACGACAGAAGGGTCATCGGAGGAACGTTCAACACGCTTCTTAACGCCGCAACCGGCGGTGGTGCAACGGTAATAACTTCTAGGATAAGGGCTGTTTTTAACGGCTTTTTGACCGTATTTCCGCCATCTATAGCCGTCGTCGAGATGATCCACTTCGCTTTTAGTCATGAACGCAAATCTCGGCTCTCTTACCCTTTTTTGATTCTTTTTTTTCGCTTTTAATCTAAAAAAAATTAATTAAATTAAATTAAATCAAAACCCACTTCAAAAAAAATCAAATAACAACCAAATTATAATAAATTATTAACCAACTTACTGCTTGTTGAAAGGGGATTTCTCCCGGAGATCGCCGTCGTCGGCGTCAAAAACCTTTTCATTGGAGGAGCAAGAGACGGAGGAGTTGGGAGTAGGAGGGGTGTTGAGAACTTCGGATGACTCCGGCACGGCGGAGGACGGCGGAGGAAGAGTGGTAGTGGGTGGCGCAGCCGACAAGAGATCGAACAAGGAAGGGGTGAAATCTTGTCCGGCCAATAAATCCATTAATGGGATGTCGAATAACAATCCGGAATTTCCCATCAAATTCTGATCGCCTTTTCTCAATTCTTCTTCCTTCTTCACCTCCTCCATACAAATAAATATATATAAATATATAATTTAAATAATAATAATAATAATTTTTTTTTTCTTTTTTCTTTTTGGGGTGTGAAAAGAAAATGGAGAGAGAGAGAGAAAGGAGCGGCGCTGGCCGTGGAGGGTGGTGGTGGGAGAGTGTGAAAGAGGCGGGGGGAAGGGGCTTTAAGAGAGAGAAAGGGAGGAAGACCGGCAGATGTCGGTTGTTATGTGTACGGAATATGTCGACTGAGGGACGGTGTTTAGCATTAAATGCACGAGGACCACCGGTGGGGCTCTGCTTCACTTTCTTTCATACGCGGATTTTTTGACCGATTCACCCCTTCTTCTTCCCTGGGCCGCCTTTACACGTGGCATTCGGTATAGATAATACTCTCATCCACACCTGATTACTCCCCCTCCTCTTTCCTTTCTTCCATTCTTTTACGTCTCCGTTTAAATTACCAATTTACCCTACTCGGTTTATTTTCAAAATTAATATTGAAAATAAATTTAAACCATTTTCCCCCGATTTTCGTGCTGCGCAAGTATGTCGCGTTGTTCACTAATTAATTTTGTTTTGGTTAAAACAATATTTTGCGTCTCATTTTTTATTTTAAATAAATCTTAAATTTATGTCATTTATAATAATATTTTATAGAAAAAATAGATAAATAATTTTTTAAAAAATTAATACAAACTAAAAATACTCTGATTAAAATTAAATAAATTTTAACGAGGATGGTTCGAGATAAAATAAAATAAAATAAATTCTCTCTCTCATTTTTAATATTTTTTAAAATATATATATATATAATGTATGTATATGTGTGTGTATGTATGTGTATATATGTGTATGTATAGCATTTATATGACGTGTAAAAGCTATGTAATTTTGCGTGTATACCGAACTATGTGGAAAAAATTATATATCAGCTAAATATAAAAGTCAAATAATTTATGATTACTTAATAGACTAACTTCTTTTCTTTATTAGTGAATCAAAACCTTCCATTCACATTTTAAATTGGATGCAAATTAAAATTTTAATGTACTTATGATGGGATAAACGGAGAAGATATTCGAATAAGAGTGATTTTGACAATAGGAAATTATAGCGAATAAAAGTTAAGTGTCGAGTTAGGTTAGATAGCATTTTAGGTTGGGTTGGGTTAATTTTTTTGAAACCAAACTCGTTTGGTTTGGATTTCAAGTTCATTGGCCAAAGGTTCAGGTCGATCGAATCCGAACTAGTCCAATATCAAGAAGAAACGATGTGTCAATATATCTCACCCCTTGCAAACGCATACGTAATCCCCCGACTTGTCCTTGCCATTGTCACCAGATGCAGATAAGACGCCCCTTGTAGATGCAGCTCCTCGTCCTTACTATCACCATCGCCACCCCTGACAGTCCAACCACCCAACCAGTGTATACAGGTAAGATCTCACATTGGTTGGAGAGGAGAACAAAACATTTTTTACTGGGGTGTGGAAACCTCTCTCCAACAGACGTGCTCAGTAATAGGCTAAAACAGACAATATCTAGCAGGGGTGGGTTTGGGCTATTACAACACCATTATGATTCGGTGACTTAATTTGTCCTTATCGTGTTTCAATTAATCAAGCTCTTTAACTTGTCTCTTATCTTTAATAGTCATAACACGGGTTTATTATATATAAAATTAATAATTTTACGCATTATAACTAATTAACCAATAAAATTCCAAATTAGCAACCATTTTTATTAATTCTTTACTACAATTTATTATCTAATACCTATATTTAAAATTTTTAAAATTTAAAGATTTATTAAATATTTTTTAAAATACTAAATAAATATGAAATTGGGAGTGTGACTAAAAATGTAATTTAACCAAAATTATATTTCCATTTTGTAATAATCATTTGGCTTTCCAGCCGACCGTTTAAGTGGGTACGTGAAGCGCATAGATCTTGGCCACAATCCATGGCCGCCGTCCCCACCGCCCAATGTTTAATTCAACGAAAATAAGCCAATAATTGGCTTACACGTGGATCCACTATTTCGAATTTTATTCATCATGTGACCCTGTCTCCAACGTGTCCGATCGGACGGCTCTCCTAACGTAAACGTGCTCTTTTTAATGTGGTTTTTGATTCTCTATGGTTGCTTCCACCGCAACCCAAATACACCCTCACTCTTTTTCATTTGCAAGAGTTCAAGCCCATCTGTAACAGGTGTTGTCCGGTTTTGTCTATTACATATCACCGTCAGCTTACAATTTCATACTCTTATCAGAAATGCTTAAAAACCCTCCTTGGAGGCCCATCGTCCTCACTCGCACACCGTCCAATGTTTGGGTCTGATACTATTATTAGTAGATATTGTCTATCTTGGCCAATTACATATCTAGTCCGCTCACAGTTTTCATACCTTTGTAAGTAATACTTAAAAACCCTCCTTGGAGGCTCAGTGTCCTCGCTAACACGCTGCCCAGGTTTGATACCATTTATAACCATCCAAACCCACCGCTAACAGATATTGTCCGCTTTTGCTCGTTACATATCCCCGTCAGCCTCACAATTTTAAAACGCATATGTTAGGGAAATATTTACACGCCCTTGTAATAAATGTTTCGTTCCCCTCTCCAACCGATGTGGTAACTCGCTGCTGGATTGGTCGTCGAGCTTGCTTCTATTGGACCTGGAGTTGGTCAAGGTACTGCAGCGGGCCAAGCTGTAGAAGGGATCGCGAGACAACCCGAGGCAAAGGGAATTAAAAAAAAAAAAAACATAACCCGACAACCCAACACAAAAATAAAGGGTTGAGTTGAGTTGAGCTGAATTGAACTGTGAACTTTATTAAGGTAGATTGAGTCACCAACTTAACCAACTCGAAACTGAGTTAGTCGAAAAGATTTATTCAAACGTAACCGACCCACGTACATCCTTACCAATAGATACACTCGAATAACAATGAATTATTTATTCGATAATCTCGAGCAACACAAAATTAAATTATTTGAAAATGAAAAAATAAAATAAAATAATTGAGAATGAAATTGCAGGACGCAAGGAGGGTCAGTATTGTCAGCCAAAAACCCATTTGGACCATAAAGAAGAAAATACATTATTGTCTGCTTCTTCCGATCCACATGATTCTGTTTGGAATTTCAGCTATTATATCCAAATATTTCATTTTTTTAAAAATTCCTTTAATTATTTTAATTTTAATAATTCAAAATTCTCTAATTGGTTGACTTTGAATGGGTCTTATTTATTTATTTATTTATTATTTTTATTAATTAATAACTTTTTTAAAAAGGTACCATATTTCATGCCCCGATATTCAAAGATGCAAAGTTTGAAAGCAAAGAGTCACGTCCTGACCAAAAATAAACGCACAGTAATTGTTTTAAATCGTCTTTATTCCTTTCACATTAAACCAATCCCACTCGCGAAGTATTGATCGTGAGATCCACGCGCTATATTTTGCCCCCTTGAAAATCCACGTGTTTTCCACGACTTAAAGTGGAGCGTGGTTCTTAAGGAGAAAAAAAAGGACAGGTCACCGACTAGATCGAGAGGAAAAAGGCTAATTTAAAACATTTTCAATTTAATCATTTGATTAAAAAAAAAAATTAATTTTCATAAATGTTTTTTTAAAAAATACTTTTTGAAATTAAAAAAATGGTATAATTTTATATGAAAAATACGACCCAAAGCACAACTTTTAAAAAATTAAAGAATAATATTGTAATATTTTTAGTATTTTCTAAACAAATAATATAATTATAATTTCTAAAATTTTAAAATTTATAAAATTCTAAAACTAAAAATTAATTTTATTAAATAATTTAGCAAAAAAAAAAAAAAAAAGTGTGGGCCCCAGCCAATTTTTTATTTTTATTTTTTATAATATAAAATAATTTAGTGAGAGGGAAGGGTATGGGAAAGGCAGTCCAAGATGTCGTGGTATGAGGGATCAAGACAGCCTAAAACGCAGCGGTCAAAGGTAAGAAGTCAAATGTTTGACTAATAGTGATTTGTTGAGCTACTACTCAGTCAACTCAAAAGCCAGCTCCAAAAAGGGACCTCTTTCGCCCCCACTGCCCTTCCAAACCACGTGTTATTCCCCCCTCTAACCCTCCCCATCCCTTCACGTTCTCGATCTGATGAGTCAGCAGCTAAGTTTTCTACACGTTACAACTCATACTATGAATTGATATTTGGTCCCGTTCAATTTTATCCCTTTTCTATCGTTAAATTGATTGTCGCCTAACTTTTTTTTTTTTATTCCGACCTACCAAATTACTACTTAGAGATAAGCTTAATTTATTTATACGTTTTTAATATTTTTCTTCTTGAGAGGATCTTTTTATTGTATTTTCAATATTTTACTTCACGTGTCTAAATATAATATGATCCAAAAGGAATAAATTTTAATATTATTCGAGATATTTATACTATTACAAGATTATATATATATATATATATATATATATATATATATATATATATAGAAAAGTAACGGTTAAGGTACTTTTTTTATTTGTAATGTTCATAAACGAAAATCAATATTTTACAAATTTCGAGACTAAAATAGAATACATTGAAAATGTGAGATCCGTTATCAGTTGGGAAGGAGAAGGGGACATTGACTATAAGGGCGTGGAAACCTCTGCTTAGCATACGCGTTTTAAAAACTTTGAGCGGAAGTCTGAAAGGGAAAGCCTAAAGAGAACAATATCGGCTAGTGGTAGGCTTGAGCCAATACAAATGGTATCAGAGGCAGACACCAGGTGTTGTGCCAGTAAGGAGGTTGAGCCTTGAAAGGGAGAGGACCCCAGGTGCCAGCAAGAACGCTGGGGCCCGAACATGGGTGGATTGAGGGGTCCCACATCGACTAGAGAAAGGAACGAGTGTCAGCGAGAATGCTGGGACCCGAAAAGGGTGGATTGTGAGATCTTACATCGGTTGGGGAAGAGAACGAAACATTGTTTATAAGAGAGTGGAAACCTCACCGTAATAGACGCGTCGATGAACTTGGGTCGTTACAGAACTGTTCCTAAGTCAAATTTTGGTTGGGGCGTGAGAGTTTCGATAAGATTAGTATTAAATATTAAGAAAGTGACTTTAAATACAAACAAAAGTGCAATAAATTAGGTGTTTTGATGCATTTTTGTTGAGGATTCATATGAAATTTGTTTGATATTGTGTAGAGAGAGAAGTTTCTAGGAAACTACAAATCTCCATCAACTTTTTAGCCTTATCCCTTCTCTATACATTATTATCATGCTTGATCAATATCCAAACCTCTCTCTCTCTCTTTTGACTTTTGGTCTTCATTCTCATCTATCCTTTGACCCAAAACAAACATACCGTTGACTTAAGATTTTATATCCTTATTCCAATTTGAACACAGCTCATCTGAATTGTCCCACATCATTGTGGAGGAGAACGAATCATTCTTAATAAGGGTGTGAAAACCTCTCCCTAACAGACCAATGACAATATCTACTAGCGGTGGACTTAAGAAGTTACATGAACGAACCGAGAGTAACCCTAAAAACATGATGGTTAAGAAAGACTGAAAAGAATTGATAGTTAATACCCATACTAACACGGTGCACCTTCTATTTTCGGTGGGACAATTCTATGTTCAGTGACCTAGTAGAGTGAAATATGTGAGTTATGACAAAACAAACTAAGAGGACACGAGTTTGTTTGCAAGAACAATCTTCGGTCTTAGAGATGGTTCAAGTTAAGTAACACGATCATGTCAATGCAGGAGAATGTCGGGGCATCAGATACTGAACCTAAATTCCAAATTTTCGATCAAGAAGTCAAAGATTCAAATCGAACGTCCTCAGTTATTCAAATTATCATTCTTTCGTTTGGAATATATGTATATATTAAAATAAAAAATTAAAATTTGATGACTTATTAGGTTGATATATGTAACTATCACTTTTAATGCGTTTGATGTATGAGTATGAAAGAGATTGAAAAATTATTGTTTTTTTAATCATATATTTAATGATTGAAAAAAATAAAATTTATCAATAAATATATATAATATAATATGAAGCGCAACAAATGAATGAGTTGACTTGACCGTAAGGAAAGAGAAAGAAAGTAGGGTTAGAAGCCCGTGATTGCGCCATTCCCAATTTCACCTAATCTTTATATATATATATATATATATATATATATATATATATATATATATATATATATATATATATATATATATATATTAATCAATAAAAAACGATCTCGTATAAGATTCCATGTTGGTTGGAGAGGGGAACGAACCATTCCGATATGGAAACCTCTTCTTAATAGAAGCATTTTAAAACTGTGAAGCATAAGGGACGAAAACGAACAGTATTTGTTAGTGGTGAGTTTGAGCTGTTGCAAATGGTATTAGAGTTAGACATCGAACGGTGTGTTAGCAAGGACGTTGGGCCCCCAAAAGGGTGGATTGTGAGATCCCTCATCGATTGGAGAGTGGAACGAAACATTTCTTATAAGGGTATGGAAACTTTCCCTTAATAGACGCATTTTAAAACCGCGAGACTGACAACAACACATAACGAGCCAAATCAGACAATGTCTGCTAGCGGTGGACATGGGTTGTTACATCTCGTTACTTGCTATATCTCCACTTTCTTGCACGACTAGGTCTGTTCTTCGAGCCTGCTTCTCCCTTCTCCCTTTGTAAACAAAGTCGTATGAAGTATAGCCAAATGGTAAGACATAGACTTTTGGTACTAACATGCAAAAATTTAAATCTTTTTACTTCATGTTATGAACACTCGATTAGCTCTTTAAAAAACGAGTCAATAGGGGGAACGACTACCTACAACCAAACTTATAGTAAGCCAAAAGTGTAACTCGAACCCATTTTGCTATCAAGCACGTATATGAACAATATTTGTTAGGAGTTAGACATCGAACGGTGTGTTAGCGAGGATGTTGGGTCTCCAAATGGGTGGATTGTGAGATCCCACATCAGTTGGAGAGGGGAACGAAACATTTCTTATAAGGGTGTGGAAACCTCCCCTTAATAGACACGTTTTAAAACCGTAAGACTAACAATAACACATAACGAGCCAAAGCGGACAATATTTGCTAGCGGTGAAATTAGGTTGTTACATTTTGTTGCTTGCTCTAGATCTATTCTTCGAGCCTACTTCTCCGTATAGTCAAGTGGTAAGAAATTTTTTTACTTCATATTATAAACACTCGATTAGCTCCGTAAAAAACGAGTCAATAGGGGGAACAGTCACCTACAACCAAACTTATAGTAAGCCAAAAGTGTAACTCGAATCCATTTTTCCAATATATATATATATTTTTTTTATTTTATTTTATTTAAAAAAAATACTTTTATTCTTACATGTTTTATATATAATTCTCTTCCCCGAAAAGAATAATAATAAAATTATAATAAAAAAACAGCAGCACATGGAGAAGTAAGTCAAAGTCAACAATGTTAATCCACGTCATAATTAAAGTATTAATTACAAAATTAATTAATAATAATATTTTATAAAAAAATAAAAAAATAAATAATTATTCAAAATTCTATTTAATTATTTAAAAATGAATAATTAAATGAAGTGTTTGGAAGTGTAAAAGGAGTGGGGAAAGTAATGAATGTGAAAAAAGTAAAACGCGTTTTAGGGGAAATGGACAAAAGAAAAAAGGGCGTTTAGAAGGACAATGAGGACAATCACCATAGGGTTGCGTGCACGTCTCTCCCCAAAACACTATAACCCCATACATACAAAATAGGATTCCTTTCACTCCTCTTATGCCCTCATCATTGCACCTCAAACTCGACCCGAACATAGCTCAACTCGTTCGATAATGACCCAATCACTCGAACAATCTAAACCGTCCAACCTATATCTAATAGGTTGATTTGGGTTAAGTTGAATTTTTTAAAAAATCGAAAATTTGATTCGGTTTATAGGTTGACACTTTTAAATCGGGTCATAACAACAGGGGTTAGTGATGGATTGTGAACCCTGTTCGAGTCATTCAAGTCACCAACTCAATCAACTTGAATTTTCGAGTTTATGAAAAGAAACTTTTTTTCCGACCCAACTCAAGTACCGTTTTCTCCTTTTATTATTCGATCTCGTCCCTTTTTTTCTCACCGTTTCTTTTATTTTTTTTTTTGTCTTTATAAAAGTAACTTTTTTGTGATAATGTCGGGAATTCGAAAAGTCACCATATCTAAATATTCCTTCGACATCAATCTATGAAGAAGGGAAGTTTCCTACACTAAATTTTGTGTATAATTATTTAATAATAATGAATTAGGGTGGAAATATTTGGCTTAATAATAATTGGTATCTTATTCATCGAGACGTGCTCGAACTGACTCGTAATTTTTAAACCGAGCTCGGGGGGACGTTTTTTTAAAATAGAATACCCTTTTTGTCCAAATGCTTCACCATAAGACATGGAGGGGTATTGGGTTTGAGACATATATGGAATGTTGGAATGATGGAAGAAGGGAATTGGAAAGGGATGGAGAAGAAGAGAGATGTAAGGGAAAAGGGTAATTTAGTCATTAAAAAAATAGGGACCATACTTTGAGTTATGGTGGATGGTCAAATAGGTCGGTTCCTAAAAAATCCGGACTCCGAATATCACTATCGTCGTGACATGGACTGAACTTTCCCTACCTCTCGAAAAATTATTCGGTAAGGTTGCGTGTTTTTGTATCTATTAGATGTAAATCAGACCACTGAATACAAATTGAATGTTTATCTTTTTGTAATTTCTCGTTCATATATCTAACAGCAAAAACTGTCGACCATATCGTGATAGCTTTTTCTCGAAGAACTTCTCGAGTTAGCTCGTGACACAGTGACAACTTTTTCTCGAAGAACTTCTCGAGCTATCTCGTGACCCAGTGACAACTTTTTCTCGAAGAATTTCTCGAGCTATCTCGTGCTACAGTAACAACTTTTTCTCGAAGAATTTTTCGAGCTATCTCGTGAGACAGTGGCATCTTTTTCTCGAAGAATTTCTCGAGCTATCTCGTGGCACAGTGACACCTTTTTCTCGAAGAATTTCTCGAGCAATCTCATGATACAGTGACAGCTTTTTCTCGAAGAATTTCTAGAGCTATCTTGTGTTACAATGCCAGCTTTTTCTTAAAGAATTTCTCGAGCTATATCTCGTGACACAATGACAACTTTTTCTCGAGCTATCTCGTTACACAATGACAACTTTTTCTCAAAAATTTCTCGAGCTATCTCGTGACACAGTGACAACTTTTTCTCGAAGAATCTCTGGAGCTCTAACATTGATCCACGTTGGATTTAGGGTTTGTGTTTGAATGAATATATGTTGTTGTTTTGTTAATGGAGAAAGAAGTGAAATGGTGGAAGGGAAATTCAACAATGGCTGCCCAAACCAAACCCTAAAATGCTTCCAAGAAAGCGCGTTGCTTTGGGGCAGTGTGTGATATACAAATGAAAAGGACTCACCTTTTTCTACATATCTCACAACATCCAACATTTTACCCTAAAATCCCAAACCCTTTTTCATTTCATCTCCATCTCTCTCTCTCTCTCTCTCTCTCTCTCTCTCTCTTCCTTATTCATTAATGCCCATTTTGCCCCTCACCTCTACTTATATTCCGTTCCCTCGATAATTCCCGCTCACTATCAAATTTAAAAAAACTATGAAATTATAGGTTTTTTAGTCCATGAATGTTGAAGTCGGTGTCTATTTGGACTATAAACTATTAATTTCGTGACAAATAGATCAGTAAAATTAGAAAGGAAAAAACTCGAGAGAAATTTACTCCCTCGTTTTGAAACAAGTCTACGAAATACTAAGCAATTGAGAGATAGCGGGACGTTACAACTAGCACTTTGAAGTCGACTGAAACACTAATGGAGAGATGAGCGGGACGTTATAACTAGCGGTTTGTAGTATGCTGAAACACTAAACAATGGAGAGATGAGTGGGACGTATTTCACATCAATTGGAGAGAGGAACAAGTGTCAGTGAGGATACTGGGCGAGTCCTGAAGGTCCCAAGGACGCTAGTCCCCGAAGGGGGTGGATTGTGAGATCCCACATCGATTCGAGAGGGGGAACAGATAATTCATTATAAGGGTGTGAAAACCTCTCACTAGCATACGTGTTTTAAAATCTTGAGGGAAAGCTCGGAAGAGAAAGCCCAAAAAGAACAATATCTACTAGCGATGGACTTGGACTGTTACACGTTACAACTACACTTTTGTGGTTTAGTTGAAACACTAAACGATGGAGAGATGAGCGGGACGCTACAACAATAAGAGTGGGCCGGAGATCCATTCTCACTTCTTGCTGCGTAGAGCAGAAGGCCCATTGGGCCGGAGATCCAGCACTTATATGGGCTCAGTACTTGTGATCCATCAGTTATATGGGCCCGTTGGGCCGGATAAATGGGCCGAACTTAAAGACAATACAGGCCCAACTTAAAACAAAATTGAAGTCCAGAATCAAACTCCAACCAATATGGGTCCATTAGTTTAGAGGCTAGAAATTAAATTATAAAATTATAAAATAGACACGTCATATACCCTTGCAAATTCAATCAATAATGCAACATTATCTCTTAAATAAATAGGAAATGGTTTAAATAATTAATAATTAATAATTAATTCTAAATTGGGAGTATTCTTAATAATATTATCCATATTTATTTTTTTTATAAAAAATCATTAATATTAAAAAATATAAATTAATTGAAACGACTACCGTTTTGTTAAAAAATACCCATAAATTTTTAAAAAATATCAATAATTTAAAAATTATTGATAGTCTAAAACTTTTAGAAACCCTCGATATCATAATTTAGAATTTTTTAAAAAAATTAAAGCATAATGATATCGTTGAAGGGTATTTTTGAAATAAAAAAACTATATATATATATATATATATATTATTGTTTATATTTGTGAGTGAAAATTGAAAAAGAAAAAAAAAAGTAGGCATCAATCATGTCAAAGCAAACGGTGCATCACCAAATTAATAAAATTGTCATTAATGCAAAGGATTGATTGATGTAATTTGTGAACAAATGCCTCTAATTATAGGTTTTTTATTTATTTTATTTAATCACTTTTTATTATAGAATATCTTATTCTTAAATATTAATTATGAGACAAAATCCCAATAAAATATTGAATTATTATTAAATATTTTCTATTTACATAACTCACCAAACTTTTTTTTCGATAAGGTTAGAATAAATTACGATTAAATTCGATAATCTTAATTAACACAATTTTAGATTATATAATAAGTAAATTAGAGATATAAATTATGAATGAGCATACAATATTACGGGTGTAAATGACTTTTGCATCCACATTTCTATAAATTTGAGCTCTTTATATGAAACTTTTTTTTTTTTAAATAATATGTTCGATTAGTTTTTATGACGTGTTTGTAAAAGATGACTACGCGAATGAACAAAGACGACATTCTAGTACGAATGATTTTAGGGATATAATGATTAAGAAATAGTTACTACTTATACGAGCAATAAGCACCGTTCTTTTAGGGAGCTATATAGTAAAGACTCATAAGTTAAACATATAAGCGAGGACATACCGATGAAAAAAAAAAAAAGAAAAATTGTATTTGAACGATTTATTTATTGTTTTAAATAAATTATTAGATAGTTATTTTAAAATGATTTTGTGATGAGAAATATATTATTTAAGAAACTAAAATTTGAAAATATCAATTAAAGAACCAAAAAGAAAAAAGTATTGAATATTGAGTTGCTTGTACGTAAAAAAAAGGTAAAGAAAAAGAAAAAAAAAAAGAAAAAAGAAAAAAGGGAAACATTATCTATAAATATGTTTTAGGGACTAAGAGTATGCTACTGACACATCAGCCATCACATGTGGTCTAATCATATATCAAATTATGTGGAGCTTCTGCCACGTCAGCACTCAATTTTATAAATATTAGTCCCTATTTTTTAAATTAAATATTTGATTTAAAATGTGATGGGATTTATTAATTTAAAAATAAATAAATAAATAAATGTATGAGAAGATTAATAATAGAAGAAGGTTTTAGGGTTTAGTTTGTGGGCGTGAGCTGTGTGATTTAACAAATACCTGAATTGAATTGCAAGGCATTCAAATCTTTGGTCACAACAAAAGTAGTGGAAGGTGGGAGACAAGGATTAGATGAATGATTCACAATATTGTCAATTGCAATCCGTCTTGTTTTAGAACATACCTGAAAATACCTTGCCTCGTTAACACATGTGCTCTAAAACCCATAAGTCAGAAGTTCGATTCTCCCCGCCCCACCTGTTGAATGAACTAAAAAATAAGGTTGTACACAAGTTGAGTTAGATTGGGTTGGTGACCCGAACAACACGAATAGAGTTTACAACCTAACTCCACCCTTGACTTTTAAGTTAAGTTGTTTTGTAACCTATTTATCCACCATACATCATCACTTAAAAACGTTAAATATTCTTGATCTTCATTATAATATTAAAAGTTAGGTAGAGTTAGACTGTGACCTTATTTTGGGTTGGTCGGATTAGTTGGGTTGTCAACCTGCATACCGATGCAAATTTTCGTTTTTACAAAAATTCAACTCACTCAAGACGAAAAATAATTATAACCCAACCCAAGTCAACCTTTATGGTTTAAGTTGGGTAGTTTGAGTTAATCATACTATTAGGTCATATGAACATATCTCTACTAAAAAAGTATTGATATAAAGTGAGACAGTTTGAAACATATTCGACTTTTTATATAAACTTAGGTACACCAAACGGATATCGATAACATATATTTATGTCACATCGACACTCGACCTAAACAGATAAACTCAATATCTTAATATAATTTTTGAGTTCGGGTTTAGGTGGAATAACTTCTCAAACGTGGGAATGAAGGCAAAGCTGTTGGGAGTTGACTGTCGGCCGGAGATGTTATTAAACAAAGACTTGGATTGAAATGGAAGGCTTAGGAAACGAAACCAAAATGAAATTCAGTTCATTCAAGAAAAAGAGAGGTTAGGGGAGAACATAAGAGAGTGGAAGCTGGGAGACAAGATTAGCTCAAACATTTGTTGATGCAAACATACTTTGGTTCATTGGACAAATTGTCTGTCTATGTTCTATGTGCTGTCAAATTTTGGTCAAACTTCCCACCCACTTAGCATCTTTTTCTTATTTTAATACCCGAGTGAGGTCTCGTCTAGTTAGGCTTTCAATTCGGAAGAAGAACCATTCAATTGTTTAAAACACGAGAACAACTAACTAATCCCCTCTCTAGATTCTTAACATAAATGTAATGGCCACTTCCCCTCAAAATTGTTAGAACGCATCTACTAGAGACAGCTTTCTACACCTTTTAAAAGATGTGGGACATCACAATAAAAGTAAGGACAACTATATGAACATAATCTCACAAAGGTGGTAGGAAGGATGAAAGATCCCTAGCATAGAATAAAGAACCTCATTTTACCGAAATCAAGAATACGAAGATACAAAATTGAAACCATTTAAAATTTCAGACACAAAATTGGATGTGAAACGGTGTGGCAGTGAGGTAGAACAATAGATTGAATCGGCACACCATTCTAAATCTCACCGCCACATCGTTCCAAACCGAATTCTATACGAAGAACTTCTAGTTTTAGACGTAAAACTACTCTAAAAAAACTTGAAATAGGCAAAGGAAGAGGAGGAGGAGGAGGAGGTAGGTGAGGGATGGGAGATTAAAAAGAAGAAGAATGGGGATGTGGGAGCCAGGACAGAGGGGAGGAAATGGGAGGCCACTAGGAGTGAGCTGTATCTATCTGTCTGCATGCCAAACAAGGTCCTCCTCCTTTGGATATGAAGTAGGGCAGGTGAAGCTACAAAGAAATACCTCACACATAATAAGTACATGTAAAATTTAGAAAAAGAAATTGTATATCTGAAACTCACATGGATGCCCCAAAAATCTAGGGCTGTCACTGTTCAGCGTGGGTGTACTATAAGTCTCTATAACCCACATGATTGCCAGAGCCCTCTTCCTGTCTTACTCAAAACATGATTCTCAGCACCAAATTTTGGCCTGCCTGCCTGCCTGCTCTGCCATGCCATGCCATGCCATGCCATGCCATGCCCTGCCTTGCCCTGCCTTGCCCTGCCCCCACAAGCAGCGCTTTACTAAACTCAGACATGACAAGATCCTTTCTCCTCCTCTTCCATTGTCTCTTCCCCTGCCTGGGTTTTAGCCCCACTGGACGACTAGAGAGTTCCTCATTTCAAAACTTTACCCACCAAAAAACAAAACAAAACAAACAGAACAAGAAACTTAAATTATTAGAGGGGTAGGAATGATGCTAAGCTAAGAAGTTGGATCCTAGAGCTCAATATAAATGAACCCAAATTCTCAGACAAAGCAACTTTCAGTTTCCAATTCAAACGCACCGAGTATATACTTGACCCCCTTCTTTTTGTTTTCCATGGATCAGCTTAGACATGGGCACCAAGTATATACTGCCTAAGATTCACCAGAAAACTGTTTTTTCTTCTCATTAACTTTGCAGAAATCAACAAGAGGGGTTAATAAATCCACGAAGTGAATGTAAAACAACAGACAAGCCGAGGCCGAAGATTACAGCACAAATTATGTACGGATTCCAAGTTCTTTTTTCCTTTTTTTTTTTCTCTTCTTTTTGGGCATTGGATTCCAAAGAAGTTATTCAGGAGGAGGGGAAGAGTGAACAGAAAAAATAGAATACCACGGGGAAGGAGGAAGAAGAAAATAGCAGCAACCATATTTAACAGACAGTTACTTCACTTGCATAGAGGCAAGCAAAGCAAAGATGCGAGAAGAAGCGGGAAAATGGTAGGATTTGTCGGGAAAAGGGAAACACCAGTAGGAAAGCGAGTCATCAGTTTGGTGGGGCGGAGCTAGAGCCTGCTGCAGAAGTTGAGGCCGAGAGCAACTCGGCGAGGGCACTCATGGCTCGAACTTGCATTTCAAGTGCAGCTATGTAATCGGTAGCCTCTTCCAGGATAACCGGCAACGGTTCTTTCCGGCAACCGGGAACTAGCCGTCCAAGAACCCTAACTTTCCTTTGTACCGCCGGTAAGGATTTCCCTCTCAACCGCAATACGCTAACTCTAGGTTTCTTTGAGCGGTTGTTTCCGGCGGTGGATGCCGATCTCTGTCTTTTCGGCTTCCTGAATTTGAGTTTCAGCCTGTTCGTTAAGATGGCTCGGCTCCACCTGGTTCTCCCCTTGGCAGCGACGGCGAGGACTCTGTCAGCGGCCTCGCGTACGGCTCTGCCGCGGCGCGGCGCCTCGTTCGGAGGACTGAGCCTCACTTGATTCAATGCTCGGACCAGCTTGGACGAGTAAATTTCTTGCTGCGCTTGAGACTTCCATTTAATATGGTTCTGGTTTTGATGATGATCTCTGTTGCCGTGGCTTTTCTTCTTCTTCTGCCTCCTTGAAGACTCCCGCGCGCGATCGGAGTTCGAATGAACAGATGACGCCATCGAGACGCACCGATCCGATCTCAGAAAAATCGATTCCCTCGACAAATCGATGATTCAAAGATGATCAACCATTAATCTAATCTCTCTCCTCCAAATTTACACAACGCGTTCCAAAGCAAGCAAAGAAAAAAATCCTGAGCAAGAGTAAAACAAAAGGATATAACAGATTTAGCCGAACAGAAACGTCAACTCCCTAACGAAATCAGAATTTACAGCAAAACATCACAAATCAAATCGAGACCGATTCTTACAAAGAAATGAAGCAAAAAAAAAAAAGAGGTATTACGAAATCAGGAAAAAAGTAAACCAATCAGAATCACTAGGATTAACAATCTTGATTGAAAATTCTTGAGAATCAGAGAAGAAGATCAAAAATTCTAACGATTGTTAGATTGAATGGCACGATGACCTATATGGGTCACGACCTCATGTATTTATAGATGCGTATAATGAAGATTACATTCCAAATCTATGATTTGGTAACAAACCATAAAATCATAGATTTGGTAACAAACCCTTCAAATCATAAACTAGTAAATCTTAGACTATTTTAGTATATACAGTTATGATCTATTTTAGGTTTAACACCCCCCCTCAATCTGGACGATGTACTACTAAGTTCAGATTGCGCCTAAAATAGCTAAAAGAAGGAGCTGGCAGTGGCTTTGTCATGATATCGGCGAGCTGATCCTTGGAAGATATGAGTCGAACATCAAGCTGACGAGTCGATACTCGTTCACGAACGAAGTGATAATCAACCTCAACATGCTTCGTCCGTCGATGAAAGATTGGATTGGCGGATAGGTAGGTGGCACCAATGTTGTCACACCATAGGCTAGGCGCTCGCGCTTGCGAGATCCCGAGCTCACGCAAGAGAACTTGGATCCAAATTAATTCGGCAGTGGCATCAGCAACCGCCTTATATTCGGCTTCCGTACTAGAACGAGAAACTGTCGATTGTTTCCTCGAACTCCAAGAGATAAGATTGCCACCAAAGAAGATCACATAGCCTCCAGTGCTTCGACGATCATCAGGATTCCCAGCCCAATCAGCATCTGAAAAGGCACTCAACAAATCAGTGCTGGACTTTGTAAGACACAAACCCATATCAATAGTGTCATGTAGATAACGGAGAATTCGTTTGACTGCCGCCCAATGTATAGAAGTCGGAGAGGACATGAACTGACACACTCTGTTGACACAGAAGGATATATCAGGACGTGTCAGAGACAAATATTGGAGAGCACCAACGACACTTCGATAGCGAGTAGTATCCTCAGGTGAGAGCTTTTCACCACCATTCAATAACAACTTCTCACTGGGAAGCATAGGTGTGGGCACACCTTTGGAGGTGAGCATATTGGTTCTGGCTAATAAATCTCGAATGTATTTATGTTGTGTCAGAATAAGTCCACTAGAAGTATGGCGGACCTCAATCCCAAGAAAATAACTCAAAATACCAAGATCCTTGACGGCAAAATCATCCTGAAGCTGTGTAAGAAGTTTCTCAGTAGCCGTAGAAGATGAGCTGATGATAATAATATCATCAACGTAGATGAGAATATACATCTGAATGCCCGTTTTGTTAAAAATAAAAAGAGAGACATCAGCCTTTGAAGGTGTAAAATCCAGCTGTAATAGTTTGGAGCTAAGGCGAGAAAACCAGGCACGCGGAGCTTGTTTAAGGCCATAAAGCGACTTATCCAGCTTGCAGAGATAACCAGGGTGTTGAGAATCCACAAATCCAGGGGGCTGCTTCATATAAACATCTTCATTAAGAAGGCCATGAAGAAAAGCATTTTGAATATCAATCTGCCGAATAGCCCAACCACGAGAAATAGCAAGAGATAATAAGAGCCGAATGGTAGTGGGCTTAACAACTGGACTAAAGGTATCATCATAATCGACGCCATACTGCTGTTTAAAACCTTTAGCAACCAGGCGTGCTTTGTAGCGATCAATAGAGCCATCTGGCTTTTGTTTGAGTTTGAAAACCCATTTGCAATCAATAACGTTAAGACCAGCACGAGGAGGAACTAAGTGCCATGTCTTATTTTTTTGAAGTGCCTGAAATTCATCATTCATTGCCTGACGCCAGAGGGGATGCTCCATAGCAGTAATATGTGAAGTAGGTTCAGAGGCAGAAGACCGAGCTACAAGATATGTTACTGTTCCATCTGTACGCACCTTGGGTTTTTTGATATTGTGCTTCAATCGAGTACCATACGGATGAGTAGTAGGTGCAGGATCCACATTTGAGGGGACGGCCGTATCAGCCGTTGCGAGGGGAGCAACCGATGCTACAGCAGTTGGTTGACCAACGGCCGAGGATTCGACCGGGCATTGCGCAATATCATCTGCTGGCGGAGAAGCCGATGCCTCAATCATTGGCGGAACAACCAACGCCGATTCGAATGGCAGCGACGCGGAGGATTGTTGCGGCAATTCCGAAGCTGATGTAGACACCAAATTTTCTGCATCCAAAGAGTTAGTAGGCCCAGACATATGCATGTGATCATTCTCCAAATTAGTACTGCTATTACCCAAATGCAAGGTGCACAAATCAGGGGCATTATGCGTCGACTGCATGATTGGGGAAGAATTAGGTGAGGCTCTCTTGAATGGAAAAACATTTTCATCAAATATGACATCTCTAGACATATAGACACGACCAGAATCGGTGTCAAGACACTTATACCCTTTATGTGAAGAACTGTAGCCTAGAAAGACACATTCCTTTGATCGAAAAGAGAGCTTTTGTTTGTTATAAGGACGAAGATGAGGCCAACAGGCACACCCAAAAATTTTTAATAAGGAGTAATTTGGTGGGGTATGAAAAAGAAGCTCTAAGGGGCATTTTTTATCGATGACACGAGTAGGAAGACGATTGATGAGATATGTGGCTGTAAGAAACGCGTCGTCCCAAAATTTAATAGGTACATGAGCATGAGCTAGAAGGGCTAGGCCAGTTTCAACAATATGACGATGCTTGCGTTCAGCAGACCCATTTTGTTGATGTGTGTGAGGGCACGAAACACGATGACCAATTCCAAGGGAACGAAAAAATGTGTTATGAATTTTCTGATATTCCCCACCCCAATCAGATTGAACCCACTTGATTTTAGTATCTAGGAGGCGCTCAACATGAGCTTGGAATTGCAAAAATATACGAGGAGCTTCTGTACGATCATGCATCAAATAGATCCACGAAAATTTACTGAAATCATCAATGAAACTAATATAATATTTAAAACCCCCAACAGATGGAGGTGCAGGGCCCCAAACATCCGAAAAAATAAGTTCCAAAGGTGACGAAGACCTATGGGAAAAACTAGTATATGGTAATCGATGACTCTTTGCTAACTGACACGCATTACAAACTGACAAAGATGACTCACTAGCACACGAAATATTATTTAGACGCAAAATGGATTTTATTACTTGAGATGAAGGATGTCCAAGACGAGCATGCCATTGGGCGTGAGTAGTAGATCTGCTCACCAAGGCGTGCTTGAGATTATCGACATCGGATGGCTTAATAGGATAAAGACCAGATTCACACCTCCCATTTAGGAGACTTTTCCTCGACTGTCGATCCTTTATAGAAAAATGCCAAGGATGGAATTCAAAAAATACGTCATTATCACGAGAAAATTTATGAACAGAAAGAAGATGTTTGGAAATTTCAGGCACATGCAAAATATTACGCAACGCAAGAGGACGAGTAGCAGTATTAATTAGAGAATGACCAGTATGCAAAACACGCAAACCTGCTCCATTGCCGACTTGAACTTGTTCACCTCCATGATAACGTTCACGCACAGCGAGACGATCCAGGTCACTGGTGATATGGTCCGTAGCGCCTGTGTCGCTGTACCAATTTGGGTCAATCTTGTAAGAGGAAGTAGCCGCCAGTGCCGTAGGAGGAGCAGAAGAAGGTTCATCTTGATAGGACTCATCCATCCTATGCCAGCAGCGGATAGCAGTATGCCCCACTTTGCCGCAGATCTGGCAGGAAGGACGAGCAGAAGGGCCACGACGATCACCAGCAGGACGAGAGGGTGCATAACCTTGAGAACGACCACGACCGCGATCCCTACGCCCACGATTCTTCTGCTGACCACCACGACTAGCATAATTGGCAGAAGATCCAAGATTTAACTGAAGTTCAGCCTGGTGTTGTAGTTGGCGAGCTTCATACGTCATTAGATGTGCAAACACATCATCAAGGGTGAGGGCTTCACTCTTGGTAGTCATTGAGGTGACGAAGGGATCATAGTCAGGGCCAAGACCAGCGAGAAGATACGCGATCACATCATCATCCTGCAAGGCAGAGCCGGCGGCGGCCAGCTCGGTGGCTAGCCCTTTGATCTTGCAAAAATAATTTGCAGCAGATTGATCTCGTTTCTTGGACGTGGCAAGCTCAACACGAATCTGAGTAGTGCGAGCACGAGTTGACGATGAAAACATCCGCTGCAGGGTATCCCACGCCTCCTTGGACGTAGTAGCGGCAACCACATCATGAAGAATCTCCTCAGACATGGAGGAGAGAAGGCCGCTAAGGACTTGTTGATCCTGATCATACCACTGATTATAGGCCGGATTAGAGACCAGCTCAGCACCAGCAGCAGTTGAGGAAGGGATCAGCTTGGCAGGTGCAACATTGGTGCCATCGAGGTAGCCCATAAGCTTCGTACTCCGTAGGTAGGGGAGGAGCTGGGCACGCCATATGATGAAGTTGTTTTTGGTTAGACGAATTGTGACAACATGGTGTAGAGGGATTGGATATTGTTTAAGGCCAAAAGTCGCCATGGTAGTTGAGACGGTGTTGGAGATGGTGGATGGAGAGGAGGAAGAAGACATGGCGAGGAGTTTAAAAAATAAACCTTGGCTCTGATACCATGTTAGATTGAATGGCACGATGACCTATATGGGTCACGACCTCATGTATTTATAGATGCGTATAATGAAGATTACATTCCAAATCTATGATTTGGTAACAAACCATAAAATCATAGATTTGGTAACAAACCCTTCAAATCATAAACTAGTAAATCTTAGACTATTTTAGTATATACAGTTATGATCTATTTTAGGTTTAACAACGATAACAGCAGGAAGAAGATTAGGAACTTATGATAAGATGCGTACCTTTAGGGAAATTCCTTCTACAACAAATTCTCGATCAACAGAAACAGGAAGAACTCTGAAGAAGATGGAATCACGGCTTTACGAGAGCGAAAAGACAGAGAATGTTGTGATTGAAGAGGATATATATGGAACCCGATCTTAAGGCGTCCCCTTCTGCAAGTAGTTAGTTAGAGAGAGAGAGAGAGAGAAGTGAACCAAAACTATGACTTATTGCTTCGACTCTGCACCATATGACTCGTATTTTATAGAGCCACAGCCACAGCCACAGCCAAAGGCTTGGGGCTCGTCTGATGGTCTATAATGGCTCGGTTGGGTCCGCACTCAGCTCGGGTTCGTGCCTTTCTTTATTTACCCCTTTTCAATTAATTTAATTTCTAATTTTTTTTTATATCTAAATTGATGTTTTTTTATTTTGTATATTTATCATAAATTCAATATTTTTAAAATTAATTTCTTAATTTTTTCAAAAATTTATTATAAAATTAGACTTTACAAAATAAAAAAACTGGAGAGTTCAAAGACGGGACGTATAATTGAAAACATAGCTCAATTGATATAAAATATTTATGTTCGATTAAAAAATCTAATGTCCGAATCTCAACACCCGACTGGAATAAAAAACAAAAACAAAAATTAAAATATAGATTTACTTTCCTTTTTTTAAAAAAAAAAAAACGAAGAAAATAAAATAAAATGAATTTCTTATTCTTTTGCATCCATTTTGACAAATTCCTTGGGCCAACACCAACATCCTTTTTTATACATTGCCCTGTCAACTTCAACAAGTAAATTTCGACAATTGCGTGTTTTTTTTTTTTTTTTTTGTGTTTTTTTTTTCAAACCATTATTTTATTACATTAATAAATAAAATTTCAGATACTATTATTTATTTTTTTTTAGATTTTTAAAATAGTAATTAATCCCTTATTTATTAAAAAAAAAAAGTAATAATTGTTGGATGATGAAAAAAGTCCGCTAATTTAGAGAATGGTCGTAGGTTTATAATTAAGCAATACTCTCTCTATTGGTACGAGACCTTTTGAGGAAGCACAAAGTAAAGTCATGAGAGCTTATGGTTGAAGTGGACAATATCTTTTTTTTTTTTAATTCTGTTTAACTTCTAAAATAATTTTTTTTTAATAATTAAATTTTATTAAAAGGGTATGGGGGTAATTAAACAATTTTTATTTTTTTCATTTATATTTTCTCTCACGCAATAATAAAAATAAAAATAATTAAAAATTAAAAAAACCCTTACGAAAGGAACATCAAGACATGAGTGGAAAATGATAGTAGAAAGCAACGTGGTCCAATGGAAAATACACACGTGTCCGATGATCTGGCTCCAAACTTTTGTGGATATTCAATGCATCCACAGTTGACATTTAAGCGCCCGGAGGCTTTCATTATAATTTTCTACTACATCAATTATATTTCATTATTTTCTTTTTTCTTTCAAGAAATAAATAAATAAATAAATAAGAGACATAAGTTTAGGTTTTAAATGTAGTTTGAAAAAAAAATCTTTATTTATTTATTTTATTTCATCAACTATTAAAAATATTTATCCAAAAGTTTTATATATATATATATATATTTTGTATTTTTTTATATTAAAAAAAATAATTATATAAATAAGAAATTCATCTTTTAATTTGATATTAAAATATATATTTTAAGTTGGGCTTGACATTATTAGAGTGATTTGAATCTAAAACAAGTATTCTTAGTTTGAGATATTTGATCAAGGTAATCTAAATGTTACAGCTTCCCTTCCCTCATAAGATTGATATGAGTCTGGATACACCAAAATAATTATATTAGATCAAATAAATACCTTGGGGCAGAATTGAAAAATTATATGACTCGAATCTTTAGTATTCTCTTATTTATTACTTGTATCTACTATTTAGGTAGAATACCGTCACCCATTCTTACTAAGAAACTGGAAGAAACAGAGGAAACAGAGGGGGACTAAACAGGAACAAGAGGGATCCACTGAAAAAGATACTTCTCCTTCCTTTTTTTCGGAAGAAAATGAGGATCCAGACAAAATCGATGAAACAGAAGAGATCCTAAGAAACCCTCCTGGCCCAACCCTAGACACTCTAAGATCCTTTTTCAAATCTCTTGGTCCCTGAGGAAGAAAGGAAAAAGAATTTCACGCTCTTCCTTTCGCTTTCGGGAAGGGAGGATTAAGAAAATCCTACGGATTGGAGCTTTCTCCAGACCTCGGAGAAAAGCATGAAGAAAAAAAAAGGCTCGAATGGTACGATCCATCCGTCACCCCAGAATGAAAGGGGCGATCTCGTAGTTCTTGGTCTGTGAAGATACGTTGTTAGGTGCTCCGTTTTATTTTCCCATTGAGGCCAAACCTAAACCTTTGCTGGAGAGATAACTGTTCATATATTGATAAGGGATGTATGGATTCTCGAAAAGAGAGGAGCCGAGTGAATGGAAAGGCTATCAAAAGATTAAAAAAAAAAAAAAAAAAAAAACCAGTTTATGAAATTTCTTAACCTACGAATCGAAATAAAGAAAATTGCAAAATGCGATTAGAAAAAAACAAAATAAATTAATAATATAAGTTGATAAAATTTTATAAATAAGAATTCAAAATAAAAAAAAAATAGAAAATAAATATTGTGTATAAAAAGGAAAAAGAAAAAAAAAATTGATGTGACGGTGGAATTAATATACTTTTCTGTGGCGATCTTTAATTGCTTTATGAAAGGTAAACCAAGAAGCAAGATAGTCGATGGCAGAAAAAGTTCAAAATCATATCGAATTATGTGGGAGTGGGAGTGCAGAGCTTAGCTTTTGCCACCTTTGAGTCTTTAATGTATTGCGATTTCTGTAGCGAATGATTGCCTTTTTGCCCCCTTCATCTTCATTCCTCTAAAAATCAGCTTCCATTCCTTACTGGCTACGTAACATATCAATTTTAATTAAATAACATATACTTTCCACAACTTCCACTAAAATATAATTTAATTCTTTCAAAAATACGTCAAATGTTCTTGTAATTAAAATCAAAACAAAATTGTGTCATCATAAACTGGATTTCTTTTTCTTTCATTTTAGACTTTTTCACCTATATTTTTGTTGTTGTTATTATTATTATTATATTTGTTTACTTCTAAACCCATTTTAAAAATCTCGAGAGAGAAAGCCTAAAAGAAAAATCTTAAAAGGACAACCAAGAGAACGCTTCGCCTTTTCTTGCTCGTTTTTTATCATAAGCTTGTGATTTTGTTTTTGTCCCTTGTTTCGAGCAGTGGCATTCTCCCGAAAAAGAAGAGAAAGGAAAAGTTAGTCGAGCGACTTACCCATTCAATGACTTTGACACTGGACGTTTCAAAAATAGGGTACTATTGGGTCGGGTGGTTTCAATTGTAGACGCCTGTTGGCATTCCAACATTCCTTCTCCTTTCAGGGCCTATCCAAAAGAGAATCCGGTGTTTCTTGATCGTGAATATCTGAATAGGACGAACAGCTCCGTGGTTTGCGGAGTGGTTTGACTTCTTTTTTTTTTTTTAAAGAATTTATGCCTTCATGACGTGCCATCTGCCTTTGACTTCTTAATTCTTAATATTTCATTATTTAAAACAAATTTAAAAATAACACAAAATTTAGAGTTTAAAAAGAAAAAGAAAAAAAGAAAAATAATATTGAGAGTTTTTAGAAAATAGGGAAAATAAGTTTAAAAAGTGCACGTGCTATGTGGGTCCGTCTATCTGGCAGTGTCTTTTTATCTCCAACTCCGTTTTATTTTGTTTAATTATTTTGTGGGCTTTTTGGACTTTTCTCACTTTTATGGGGAGTGTGTACAGCTATGCCCCTGCCTCCATATTTCCTTCACATAATTCCTTGTTCTCTCTAATTAACAATTTATTAATTGGAAATTTTTTAATTCCACATAAATCTTAATTTCTAAACTAATTTGTAGTTGCATTCTAATTTATACAACATATAAATTCATAAATAAAACACAAATACATACGTGCTTATCAATAAACTTAAAGATTAAATTATAAATTTAGTTTTTAATTTTTAAAATCGATATCTATTTGTATTTAACTTTTAAAATTATAAAAAAAAAAAATCTCTAAACTAAAAAAAAAAAACAAATTAAATTAAAATTTATCAAATTTACTAGATAAACAATTTAAAATACAAGATTTCAATGAATATAAAATTTATATTCATATTTAACAAATTAATTTTTTTAAAAAATTATAGATTATACCATTAAAAATTTATAATTTTAGTATCTAAACTTTCATTATTGAATTTACTAGAATGTTTTAATGTTATTTAATAAATAAATTATTGTATTAAAATTTTGAATTTTTAATAATCTATTTATATATGTATATTTAGACCCAACTAAAAATTTACCCCACTATTAAAAACTTTTAAATGTTCGAGACTAACCAATACAAATCTCAAAAATAAAAAATTAAATTTGTAATTTACTCCATAATGGTATGATATTATTCAGAAAGCTTTCATGACTTTGTTTTAGATTTTTCAAAAGACTTCATTTCCATTCCTTGATTATAAATCTATGGTCATTCCCTAAATTAGGGAACGTGGGACAGTAAAAACTCAAAATTACAACTTGAAAAGAAAATAGTAATGTATTAATTAATTAATTAAACTATTTTATAATCAACAAATTTCTACAACCTAACCCTTTACCCTATCTAAGTACATGCCATCTAAACCTAATATTTTAATATTGGCATTTGGACCAGACTGAATAAAACAATAATTCAAACAGCTACCCCCACTGTCCTCTTATGTTCAAAGATTCTAACATCACCAAATATGAATCGAACATATTTTACAACACCAGAGTGTCAACTATTAGGAATTTTAACTATTTTCTCCAATTCGGCTTTCAGACCCCACCTCTCGGGCGAGCCAATCTTGTTGGTGGTGATGTTGTCAGCATTCCACCAACAAAATTTCATTTCATAGGCCCTAATAATGCTATGACGCTCTAGGCTTGAATATTATATATAACCTAATCCTCTTTCTTAGTGAAATCATTGTGACCATGTGTAATCAATACACAAGAGAACAAGCCACCGAAAATAAACCTTAAATTATAGCGCTAAAGTTTAATTTACTATAACAGCCATTATGATTTAGAGGAGAGGTTGCCCCCTTCGTGTCAGACACAATAAAGTAGCGAGGACTGGAGCGTTTAATAGATTCAAAAGTAAGTATCATAAATAAGATGTCAAAACCAATCACATTGGGGAGGGGGAAATGATCAATTAAAGATGAATGTGAGAGAGCTATACACATACCTGGCAGCTGCATGCATGTAGGTCTGGAAGATGTATATAATGCACGTTAGCATCAGAGAAAAGCCTGGTGATGAGGACCCCACCGGCCGATTGTTATTTGCCTCTCCAACCTAAATGTTAGAGAATTATGAATTTATAAGTGAGAAATACTATCTCCATTGATATGAGGCCTTTTGGAGAAGTCTAAAGCAAAACCATGAAAACTTATACTCAAACTGAACAATATCATACCATTGTAGAGAGTCGTGATTCCTAACAACAAACTCATGCAATAGTGATGCTACATATTGTGTGTTGAAGCTTAAGAGCAAGAAATGGTGAGTGAGGCGTGAGGAGCAACAATAATAAGACCTTGCTAAAATGTCAACCTATAAGATCTTAGTGACTCAAAACTGTAAACTTGTAACGACTTAGAGTTGCTACTAACGCCTCATACTCTTCTAAAATATGAATATAATTAAAAAAAAAAAAACATCATCTATAGTATAAATGTCGAAAACATTGAAAATTTAAAGAAAATAAAAACAATATAAAATAATTTAAAACAATGAAATGCAAAACCATCTATTCTAACCTCTTTCCACGATTTCCTTTGCAATTGACATAATCCCCTGGAAGTAATTCTTTCTTCTTTCCATCTGTTTCTATTTATGACAGAATGAATCTTTTCAATGAGGCATATGTAGATGGTCAAGGTTTCCTGTAAAGAGAATTCCCTGGGAATTACCCCAAATTACTCAATCATGGATAGAGAACAAACCCCATCTGATTAAAAGATGTTAGTTTTGCCACTGAATAGAATTAGTCACCTAAATGACCAGCAGCTTATCATTATCTACCATTCGCGGTAGGTAACATGTAAATGTCCTGTCATTGAGAGAACTAGGATTGACCCACATTATTCATAGGTATCAAAACCTTAAACAATGTTCATTTGGTGTAACAAATCCAGTCGTTGCAGTTCAAATCAAACCACAATCAAAGAGCAAACCAGAGACTTGTTCAAGGTTGTAGCTGACAAGTCATCAACTCAGATTTCAAGTTACCAGATGGAATCAGTAACTAATTACAATCCAGTTCTTCAATAAAAAAACCCAAAACGGTTTTCCAACTATATTCAGTCAGTTGGCACTATTCTAGACATTACCAGTATCAGGGTGTGCCAGCCAACCGCTAACATATCTCTTCAATCAACCATATGACTTCATTGTTTAGCTCATCGTCTTTTGTAGATAAAATACATTTTATAACAGCATACTTGAGTTGATGTACCAGAAAGGAGATGCCAAAAATATGCAACAAATGCTTGTCTTCTGAAAAAAACTAATTATAATCTATATCTTCTATGGAAAGTCCAAAACGTTTTCTTTTACTAAATTCACATTCAGCTGGCAGTAATCTTGTCATTATCAGTATGAGTTGTGCCAACCACTGACATGTTCTCTTCAATCAGTCATATGATTTCATTGTTTAGGTCATCATCTTCTGTTAAGCTTTTTCTAATAGCATACTTGATTTGCATATAATGCACATGGAAGGAGTTGCTAAAGATATGCAACAATGCTGGAATGATATGCAAAAAAAAAAAAAAAAAAAAAAAAAAATCAGCCTCATCATAAATCGTTGTTTATTAACAAATCAGGCTCGAGTCCTTATCAAATGCAACAACATCTCCAGAATGCTGAGCAGTTTGGATCTTCTCTAACTCGCATCATAATAGTTCCGAATTCAAAACAAATTGCTCTGAATTCTCTAGGCAAAATATATCTTTGCAAAGTGAAAACAACATTAAATATTCGCTAATTAATCAAATAAGAAAGTGAAGACTCACAAATAAGCAGTCAAATGTAATGCTAAGGTTTTACTAAAAGATCCAAGTCAAATGTAATGCTAAAGGTTTACTAAAAGATCGAAGTCAAATGTAACGCTAAAGCTTTACTAAAAGATCGAAATCAAATGCAATGCTAAAGGTTTACTAAAGATCGAAGTCAAATGGTCACCCACAAGTTTATGAAATTTCAAATAGCTTTAAATCATAGTACGCTAACCGTGAGGTTATGCACGGTTAACTTTTGACTGCAAACTTTCACGGCTTAGGTTTCTTATGTAGGAAGATGAAACAGGCAAAGTCCATTTCGAAGGTAACATGTTACGACAAAATCAATTAAGATCAGACCTCTGATGCTTGAACAGCAAGTTTAAGTTGGCAATGGCCCGATGAAAGAGCTCTTGACTTCCGAGTTGAAAAAGAAAGCTAATGCCAAGACGATGATCCACACGAATAAAGATAGAGAGAGAACTTGATTTTTGGCAGAAATAAGTTGAAAAATCTGGTCTCGATCTTGAGGTATGGCAAGGAAATCGTCTACAATGATCCTTATGGATGCATCTATAAGCTTCTTGGCCTGATGATCAACATCCGTGGATTGCAGGACTTGAGTTAGAGCACGACTTAAAGAATTTACAGCAATCTCTGCTCCTACTGAACCCGCGCTACTTTCACCCAAATCATTAGATCCAGAAAAATTAACTGGAACTTTGTCAAGCTGTCCATTATCAAAAGTGACAACTGAAGATGGAGAAAGATCGGGGATAAGAGAGCTCCCGCAGCAAGCAGAAAGAGCCGGATTAACATCATGCAAGAAACACTGAAATTGAGGAAACTAACTTAGCAAAATTTTAAATCTATCAAATTCCAGGGTCATAAATCTCTCATATACCTCGTTTCATCGCTTGAGCATACGTTTAATACATCAAGTGAATCTCCAGTCGCAGTAGATTATAAACGGAGGAAAAAAAAAACGAATATAACTCGATCAATGAATAAACTACAAATCTACTCCAACAATTGATATCAACTAATAAACGAAACAGAAGAAGCAGGAAAACACAAAGTATAGATAGAAGAACGAAATGAAAAGTTAAGTCGGACTGATAGAATCGGAACTTACTCGATCGATATCTGGAATTTGATTGACGTCTGAGACAACAGAAATCGAAGAGAAGTCTTGCTTCGAACTTTGCTGGATTTTATCATCGGAAAGTGAAAATGTGGCAGTCAAGCATTTGGCGATCTTCAAGGAAGCAGAACGAACAAGAAATCAAGCTAGAGAATGACAGCGATTGAGAATAACCTATAAAAATCAATCATACCTTCAGAGGTTTCCTCGATCTACGATTTGCCGCTTGATCTCTCTGAGGAGTTTGGGAGTCTTTCATCCTTTTCTCCATCTTGATATCGCGGGAAAATTTTCGGACGTTCTGAACCTAATCTTTGGCGCCAATGAATATCGTGCAACATATGAAAGAAATAAAATAACGGTATGCAATCTCACTAAATTTTTGCTTTTATATGGGGCATTCTTAATACGAGGGACTAAAAATTGAAAATTAATTGCCACTTTTTTCCAGTAATATAATTAAATATTTTATTCATTATTTTAAAAAACTTCAATACTTTTGTATAAAAAATTAATTATATTTCTTTACTTTCGAATTGAAAATTATATATCATATAATTTGAAAAAAAATTATATAATGAATTATTAAAAATATTATTAAACTTTAGCTCGGCCTCCGAACCGTACGTGAGACGAGTTTCTGCCTCATACAGCTTGGGCCGAAGACCGGGGGAAGTTTAGGAGAGATGGGGAAATCTAGCAGCTACCGGTCGGGGAAAACCAATCCTATAGCTCCCGCGCTTTCCGTTCTTTCTATTATCCCATTTTCTTTCGGGATAGAAGGCTAATACTAATCTAATAAGTTTAGTCATCGTTGTCTGACCAATTGGCTCGGACACCAGACCACTCGTGCCCACCCCCATAACTACACGGGTGAGTATTCATACATTTTTTAAAATTTTAATAATACCCTTAAATTTTTTTAAAAATCTAAAAAATATCCTTGAATTTGAAAAATTAAATTTTAATAGTAAATTGGTAGTGGTTGATCGTCAATTCCAGTACAAAGATTTAGATGCAAACAGTTAATAATTTATTTCAAAAATACTCTTGAACACTCAGGTTTAAAAAATACTTTGAATTTTCAAAAGTTTCATTAATACCCTTAAATTTTTTTAAAAATTCAAATATAATTTAGCATATGGTCTCAGTCGATATATCGAGTAAAAACTTTTTATAATTTTTTTAAATAAAATTTAAAGGTGTTTAATGCTACTTTTAAATTTTCATGGATATTTAAGGATAGTTTTGAACATTTTTATAAAGTTTAAAGGCATTAATGAAACATTTTAAAGTTCAGATGTATTTTTTATATTTTTAAAATAAAGTATTAATAGTTTATATCCAAAACTAACGATAATATATATAAAATATATATATATATTGTGACTTTTTTTAAAAAATTTAAAAGTATTATTGAAAGTTTTGAAAGTACGCTTTTGGGTATATGAGTAATTTGCCTCTAAATCCTTATATTAGTTAGAATTATTTTCTTTACCCATAGAAACACAATTTGCCTTGTTGTATTAACCGCGCAATAAAATTCATTTGAAATGGATTATGATTGGAAATTCATCCAACTTATGAGCGTTCGAGTATAAGTTAAACAACACGCCGAGTGAATGATTCAGAACTTCAATCTTATCATGTTTAGGTCAGCTGAACTAGCTAGTTTGTTTAGACCGTTTCCATTTTGTCTCCGTAGATTGAGGAGAAAAAAGGCTCAGCGACGTAAGGAAGATAAAACGAGAGTTAACAGCAAACACAATAGAAAGTTGGAGGCAGATGCACGATAGTCTAACAATTCCATCGTGGTATGAGCAGACAATTCTGAAGAAATTATAAAATATGGATTAGAAAAAACTTGAATCGATAAGTAATTGAACCATCGAAAATGGACATAATTGTTGGAACGGCGTAAAGCCTCTAATATCTAAAAAAAAAAATATATTCATAATTATTGCAATTCGGAAAATTTAAATGGTTTAATTATTAAAACGTTGAAACTTAAATCAATGGAAATTGCTTTAATCATAACTACCTCGTTGGTGGGCATTGTGGTATATCCCCTTATCTAATCCCTTCATTGTGGTACATCGCTCTCTTTCAAATGTGGTCTCGATTCTTTCATGTACTGTTCCTTTACTCGGGTGTCACAGATTCAATATCATAGAGGAAATAACAAATGGTCGGGATTTAATTTCTTTTTAGTTCAATAATATTACGTATAGATAAGAATTCAAATCTCAGAGGATAATGTGTTACTCAATTGAATTATACTTAAGTTGACATTATAACTAAGAATATCTTTATTAATTTAAAAAAAAAAAAATATATATATATATATATATATTATTTATTTATTTATTTTTATTATTATTCCTCCATATATATCTCTACACGTGTCCAAAACAGTGGCTTGAATTTTCCCTTTATATATATGCTTCCTTTTGTCCTCCTCCACGCCATATCCTTAAATACCAAACAAATAACAAGGTAATTTTTAATTAAAACCATTAATTTTGGCTTTTATTTATCTAAATTAAGCTCTGTTTTTTTTTTTTTTTCTTTTCAGTTTTTGTGGTGATTATGATGAAGAAGGTGCTCCTTCTCTTCGTTGGCTCGTTGCTTCTCGTGATGGCGGACGCTACGATGCACGGCGTGGTCGAGAAGAAGCATGCACGTAAGCTAGCTCGAAGCTTCGGTGGCCAAACAACTCCGGAAGTTTTTGGCGGTGCAAATGAGCATGGACCTGAAGATGTCGATGTTGTTGTTGTTGTTGCTGATGTTGTAACTAATATCGACAATAACAATAACGTAGACGATGATGATGAAAATCTAGGTTATAAAAATTACGGAAAGGGTTCTGACATCGAAACTCACCGTTACTTCTCAAGTGACAAACCATACGAACCTTAGAAAAGCATTCAAGATTATCGTTATCGCCGTCGTCATCGTCATCCCAGGTAGTCGACTGTAAAGAAAAAATTAACTTGTACAGTGATGCTTGTCGTGTGTTATATGATATGATTTGGCTTGTAGTTCTATGAAGGGAGGATTATTAATTACTATATAAAGTTGGTAATAATCTTGTTATTAATAAAATATAATTCGAGTTTATAATGATTTAAGATTCATTTTTAGTGTTAATTATAAATTAAATTAGGTTAAATTACACGTTTAGTATCTCAAATTTAAATATATTATATCTATTTGATCTCAGAATTTTCAAAAATATAAGTGGGAATAGTATTTACTCTTAAGAAGTAAGGAGTAGGTAACGCGACCGTACCTTCTCAGAATTTTGTGCATGGTTTGTTGCAGATGGTACCGGAGCGGTGCCTCTCTTCGTAAGATATGGTTTAAAGACGAATCATAGCGAAAGCTAGTGATATGTGACATCCAAGTAAAGAGGGGTACATGAATGAACTGAGACTGCACCTTCCTTTTCGATGGCTCAATCATAGGATCTGTAAATTTTTCTATGATGCATGTGAGTGAACACAAAACATACGGTAAGAATAGTCTTTACTTTTAAGAAGCAAGAAGTGGGTAACGTGACCAATACGCAAGGGAATCCCGGGACCATCAGGTGCCAAATTCGAATTTCGAATCTTAGGTAAGAGTCGTTACAAAGACGAAAACTGTCGTTGGTTCAAGTTTGAGCTAGCTGGGTTTCGAAATATCAATTCATTGAGTCGTATGAATGAACTCGTAGCTTAAGTTTTGTCAAAACAATAGCGGAACTCAAATTCGGTAGTCAAAGCGACTTTTTTTTTAGTAAACGTAACCTTTCGGTTTCAAATAAAAGAATACATATCGAAAATAATAAACATAAAAATGTAACAAAATATCATCTATTTATGATGATGAAGTTTTGAATTTGGAATGGATAAGAAATGGTGCTACCACTTGAGCATTGATTAATTAAATAATCAAATCATGTGCACGCGTGTATTTTTATAGAAATGCAACTTGCAATACTATCGCCATCTAGAGGAATTAAATTCATTAAAATAATATATACATATACATATTAAATCAAAGGATTATTACAAATACATGATTATCCAATCAAAGCTGTAGCGCATTATCAACCAATATCTTAAATAAACATAGGAAGCAATTGTATTTGTTTATTCAACATTATTAAAAAAAGATAATTCTCTTTAAATACAATCACTTATTAAAATTTTAATTTTTAGACAATAAGACAAAAATAATAATAAACAATATATATATATATATATATATATATATATATTTTCTAATTATCAATCTAATTTGTTTATATTTAATTAGTAAATATTAAAAAATATACCCTAAATTAATAAAAATAACTCTTAAAATTTTTAAAATTCTAATAATATCTTAAACCTTTAAAAAATAATCTAAAAAAATAATCTTATAGTCTGTTACTAATTTGTTTCAAAAATACCCTTAAACTTTTAAAAAAATTCATTAATACCTTCCGAACTTTAAAAAAAAACATTAACACTTAAAAACTTTGTAGAAAAAAAAAAAAAAAAAAATTAGTACGCTGTTTGAAGTGAAGCCCCAATAAGCCTCTGAATTCATGATTTTCCTAACATTTTCGGTAAATTTACGAACCTAATGTACACAAAATTGAGTTTTCATCGACCTAATAGACATATTGTTAAAAATGGAGACCTATACGACACAACATTAAAAGCTTAAAAGCTTATACGCCCTACGAACATAACAAAGATTACCCCTAAAAGAAATTTCCCATCTTTAAATTCAATAACAAATAAGCTTAAATACACACAGAAACACAAGTGAATATCAGAAAAAATGGGTTACTGAAATTTGTACTTGAATGCAAAGAACAGCACAGATGAGCTTTAATATCTAATCCGGGTTCTACAAGGGTCTGCTGCAGTGTAATATTTGGCAATGAGTTACACAATATGTTTCTTCCTATCAGTAAACCTCTCTATCATGGAATGGGATTGTATCTAATGTGAAAATTACATGGGTTTTTTATTTTTCTTTTTCCGACTAAATTATAAAAAGTACTCCACAATTTCGCTCGTTTAAAAACTACCCCTATTGTTTCAAAAGTTGCAACGTTATCCTTATCTTTCATAAATGCTTCAAAACAACTTTTGGAGTAAAAATTTGTGGCACGTTTTAAAGGATTTCTACTCCAAAAGATGTTATGAAACATTTACGAAAGGTCGAGAATAAGTTGATAACTATTGAAAGAAAATGGGTAGTTTTGAAACAAAGAGAAAAATTAACGGGTATTTTTTGTAATTTGGCTCGTTTTTTTTTCTATCTGTTTATTAATATTTAGAAACAAAAATTTTAATCAATGATCAAGAGCACTTCTTACTGATAATGGCTGATCTAGGAGGACATTGCTTGTGGATATGAGGTCGTGGTTGAAAAATAAAACAATAACACTAATGTCATCGTGAAAATGACGCCGAACCTTCTTATCGATCTTTCGGAGATCTGAATATCGCATCTCTCGTTTTCTAGCTGCTTCTTGAAGGGCTGCCTTCACGAGCCTTTTCGCGCTTCCCTGCGTCAAGCAAATAGCAAGGAGGACCAAATCAAATGTATTTCGTATTGCAATGTGCACATCAGAAAAAACCTAAAGCATCATGTTTACCAACATGTTGCAGATGGGGCAGAAACTCAGAACCTAAAGCATCATGTTTACCACAACAAAAACAACCTCTCGTTGAGGCAAACAAAACCCAATGGGAAAGGAAAAGAAAGATGATATCTCATAACACCTTAGGATAAGATCAACCCATTGTTGGATGATGAAAGTCCCACATCGGCTAACTTAAGGAATGATCATGGGTTTATAAATGAGGAATACTAACTCCATTGGTATGAGGCCTTTTGGGGAAGCCCAAAGCAAAGCCATGAGAGATTATGCTCAAAGTGGACAATATCATACCATTGTGGAGAGTCGTGTTCGTCTAACATGGTATCAGAGCCATGCCCTAAACTTAGTCATGCCAATAGATTGGTAAATCCTCAAATATCGAACAAAGAACTCCAAAAAGAAAAAAGGAGCCTCCTCGAAGTCAGTAAAAAATGACTAAGACTCCAAAGGAGTCGAGCCCGATTAAGGGGAGGCGCACTTTGTTCGAGGGGAGGTGTTGGATTATGAAAGTCCCACATCGGCTAATTTAGGGAAGGATTATGGGTTTATAAGTGAGGAATACTAACTCCATTGGTAAGAAGCTTTTTGGGGAAGCCCAAAGCAAAGCCATGAGAGCTTATGCTCAAAGTGAACAATATCATACCATTGTGGAGAGTCGTGTTCGTCTAACACCCATCAATGTTTCATGAAGTGTGTAGTCCCATAGTATTTCTTTTTTTCGTTTAGTGTCTAAAAGGTTCTTAAGCTTTCAAATTGTGCCTAATATGTGCCCGATATATTCTAAATTTAAAAATTATCTGATATACTAGATGTAAAAGTGAATTCTATGTCTAAGAAAACGTCCAAGTAAGTCTATTTGACACAAATTTGAAATTGTAGGGAACTATTGCACACAAAATTGGAAGTTTAAACACATTTTAGACACTTTTAAAAATTCGATGACCACATAAACATAACATGAAAGTATTTCGTTTTTAGTATTCTATTTTTAAAATTTATACTTCGCTTCCTCCAAAGTTCCATCTTACACTAGTTTTCACCTTTGAATGCTAAGACATTAGTAGAAAGTGGATAATAGAACAAACATAATATAGGTAGTAGTAGTGTTTATAAGCTATAATTTTCAGAAATTTTAAACCAAAAACCAAATAGCTACCAAAGAGGCTCTAAGAAACCTACCCATAAGATACCCTTTTAGAGTTAAAGATCAAAACGACCAAATAGATACAAACTTGAAGGCTTAAATATGAAAGTAACTAAAGAACTGAATGTGGAGGGAAACTTACCGCACGTGGATGATTATGGACAATCTCCACAGCTTTTTCATTGGTTAGGTGTTCCCAAAGTCCATCGGATGCAAATATGAGAAACGAATCGTTTTGGTGAAGAGGATGAGCAATAATAGTAGGTTCAGCAGTCAATATAGGCTTATTTATTGGTTCCGGAAGCCTAAATTTAGCATTGATTCTTTCATTATTATACTGAGCATGTTTCATATACACATCGCCAATGGATCTAGAAACCTGCATGAGATGAGATATCATCACAAAGTTAGAACATATAACCATTATCCACACAGATAAAAATGAATTAAAAATAATGAGAAAATAAAGGGTTTTGCAGAAAAAAGCCAGTTAAGAAATTGAACTCAAGTTAACAGATAGCAGAGGACTGCAAAAAGCGCTCTCACGACCTACTAGAACCACATGTAAGACTCGAGCGAGTAATTATTATGGTAAAGGAAGCAGCAACGTTTTTGGTTCTTCTTCATGATCAGTAGATTACAGTAAACAATTTCCCACATCTATCTAAAAGGATAAATCAGTAAGAATTACACCAATGAAATAACTATAACAAGTACCACATAAATGGATGGCAGTGACAAATAAACTGGATTTCAGCTTGAACGTAAAGAAAAACTCGACCGTATGCCTATAGAGATATGGTGTTTCAGACACAACTTTGTTTTACCAACAATTAATGGAGAAAGATGCATTATGGTTACTCTTGAATACAGTAAATTACAGGAAACAATTTCCCCTATCTATCTAAAGAAATAACATCAATAAGAATTACACCAATGAAATAACTAATCCAGTACCAGGAAGATGCACTTCAGTGAAAAACAAACAAAATTTCAGCTTCGACGACAGGAAAAACTAGACTACAGCCTTCAAAAATATGGTAATTTTATTTTATATTAAGGCACTAGTCCAGAACCAAGCTTCTAAAATCAAAGTCAATGATGCAATGATTCCCTAGTGATAACAAGTAGCGGGATGGACGTTTTGATAGCTTCGAGAAATAGCTAGAATTCTGAAATATGGCCACTATTCACTCAAATTAGAGAAGCTCAACAGACTCGGGGGAAAACATTGCGACATCTTTACCCTTTTATGGTATATAATCTGAAATTTAAATCATCTTATACGAGCGATCATATCAAGATAAGTATGCTACAAAACAGGAAAACAGTTCCCAAAGTTGTAGGCTAGATATACCTAAGAATTGCAATCTAATAACACCATAACAGTTAATTTTACCTGTATAATTCCCTTCACTCTCCAAACTCCATGCCTTTGAACCACAATTTGAGGATCATTGGGATGCATGTCTCTTAATTCTTGCCTGATATCCGCAAGATTTGCATTATGCTCTGTTGATAACTGAATGGCAGCAATCTCCCCAGTGTTGCCAACTTTCTTCCCTAACACCGCACGAGAATCTCCTAGACTTGCAATGTAGAGTGTCTGCTCATGTATCACCCCTACTAGACAGCATGTCCCAACTGTTGCTATCTGGGGTCGAGTATTCCACAAGTCTGACACAACGGCTGTGAACCCTTCCTCTGTTTGACGAAAAGCATTCAGAATGGTTTCACGAGTCACAACTCCTCGTTGTTCATCTGCAATTGAATCATCAGGGAAGTAAACAAGACTGTCAACCAACCCATTTTATTCAAGAGGGAAGCAATCAAAAAGAAAATTTGTGACATTCAGGAACATATTTCAGTTTTTCCAAATTCAGTTTTTTTCCTTTCAATATTGAAAAAGTAAAGTACAAATCACGAATAATCAAAGGAACATAACGACGAGGGTTACTTGGAAACAATATGCATAAAATTTTTAGACTATGTACTCAAAACATCGAACGAAGTTGTAAATCATCAGCCATCGGAGTAAACATGTATAAACCAAAACCCAATACATAATTCCATTCTATTTAGCAATCTCTATCTCCTTCAACTGCATAAGCTACAATCTACTCTTAACTGAAGAACAGCAACCAAGCGCAAGGAGTATTTCATTTCAATGGGAACAACGCAAAAAGTAAAATCCACGATCAACTGTTGCGAAGCTACAATCTACTCTTAACTGAAGAACAGCAACCAAGCGCAAAGAGTATTTCATTTCAACGGGAAAAATGCAAAAAGTAAAATCCACGATCAACTGTTGCTAAGCTACAATCTACTCTTAACTGAAGAACAGCAACCAAGCGCAAGGAGTATTTCATTTCAATGGGAAAAACGCAAAAAGTAAAATCCACGATCAACTGTTGCGAAGCTACAATCTACTCTTAACTGAAGAACAGCAACCAAGCGCAAAGAGTATTTCATTTCAACGGGAAAAATGCAAAAAGTAAAATCCACGATCAACTGTTGCTAAGCTACAATCTACTCTTAACTGAAGAACAGCAACCAAGCGCAAGGAGTATTTCATTTCAATGGGAAAAACGCAAAAAGTAAAATCCACGATCAACTGTTGCGAAGCTACAATCTACTCTTAACTGAAGAACAGCAACCAAGCGCAAAGAGTATTTCATTTCAACGGGAAAAATGCAAAAAGTAAAATCCACGATCAACTGTTGCTAAGCTACAATCTACTCTTAACTGAAGAACAGCAACCAAGCGCGAAGTGTATATCATTTGAATGGAAAAAACGCAAAAAGTAAAATCCACAATCAACTGTTGCTAAGCTTCAATCTACTCTTAACTGAAGAACAGCAACCAAGCGCGAAGTGTACATCATTTGAATGGAAAAAACGCAAAAAGCAAAATCCACAATCAAATAAAAAAGAAAATCAAAATGGATCTAAGGATCAGTAACAGTAGTGACAATGATTAATAAATAAGCCACAAATCAAAAGGAAAACATCCAACAGAAAAAGATACACGAGGCGTTGAAAACAACAGGAGAAGAGGAAGAATGATGATAAGTAATTAAAAACAGTACACAAGACTTACAGAAAATAAGAGAACTGAAAAATGACACGAACCTTGGAAACGCCTAAACAAATTATCGCAGACATATCGAGCAGCATCGGGGCCGCCATGGCCATCGTAGATTCCGACGAAAGTGCCAAAAGGACCAGATTCAATCTGGCTCTGGTCTTCAAGCACTTGGTTGGCCTGTACAACAGCCATGGAAAATTCACCGGAAGCATACTTACCATAATCATAGAACCAGAGCAAGCTATCCTTAGTATCTTTACCACCACAAGTGGTTCCAATTACTCCAACAGAGCTCAAATTCTCAGTAGCATGCCCGAACGGCTTCCAGCAAAGGGAGAGCAGATTCATCAATCCCCGGAGCATCCCACATCTCTAGTAATGAAAACCCGGAAGTAAGAACCCTAGAACCTTCTTGGGGGGGTTGTGAATGCAAAGAAGAAGAAATCCCAGTGGGGAGAAGGGGAAGAAAACACAAATGGAACCCTAGAAAATCAGAGAAAGGAAAGATGAAGGCGTGAAGGGAAGGAAGACGGAGGGGAGTTGAAGATTTGTGTTCGGTAGTAGAGGAACACAGAAGGTCTTCTCCTCATTCTCTTGTGGGGAAGAAGGTGCTGTGGGGAATCCCTCTCTTGAGTCTGTTATTGTCAATGTCTTCTCTCACCATTATTTATTTATTATTTTTTTTTTTATTTTTTTTTTTATTTTCCATATTTTAAGGTCATATACTAAAAAAAAATTGTTTAATTACAAAATAATAACAACATTTCCCATAAACATTCATTTATTCATTTCTTTCTCCCGCGTTGACCATGACGACCGAAACGATACGAAAAAAATCTAAATATGGACAATAGAAGGGTCGGTGGTGGGCATTTGGGAAAGTCGAGCCAATTGATGCAACGATACAAAAGAAGAGTGAGGGGTCGGAAGGTAAATAAAAGAGTCGAGTCTGTGAGATACCACATCGCGAGGACGCTGAGCCTCAAAGGAAGGTGGATACTGGACGAGTGTCAGCGAGAACACTGAACCCCAAAAGAAGTGGATTGTGAGATCCCATATCGATTGGAGAGAGAGATGGGAGATGAGTGTCAACGAGGACGTCGGGACCGGAAGAGGGATGGATTGTGATATCTGTAAGAGTCGAAGCTCAAGTGGGCTTCCTTTAATGTTTTTAAGACGCGTCTACTAGGAAGAGGTTTTTCACACTTTTATGAAGAATGTTTCGTTCTACTCGTATAATTTATTTATAGTTTTCCTTTTAGATTTTGCGCGTATTGGAAATTATTAAAGGTATTATTATTATTATTATTATTATTATTTTGTCTTTCTTGTTTTTTCAGAAAAGGAAAAACAGCTAAAAGTCAGCCGCGTTTTCTCTCTCTCTCTCTCTACCTGCTCATACGTTCTACACATTACACGTTTTCTCTTCCTGGGCTGGGCTTTCTCTGTTGTCCTTCAGCCAAGATGGGCTTGGCCCATCAATCATCGGCCCAATACCATTTTAATCCGTATACTTTTATGATAAATTTTGTATATTATTATTTTTTTTTTTAAAAAAAACTCTAAACTAAACTTAAAATATTTATTTTATGGTGTTTCAAAATACCCTCAAATTTTAACAAATTACGTTAATACCATTCAATTTTTTTTTTTAAATTTAAAAATACATTTACTCGTTAACTTAAATATAATTTTACTAATTCACACATCTACCCTCAGATTAAATAATTAAAATTTTCTTATTTGGTTTGTGAATTTACTTATTATTTATTGATTACGACCTGAGATTTTCAAATCAATTTTATGGATTGATTTTAATAATTTAATGTAGATCCTACCATCACGTTGCATTAAAATCTAAAAAATTAATAATAATTATTGAGCCTTGAAATTGTTACTTAGTTTGTACTAAAAAGATTTTGTTACTTAGATTTGTTGATTAAGTCTTTAAATAGCTTGAAAAATTAGTGGATCCTTACCATAAAAGAAATAGACCAACTTATATATCGTTAATTTAAATAAAACAATTAAATAATTGGATTTTAATTCATTTTGTGTAATAATCTGTTGAAATAAATTCAATAATTATGGTTGTAATATTTTTTGTTGCTTAAAATTATTATATTTGAATGATTATTTAATTATAGTAATTATTGGTGGATTAAAAGCCCTTTTCAACTAATAAATTGATTTATTAATTATAGAAACTTAGATATGATGGGTCATTATTTAATATTGACTTCATTTTAATTTAATTTATTGCATTTAGTTCCCCCACATTTCACATCCATCTTTTAAACTATAATTAATAAATAAACAATAATCATAATAAATAAATAAATAAAATCATATTAATTCAACAGTTTTTTAATGAAAATTTTAAGGTTTTATTTCAACCAAAACTTGAAGTGCTTTTTAATTTTTAAATAAATAAAATAAAATTGAACAAATTTGAATTTATTGAAAGCGAGATGGTTTATCAAAAAATCAATTTTAAATGATTAACAAAAAGAAATTATAAATCAAAATAATTTATTATTTAAAGTATTTTTTTTTATTGTAAGATAATAAAATAAATTTATTAAAAATACTTATAAAAATGTTTAAGACAGAAGGTATTCTAAACAGATTATTAAGCTTATAAATGCGACTTAATTTCTTTATTTTATTATATATTTTCTAAAAACAATTTCAATATGACTTTTTTTTTCTTTTTTTTTTTTTTTTTAAATTTTAACTAAGAATTTCAATATTTAATTAAGAAACAAGAATTATTATCAATTAAAGCTGAAAATAATGGGTCAGAAAATAATAATTTGTTTTACTCCATACACAAAATGTGTGCTATTTTTCCAAACATTATCATGTATGGGTCAGTTTTATGGTTGTGACTTGGGCCTCTTGGCCCATCTAATCATTTTATTTGGGCTAAAAGAATAGTATTTGGGCCCAATAAGAGTCTGTGACCTTGTCTTGTTGGAGACACGTCTTCACATACCCAACAACGTTGTCTTACATGCACGACCAACAATGCCCCTGCTTTTGCAAGGCCTAGTGGTCCACGTAGAAGGTTTTTTTTTTTTGCCTGATCTAGTAGAAACTTCTATACAGTATGGCGAGTCATTCTCTTTCAATTGTGGTTTAATTTCATTGCTACTCAACGGGTTCGGGTTATTTGCTGACTAAACTCAAAGACATATCAGCGGGTTAATGCTTTCATGTAATAACCCAAGCCCACCAATAGTCGGTATTGTCCTTTTTGAACTTTCCGCTAAAGGTATTAAAGGTTAGAGAGAGATTTTCACACCCTTATAAGAAATGTTTTGTTCTCCTCTCCAACCAACACATGAGATCTCATAATTCCACCCATTTTGGGGGCCCAACGTCCTTGTTGGCTTAGCGCTCGGTGTCTGGCCGACCGATGTGGGATCTCACAATCCATCCACCCCTCTTAGGGGTCCAACGTCCTCGTTGGCACACCGCCAAGTGTCTGGCCAATCGACGTGGGATCTCAACATCCACCCTTAGAAGCCGAACATCCTCGTTGGCGTACCGCTTCGTGTCTTGCTTCTTTTGAAAGTCTTATGAACTTTTCCTTCACAAATAATTGTTACTTGTAATTTACCCTTTCAATGTGATATCAAATCAACCATAAACTGCCATCCAATGAGTTCATATTCAGCCATTATCCATAAAATACCCAACATTTATTGCTCAGAAACCAGCCTGAATTCTTCTCAAAACAGTCATTTTTATCTCTGATCCACTAAAATCAAATTACAAGTGAATAAAAGTAGGGAAGAATCCACTGACCGTTTAGGAGGCAAGTTCTTCTTATTATTGTTGCAGTGTAGAAACAGACAGTAAGCTACATCGTTTAGACTTATAACTTGGAAGGCTTCTTGGAGCTCCGACCAGCTATGAATTCCTGCATTTTCTTGAATTGCTCTTTGGTCATTCCATTGTAATATGCATGACCTCTCTCCTGCATCAACAAAACAAACAGTCAGTTGTATAGGTAGAAATGCTTCGTTTCCATCCCCGCAAAGTTTAGGATTGGGATGAGGATTCCTCGTCAAGAATTATTCTCCATTTAGATAAAAGAAACAGGCAAGGACGGGAACAAGAGTAGCGGAAACAAGGGAAGAAAGTGAAACTGGAAGGGTAAGGAACTTCGTGTCGAGGAAGACTTTTCCAGTAGGAAAACTTTCACGTTTAGAGAGCACTTTTTTCGTTGATTATTCCTTGTTCCCTTTCGTGTGAATTCCACGGCTTGGATGTTCTCCCCTATGCCGAACACCACCGAACACTAAAAACCAACTTCCTCCTCCTTCCCCACTTCCTGTGTAAAGAGGAAACCCCATTCGGGGCGAGGACGGGAACGAGAGCGGGGACAACGAATATTCTTCGAAAATTCCCCCTGCTCCTCCTTCCCAACTTCCTGTGTAGGGAGGAAACTCCATTCGAGGCAAGGACGGGAACAAGAGCGGGGACGATGAATATTCTTTGAAAATTCTCCCTGCTCCTCCTTCCCCATTTCCTGTGTAAAGAGGAAAACCCCATTCGGAGCAATTCCCCATGGTGTAAATGAACATTGGACATCCCTAGTTGCAGGATGCTACTACACAAGCTTTGTTCATCCAAAAAGTACTTAAAAAATCATCCCCAGACAGTTATTGGCACAAAAATTCGAAGAGAAACTCGAGTTTAACAGAAATAAGAACACAATTTTCAAGGTTCAATGATCAACAGATTTGGAATATGAATTTTGTCAAGGAAATTACCTTCTCCAGCGCAAGAGCATGGCCAAGATCCAGCTTCAGGCCATCGTTAATGACGGACTTGTATCTCAACACCAAATCCTGATTGTTCTTCAAGATGGCCTCCGCAATCTCTCGAGTTTTCTTCAACAATTCACCTCCGTCGACCACGTGATTCACCAAACCCTTCCTCTCGGCTTCCTCTGCAGTTAGAGGCATCGCCGTTAAGGATACTTCACGAGCTTTGCTAACTCCGATGATCCTCGGGAGTTTCTGAGATAATCCCCATGAAGGAAATATCCCAAACCTATCACGAAATTTTCCAGAAATTCGGAGTTTCAACAGAACAGAATTGGCAGGAGATTTCAGAAAATTACTTGGTTTATTGATCTTAAATCCGTGTTTATCCTATTCCTAGCAGCAAGAATCACTCGAGATTACAAAAAAATTGAGTCGGAAAATAACAAACCTAGCATGAGTATCGATGAACTTAGCTCCTTTGGCAGCTATGAGTATGTCGCAAGCCAAGGCGATCTCAAATCCAGCGGTGATGGCGAAACCTGCAACCGCTCCGATTATCGGCTTCCGGCAGCGTTCCATTTGCACAACCGGATCGGCTTCAACATCCTTCACATCTCCTTTGAAAACATCCTCCGCCGCAGTAAGGTCTACACCGGAACAGAAGGCTCGGCCTGATCCAGAGAGCACGATAACTCGCACGGACTCGTCGCGGTCCAAGCTCTTAAACGCCTGAGCCAAATCTGCCATCATCGCTCTCGTTAACGAATTCAACGACTTCGGTCGGTTGATCGTAACGAATGCGATCCCGTTTGGTTCCCGGTTGACGAGGATGAGCTTTTCCGGCGATGATCGATCCATTCCGGCCAAGAAATCAGGAGCGAATACAGCAGAAAGTGGAAGTCGGCGTGATCAAATTGGGGAGTGGAGATTGAATAAAAAAGTAGGCATGGGGTAGTTCTTGCAAGATTGCGTATTGGAAAACGAGCAAATCATGAACAAAGGATAAATTTCACCCATATGACTTATCTGTTCGGGAAATTCTCCACATAAATCCAGTCAGGTAAAAATCGATCAAATATTTGAAGATTAGAAAAATTATTAGTTTCATAAGTTCGTAGCCATTAATGAAAAATGAGTTACAATTGAATTCATTGGTACAAATAATGATTTCAACTACGTGAGTTTGACTTTTGTTTATCATAAATGTAGAAGTTTATCCATTGAAAACTTGAGCAAATGATAAGATTGGGTTGGGCTTGGGCCTGGGCTCGTTCTACTGTATGCTTTGGGTTGGGCTTGGGTTCGTTCTACTGTGTGCTTTGGGTTGGAAAAATGGGCTTGAGCTCGTTCTACAGTGTGCTTTGAGCTTGGGCTCGGTCTACTGTGTTATCTGGGTTGGTCTTGGGCTTGAGCTCGTTCTACAGTATGCTTTGAGTTGGTCTTGGGCTCGGTGTACTGTGTGATTTGGGTTAGGCTTGGGCTTGAGCTCGTTCTACAGTGTGCTTTGAGTTGGGCTTGGGCTTGGGCTTGGGCTCGGTCTACTGTGTGCTTTGGGTTGGGCTTGGGCTTGAGCTCGTTCTACAGCGTGCTTTAAGTTGGGCTTCGGCTCGGTCTACTCTGTGCTTTGGGTTTGGGCTTGAGCTTGAGCTCGTTCTACAGCGTGCTTTGAGTTGGGCTTGGGCTTGGGCTTGGGCTTGGGCTCGGTTCGGTCTACTGTGTGCTTTGGGTTGGGCTTGGGCTTTAGCTCCTTCTACAGTGTGCTTTTAGTTGGGCTAGTGCTACTGTGTGCTTTGGGTTGGGCTTTGGCTTGAGCTCGTTTCTACAGTGTGCTTTGAGTTGGACTTGGGTTCGATCTACTGTGTGCTTTGGGTTGGGCTTGGGCTATAGCTCGTTCTACAGTGTGCATTGAGTAGGGCTTGGTCTTGGGCTCGGTCTACTGTGTGCTTTGGGTTGGGCTTCGGCTTGAGCTCGTTCTACAGTGTGCTTTGAGTTGGGCTTGGTCTTGGGCTTGGTCTACTGTCTGCTTTGGGTTGGGCTTGGGCTTTAGCTCGTTCTACAGCGTGCTTCGGGTTGGGCTTGGGCTCATTCTACTGGGTGCTTTCGGCTTGGGCTTGGGCTTGAGCTAGTTCTACAGTTTGTCTTGAGTTGGGCTTGGGCTTGGGCTCGTTCTACTGTTTGTGCTTTGGGTTGGGCTTGAGCTTGGGCTTGGGCTTCAGCTCGTTTTACTATTTGGGCTTAGGTTGGGCTGAAATTTGGGCTTTGTACTTTTATGGACGCCGCTTTTCTCCAACTAACTTTAGTGGGCTTATCGACGTTCGGGCTCATCTGGATCGGGCTTACGTTTTATTTTTGGGCTTGAAGTTGGGCTTGAAGTAGTAGCGGATCAGTTCTTGTGGGCTTTCTCTAAGAATTGGGCTTTGCGCTCAGGCTCGAGTTGGGCTCTTTACTTATTGGGCTTGATTTTGGGGTCGCGCTGAAGACTATTGGGCTTTAATTTGGGCCTGGACGACGCTCTTTGTAGTCTGTCTCAGTGGATTGTCCAATAGTCGTCGAGTTGGAAATTGTAACCGAGGGTTAGCTGTTCTTAGCTCCTTGCCGTCGCCGATTTGTTACGATTCTCAGTTGCAGCAGGTTCTTCGAGTGTTGCTAAAAATCACAGAAAATACTGCTACGTTGTGAGTTTGAGAATTCACAGAAAATGGAAGCGGGAGACGATGGAGTCGAGAGTCTGGTAGATTCGAAGGATATGCAGCAACAGAGCAAAGCCTTCGATAAGCTCACTGATCGCGTTGAAGACCGGCAACTCGATTCCACTCGTGTTCAAGAGGTATTTACTTCTGCCAATACGCCTCGCTTTTGCATTCTTGCTTAGAACAGGAAGGAATTGACTAGAAATTTAGCTGACCTAACGAAGTTGGGAGTTAATGCTAATCTTGCCTCGGGAGTTGAGAGGAACTTTGTATTTTTGTTCATTTTAATTTTACATATATTGTCATTTCGTTATCAGTTTCTTCGAATTTACGCTGTTTAGAATCTCATGTAGAAATTAATAGCGTGAACAAGTTTTTCAATTCAATGTTTTTGTTTTGTGATCGAATGGCAGGCAATGGCATCTATTGCTGCATCGGCCGAAGCCGATTGGAACGCGATGATGTTGAGGTAGGTGTAGAAATCCTGGATTTCCCCTCTTTAATATATATGCCAAATGATGAACGCCATGTTATTGTGAAATTTTGGTTATTAAGAGACTTGGAATTGTTGGCAAATAATGAGTTCTTTAAGATCATTGGGACTCTTTATTGTGTGAACTTTGCTCCATTTTATGTTTTTTCAGGCCCCATTGACTCTGTTTTGTTCTTGAAAATTGAGCTTGATTTCGTTGTTTTGTTATCATGTTATCTAATTTTAGAGTTTTTCAAAATGAAAGTAAAGTTTTGATAGAAGTCGAATAGTTATCAAATAGGGCCTCTTGCGGTGCCTCTTCCTTGTAGTGCCTCTTGTGTTATATCGTATACCACATTTCTATTGAGCTACAAAACGTTATGTCGTATTGTAAGATCCCACATCGATTGGAGAGTGAAACGAGTGCCAGCAAGGACGTTGAGCCTCGAAGGGGGATGGATCATGAGATCCCACATCAGTTGGGGTGGAGAACGAAACATTCTTTATAAGGGTTTTGAAACCTCTCCCTAGTAGACGCATTTTAAAAACCTTGAAAGGAAGTTCGAAAGAGAAAGCCCAAAGAGGACAATATTTGTTAGCGGTGGGCTTGGGTTGTTACACATATAAACTTGATGGTTGATGTTCATTCACAGTAATCGTCCTCTTTTTTCTTTTTTTTGCTTCAATATTCAATAACTTGCTTGTTTGGTTGTCCAAATTTCAATACTTGCCAACAAAACTGCGAAGATTTGAATTTTCGAACTGTCTTTTGTATGTTTGTGAAGATCTGATGAGTGTTTTCCATACACAGCTATGTTTTTCCAGCTACGATGCTTGTTGAATTCTTAGCATGGATTTTTTCTAAGATGTCATTGTCTTTTGCCTTTCAGAGAGAAGGAGCTTGCTGCTGTCAAAATAAACGCAGCTGATGTCGACATAATCGCAAACGAACTCGAGGTTTGATTCAGATTTGTCCTGTCTCCAATCATCAATGTAGTAGATAGATAACAGCTTATTACAAGCTTCATGGCATCAGCTTGTTTCAAGTTCTAATTTATTCCCATCTTTTCCTGTACTGTTTACAGTTGGACAAGAAGGTTGCCGAGAGAACCTTGCGAGAGCACAAAGGCGACGCGGTTGCTGCTATACGGTATTTACTACGCTGATTCAGTAGGTGTTTGAAGAGACTCTGTTTACTTATTACTTAAAGTTTTACTGGAAAAACTATTCTGAAGTGCACAAGTGAGAATCATAAACATACTTTTTGTGAGTTCAGATTGTATGGAAATGCTGGAAGTTTCTTCTTTTTTCTTCTTTGTAAACCTTAAATATTAGTTCTAAATCTCTTTGCTGAAGGGTGATTCGATGAAAGTGGCCATGTCTTTAAAGCCATTTGATGATACCCAGATTATCTGTGGTAGGTTGGTGTTTAAAAAGGTTTCAATACGTTCACGGGATTTATGCACATACCCCATAAATGGTTCCTTCCGAGGTGGAAAAGACCGAAAAGAACCGATGAAACCCGAGTTTAACCTAATTCATAGGGTCATATTTGTAATTTTATTTCTTTGAAATTTGTGTCTATTTGGTTTAAAATCTGATACAACTTCATGTTACTAAACATGTAGCATTATAGTTTGAATAGTTTATAACTAGGCATGATATGGAATTACATGAAATCATAAGAACTCGAAGAGCACCTAGTGGAAGCTTTATTATCGGACTAAAGAATCATGATCAATATCTTGATGTAGATCTAAGATAATCCTTTGTTCCACTGTCTGAATTTATTTACAACTAGTCAACTTGCATCTAGATGCAACCATCGAACTTCCCGAGAGGTACGAATAAAGAGCTTTATTATCGTACCAAAACAAAAGACAATTAGACAAGCAGAGAGAAGCAACCAAGCAGAAGCATTTACGTTACAGAATATAAACTCTCAAAAAAATTGTGTCGTATCTTCATATCTTCTTTGTACAACTTATGACAAGTGGTCCGAAACTCATTTACAGCAAATGAAGCAAGTGGGTGACATATGAACCTGCCCTATCAAACAGCACTATCGACACCTAAAAAGGAAGAAAGGTCTTTAATTATGGCTCTTTACTTTTAGAAAAAAGGGCAAAAAAAAAAAAAAAAAAAAAAAAAAAAAAAAGAATGGCACCCCCATCCCCCACCACCAAGCTCGGCCCAGTTGATATGAGACACTGCCCACGCTGCCACTCCGAGGAGTCATTTTCCATTCCAAAGTGACGAAAATCCTTTCCACCCATTAACTTACATTCCACTTTGTGGTTCAAATAATGTCCTTTAAACCTCCTACGCCCACTATCTGCTCACCAACTATGAACCATCAAAACCTTGATCATACACACCTATGACTTGCCTTCATCAATTGGTAATTATATGATAAAATAGACCCATAAAAATTGTTGGTTTTCTTTATGTTTCCTTTTGGCTGATATTATCTCCACCGTTACGGGCTGCTTGTAATTGAATAGTAAACTTTCTATGCAGTTCTCTAAGCCTTTCCATCAGAACCTGGAATGATGGCCGGTTTGCGGGTTCACTGTTGTTCACATACAACCAAGATAAAAAGAAAAAAAATTAAAACTATTTGCAAACACATTTTCTTCCGAAAATAGTCTAGACTCTTTCAAAAGTTAGAGTATTAGATGAAAATGGAGACCGAAACAGAAATGGGGACCCAAACACTGTCACGCCGTTTAAGTTCCAATGTGGTTTCTACTTAATGGCTAGTTTTGAAACTGTTAGGAATTACGACTCTCCATAATGGTATGATATTGTCCACTTTGAGCATAAGCTCTCGTGGCTTTACTTTTGGTTTCCCCAAAAGGTCTCGTACCAATGGAGATGTATTCCTTACTTATAAATCCATGACCATTCCCTAAATTAGTCAATGTGGGACTCCTGGGACTCGTCCCAACATATGCCAGTTACTTTCAAATCATGTTTCTAGACAACTAAATGAATTCAGCAACCATAATGGAACAAGTAAAGAAATCAGATGCGAAACTAGAATTTGAACCATCTATCTATCTTAGAAACTATAAATAAAGCCAACTCTATGTACCTGTGCCAGCAGCTTTCAATAATAGAAGCCCACTGTGGATCCACGTCTTTGGGGATTTCAAGTCGTTGGTTCATGAACCCAACAGCACCAATCACCTACATATTTCGAAACTTGTCAAATATGCAATGCCATAACATCATCCACAATGCCAACGTTTGGCACAAGAACAAACAGAAACTTGGCTGCTGCATGGAATGCCCAAATGGAAGAACATTCAGCTAACAAGGGATCTTTCTAGATATCACTTGAAAAGAAATTAGTACCTGCATTGTATTGAGATTTTCCCAAGGGATCTTCTCGGTTGCAAGCTCCCACAATATGACTCCAAAACTGTATATGTCAGACCTGAATATTGCAATCATAATCAGCATATTTATCTTTAAGTTTCATGAGTCGGAATAGAATGAAGCTTGAAACTTATTAGCACATACTTCTCATCCGAGGGCTCATTACGAAGAACTTCAGGCGCCATCCATTGAGGCTACATAAAGGAAAATGAACTGAATAGGTAATGCTTGCAGCACAAAGCAGAAACTCTAGAATCGAATGCCCATGCAACTTGCAAACAAGAAAATGTCAGGCTTACCGTGCCCTTTCCGGTCTTAGTCGTTAGATAAGTCTCATGCTTAAGTCGAGATAGACCAAAATCCCCAACCTGCAGGATTGATAAAAATTAGAAGACTTTAAAAATTGTAATTGTATTGTATATATCGATTCAGACAAGTAGAATAGTTATGGAACAACAGCATACCTTCACAGTCCAGTTTTTATCAATTAAGAGGTTCGAAGATTTCAAATCTCGGTGAATAATAGGTGGATTGCAATGGTGAAGATAGTTCATGCCTCTCGCCTATTAAAAATAGTAATACACGTAAACAATGAAATATCATGAAATGACTACAGATGAATTCACGATAGAGAGCAATATGGAAAACTTAATGATGATGCCAAGAAGAGAAAATTGAATCCAGAACCATTATGCCAGGAAGTGTTCAACAATCAGTTCTAAAAAAGAAGATAATCACTAATGTGTGGAAATACTTACAACGTCCAAAGCCATATGAACACGGCGTCTCCAATCTAATTTGCCCGTGTTCCTCTGTAGTAAACGAAACAAACTTCCACTGTTTTTATAGGTACCAGATACTTCAATCAGCCTATGAACAATGCTTCTCTTGGAAGATTAAATCAAACTAATTTAAACCAAGAACGGAAGTCGAGAACAAACCGTGGAAGAAATTCTGTGACAATACAGAGACGCTGAGGTGAAGTCACAACTCCCATGAAGAGAAGAATGTTGGGGTGTCTAAGCTTTTTCATCAGGGATACCTTTGAAAACAAAAGGTTGCACTTAGCTCTAAGAATAGACATTTCATCAGGGTTACCTTTAAAAACAAAAGTTTTGAGGGACGTGGGAGTAAAGAGAGAAGCAGAAAGAAAAGCACACCTCCTGTCCGAAGGAGATAATCACATCATCTGAATACTCTTGTTTGGAAAACACTTTGACGGCAACGTCCTGCAAGAACAGTTCAAATCACTTTCAAACATAGATATTATGATAGTTCCTTAATGTTTTGTACTTCTTTAGTCCTACATGATAAAACAAGGAAAAAGACTAAAGAATCTCAGAATCCTAATTGACACAACAGCATAATTGAAGCAATTGAAAGGATAAGTGAACATACTGATCCATACCACAGCGCATGATAGACAGTTCCACAAGAACCTGTAGAGATGAAGGCAAGTCATGCATTAAAATCAAATCGATTAACACGAGTATTAAACAAAACACAAAGACCAGTTTCATGAGTTCCTGATTTGTGTCCTTTTAGACAGATAGAGAACTAAAACCCATAAATAGTGGGAGATAAGTTACAAAGATTAATCCCATTTCCAGCTATATTTTGTTGACATTGTAATGCAACAATAGATGGAAAAAAAGCAGACAGTAAAAGATAACGTTGAAACAAAATGATGAATGCCCACATAAACCAATTCATTCCAAAGACTATCACTTACCTTGCCCTATTTGCTCCCCAATAGTAAGGTCTTCCCACAAGATTTCATAATCCAAGCAGTCGAAGTCCGTGTCAACCTTGTTGATAGCACTACTACTGGCACTTCCACAGCTACTGACACTGCTAGTGCTGTTAACATTGAATGATGACCAAGATCCCGACGCCTCGTTATTGACTGCTCGATGACCATCGTTTTGCTGCATATCTGGTTTCACAGATGAAGAAGAACTTCTATGATTTGCTGGTTCAGCTTCTTGATCAATTTGTACCCAGGGCCAAACAATACGGGTTGTTCTTGTTTCAGATCCTCCTTCCTGCTCGGTCCCTTTCCATGGCCAAGATATGCCTTTCTTAGTGATCCACTCTTCTGCTTTTGAGGATAAGATCTTCTGGATGGTAGGTTTTCCTACAACCTCATCACCAGAATCCCTGACCAGTTTGCCAGACAACTTCTCCTCAACATGGGATAACGCACCATGAGCCGTGGAATCGCCCCGAGGCGTGCTAGCTCCACTTGAATTTGCATCCTCCCGATTGTCACAAAGCACTGCATCTGGAAAGCCATGATCAGAGTGGTAACTATCTGCACTTCCACCTTCACGATCCAAACTGTTTTCTCCAGTTCGAATTTTGGACTTGACTTTGTTGCTTACTTTTGATGCCTGTCCCCCAAGGCTACAAACTATCAAGATACGCACACTACAATAAAACATAGGGAAATGAAGCCAAAAAGACTAACCAAGTTTGATAACTTTGAAGCAATTGCAATTTGAAGAGGCTGCTGAGGATCAAGACCAAGTTTAGCTGAAACCGGGATTCTTGAACGGATCGTGTTCGAATCTGCATCCTGCTGTTTAGAACCTGATGCTAAAAGAACCTTCAATTCTTGAAATGGCCGTGAATCACTTGATACACAGATGATCCCAACCAATGCACCATCGTCATAGAATGGAGTGTTAGTGGCAACAACCATAAATTTTTGCCCCATCTTGTTCTTTACAGGTAATTGACCAGTCCAATTCTCCCCACCCATGACACGAAGAGTTACATCATTCGCAACGGCGAAGTCCTCGGGATCGATTAGAAGCTCAATGGCGTCTTGACCAAGAGCCTCCACCGCAGAATATCCATACACGCTTTCAGCAGCTCGGTTCCTACATAGATTAACATTGTTTGAAAATCATTATAAAAGAACCAACAAAACGAAGGCAATATTCAGGTAGCTATTGAAGAACCCATCAAATCTAATCTAAAACCTGAAAGAATTGTCACGAGAAGGCAGTTTACCAAAAGGGACTAAAGGAGAAGAAAGAAAAAGGGCAGCGTACCAATAAATTATGCGATAATTAAGGTCAAAAATATGAACAGACTGTCCCATTGACTGCAAGATATTCAGATACTGTTTGTTGGTGAAATTCACGGCGGCGGGGCCAGAGCCACCGCCGGTTCCGACACTGGCGGCAGCATTTAAAGGCTCACAAGTCCTACTCTCTCTCTGAAGTGGAGAAGAATATCGAAACGACGAAGAGCCTCTCTTCCACGCAGCTGCAGCGCCGTCGAAACCTCCAGCAGCGCCGCCTCTTCTCCGAGCCGTAGCAAACCTAGAACGCTGAGGCGATATCGATTGAGAACGCTGATGGTGATGATGATGGTGGCGAATTTGGTGGTCAGAATTGGAATCCGCGGCAGTTCCAGAGAGAAGAAGTTTGGACATCTCTTTCTTGAGATGCGCTTGACCTTCCTCCAGCTCTTGTATCTTCCTCAGAAGCTCCTCTACTGGTGGAGTTCCCATAAAAACCAACAACAACGGATCAATATTCAACACTTCCCACTGGCGTAATCTTGAAGATTAAAACAAAAACAAACAACAACAACAACAACAACAAAAAGAAAAGTTCAAAGAAACAAACACAGAAATCCAAAAGAAACAATGCTCTGTATTACAATTCCAAAAACCTTGTACCAGATTCAAAAATTAACTCTCTACTCCTCTTTCCTCCTCTCTTCAATCCACCTCCGATCTTCCAAATCTCTCCCTTCCTCAAAAACAATCATCAAATCAACAAGCACAACTCCAAATCCACAGCAGAGAGACGAGAGATTCCAGTCTGTACCAAAAGAAAAAGAAAATCAATATCGAACTCAACCAATTCTGCTCAACTCCAGAATCAACAAATCTTTACAGAAAAAACTACCAATCCAGTCTAATCCAGTCCCAATCCAATCCAATCCAATCCCCGATGTTCTTATTGGTGGCCGAGTCAATCGGTGAGACTGAATTTGATAAAGAATGAAGGGTTTCCTCCAGCTGGGTCAAGAACCTTCTCACCCTCTTTACTTTAGCCTTCCTCCAGACCTCCGCCTTTTTTTTAAAAAAATTAATTAATTATTAATAAATAAATTTTGGTGGTATTTTTATTTTGCTCTCTCTTATTCGTTCAATTTGGGCGGTTTATTTTTCTATCTTATCATTATCATCCAAATCTAAAATATTTAAATAATATTAAAAAAATAAAGAAAAAAAAAGCACTGTCGTGGCCAATCACACGCCTCCAATTTTTCACTTTATATTTTTATTACGGCGGGAACTTCTCCGGTCGGAATATCCAATTAAATAAATAAATAAATAAATAAAATATAAATGGCCCCTTGAAATGTGGGCGACTTCCACTATTTTTGTTTTGACATTTTTTTTTTTGCTAACTTTATGATAAATTATTTATTTTAATTTAGTTTGCTTAAATTTCTATTGGTTCATTCATTGTCTGCCTAATTAATGCTATTATTGTTTAATTATGAGTTTTTTTTTCCTTATAATAATTATATAATCTAATTTGATTTTATCTACTCGTCTTAAATAGATATGAAGTTTATAAATAAATGATAATAATTTGATAAGAAGGTCGGGTGGAAGATTTATAGATGCAAATTTTTATGATCGTACTTATTTCTATACGTGACAGGACTTGTTTAGAATAATATTTTATTTCGGTAATCATGTTTTTTTAGTTAATAATTTATTATCTTTTATTGAAAATTTTATTTGCTTTGAATTAACCCTAAGTATTAATATTAAAATTTATTGGAAATATGAGGTAGGTGAGTTCAAATGGTCCGAGAATTCGACCAACCTGGATTATCCAAGTTGGGTTGGGTTAGTTTGTGAACTTTAAACGGGTTATTCGAGTCACCGACTAACCCATTTGAAATTTCGGGTGCGTCTGAAAAAAATTTCCAACCTAATTTAATCTGACCCGAGTACTTATTTAAGTGTAATAAATTTTATTGGAAGTATGGACATAAGAGGAAAATGGGTAAAAATAGAGAAGATAAAGGCAAAATTTGGTTGTTTATAAAGGCAATACTTATCCTTTGATGATTATGGGTCTTGAAAAAGCATCCTCTTTTGAAGTTCAAACACTTATACGTCTATCACATTTGGACCAAATTCATGGAATCTCTAAAACCTTTGAACCTTTACTTTTGTTGTTTTTTTCCCAGTTAAATGAAGGATCATTTTTTTAATTTTTTTAAGTTAATCAAATTAAACTCTAGATTTAGTTCGAAGATGGGTTTCAGGTGGCACGGGTGTGTTGATATTGGGATCATTTCCCATGAGTTGGAGGTTGCGTTACTGGATTGAGCTTCGACACGATGAGCAAAAACGACTCGACATAAACACAAAAGAGCTCATGTCTCACCTATTGGATGGATGTTCTCGAGATCTCAAATATGAAAACAACTCATGGGACAGTTCTTGATCACCATGCCCGAGTGAATTGCAAAAGCAAATGACATTTCGATACTCATGGTGACATCACAAAACATTAGTGAGACTCGATAGTTCCTAATTGGCACGATATTTGTCTTAATTATCCAAATAAGTATTGGTCTTGATAAGTACACAAATCATCCACGAAAGTGTTATAAGCCTATTTTACCCAACAAAGGGTTCAATATCATCTCAATGAAATCCTAAATCAATGTACATGCACGGGGATCGTGTCGTTGGGAACTAAGTTGATGAAATGGGGTGCAACATTGTATTTAAAGAACTTTAGCCTAGAGTAGAGACAATGTTGAACCTTAAGACTTGTCCTAAAGTAGAGACAAGTCAACCAAAGTCCCTGTTAGGATCATACAACTCTCACGCTTGATCTAGATGAAGAACATAGAGAAGATGCAAGGAAAATTATACAGAGAGACATCCGAATGTAAAACTCCACAAGGCTAGGATTTATTTATAGATAACTTCCCGTAGTCACAGATATTCCATATTAAAAACTACATTGGAGAATAGATAAGATAAGATAAAATTCTATCTTATACTTTAAATTACGTATCTGTTAAGTTTTCTTCACTCTTAAACTTAACCTATTAGTAAACATCAAGCTGTACAACCTAACAGTCACAAACGAAGAAAAATACTCGTATAAGCAATATGTAGGACTCAAAATTAACCTATAAGTAAACATCAGGCTGTACAACCTAACCTTCACGAATGAAGAAAAATACTCGTACAAGCAATATGTAGGACTCAAACTTAACCTATAAGTAAACATCAGGTTGTACAACCTAACCGTCACGAATGAAGAAAAATACTCGTATAAGCAACATGTAAGACTCAAATTTAACCTATAAGTAAACATCAGGCTGTACAACCTAACCGTCACGAATGAAGAAAAATACTCGTACAAGCAACATGTAGGACTCAAACTTAACCTATAAGTAAACATCAGGTTGTACAACCTAACCGTCACGAATGAAGAAAAATACTCGTATAAGCAACATGTAAGACTCAAATTTAACCTATAAGTAAACATCAGGCTGTACAACCTAACCGTCACGAATGAAGAAAAATACTCGTACAAGCAACATGTAGGACTCAAACTTAACCTATAAGTAAACATCAGGTTGTACAACCTAACCGTCACGAATGAAGAAAAATACTCGTATAAGCAACATGTAAGACTCAAATTTAACCTATAAGTAAACATCAGGCTGTACAACCTAACAGTCACGAATGAAGAAAAATACTCGTACAAACAACACGTAGAACTCAAACTTAACCTATAAGTAAACATCAGGCTGTACAACCTAACAGTCGCGAATGAAGAAAAATACTCGTACAAACAACATGTAGGACTCAAACTTAACCTATAAGTAACCATTAGGCTGTACAACCTAGCAGCCACAAATGAAGGAAAATACTCAGCCCACAATGCCAACTTTATTATTATATTTTTCGTTTTTACCAAATTGATTATGTGACATCAAAAGTCAGAGAGAGACTCCAAAATGTCCAATCAAATTGGTTTCTTTATTTTACACTTATAAAGTTGAATTGTAGGTCCTTGGCTTTAATTCTGGAGGCGATGCCCTTTTTTTCTTCTATATAATAATAACCAAAAGCTTTTATTAATTCCCAATGTCTACTTTTGAGCACTCTGCATCGGATATAAATGCCATGAAATTCCTACTCTCAACCTTCAACCACTGTCCAACCCACATCAACATTAACCAAAAACTGCTTAGATTGTGATAAGCTCAAAATACAATGTAACTAACTCATGTCCAAATTCAGATTCAAATGGCCCCGAGACTCCATATACTAATACGAGTCATTTCAGCATTATTTGTCCTCACCTATATGCTTCGTAGGAGAATTTCCAAGAAGTCACCCAACATAGAATTATTCCAAACAAAACACATTTAACTTTGTAGTTTTTATGTAACAACTCAAGCCCACCGCTAGCAAATATTGTCTCTTTGGGTTTTTCCTTTTGGGGTTCCTCTCAAAGTTTTTTAAAATGCGTATGCTAATGAGAGATTTCCACACCCTTATAAAATGGGTATGACCCTTATAAATGGTACTTCATTCTCCATCCCCATTCGATGTGGGATCTTAGAATCCACCCTCCTTCGGGGCCCAGCGTCCTCACAGGCACACCGCCTGGTGTCCACCCCCTTCTTGGCTCAGCCTCCTCGCTAACATACCGCCCAGTGTATGACTCTGATACCATTTGAAACTACTCAAGCCCACCGTTAACATATATTATTCTCTTTAGGCTTTGCCTTTTGGGCTTCCCCTCAAGGTTTTTAAAACGCATCAGCTAGGGAGAGGTTTCCACACCGTTATAAATGGTGCTTTGTTCTCCTCCCCAACTGATGTGAGATCTCACATTTTATGATTGAGCCACCAAAAAGAAAAGTGCACCTTGTTGCTATAGGTAGTAACTTGTGATTCTTTTAAGTATTTCTTAACCATCCTATTCTCAAAATTACTCTCATTCAGAAATGGTCTCGGTTCATTCATGTACCACTCTAAGAAGTAGCAGTAGTGACCTAAGCATCCAGAAGTAGTAGTAAAACATAACGGGAAACCAAAACATTCAGAACATAATTTCCATTGACTTTAAAGGTCTAAGAGACATAATTTTACACAAGGACTGTTGTAGATTGACACTTTTATTTCAAAACTCAAGTACAATTCTTTATGAACTAGACAACCTTAAAGAAATTTGAAGTAACTAAGGAAATGAGTGTAAGAAGAAAAGGAGATTCCACCAAATAGAAGCACCAATAATAAATATTGAAAAGAAACATACTTCTAGAGATTGATATTTGTTACTCCTGCTATTGCTGGATTCATCATTTGGTGTAGAGAACATCTTCCCATGGATGGCGGTAAAGTGGCTGTTTCAGTCTCTTCTGATCAAATGTGTGCCTGGAGATTTCAATTACAACAACAAAGCTATCAGGTAAAAGAAGATCCGATACACAAATATCGAACTTCAAAAGCTACGAAGCATGGATATTTTAGTTTAGCCGGTGTGTCCGTGCTTGATACTTATTGAACACGTCTCAAACACTTGTTATATGTGTTAGACACTCGTGCTACAAAGTTAATATAGGTTTGATATTGTTAGACACGTATTAAACACTTGCGTTAAGTCTACTAAACAGGCACATAAGAAATGTGTAAACTTAGTTTGAATTGTAAACATGTCGTGTCGTGTCGTATCTATGTATATGTATTTGTGCTTCTGAGTTCAAAAGTAAGCAGAAAAACTTGGATAATAATGGTTTCAGATACTCACCCGATCAGACCGATGGATCGAGCCAACACAAACAACCCGTTCAAATAGCCGATCTCGACAATCTCGTCGATCTCTTGTTTGCTGAACATTCCACTGCCAGCAAGAAGATCCAAGAAAAGGGATCCAATTGCACCGTCTACATTAAGAACCAAGTTGTTTGCCTTCGAGAGAGTGTATGTTTCAACTTGCACGGCATACTCCATGTACTTCACAGATGGGAAATGTGTCCGAGCAAACCGCTGGAGCAGCTCCACTCTCTTATCTCGGTTGTCACCTCGCTTGATCCTTATTCAACGATAATCAAACCATCGATTAACCACTTGAATAACCAATCAGAAAATCCAAACTGAGAACAACCTAAGATGTTGTAACTTGTAAAAAGACTATCATTGTACCTGTGGCCAATTCCAGGCACACGAATCCCTTTCTTTTTCATGCTTTCGACAAATTCGTATGGTGTAAGATTCTGTAAGAAGCAAGAAGCAACATAATATCTTAGAGAAAAAAGACTCAAAAAGCACCAACTTAATTTAAACTTTAGCAATGAATGAACAAATCTCACTCTGTCATATGCATCCTTAAAATATCGAGCAGCATCATCAACGGCACCACCAAATCGAGGGCCAATCGTAAGCAAACCTATTTCAGAATGTCAATGTCATTGATTAGGCACAATAAGCATAGACCACATAACATCCGTGTCCAAAGCAGTTGAATTACAACCTGAGACAAGGCAGGACACGAGGTCTTTTCCAGCCCGAGCTGTTACTATCGTGTTGTGTGCTCCAGATACACAAGGACCATGGTCAGCACAGAGCATGATACATATCTGAAAAGAACACGAAACTTCTCAAACCTAGATTGTGAGATCCCCATATTGGTTGGGGAGGAGAACGAAACATTCTTTACAAGGGTGTGAAAACCTCTCCCTATCAGACGCGTTTTAAAAAACCTTGAGGGGAAAGCCGAAAGGGCTCCCAAAGAGGACAATATCTACTAACGGTGGGTTTAGGCCGTTACAAATGGTATCAGAGCCAGACACTGGGCGATGTGCCAGCGAGGAGGCTAAACCCCGAACGGGGGTGGACACAAGGTGGTGTGCCAGGAAGGATGTTGGGCCCCGAAGGGGGTGGATTGGAGGGTCCCACGTCGATGGAAAAAGGGAATGAGTTCCAGCGAGGACGCTGGGCCCTAAAGGAGAGTGGATTGATTGGTTGGAGAGGAGAATGAAGCATTCTTTATAAAGGTGTAGAAACCTCTCCCTAGCATACACGTTTTAAAAACCTTGAGGGAAAGCTCAAAAGAGAAAGCCCAAAGAGGATAATATCTGCTAGCGGTAGGCTTAGGCTGTTACATAGATTCAAGACTATAATTTCAACTTCCACTTGAGTGTACGTGAAAGTGGAAAAGCAAAAGAATAAAAGCTATTAAATTGAAGAGGCTTAGCACAATAGCTACCTACCTCAATGAAATGTGTACAGTACCGAGGAAGACTGCGCTTGAACCATAATAGTGAGATAACATCCCCAACACCATAACCTTGCTCAACAATGGAAGACATTGGAATTCCAGCATAGCTGGGCTCCTCACCTATTATTTTTTATTTTCAAAAACCAATTATAATATTTAATGCTATTACATCCTAAAGGGAACTGAAAGAAACTTTTGTTACTAGGTTAAAAACAAACCTCTGTCATCAGAAATGGTGGAAATAATATGGGTTGGGGCTCGAACTTTTCCACTCTTAATTGCTGAGTTAAGATCTTCAGGGATTTGTGGAGGCTTCACTTCCTTGACTGGAGTAATTTTCCCCGCTTCGACCTACGCGTAAATCAGATGGAAAAATAAGATTATGAGGAAGTCAGATAAATGTTGAGCTTCCTGGACTCAGAGAAGGAAGTCATATAATTAATGAATTTACCAATTTTCCAAATGTTTCCTTGATTGCATCTTCAAGGGCTTCATATGAAGTAGGAACAATTGCACCAGCATCCCTTAAAGCTTGGTTTTTAGCTTGTGCAGACTCCAACTCACCACCACTTTTTGCTCCCTGTAGTCAACGTCAGAGATGGTCAAGGAGTTAATAATATGTGTCTGAAAATCCTATCATACAATAAAAATACAGTAAGCGGGACGAGTCCAGTGTAAACTTACAGCATGTCCAAATTGAACTTCAGATTTAAACAGTGTTGCACAAGTACCACTGACCCAGGCAACCACTGGTTTGGTAACTTTTCCTTGTTTCATGGCTTCAACTAAAGAATACTCATCCCGACCACCAAGTTCTCCAAGTACAACCATCATCTTGATCTAAGAAACAGAAAAAAGATAAGCATATTAGACGCAGAGAACAAAGTACATAAGGAGCCAATTTAGTAACGACTCCATTAAAGTGTTATCATCACTACCATCTATGATAGTTAAACCGAGTATTTTACTTTTGTGCGCATTTGTGTGTTTGTGAGAAGTGGAAGTGGTCCTTGTGTGGCTAGGGACCTTAATAGACATGACTTCTGGCATGCACAAAGAGTTAATAGTTCATCTACAGAAGGTGTCAAATCACAATACCTGTGGGATGTTGTTAAACCGCAAAATATGGTCAGAAAGAGTGGAACCTGGAAACACATCACCTCCAATTGCAATACCTGTTCAATTAAAGAATGTGAATCAGATTGAATATTTCAAAACTCTGCTAGACTAAGATAGTGATAAGTTAGGAAGTTTACCTTCATAAATTCCATCTGTAACACGGGCAATAGTATTGTACATCTCATTGGACATTCCACCCTGCGATATCATAAAACATTATCATACTCGTATCATTTCTCAGTAAGTCGCCTATCTTAGAGGGTGGAAACAAGTTTTGACATTTCTTTTAATTAACAAGAAGAAAAAAAAATTGATGTCATCTTGGGAAAACCAGACAATGCACAGAGAAAATTCATTAAATAGCAAGGACATATGATATTATCAGACATAGAAATAAAATCCAGAATGCCAACACGAATTAGTCGCACACTCTTTTCCATGCAGGTGCACACTTTTGGTTGAAATAACTAAGTCAATAATAAAAGTTAGAAAATTTCTAAACAAAAAGTTCAGCAACAGTCGCATACTGATTTAGAGACAAAGCCCACAGATCCAGGCCTGTATAGCTTGCACTGTATTATATTATCGATTGTTCCAGCAGTGTCACCAATCTTAAACGCTCCAGCTTGAATGCCACCAACAGTAGCTGGACCTATAACAACCTGCATTTGAATCATGCAGAGAGAAACTGTTCAATTTCATTAACAAACCCTAAGATTTGCAGATTATTTGTGCTATATTTCAGTTCACTCGTCATTTGGTATATGTATGCACCCTCAAGTATATTTTTCCGTGTGTTACTAAAAGCATCAAATCTTTTCTCACCTTATTGTTAGCCCGTGCATATGCAATCAACTGTTTGGTGTCTGACTCTGGAACACCTTCAGCTATGATAGCTATAACTCTGATGGTAGGCTGTTTCAAAGCAGACAATGATGATGCAGCAGCACTGCACATTTGGCAGCATAAACTAGTTATGATTGGAAACAGAAATCTTGTGTTCTCTCATAATAAAATTACGATATCGAACACTTGCCTTCTGAAGGATGCAAAGTTGATAAAGACATCTGCTGTGGGATGTGCTGCACAAGCTGCTTCAATCCTGAAAAATGTATAAAAAAGAAATTGGGAAGTTAATCTATTTGTGCTAGACAAGTTAAATGAATCAGGAAAAGAAAATTATTGTTAAAAAAAAAAAAAAGAAGTAATACTGGTCAATGATGCTTAACTCAATTTAGAAGATTAGTAAAACTACCACTTCAAACTATTTATTGAATTTCAAGCTAATGTTATGACATGGTTGGAGGAGTAGTAAAATATAGAAGCATAAAAAAGTCATTGAGCAATGGTTTTAAAATCATGAACGGGTAAGTTATTACGCACGTAGAATGCACAGGGATGGCAATTTCCTCTTGACCAAAAAAGAGTTTCTGAAATCCCTCGGAACCTGGATTGATGATTCCAGCAACTGATGGCGTTTCCCTCCCTGAATAATTAGTCCAAAACGTAAAAGTTTAGTTCTGCAGTACTGAGATGGTGCTCAGAATAGAAGATAACAGATACAAAAAGAGGAAACTATAAGAAATGATCCATACCGCAGAGGAAGTCAAAGTCAAGCATCCGTTGGATGGGTAGTTGCTTGTAGTTGTAGAACAGAGCTTGGGTTGTACGAGAAAATATTTGTCCAGTGGCCATGGTGCCTGTCCAAGGAACCTGCGGATAGGAACTATGTTTCTTCATACCTTTTTCACTAGATCTTTATACACAACTTTTTTTTTTTTCAAAAAGCAGAAAAAAAAAAAGGTTTCTACACACGATTCACTGGACATAATGACCAAATCAGGTAAGATAAATGACCTTCCTCAATACATCTTCCCTCATCACTAAGCCGATTATCTAAAATCTAAATAGCTAATTACAAGATTCTTCGCTTTTATTACATTTCGACTAAAAGCCCTTCATGCATTAACGACACCTATTCAGAAACCATGGCGATCTAAGATTGACGAGTAGAGCAGGTGGACAAAAGGGGGAATAACATTTGCAGAATTAAGCAGTTCTGCTTTCAATCCGTACATAATTCAACAAATCGATCTCGGAAAACGGGAAGAAGTTCAATGAATTGCATTATTATCTACCGAATTAACTGGAGGAAAGAAACAAATTAAAGAAATACTACCTCGAAACAACGCATCTGCTAAAATCCAAATTCAAGAACAAAAAGGGAGAGAGTTAAACCCTCGCAATTTGACCAAACATATGGACAAGTTCAATGCCTCAAAGACACAAACGACAACCAAATCCAACAGATCAACAAATCAAACGCCGAGAAACATGATCTTAAATCTAAAAATCTTCTCAACTCAAAGAAACTAAGCTTTAAAGAGATCAGAAAACGCGACGCTTCGAAGACTAGGAGTAAAACAGGGAGAAAGCAACGTAATGTAAGAGAGGTAAACAGGAATTCAAATCGAAGAGAAGTGAAAAACAGATCCAGAAAGCAGGAAGAACAGCAGAATAGAGTAATAGAATCGGAAAAAAAAAAGGAAAGAGAGAACGGACCTGAAAGCTCAGTGAAGGAATGGAGTCCGGCGGTGGCGGATTAACGGGAAATTGAATACTGGAAGTTGGGAAATGGAATTGGATTTATATAGAGAAGGCTAAAATGGTAAAACTGGAGAACGTTGGAGGGAGCTGCGACAAAGCAACGGAGAAGATGATCCAGGCACGTGGTCGCTGTTGCCTCTGGTAGTTGGCTCACGACCATCAGCACGTGATTCTCATGTTTTGCTTTATTTCGCTAATGGTAATCCTTCTCGCGGCGGGAACAAAATTATAAATTTTTAAAATTAATAAATTAAATAATTTAAAATTTATCGTAATTAAAAAAATTATTAAACTTAAAAATAAATTAGATATTTTAAAATTTCATTAAAATTCTTAAAACCTTATAAAATGTTTAATAAGCTATTTAATTAAATTAATTTTGTGTCTAAAATGTTAATACAACTTTTAAAATATTTAATATTCTCAATTTTTTTTTAATTTAGAGCATAATAGATTATTAAAATATTTTAAAATTTTATAAAAATTAGTTAAATGGATTAGATATATAATTAATTTTTATGTCTAATAAAATTATAAAAATTTTAGGAGTATTAATAAAATTAATAAATATTTTTTAAAATTTAAGGATTAAATAGACGTAAAAAACATTTCACGGTGTCTCGTTGATTCCTACATGGATCCACCCGAACATTTAATTATAAAGAAAAACTATTTTTTTTTTTTAATTATTTTCCCTTTATTGCATTTTGGTAATTATTTTTATTAAATTCTTGAAAAATGACAATTTAAAAATTATAAATAAATATTAAAAAGACAGTACCTTAGTATCTTAATCTACGGCGCTTACGTTATTTAACAAAACAATTGGAAAATTGACCGTTGAAATTGGAGAAAATTATAATAAACTAATTTTTCTAAAAAAAATCTAGTTAATAAATAATTAATTTGGTCTATATTTTCAAATTTATTTAATTAAAATTATATAACTTCGTGTCTCCGTCGTTGAGTTATTTTAATTATTTATTAGCCATTGAATTAGTATGACTTACATTATTAATACTTAACCCATGTTTCATGATCTTATATAATTAACTTTTGTGGGCTTCCATTACATAAATATTTATAATAATTTTAATACAATTTATAATATTAAATTGCCTAAAATACCCTCTTTCTCCACCTAATTTTCAATTAAAATACTTCTAAATTATAAATTTAGTTCATAATTTTTTTTAATCTACATTAAAATATAAATATATATATATATATATATATAAACTACTGAAAGTCCATAAACTTCCAATTATATGTCTAATTATTATGTGCACCCGAATAATCGAGGGATACATGAATGAACTACAACCACATCTGAATGAGAGTAATACTGAGGATATATGATGTCTAAAAAATTATATAGTTAAGCGTGTTTAGTTTGAAGCAATTCTATGTTAGGTAATCTGTTGAATTTTTTTTTAAGATACATGTGTGAGTGAAGACAAAACATGCTGAAAATACTATGTTGGTCTGAGGAGTAAGTAATGTGTCCATATCACATAGAATGTAGAAGAATGTCGGGGCTATCAAGTGTCAAATCTTGATTCGAATCCTAAGCATGAGTTAATATAAATAGTATCAGAGCGGTACTTCTCCCAATAATATGTGGTTCGGGGACGAATCAATGCGGAAGCTAGTGGGCATGTGACGCCGGAGTAAAAAAGAGATACATAAATGAACCAAAATCACATGTGAATGAGAGCAATCCTGAAGATAGAATGACTAATAAATGTTTAAAATAATTAAAAGTTACTACCTATACTAACAAGATGCACCTTCGAAAAACTCTTTTTTATATTCCACTAAAATGTCTAGTATAACTTTTTTTAAAATTATTTTTAATTTTTAAATAATTAAATAATTTTTAAAATTAAACAAGTCTTTTCGTGAGTACGATAATTCAGTCTAGATAGGTCAACTCGAGATAGTAAAAATCAATAGAAGCCATTAATATGGACGATTTAGGTAGCCGCCAGTTATATGGATACGTTTCTCGAATTATATGGAGTCGTCCTAGGAGGAACTTTTCAGATGACTAATTATACGCTAAAACTATATTTTAAAATAAAATATACGAAAAATTAAGAATATGAATACATGTATACCATATAGTTGTATAATGAATTTTGTTTTTTAAATTAATTTATTTGTAGTTTATTATAAAATAAAATATTATTTATTTGCGTAGCTCGTGAAGATTAATTAAAAGCGACTTAGTCAAGTAATTGGGGTGGAAGTGGAAATAAATGGGATTTTGGGCAAATATTTAATATTGTTAAAATTTAAATATCCAATAGCGTGGGGGTGATGATTTAATTTTTAATTAGTTGCGGGTTTAAAAGGGCAGGTTGTCCATTGTCCATAACGTTGACAATTAATAAAATAAAAGATCCTCAAGATTCAACCATTTAATTAAAAATTAAAGAAAAATATTGCCTCCAAATTAATTTATTTTTCTATGACTCCGTCCACGTAATTTTGGATTATATTTTGATATTTTGTAAATTTAAAAATTTAAATGAGGTAACTCTATTTTAAATTTTAAAATTTTTTAATAAAACATTTTAAATATTTAATTAACATTCATAAATTATTTTGAATATATATTATTAAAATTACCTTCCAAATAATTAAAAAAAAAATTCGGACAATAATTAAAAATATGTATATATATTTTAAAATTAACAATAAATTTGGGTTGATTTGGTTCTAATTTTGATTATTTTTTTATGACATAGATTAAATTGCAATAACTATATTATTACAAAATTTAAATTTAAAAATTAAATCGTTAAATATTAAATTTCAATGACTAAATTAAGAATAAAAATATAATATATGATATGGTCCATCCTAAGCGGTTTGTCTTTACTACATATTTTTAAATATAATTTGTTTATTACGTTCTACCAACTTTTTTTATTTTTAATTTAACATAATTAGTTTTCGTAAAAGACGTGTCAACAAATAATTTTAACTTTTTATTCTAAAATTTAGATTCTCCACCTTTACAAATAAAAAAATATATCGATTTTTGAGTTGTAGGAGTCAGTAATTTTTTTTTCGAGTAAAGTTAATTATCACTGAATACTGTTGAATCATATATTCACGGCAGTAAATTATATTTATATTTACAATAATGGTAATATATAAGAAAAAATCAGTAAAATTATATGATATATTTAATTAGGCAAAATGTAGAGCAAATTTGAATAATGATTTAAATATTTAATAATTCTGGCTGAAATTAAAGACCAGAAATTGTCAGCTGTGTTTGTAGCCTAATTCATTCCATTATTTTTATTAATTTTAAAATACTTTGAATTTCTTTTCTTCAAGCAAAACGACGCCGTTAGAAGTGTATCGTATTTTTCCAATTGTTTGGACTTCAAAGCCAATCCTAAAATTGCAAAAGCCTAAATAAATAAATTCAACGGTAACTATATATATTGAGAAATATATATATATGTATGTATATGCTAGCAGATATTGTCAACTTTGGCTCATTAAGTATCATTGTGTGTGTATATGTATGCAATAGCTCAAGCTCATCACTAGCAGATATTGTTCGTTTTGCTTCATTATGTGTCATCGTCAGCCTCACGGTTTTAAAACGTACCTGCTAAGAAGAGGTTTCTACACCCTTATATGGAATGTTTCGCATCAACCTAACGGTTTAAAACACGTCTGCTAAGGAAACATTTTCACACCCTTATAAGGAATGTTCCGTTCCACTCTCCAACCGATGTGGGATTTCACAATCCACCTCCTTGGAGATAGCGTCCTCGCTGGCACACCGTCTGATGTCTGGCTCTGATACTATTTATAACAGTCCAAGCTCACTGCTAGCAGATATTGTTCGTTTTGGCACGTTACGTATTGTCGTCTGCCTCACGATTTTAAAATGCGATAATAATGTTTTGTCTTTTTTTTTTTCTTTCTTTCTAAAATAAGCATTTAAAAAAACAATCATTATTGTCGTCTTTGAATTCATACAATTTTTTTCTCTTTGTTTTATAATAATAGAGTTTTGAATCTCTATTATTTGATCATTTGGAATAATGAGTTCAGTAATCATCTCTTGTCACAAATATCTCTAAGATTCTTGACGTTCCTTGGTAGTGACGACGGTTCTGGCGGCAGCTGATTGAAGGTATCTAGACATTGGTCAACATCGTTCGTGGCGCCGATGACTTGAACTGTGACGACAATATAGCCACCAAGGGCCAAGTATTGTTTGCCAAACTCTATGGCGTTCACCGAAGAGTCTATGGATTCTGAGCATTCTGAATATCGTTTCTTAAGCTTTAGATTAGCTGTCTCTTCTGCCTCGAGCTGTTGTGCGCGGCGGCGACATTCGACACGCTCGTATGTGCAAGGTGGAGCATGTGATCGGCCATCTTTATGGCATTTAATTTTCTCACAGGTTTCAACAATTGCCGGCATAAAGATGGGTTTTTGGTTTGGGGGCAGACAGTCGATACAGTGTCGTTTTGGGACGTTGTGTCTGCATGCGAAAGAACGACACCGAAGAAAAGAACACAACAAAGGGAAAATTGGACATGGCTGAAGACACCCATGTTTTTTCCTTTCTTTTCTACTAATGTGTTCTTATCGATTAAATTTGGATATATATATATATATATGACAACAAGTAAAACTGGAAAACGGAAAAATACTAAATTTGAAATTAAGAAAGTAGATGTTGAACCGATGAACGCGCCTGAAATAAAGTATAAATCAAATCATGGACGTAACCATTATTAACTAAATTAAACTAGGATAATCCATATAATTTTATGATATAATTATTTAATAACATAAATTAATGATTAAATTGGAAAAGGTATTTACAGAAATTAAGAAAATTGAAATATAAAAGAAAATGAAAATATAAAAGAAAATGAAAATATAAAGAAAAAAGAGAAATTAAAAGAAAGTAACTAAAAAGGGAAAAAAAGGAAAGAAATAATTTAAAATGATTTAAATATTTCCCAATTCATTCCATTCATTTTTATTAATTTTAAAATTGAAATTTCTTTTCTTCAAGCCAAAACGACGCCGTTAAAAGTGTAATGGTTTCTTCCAAGCAATTAATTATTTAATTTTTTTAATATAAAATCTCGTAATTAATCATTTAAATTTTATATCCTTTTATGTTAGTATAAAATTGGACCATAAAATATTTTAGAGATTGATCAGGAGTGAGTTATATAGTCTGCTCAGAGTTTCCAACCTCAACGGTCGGCAACTAAACACGAGAGTTGTGCTCGTTGCGGGACTTAACCCAACACCTTACGGCACGAGCTGACGACAGCCATGCACCACCTGTGTCCACGTTCCCGAAGGCACCCCTCTCTTTCAAGAGGTTCACGGCATGTCAAACCCTGGTAAGGTTCTTCGCTTTGCATCGAATTAAACCACATGATCCACAGCTTGTGCGGGCCCCGGTCAATTCCTTTAAACTCCTACCTATGAGGACTTATTTTTTTTTATTTTACTGAGAATGATTTTTGTAGCTGATTCAATATGTCTGTCGTTTCAAGATTGGACTAATTAGGGGGTTGGAAAGTCTGGAATCCTTGTCGGCCACAGTTCTACAACGGCAAGATTCATGTTCGATTTATATAATTCAAAATGTGATACAGTACTTTCAATTTCAATTTCGAAAGATTTAAAAAAAAAAAACATTGTTTGAGCACACCACGACTGAATTCAAAAATCATTTCCAGCAAGAAGATGCACCAAACGAGAGGTAATGTCAAAAATATCACGAAGATTCTTGATGTCCTTTAGAAGAGTTGACGGTTCTAGTGGTGGCTGATTTAATTTATCTAGACATACGCCTATATTGACTGAGGCTCCCATGATACAAACATCGGCAACAATATAGGTATGATAACCCATGCAATATTGAGCAGTTTCTACGTCGGGCAACGAAGAGTTTATGTGTTTTGAACAATCTGAATATCGATTCTTAAGCTCTAGATTGGTTGTCTCTTCCGCCTCAAGCCGTTGTGTGTGGTGGAGACATTCAATGGTGCTCGTATGTGTAAGGTTGAGGGTGTAATTAGTTACGCCAACGGCATCTAAGTTTCTCACTGGTTTCAACAATTGCCAGCATAACGATGGGTTATTGGCATCGTGACAGATGATCGATACAGTGTTGTTTTGGGGCGTTGTGTCTGCATGCGAAAGAACGACTCCAAAGAAAAGAACACAACAAAGTGCAAATCGGACCGAGCTAAAGACACCCATGTTTTCTTTCCCTTCCCTTTATCACGATATATATATATATATATATTGTGGCAACAATTAAAACAGAAAAGATACCAAATTTGGAGAGACATTAAGAAAATTGAATTGAAACTAGGGGTATCTCGAGTAAATATCAACCATCAGATTTACTTCGAGATAGGTACTTCGAGTAATATCAACCATCAGATTTACTTCGAAATAGGTATGAACTAAACTATGGACGTTTTGAGTAATGTTGAAACCGTGGTCAGTTTAAATAAAATGAATTTGAGAATCAGATTCATACCTATCTCGAGATGAATCTAGATTCGGCATAGTTAAATTTTATGGGTCGAATTAATTTTAGTTGCAGATTATCGGTAAAAACAATAAAACATGTGTGTGAGTAAAAAAAAAAAAAAAAGATTTTTTTTTTTTAAAATTAAATGAATGTTGATTAACTTAATTATGATAATCAATATACTAAAGGATATTAACTGTATATAATTATAATAAATGATAGTAATTGGTAGGCATATTATAATTTTACCATATTTAATTTGATATGGTTATTTAATAATATGGTCAAATTGGATATTAACGGAATATATAATTATAATAGTGACTGTGATACACAAAAAAAAAAAAAAAGATAGTAATTTGATCACTCCCGAGAATTCAGTAGTCATCTCCGGCGAGAATATGTGTTACATAAGAAGTAATGTAACAAATATCTCCAAGATTCTTGACGTTCTTTGGAAGTGACGACGGTTCCGGTGGCGGCTGATTGAAGGTATCTAGACATTGGTCGGTATGGCTTCCGGCGCCGATGATTTGAATTGTGAGGGCAATATAGTTTTTATACTCCATGTATTGTTTTCCACTCTCTATGGCGCTCACCGAAGAGTCTATGCATTGCCAGCATTCTGAATATCGTTTCTTAAGCTCTAGATTGGTTGTCTCTTCCGCCTTGAGCCGCTGTACGCGGCTACGACATTCGACAGCGTTCGTATGTGCAAGGTCGATCATGTAATTGGCCATATTTGTGGCGTTTAAGTTGCTCACAGGTTTCAACAATTGCCTGCATAAAGATGGGTTTCTGGTTTGAGGGCAGATGGTCGATACAGTGTCGTTTTGGGGCGTTGTGTCTGCATGCGAAAGAACAACACGGAAGAAAAGAACACAACAAAGGGACAATTTGACATAGCTGAAGACGCCCATGTTTTTTTCCCTCCTTTTTACTAATGTGTTCTTACTGATGAAATTTGAAGATATATATATATATATATATATGGTAACGAGTAAAGATACCAAATTTGAAATTAAGAAAATTGATGTTAAAAAGATGGGTGCCCGGTATGAACCAAACCATGGGCGTCAGAGTTATTAACTAAATTAAACGATGATAATCAATTACAGTTCTACAAAGACAATGTTCGTGTTCGATTTAAATAATTTATTTTAATTCTTAATAAAATCAAAATACGATACAATACTTTCAAATCTCATTCCCGAAAGATTAAAAAAAAAAACATTATTTGAGCACACCACGACTAAGTTCAAGCATCATCTCCGGCGATAAAATGCGTCAAATGACAGGCAATCTCACAAATATCATTAAGATTCTTGATGCTCTTTTGAAGAGCCGACGGTTCCGGTGGCGGCTGATTGAAGCTATTTAGACAATCACCTGAATCCGTAAAGGCACCCATGGTATTAAGATCGGCGACAATATAAGAACCATAGCCCATATATTCTTGAGCAACTTCTATGTCGGTCACCGTAGACTTTATGGATTTCGAGCAATATGAATATCGTTTCTTAAGCTCTAGATTGGCTGTCTCTTTTGCCTCAAGCCCCTGTGCATAGTGTAGACATGTGACGGCGCTCGTACGTGTAAAGTTGAGGGTGTAATTAGTTAGACTTACAGAGTCTAAGTTTCTCACCGGTTTCAACATTTGCCAGCATAACAATGGGTTACTGGTATTTGGACAGATGGTCGATATAGTGTCGTTTTGGAGCGTTGTGTCTGCATGCGAAAGAACAACTCCGAAGAAAAGAACACAACAAAGGAAAAATCCGACATAGCTGAAGACACCCATGTTTTTCACCCTTCCTTCTTACTAATGTGTTCTTATATATATATATATATGGCAACAAAGTAAAACCGACACATACCAAATTTGAAACAATGGGCATCTCGATTAAATATCAACCATCAGACTTACTTCGAGATAGGTATGAACCAAACCATGGGCGTCTTGAGTACGATTGAAACCGTGGTCGGTTTAAACAACATGAATAAGAGAAGAGATGAATCTGGATTCGACGTAATTAAATTAAGAATATAGATTAATTTGTGGGTCACACAAAAATAAAATTAAGAATATAGCTTTTAAAAATAAAATAAAAACTTTTAAAAATAAAATCTTAGATCATTTTTTAAATATAAATATAGTCACTCATATAATGTTTGGGTTTGACCTTATTGGATTAGCGATGATATTTTAACAATTGTAAACTTACTGCGCGGCGTGGTGATATTCACACGCTCACGACTAGCCTTAAGGGGAATTAAGTCCCATATATATTTTTCGCCCCGGCTTTGTGGGTTCGTCGGACCTTAAGAAGCAAGGTTTATCTTCACCAATCGAACATCACTTCTACGGAATCCAAGTTTGTTCAACCACAAACGCCGCATGTGCGTGCATGTTCAATCATCTGCGACATATCCGACTTGCCTCTACACTAGGCCAAGTCATTCGGCTCAACTTTGGTCCAAGGTCTCTCAGTGCAACGTCGCATCTCATCTCGTCATCTCAATCCCATCGACAGGGTCCATATTTCTTGACATCATCCCGAGTCTCGGGATGTCGTTGGCCATCATAACTCGCTCGGCCTATGCCTCGATAGAACCCGATGGATGAATGTTCGGGAAGTTTCGATGAGATGAACGACACGCAGGTCCATTCTCAATGACATGACCGTGCGAGTTATGATGGGCGACGACATCCCGAGACTCGGGATGGCGTCAAGACATATGGACCATGTCGATGGAGATCGAGATGACGAGATGAGACGCGACGTTGCATTGAGAGACCTTGGCCCGAACAGAGCCAAGGTCGAGCCGAATGACTTGGCCTAGTGTAGAGGTTCGGGACGACGTCGGCTATCATAACTCGGGATGACGTAAGTGTTAATACTAATTTTAAAATTTTAAAGATAGGGGGGGTGGAAACATATTTATTAAAATGGAAACATAAGATTTATTAAATATTTATTACATAGATTTATTACATACGAAATGTGGAGCAATTAACAATGAATTTCATATGTAATTGGTTGAAATGTGAATTTGTGAAGGAAAAAGGTGTTAACAGAATTTGGCGGATTTGAAAGCGAGAGGGAACTTGAAGGTGGTGGAGTAAACGAATCTGATGATTTGGCCTGGTTTCAATGCCCGCCCGCCGTTCACCAAACAATCATCGTTACCCAGGCGCCTGAAAAGACTAGGGTTTATGAGGTTTGCAGAGGAAAACATGCCGCAATGCAGATGAACATCCAACGGCGCGCAATCGGAGAGACACGTGTTCATAATTTCCACGGCGTACTGTGGAATCCCCGACGTTGAAACTTGTCCCTGCGATATGCTTATGTCTCTCCCGCTGCATTTTTCTGCTTTAACAAAATATAAATAAATAATTAAATCATTTAGTTTAAACCTATTTCCCTGGCACGTGGTCCCATGTCTGCCTATGAGTAGCAGATATTGTCTTATTTGTCTGCCTATTTCCTTAGCACGTGGTCCCATGTCTGCCCATGAGTAGCAGATATTGTCCTATTTGTCTGCCTATTTCCTTGGCACGTGGTCCCATGTCTGCCCATGAGTAGCAGATATTGTCCGATTTGTCTGACACGTGGTCCCATGTCTGCCTATGAGTAGCAGATATTGTCTTATTTGTCTGCCTATTTCCTTGGCACGTGGTCCCATGTCTGCCCATGAGTAGCAGATATTGTCCTATTTGTCTGCCTATTTCTCTAGCACGTGGTCCCATGTCTGCCTATGAGTAGCAGATATTGTCCTATTTGTCTGCCTATTTCTCTAGCACGTGGTCCCATGTCTGCCTATGAGTAGCAGATATTGTCCTATTTGTCTGCCTATTTCTCTAGCACGTGGTCCCATGTCTGCCTATGAGTAGCAGATATTGTCCTATTTGTCTGCCTATTTCTATGGCACGTGGTCCCATGCCTGCCTCTCACGTTGGAAGCAAATATTGTCTTATTTGGCTTTGGCTTTTGTGCTTTTCCTCAGGCTGATAGTGGAAGTGTGACGTCCCACATTGGTTGGGAGGAGAACAAACCACCATTTATAAGGGTGTGGAAACTTTCCCTTAGCAGACGCGTTTTAAAGTCTTGTGGGGAAGCCCGAAAGGAAATTTGCTCGGGGTGGATTTGGGCTGATCTGCGATGTCACAGGAAGGTTTCCATCTGGGCTGTTACATGGCTGTTACAGGAAGGTTTCCATACCCTTATCAGGGTATTTTGTTCTCCTCCCGACCCGTTTCCATACCCTTATCAGGGTATTTTGTTCTCCTCCCGACCCGTTTCCATACCCTTATAAAGGGTATTTGGTTCTTCTCCCGACCCGTTTCCATACCCTTATAAAGGGTATTTGGTTCTTCTCCCGACCCGTTTTCATACCCTTATAAAGGGTATTTGGTTCTTCTCCTGACCCGTTTTCATACCCTTATAAAGGGTATTTTGTTCTTCTCCTGACCCGTTTTCATACCCTTATAAAGGGTATTTTGTTCTCCTCCCGACCAATGTCAACCTCATTCAGTTTATCAATAACTCAGAGATTTCAAGACCCTCCCCAACTAATATCAACCTCACATGGATGAGGGAGTATATTCAGTTTATCAATAACTCGAGAGATTTCAAGAAATGATAGATCTATTCTCTGTTTCAATAACGGACTCGAGAGATTTCAAGAAATGATAGATCTATTCTCTGTTTCAATAACGGACTCGAGAGATTTCAATAAATGATAGATCTATTCTCTGTTTCAATAACGGACTCGAGAGATTTCAATAAATGATAGATCTATTCTCTGTTTCAATAACGGACTCGAGAGATTTCAAGAAAACAGGGTTAAACAACATTAGTATTTGGAATCGTTAAACAACAATCGTACCTTGCTTCAAAGGCTTTTTATGGTGGAGAAGCTCTCGCTCGGGCTCGACGG